>NC_077244.1:14234948-14864948 GCF_947179165.1 Solanum dulcamara | reverse complement strand
GCATTATAACAAATATCCCGCTATGATTGAGGGATATAGTGATGTAAATTGGATCGCCGATTCAAATGAAGTAAAATCCACAAGTGGATATGCATTTACCTTTGGTGGAGGAGGAACCTCTTGAAAATCATCCAAACAGACAATTATTGCTCATTCTACAACATAATCTAAATTTACTACTTTAGATAAGGCCAATGAAGAAGTTGAATAGCTCCAGAATATTTAGAAGACATTTCATTCTGGCCCAAACCTGTGGGACCTATCTACATACATTGTGATAGTCAAGCAACAATAGGTAGGACATGGAGTGTTATGTACAATGGAGAATCTCATCACATACGATAAAAATATAATACCATGAGACAACTACTCTCTAGTGAAATTATTACTATTAAATATTTCAAGTTTAGAGATTATGTGTCGGATCCACTTATAAAAGGCTTAGCTAAAGAGGCAGTTGAAAGATTATCTAAGGAAATGGTGTCACTCCCCGAGTCTATACGCTAGGCGTGACCGACACTCAGAAACTATTGTTGGTTCCTAAAAAAATTCTTAGCTTGGCTAAATACTCAGCAGAAGACTCAACTCAGATATAACAATTTTAGAAGATGGGAAAATGAAGGAATAAAGTTAATACTTCTCAAGATATGCCTCAAAATACTTTGAATAAAAAATGGTTGTTTAAAACATAAACTCTGAAAGTAAAATGAATGAATCTCTAAACTCTATCTATGTCTATGAAGCCTCTAAATTGACTTTAGATAGGTGTCGAGACAGGCCCACGGCTACCTCAAAAGACTATCAAAATACTAATAAGTAAATACTGAAATAAATGACTAAGAGATCCTCCGAATTCAAAGAGGTCTCATCAAAAGCTATTTGAAAATTGATTTTCAATGATGCGCATGCCGAGGATCTCTATCACCTGTATATGCATCATTTTATGATGCAGAGCCAAATGGAGTCAGTACATAGAATGTACGGTATGCAAAATAATTGAAAGGAAACCTACTCAAGAATACCCAATGGAATCAATGCTAAAATAACTCATTTCGATAAAACATGCAATGTAAGAATAAGACAATGCTTTACAAATTATGAATAAGTAAATGCAACCTCACTATATATATATAAATAGTATTTTACTCTTTGGAGAGTTTCTCTAACCGACAACCATCACGATGAGCATTATGATGACACAATGAACTATTGTTGTTTCCACAACCATTCAACACCTTGCTAGGGTAAGAGACACAACTCTTATCATGGTTTCAATAAAAATTTATATCAGGGAATGAAGTAAGGAGTCACCCGAATCAACAATATGATCCTATCCTACGTTGGCTATGTAGTTTATGAGATTTGAGTTATTTAAACTCTTAATCAAATCGGCGATCAATACTATTCCTAAAAATGTATAATTATGTTTATGAACTCAAGTGAGTGTAAATACTCAAATATTATCTAATTAGTCTCATTGGCCTTTACTCAATTCTTCTCAACTCATAACTTCTCTTTAGAAAAGGTTTACTCCTCAACTCAGTGAATGCATAAAATATAGCTTTAATTTCTAAACTCATTTAGACTCGATACTAATCATGTTCAAAATTAGTGAATGAAAGACTTCTCACACTCAAACTCATGCTCAAACTCTTTCTCAATTAAAGATATGAAATATATCATTCTTTTATCTCAAAATAATGCATAGAATTAAACATTGCAAACATTCAATTAGGGTTCATGTGAATTCGAACATGAACGATAATTTAGGAACTCAAATCATGAAAAACATCATAATAGGAATAGATACATAGAGAACTCAACGGAAGATTACATGATTAACTCACGAACTTAATATAATGGAATTGAGACTCAATTCTAACTCATACTAACTGAACGAAGATGTAGGGCACAAGGACGAAATCAGTCCAACATTGTGATTATCCTTACATACTTGGAAGATCAATGATCTAAGCGAAACTTGAAGAACTTGGTTGAAACACTTGAACCCTAGCTTTCTCTTCTCCTATCATTACTCTCAAAATATTCTAAGTGTTAGTGAGAGAGAAGTATCATTGGGTACTTATAAGTGACATATTTTAGTCCCAAAACACTAGGGTTTTGGTTTGGAAAAGGTGGAAAAATACGACTTTACCCCTCACTTAAAACTTACTTTGGCCTCGATGGGTTATTCTAAGGATCATAAAACTTTCTATGGACCGTAGAAGACCCCTCGTAGGAACTGAGGTCATAAAATAGGACCTACTGGATTTTGACTTAGTGGGTCTATGACCACTCTTCTACGGGTCGTATACCCTAAGAGGAATCATGAAAGCAACTTGTAGGATATCACTGAGGGAATTGGGCTTGGCGACTACGGAACCCTCTACAAGTAGTAGAACCCTAGATGGATAGTAGGCTTGGTTCGTAAAGCTTGGTGCACATTCTAGTAGCTATTGGAATGTGACCTTGAGTCTATGAGGTGACCCTATGGATCATAGACTAAACGCTGGATCGTAAAGGAATCTGTAGGAATGGGTCCTAACAACTAAAATTTTCTAAGTTTTGAGGGATCCTATGAGTCATTCCTATGGCTAGTAGAATCTTCTACTATTCGTAGGTGGCACTCATGGTTTACTAAAATAGTACACTGTATTCACTTTCTCTTGGCTTCTCGAGATCAATCTAAGTTAGATTAATGTGAGATGTTACAATAGGTTTAAGGCTTAGGATAAGTCATCATGGCAGTGACCCTACTTAGCAAATTAGAGATTCCAGGAGCTAGGTGTCACGCCCCGGGAGGGTACCCTAGACGTGGCCGACACTTGAAAGCCATTTCTGGCCTTCAAGCGAACCACTTGGTCCAATCACACTCTCATTCATTCACATTCTATCGGCGGAAGACTCTATTATAAGAATGTTATTCATAATTTAGGGCCAAAGGACAAACAAATACCCAATCAATAACTAACTAGAATAAAACTAGTCAAAACGGACAATTCAACACTTCCACACTCTAGTCTATGAAGCCTCTATCGACAATCCAGAAGGTGACAATGTCAAGTCCATGGCTACCAATAATCAAAATAAAGGAAACAAAATAAAGCTATAAAGATAATCTCGGTATTCTCCAAAAATTGGGAGGACTCACCAACTAGCTGGAAGTGAGGAGATCTTCAACAGTGCATCGATTGATGATCTCTAGTACCTGTCTCTGCATCATAAAATGATGCAGGCCAAATGACGTCAGTACATGGAATATACGAGTATGTAAAATGGCCGAATAAAACAATATCAGAGAGAATCAAACCAACTCGGAATCTCAACTCAGAAAGAAGAATAACTCAATCAAGTTTCCTTAGCCTAAACATGAATATGGTTTAGACGGGACAAATCACATACAATTCAACCCAATCCGACTTAGAGTACTATCAAGACCTCTATGGGAGTTTCTCTTATCCGACAACCATCACTTATGAGCCAGTGACAGTACAACAAACCGGCGTTGTTGCCACATCCGTTCATACTTTGCCAGGGTATGAATGAATCAAACACTCATGGATCTAATCCAACCAAGTCCTATAATGTTAGGACAATAATTTTGGGGAAACATCCGACTTTAATGGTTTAATCCCCTCCTACGTTTGGCGACGTAGTTATTGGATTCGAGTTATTACTTACTCTTATCTAATTTGGTGCTCTATACTCCTCCCAAGACTCAATGCTCATAAAACTCCATCAAATTAACTCAATAAAATCATATCGACAAGTCTCATTTGGAACCTTGTCAAATCATCAATTCTATCACAATCAAACCTCTTCCAATCATACTATTTGATCAATCTCAATCGTTTCTTTCATGAGTAGTTAAACATGCATTTATAACAACATACAAAACTATCCAATCGCTCCTCTATTCATTTAACACATCTTTTGGGACTCATCACAACTCTAAGATTCTAAATCAACAATTTAAGGTGAGGAACATATTTAAGAAAATTAACATATTTAGCATAGTCAACATAGTTAAGAAAGATCAACGAAATATGTTTAAAATCTCATCTCAATCAACTCATACCAACATGTAGCACATCACTTTCTTGACTCCACAATATCAACATAATAAAAATCAAATTAATAGATGGAAAGACTCATTTGGACATAAGCCTATCAAGAAACTCCATTCTTATGAACATTTAACCTCAAAGAAGGTGTAGGGAACATGGGTGGACTCAAACCATGCTTTGAGTAGCCTTACATACCTTGGTGAAGACTTTGAAGAAACCTTGATGTTAGGTCTTCAATGGAAGGCTTGAATTCTTGAAGTTCTTGAAGGCAATCCTTGTTGGAAAAGGATTTGAAGGAGAAGAGAGGGGATTTTCTAGGGCTTTTAGAGAGAGGAATAGACTGAAAATTATGGTCCAAATCATGACCAAATCAATGTATATATAATTAGGGAAAATTTCCAATTTGCCCTTCCTCAAAAATCTAGAAAAATGGGTTAAAATACTCCTGGCGCTATAGTGGCGCAGCACGCCACTGCAGCGCCAAGTCGAATATAGGCTTAAAACCTGCACATCTGATAGTAGTGCATCGTGCCAAGTACCAAACTACTGAGGCTATTTTATGGCGCTATAGTGGCGCGTCGCGCCCTTACATCGCCAAGCCTAAGTTTTCTGGGTTTTGGAAAATAGAGTTAAAAACCCTGCACATCCAATAATGGCGTGCTGCGCCAGGGACCAAACTACTGAGGCTTGTTCTTGGCGCTATAGTGGCACATCACGCCACTGCGGCGCCAAGCTCAGGTTCCTGCAGTTACAATCCAGGCCTGAAATTCCTGCAGTACTAGTTCGTCTTAGGATAGTCATAACTTTTGACTCCAAACTCTAAAAATTACAATCTTGGCGGCGTTGGAAAGAAGACTTGAAGACCTTTAATTTAATAGATCATGGGCCACCCAGCGTCATTTTTCAAAAGATATGGTCGTTAGAAGTCGGCCCCTTATACGAACTCATTCAAAACTTAGCCAAGACGAATTCTTTAGACTAAGCTTGGTTCTAGATATCCTTTGTGACCCCACATCACCTCTAACACTCTTCAATTACTTGGGAATTTATCCTAACTAATGCATACACTTCACAATAGTCGAGTTCGATCCTACACGCATGCGAAGAAGGGTCCGAATCTTAGTGAAAATTTTTAGGGGTGTTACATTATCTCCCCCTTGGGATCATTCATCCTCGAATAACGAGTAAACCAAGGATGGACTCGAGGTACAAATCACAATCAGAGTTCAGTCATTCAACCAATCAAATTCTCAAAATAATTTACTATCCAAACTCGAAATGCGCATACGAATTCAAGTCAAGAAAATGGACATTACCTTCAACATTCTCATCGATGGGCATGAATAGATGCGGATATTTAGCTTTCATATCTTCCTCCGCTTCCCATGTGGCTTCCTCGACAAATTGATTTCTCCATAAGACTTTGACTGAGGCAATCTCTTTGTTCCTTAATTTGTGAATTTGGCGATCAAGAATTTGGACCGGAACCTCTTCATATGACAAGCTATACTTAACTCCAATACTATCAATGGGGACTACCAATGAGGGATCGCCCAAGCATTTCTTCAACATCGAAATATGGAATATCGGATGAATAGCGGCTAGTTCCGAGGGTAACTCCAAATCATAAGCGACACTCCCAATCCTCTTCACTACCTGGTAAGGACCAATGTATCGAGGACTAAGCTTTCCCTTCCTTCCAAACTTCATGACGCCCTTCATGGGTGACACTTTCAAGTACACCCAATCATCCACCTCAAACTCTAAGTCTCTCCTTCTCACATCGGTGTAAGATTTTTGACGGCTTTAGGCTTTCCTTAGCCTATCTTGAATAATTCTCACCTCCTTCATATCTTGGTGAACAAAATCAGGCCCAATCAACTCAACTTCACTGACTTCAAACCACCTAATTGGTGATCTACACCTCCTCCCATACAAGGCTTCATAGGGAGCCATTTGAATTCTTGCATGATAGCTATTATTATATGCAAACTCTATGAGAGGTAAGTGATCATCCCAATTTCCTTTGAAGTTAAGTACGCATGCCCTCAACATATCCTCCAATGTCTGGATGGTGCGCTTCGCTTGGCCATCTGTCTGGGGATGAAAGGCCGTACTAAGATTCACCTTTGAACCCAGTCCCTTCTAAAAGGATCTCCAAAATTGGGAAGTGAATTGAGCTCCTATGTCTGAGATGATAGACAAGGGAACCCCATGCAATCTGATGATCTCCTGGATGTACAATTTTGCATAATTCTCTGCGGTGTCAGTAGTCTTAACTGCCAAGAAGTGAGCCGATTTTGTCATCCTATCCACAATCACCCAAATCGAATCATGTTGTTTTAGGGACCTTGGTAAACCCATAATAAAGTCCATATTGATCATCTCCCATTTCCATTCCGGAATTTCTATGTTTTGAGCTAACCCACATGGCCTTTGATGCTCAATTTTAACCTATTGGCAATTCGGGCACTTGGAAACAAATTCCGTGATATCTCTCTTAATTCCACTCCACCAATAAACTTATCTCAAGTCATGATACATCTTTGTAGAGCCAGGATGAATAGAGTACCTAGAACTATGCGCTTCAGCCATAATCCTTTCTCGCACATCCTCAACATATGGGACACACAATCTATTTTGGTATCTCAACACACTATCTCCCCCTTGGGTAAAAACCATCACCTTTTGTTTGTGAACAACTTCCTTCAATTGGAGAAGGACGGGATCTTGGTCTTGCTTCTCCTTTACCTCTACCACGAGTGAGGATGCAGACCCATCCTGTACATTAACTCCGCCTTCATTATTCTCTTCAAGCCGAACTCCCAATTGAGCTAGTCTATGCACCTCTTTAGCCAATTCTTTCCTCCCCTCCTCTACATGGGCAGTGCTACCCATAGAAAACCTGCTAAGAGCATCAACAACAACATTAGCTTTACTTGGATGGTAGAGGATGCTCATATCATAGTCCTTGAGTAGCTCGAGCCATCTCCTTTGCCTCAGATTAAGTTCCTTCTGGCTGAAGATGTATTGTAAACTCTTATGATTGGTGAACAACGTCAACATGCACTCCATACAAATAGTGGATCCATATTTTAAGAGCAAATACCACAGCTGCCGGCTCAAGGTCATGAGTTGGGTAATTTCTCTCATGAATCTTAAGCTGTCTTGAAGCATAGGCTATCACTTTTCCCCTCTGCATCAACACACAGCCTAAACCAACTCTAGACGCATCACAATAGATCACAAAATCCTCTGTTCCCTCGGGTAAAGTTAGAACAGGAGAAGTGGTTAGTTTGGTCTTCAATTTCTGAAAGCTCTCCTCGCAAGCATCGGACCATTGGAGCTTAGCCTTCATTTGGGTCAGCTTGTTCAATGGTGATGATATGGATGAGAATCTCTCTACAAACCTTCGATAATAGCCAGCCAAACCTAAGAAGCTTCTTATATCTGTTGGGGATGTGGGTCTGGGCCAATTTTTCACTGCCTCAATCTTCTGAGCATCAACCTAAATACCATCTCTAGATATAATGTGGCCGAGAAAAGCCACTGATGCAAGCTAAAATTCACATTTGGAGAACTTTGTATACAATACCTGGTCTTTCAAAGTTTACAAGACAACTCTAAGATGATAGGCGTGCTCCTCCTTATTCTTGGAGTAAACCAAAATATCATCAATGAATACAATCACAAATATATCAAGATATAGCTTAAATACTCGATTTATGAGATCCATAAAAGCTGTAGGGGCATTGGTCAACCCAAAGGACATAATCAAAAACTCAAAATGGCCATAACGGGTCCAAAAAGTTGTCCTTGGGATGTCACACTCCCTCACCTTCAACTGATGGTAACCCGATCTTAGGTATATCTTTGAGAAACAAGTGGCACCCTGAAGTTGATCAAATAAATCATCTATTCTGGGGAGAGGGTATTTATTATTTATGGTGACCTTGTTTAGTTGCCTATAATCAATACACATTCTAAGGGACCCATCTTTATTTTGCATGAATAGGACAGGCGCACCCCAAGGTGAGACACTCGGCCTAATGAATCCCTTATTTAACAAGTCCTTTAGCTGTTCCTTCAACTCTTTCAACTCAACAGGAGCCATTCTATATGGAGGGATAGAGATAGGCTGGGTATCAGGAAGGACATCGATCCCAAAGTTGATCTCCCTATCAGGAGGGACTCCGGGCAGATCTTCGGGAAAGACTTCAGGAAACTTGTTGACAATCGGGACCGACTCAAGGGATGGAGACTCAATACTGTCATCTTTCACTCGAATAATGTGGTAGATACACCCTTTCAAGATAAGTTTTCTGGCCCTAAGGTAGGAAATAAACTTACCCTTAGGCACGACAAGACTACCCTTCCACTCCATGACAGCCTCATTCAGGAATTTGAACTTGACAATCTGAGTCCTACAATCAATAGAGGCATAATAGACATAAAGCCAGTCCATGCCAAGGATCACATCAAAATCGACCATGTACAACTCAACTAAGTCAGCTAAGGTATCCCTGTGATGGATTGACACAGTGCAATCTCTATAGACTCTCTCAGCTAAGACAGAATCACCGACGGGAGTAGCTACACTGAAAGGCTCAAGAAGACATTCAGGAATTTTATTTAATTTACTAGCCACGTAAGGAGTCACAAAATATAGTGTGGCACCCAGATCCATCAAAACATAACAGTCAAGAGAAGAGACTCGTATCATACCCATCTCCTAATCTTGGCGACTACCCATGGCATATAGACGGTTTGTACCTCCACTTGTACCTGAAGTAGTGCTCCTTGGATTACCTCTAGTTGGTGGTACGGTGGTAGAAAACTGGGCTCTGTCTCCCCATGTTGGACACTCCTTCTGAAAATGGCCTACTTGGCCACACTTATAACAACCAACCCTTCCCGCTTTTCACTCTCCCAAGTGAAGCTTACCACACTTACCGCATGGTGGTTTTCCCCTCGAACCTTGACCCACGCTAGCCTGGGATTGAGAACCCTAAGATCTGATATTCTGGTGATTTTGTCCCTGCCGATCATACCTGTTATGCAGCGTAGGTGCACTTGTGGTGGACGAGGCATAGTTGGAAGGCCTCTTCTGGAAGAAGGACTTGTTGCCCTTGTTCTGCCTCTGTTCATTCTCATGTCTCGCTAATTTTTCTTCTTGCTCAGATGCTCCTCCCTGTCTTTCCTCTTCTCATCCTCCACCTATTGAGCATACACCATTAAACTTAAAATATCTATGTCGGAGATTAACAATGCCGCTTTGCACTCCTTCTTCACATGTCTTCCCAATCTAGAGACAAATTTCCTCATCTTCGACCTCATATCTGGGATCATCTCTGGAGCATATCTGGACAGCTGGATGAACTTTAGACTATACTCCTTAACGGTCACACCCTCTTGTTTTAAATTCACAAACTCTTCCACTTTCGCTTCCCTTAATTCTCTGGGAAAGAAGTGGTCAAAAAAGGCTCCCTCAAATTCATCCCACATAGCAGGTTCAGCATTCTCACCTCTACCTTGTTCCCATTAGTTATACCAGATGTTTGCCACATCCTTAAGCTGATAAGACACCAACTCAACTCCCTCGATCTCTGTAGCATGAATCACTTTCAGGATCTTCTACATCTCATCAATGAAATTCTGAGGGTCTTCATCAACCTTAGAACCTATGAATACCGGCGGATTCATTCTCAGAAAATCTCTAATTCTTGTGGCTGCAGATGGCTCTTGGGAACTAGAGTTAAGAGTTGGCGAACTCTGGGTACCATTGCGGGCAACCACTAATTGAGTGAGCATGGCAATTGCTCCTCGAAAATTTGCCTCCGAGGTTGGTGCAGGCGCAGTAGTAGGCACTTAAGGTTCCTCAGCATACCTGGCAGGTCGGCCCTTAGTCCTCGATGGGCGTACCTTTGACTGTGGCATCTCTGCGTTATCGGTATTTCTCTGGCTGGCAGTATGTTTAGGAGGCATTGTCTACAATATATAAATGCACGAATTAGAAAGGAAGTTTTATAGAGTTTAACTCTATCGCACGAATTCAGAGTATGAAAGAAGTGAAACAATTCTTAATGTCTTATAGACTCCTGATTATAAGTGTGGTGCACAACACACCTATAAGCAAGACTCTACTAGACACAACTTCATAGACTTCCTAGGACTCTTGAACTCTGTGCTCTGATACCCTGTTTGTCACGCCCCGGGAGGGTACCCTAGATGTGGCCGGCACTCGAAAGCCATTTTTGGCCTTCAAGCAAACCACTTGGTCCAGTCACACTTTCATTCATTCACATTCTATCGACGGAAGACTCTATTATAAGAATACTATTCATAATTTAGGGCCAAAGGCCAACCAAATACCCAATCAATAACTAACTAGAATAAAACTAGTCAAAACGGACAATTCAACACTTCCACACTCTAGTCTATGAAGCCTCTATCGACAATCCAGGAGGTGCCAATGGCAAGTCCATGGCTACCAACAATCAAAATAAAAGAAACAAAATAAAGCTATAAAGATAATCTTGGTATCCTTCGGAAACTGGGAGGACTCACCAACTAGTTGGAAGTGAGGAGATCTTCAATGGTACGCCGGTTGATAATCTCTAGTACCTGTCTCTGCATTATGAAATGATGCAGGCCAAATGGCGTCAGTACATGGAATATACGAGTATGTAAAATGGCCGAATGAAACAACATTAGAGAGAATCAAACCAACTCAGAATCTCAACTCAGAAAGAAGAACAACTCAATCAAGTGTCCTAAGCCTAAACATGAATATGGTTTAGATGGGACCAATCACATACAATTCAACCCAATCCGACTTAGAGTACTATCAAAACCTCTATGGAAGTTTTTCTTATCCGACAACCATCACTTATGAGCAGTGATAGTACAACAAACTGATGTTGTTGCCATGTCTGTTCATACTTAGTCAGAGTATGAACGAATCAAACACTCATGGATCCAATCCAACCAAGTCCTATAATGTCAGGACAATAATTTTGGGGAAACATCCGACTTTAACGGTTCAATCCCCTCCAATGTTTGGCGATGTAGTTATTGGATTCGAGTTATTACTTACTCTTACCCAATTCGGTGCTCGATACTCCTCCCAAGACTCAATGCTCATAAAACTCTATCAAATCAACTCAATCAAATCATATCGACAAGTCTCATTTGGAACCTTGTCAAATCATCAATTCTATCACAATCAAACCTCTTCCAATCATACTATTTGATCAATCTCAATCGTTTATTTCATGAGTAGTTAAACATGCATTTATAACAATATACAAAACTATCCAATCGCTCCTCTATTCATTTAACACATCTTTTGGGACTCATCACAACTCTAAGATTCTAAATCAACAATTTAAGGTGAGGAACATATTTAAGAAAATTAACATATTTAGCATAGTCAACATAGTTAAGAAAGATCAACGAAATATGTTTAAAATCTCATCTCAATCAACTCATACCAACATGTAGCACATCACTTTCTTGACTCCACAATATCAACATAATAAAAATCAAATTAATAGATGGAAAGACTCATTTGGACATAAGCCTATCAAGAAACTCCATTCTTATGAACATTTAACCTCAAAGAAGGTGTAGGGAACATGGGTGGACTCAAACCATGCTTTGAGTAGCCTTACATACCTTGGTGAAGACTTTGAAGAAACCTTGATGTTAGGTCTTCAATGGAAGGCTTGAATTCTTGAAGTTCTTGAAGGCAATCCTTGTTGGAAAAGGATTTGAAGGAGAAAAGAGGGGATTTTCTAGGGCTTTTAGAGAGAGGAATGGACTGAAAATTATGGTCCAAATCGTGACCAAATCGTGACCAAATCAGTGTATATATAGAAAACAAACTAGAAAAATGGGTTAAAATCCTCCTAGCGCTATAGTGGCGCGCCGCGCCACTACAGCGCCAAGTCGAATATAGGCTTAAAACCTGCACATCTGATAGTGGCGCATCGCGCCAAGGACCAAACTACTGAGGCTATTTTATGGCGCTATAGTGGCGCGTCGCGCCCTTACAGCTCCAACCCTAAGTTTTCTGGGTTCTGGAAAATAGGCTTAAAAACCTTGCACATCTAATAGTGGCGCGCTGCACTAGGGACCAAACTACTGAGGCTGGTTCCTGGTGCTATAGTGTTGTATCGCGCCACTGCGGCGCCAAGCCCAGGTTTGCTGCAGTTACAACCTAGGCCTAAAATTCCTGCAGTACTAGTTCGTCTTAGGATAGTCATAACTTTTGACTCTGAACTCCAAAAATTACAATCTTGGCGGTCTTGGAAAGAAGACTCGAAGACCTTTAATTTAATAATCATGGGACACCCAGATCATCATGTTTCAAAAGATATGGTCGTTAGAAGTCGACCCCTTATACGAACTCATTCAAAACTTAGCCAAGACGAATTCTTTGGAATTAGCTTGGTTCTAGGGATCCTTTGTGACCCCATATCACCTCTAACACTCTGCAATTACTTGGGAATTCATCCTAACTCATGCATACACTTCACAATAGTCAAGTTTGATCCTACACGTACGCAAAGAAGGGTCCGAATCTTAGTAAAAAATTTTGGGGGTGTTACACTAGGTCCAAGGATATCAAACTTTGTTGTGAATGAAAGTTCGACATTATCAAATAACTCAAACCATTTTCATGATGAAGACAATGTTTAGTAACAAGGATAAAACAAGGCTTTTTAATAAGTTAATTATAATGAACCTCCTGGTAATTTTCATGTTTCTGCTTCTGTTTCATTATTTAGAGCATTCCTATAGTGAACTCAGGTCATTTATGACCTATTGAAAGCGGTAGCTTGGTCGCCTGGTCGTTCATTTGGATTTTAGGCTTGTTTCCTTATTTTGGAGCTTTTCTAACTAAAATAGTTAACTTCGGTCATAACTTCAGGTAAACGAACTTAGAACAGAATTCTGATAGTTCCATCACCTCTGGAATGGGCAAATTAGGCAAGTTCTATAGTCAACATGAGAATTGAGGCAATTGATATGATTTTGGGGCCATTTGACGCTTTAGCCTTTGAAACTTGGCCTAAGATTGACTTTGGTCAATATACTTGGTAACGCGCTCAGATTGAAACTTTGTCTGCGCGGTTAGATTTGAAATATTTAGTTTGGTCAAGAATGACCTTTCATGCGTGTCCCGAGGCTTTCAGTCTCATTTCGAGCCCTTTGTGGTTTTGGTTTAAATTGGTGCTTAGGTGTGGGACCTTTTTTCATCGAAATGACCTCCATGGGAAATTTTAACTGCCACATTGAATCTAAAATGTTGTTTCCAATCAGAATTTGTATATAGTTTGCATTCATGGGACTCCATATTAGGCCGGAGAATCAAACAAATCAAATTTTGGTTTGTGCTGTCACTATTCATTGTGGTTATTGTTCACCGCGAATTTTTTAGATCTAAGTCCCAACTTTCACAAATGATTTCTCCTTCATTTTATGGTCAATTTCAGTAATCCAAAGGTCCAAATTGAAGGCATTTTTGAGAGGAACACATTGTAAGCTCGTAAGGTGATTTGGGAATTCCATTTGAGGTAAATTTTGCATTTTAGCTGCTGTTTTTTGTTGTTTTCGAAGTGAAATTTTGGAGAATTTTGAGAAGTAATTTCTTGGCTAATTTAGGTCTGATTTGAGCAATTCAAAAGCCTAGATCGTGTGGAATTTTGAGGAGAATGGCGTGGTGCTATCAGAAGCTGATTTAGGGTGTTGATTGAGGTAAAAATGTAGTTTTTGTTGAATTTTGATAAACTTTGGGGCCTGGTTTCTTGGGCATTTTAAGTCCAATTTTGGAAATTCTTGGTGCTAAATTGTGGGGGTTTTTATGACAAATGTCTTGGTGTAGTTGGTTTCAACTGTTGAGGCTTTATTTTGGTGATTTTTGCGTAAATAGTTGTTGTCCCTATTATTGATTTTGACCTAGAATTTGATTTTGATGAATGAACTGATTTGTGGAGTTCTCAAGCTCTGAATGATTAGGATTTGTTTTTGGGGTTAGTTCCAAAACTTCTGATGCGGGTCCTACAATTCCTAATTTTTACTCCAAAATTGGTCTATCTTCGAATTCGATAATTTTCATGTCATAAGGATCGTATTAACGTTTTGAGTCTATTTTTGACACCATGGCAGCATTCTGAGGCCATACGAAAAGGAAAAACTCCGGCAAATTAATTTAGAGCGCGCATGTTCAGCCTACATATAGGCTATGACTTTCCTTTCTTTAGAGTGAGCTAGAATGTGTGAAATCAGGTAGGGATATGTAGAATTTGGGTTGGGTAGCTTATTTACATATCTTTGGTGTTAAAAATCATATTTTAGGCTTTTTATTGGGTAATTCGGGTAATTGGAAGCATGTGATCCTTTCTGTTAATTGTTGGTAGTGTAAGTGGAATTGATTGCATATATTTTTGTACTGTGGAGCATGTTGGCCTTAGTATAGGTTGTCAAACTTGCTTTAGATGCCCCGGCATTGCTCCGGTAGGCTTAGATCTTTGTAGAATGGTGTAGCGGACTAGTGTCCAGTAGTTGGGCCTTATCTAGGAGATAACCTTGATCTTATGAACAACCTTACCAATAATTCCCTATGATCTTATGAACAACCTTACCAATAAAAACATTTCTCCCTCATTGATGGTGGAAAGAAAAGTTCAAGTGTTTAAATAAGGAAATACTTCTACCTGTTGTTGAAAGGTTTGGAAAAAGGGACCCCCTCGCACCGTCGTCATCGTCACTCACTCGGTCCGACTGTGGCTACAACTACGGCTTCATCTTCTGCTTCGAATTTGGCTTCGGCTCTAGCTTTGACCTTGGCTTTAGATTTGGCATTGACTTTGGAACATAATAGATCGAGAGATTATTTTTGGACAGAGTTTTCTTTAGTTATTAAATTAATTATTTATTGATTATTAAATTAGCCAACCCAAGTGACCTAGTTCCAAATCGGATCCATGTGACCCAATTCAGTTTCTTTCTCAAATTTATTTAAATTTTTCACCATTTTTAATGAGCCATTTCTTAGTGATTGTTCTGAAAGATTGTAGGCTTTTAGAAATAGTATTTTGTGGATATAAATACCTATAATTCATCAAGCTTTTAACTACGATTTTTTTAAATCTAATTTTGCATCTTCTGTAGAAATAAATCTAATTGTACTTTGTTGTCATAGAGTCATTCGCTGACACCATTATTTATGGTACCAACACACTGGTGAGTAAAATCATTCCATATTGAGATGGTATATTCCATTAATCTCGAGTACTTGAGAGGAATAATTTTTCTTAAGGGTACACTGTGCATTCGGTGGGCTTGATTTTCTTCTATGTTTCTGATTCTATTTCTTTAAGGTTTTCTTGTTTATAATTTTGAATAGATTTTTTAAACTTTGCTATTTCTGAATAAATTCTTCGAAGTTGTTTTTTTAAATATTTTATAATACAAATTGGTTAACAATCTTAAGGAAATTCTTATTTTTTTTTCAAATTTGTATTCTAGTTGGAGACTAAAACCTATGTGGTTTCTACTCCATCCGACATTTAATAGTGTCTAGTTTTATGGAGATTAAAATCTTCTAATTTTCTATTTCTTTGAGATTTTAAGAATATAAAAACTTCGTCGAATAAATCTGACTATGCATTTGATTTGAAAAGTATAAAAACTTCACCAATCTGTTAAATATAAAGTTTGTATTAAAATTTCAATTTAAAGAATATAAAACTTTGTTGGAATATTAAATTCTTACTTGTACAATGATTTGAAGAATATAAAATTTTTAATCATTGTTGTTGTTATAAGTTTGTAATTATGTTTATTACTTACTGAATCAAGTTTTGTCAATTTTGACAGTGAAAATGACAATTGAAAGTGCTACTACTTCTATAATTGGTGCGGCACCAAGTTGAACTAATATTCCAACGGTAGAGAAATCGGAAAAAATCTCTGGAGTGAACTTCAAAAGATGACAACAAAGGGTATTTTTTGGGCTTACCACTCTTAGCATGCAGAAGTTTACCAATGAAGAACCTCCAGTGCTTGCTGCTGATAGCCACATAGAGAAAAAATCATGATTGTTGAGGCATGGAAACCGGCAGACTTCCAATGCAAGGGCTATATCCTAAGTTCTTTAGAAGATAATTTATACGTATATATTGTGCATTTACTACTTCGAAATAGTTGTGGGATGCACTTGAGAAAAAAGTATAGGACTGAAGACGCATGCTTAAAAAATTTGTGGTTGCCAAGTTTCTAGAATATAAAATGATAGACAACAAAGTAGTTGGAACCCAAATTTAAGAGGGACAACTTATTTTTCATGACCTTATTTTTGAGGATATTTTGGTTAATGAAGTATTTCAAGTGGTTGAGATGATTGAAAAGTTCCTCCTTCGCGGAGAGACTTAAAAAACTATCTAAAGTTCAAAGAGATAAAGCTCGAAAATCTTGTGATTCCTCTCATGATTGAGAAAGATCACAAAACAGCTAAGAAGAATTCACGAGGAATTCAATAATTATGGGACTTGATATTGTTTAAAAGGCTCCCACAAAAGGCAAGAAAACAAAGAAGTCCATTGAACAAAAGAAAGACCAAGCCAAAAAAAAGTTCAAAGTAACGGCTACAATTATAGAAAAGCTGGCTACAAGACTCCCAACTGTCGTGCCTGAAAAAAGAAAAGGACAAGAGCAAGGTTCAAGAAAACATGGTAGAAAATATGGAGGATGTCGATGACCTTTGTACTATGCTATCAAAGTGGAACTTGGTTTAAAATCCAAAGGAGTGGTGTTGACTCTAGTTCCACTCGATATGCTCTTTTTTTTTTTATGGGAACAGACCCTACACGAGGCTCCCACCTCTCGTGCACAGTCAGGGGTTGAGCAACACCCCCAAGCCTTAACTCGATATGCTTATTCTGTGAAAGAATCATTTGCAAGCTACATTCCTACTGAAATAGTTGAGGAGCTTTTCATGGGAAATACTGCAACAACCAAGATTGAAGGATGTGGGAAGATACTTTTGAATATGATTTTCGGCAAGGTGCCAACTCTCAATAAAGTTTTGCATGTTCCTACAATCAGAAAAAACTTGATTTCACCTAGACTACGAATTAAAAATGGGTTTAAGTGTGTCCTTGTTAGTGACAAAGTTGTAAAAAGTAAGAATATAACATTCTTAGAAAAGGATAACTTCACTGAGGGCCTTTTCAAGCTAATGTAATAGTTGTTGATAATATTAATAAGAATTCTGCTTCTGTTTACTTATTGGAGTCAAATGCTTTATGGCATATTCATTTAGGATATATCAAATACAAAACTTTGCAAAGTATGATTAACTTTGAAGTATTGTCGAAGTTTGAGTGTAAAAAATTAAAATGTGAAATCTGCGTTGAATCAAAGTTTGTTAAACATCCATATAAGTAAATTGATAGGAATTCAAATTAGTTAGTCTTAATTCACACAGATATATGTTTATACCATCTCGTGGTGGAAAAAAATATTTTATAACTTTTATTAGCTATTTGTCACGATTCGATTTTTCAAGTCATGATGGTGCCTACTATGACCCCCCAGTAGGCAAGCCGACCCATATCCCAAAACTATGAGTAATGGGATGTTAGGGTAGAACACAATCAATTTAAACTAAAAGCAGTAACGAATTAACAGGAACACAAATGAATGGCGGAAGCAAATCAAAATATATACAAATCAAAAGATCCCTCCTAGAACCTGGAAGTCACATGTGCAGAGCTACTACAAAATAAGTACAACTCCCGAAAGTGGACCACAGAAAAATGACTATCTCAAAGAGCAAAAGACATACAAAATATATATGCAGAGGGAGACGGGTAAATCCAAAACGTTGTGTGCTCACCCTTGTCTCCGGTCAAGATTGCAGCTGGCTCAAAATCAACGCTGATAGCTAGTACTGAAACTTGCATCAAGAAAATAGATGCAAAGTATAGTATGAGCACCAAAATAACAGGTACTCAGTAGGCATCATAGGCTAACTAAGTAAGTTAAGTAAAAGTAAACTGAAATGCGAGAACTAACTACAACCAAAGATAGAAATAAGAACTCAAGATAGGTATGTACACGAGCGTACTCAACACACAAGAAGAAGGAGAGAAACTAGCTAAATCCACTGGGCTCCCATAAATCCGACGAGTACGCTCATGCATAAGCGTAAAAGTAACAACCTGACCGCACTCTCATAAGCTCGATAGGAGCAAAGATAGTTGATGTAAAATGAGAGAATCTGATGAAGTACCAACAACATCATAAAATCCCATGGACTTGAACTAGGCGATTCCAAGAACCTGAAGCTTGAACCCAAAACATGAAGAGTTAAGGACTTGAACTGAAGAAATATAAGAGGATCAGGGACTTGAACCGAGGTTTGAAAGTAACCAATGACTTGAACCCAGATAA
Organism: Solanum dulcamara; assembly: GCF_947179165.1. Taxonomy (NCBI): domain Eukaryota; kingdom Viridiplantae; phylum Streptophyta; class Magnoliopsida; order Solanales; family Solanaceae; genus Solanum; species Solanum dulcamara. The sequence goes on along the minus strand of NC_077244.1, from coordinate 14,846,418 downwards.
TCGTGGACTTGAATCACATGCAATAGAGACCAAGGACTTGAACCAATGGAATAGTAGCTATGGACTTGAACTAAGGCTAGTAATTAGCTATGGACATGAACCAAGATTGATAGTGGAGGCGGACTTGAACCACGACCAAGTAAAGCCAAAGACTCGAACTGAGGCAATGATACCAAGGAAAGGACTTGAACCACGGCCAGTGGAGTGAATTGGGGACTTGAACCACGAATAGAAGCGAATCGGTCAGAATTAGGATCAACGGCCAACCGAGTGTCACGAGGAGTACCCACAATCTGAGCGACATCAATAAATTACTCCAGCCTAATCCACATCCAACCAGGATCGGTGAATAGACTTTTGAAATCAAGAACCAGGTGATATAGAATCGATAGACTGGTAGGATATTATAGAGATAAGGTTTCAAAGATATGTTACTGCCTAGCTAAGGCTTAGACTATCAGATTCTACTCTGCTATATCCATCTACAGGGAGCTAAATTATCTAAAATGATGTTAGAGAAGTTCCAAGGCCCATCGATAACAAAATTACGTAAGTCTAAGGTAAAACTAGTCTAAGCCTAAACTAAGGGCAAACATGCTTCCAAGGACATAAAACAAACACACAATACACGCCACAAGGTACGGATGATCAACACTTGACAAGAGATATGCTCAACTAGCCCAAATTCTCCAAAAATAAAGCCTACTAAATTCTAAGAATTTAGCTTGATCGACCCCCAAACACATACAAATTAGTATAAAAATGCCTAAATATGCTCAGTTTAAAGAGGGGGAAACCGTAGCCTACCTGTAGGTCAATCACGCGCGCTCCAACTCAAGAAATTGGAGCTTTTACCTTCCTAACGACCTCAGAACACTACTACTTTATCCAAAATAGAATCACAGTGTCAATACAGTCGTTTTAACACCAAAATTACTAAATTCGGAGATAGGCCAAATTTTAGAGTCAAAAAGGGAATATGCGACCCACTTTATAAATTACAAAATTGACTCTATAAAAATGTCTTAAACACTACCCCGAACTTGTATTCCAAAAAGGAGCATAATTAGAGGTTTGAATCACCCCCAACAACCAACATCCATAAAATCACCATTAAAGCAAAAAGGGACAATAAGGGTAGCAGCTATATTCGAGAAATTACCGAAAATAAAGGCCCAATAGATGAAACCAACCTCACTATAATGATCTTCACAAAATACCCCATAGTCTAGGCTCTTGAGTGACCAAATTCGAACCTAAAATGAGCAAGAAATCATCTTCCACAATTTTCCAAAAATGGAGCTCGAAAATGAGCTATGGCAGCAGCTAAATCACGATTCTTACCTCCAACGAAGATTCAAATGTGAATTCTAACCATACCGATGTGTTCTCCTTGGAAAACCACACAGATTAGCCTCTTGAACCGCTAGTTTTGGACCTAAAATGCCCAAGAAATGAAGTCTCAAAATTCTCCAAAAACCTTAGCTCATAAATCAACAATGGCAGCTGTAACACGACTCATTTTACCTCAAACGATTAGTCTTCAACCAATTCCCACTACACCACGATAATCTCCACAAAAATATGCAAGATAGATCTTTGAATCACTAAATTCGAGCTTAAATTGCTCAAAAAATACAACTTTGAAATTAGAAGAAAACTTGTGAGAAAGGCTGTCTTATAGGGAGAGGGTGCACCAGATACGGTGCATCAACGCACCAATATATTATTCTCATTTTTAAAGTCTCCGATGTGGTCCTCAAGATTTATTCAGAGCCTTGTGCACAAAAATAAACTATGCTACTCCACCAAAGTCGATATTCTGGACTCAACGGAGGAGTCAAAATTTCCATTCGAGGTCATCTTGACAAAAAGTGGGTCCACACTCAAGCGCCTTTTTAAGCTAAAATCCATAAGGATCCTCGAAATGAGATCGGAAATGTTCTAGACCAAACTCAATATTCCGGAGCTAACCGTGTTGATGAAAATTTTATTTGAGAACATTTTCCAAGAATGTTAACCAAAGTCAATCATAGGCCAAATTTCAAGGGCTAAAGCGCCAAATGGCCCCAAACTCATACATTGTCTCGATACTCATGTCGACCATGCTATTAGCCTAATTTGGCCATTTTAGAGCTGATGGAACCGTTAGAATTCCATTCTGAGGTCATTTACCTACATTTATTAAAGAAATCACTTTTTTACGTTTAAGAGGTCCAAAACAGAGAATCAAGCCTAACACCCAAACGAACGGCCAAACGACCCAACAATCAATCCAGCAAGTCATAAATAACTTGGGGTCGCTATAGAAATGCTCTAAATAATGAAGTGAATGCTTTATTTCAAAAATAACCCTAGTGGTCATTACAACATTCACTACTAAAGAACTTTCGTCTGCAAAAGTAAGATTCAAGAAGTACCTAAAAGCTCAAATAAGCTGGGAAACTGCGCCCGCATCTCCTGCTCGATCACCCAAGTAGCCTCCTCGACTAGACAATGCCTCCAATGGACCTTAACTACAGGATTGGCTATGGATCGCAACTATCTAACATCTCCATCCAAAATAGCAACTAGCTCTTTTAATATAACTAAGATGATCATCCAACTCGATCGCATCATACTAGAGTACATGAGAATCGTCTGGGATGTATCGGTACAACATCAAAACATGGAAAACTGAATGAATATCTTAAAAGGTCAGAGGCAAAGCTAACTAATATGCAATCTTGCCAGATGTCCATAAAATCTCAAAAGGGCCAGTATATCTGGGGCTAAGCTTGCCCTGCCTCCCAAATTTTATCATGCCCTTCATGAGTGATACATGGAGGAATGCTCTTTCACCAATGGCAAATATCAATAGTCGACGCCTATGATGTCACGCCCCGGGAGGGTACCCTAGACGTGACCGGCACTTGAAAGCCATTTCTGACCTTTAAGCGAACCACCTGATTCAGTCACCTCATCATTCAATCACACTCACCCAAAGGAGGGGTCAATCATAGCATACTATTCACATTGCAGGGCCGAAGGCCAAACATATTCAACTCCAACAAAATAAGTTAAATAGGACTCCTTAAAATAACAGTCCAACCTTCCCACACTCTAGTTTGTGAAGCCTCTATCAAAGTTTAGAAGGTGCCGATGACAAGTCCATGGCTACCAACACTCAAAATAAAAGAAATGACAACAAAACTGTACAAGAAGGCTCAATATCCTTCGGGAACTAGGATGACTCACCAACTAGCTGGAAGTGTATGTGGATCTTCAACAGAGCGCTGGTTGATGATCTCTAGTACCTATCTCTACATCATGAAACGATGCAGGCCAAATGGCTTCAGTACATGGAATGTACGAGTATGTAAAATGCCCGATGAAACAAACATCAAGAAGCCACCAACATCAACTCAGCACCTCAACTCATACATATATATATAAATATAGGACAACTCACTCAAATGTCCTAAGTCTAACAAGAATAGTTTAGACGGGACTAACTCATAAACCACTCAACTCAACTGACTCAGAGCACTATCAAGACCTAAATGGGAGTTTCTCTTAACCGACAACCATCACCTATGAGCTGGTGATAGTACAACAATCAGACATTGTTGCCACGTCCGTCCATACCTTGCCAGGGCATGAACGCCTCCCTAATCATGGATACCATCGATTAGTCAAGTCTTATCATTTCAGGATAATAAAATAGGAAACATCCGACTTTAACGGTTCAATCCTAAGGGAAGCATTCGACTTTAACGGTTCCATCCCTACCTACGTTGGCGGCGTAGTTTCTGGGGTTCGAGTATGGATTGTACTCTCACCCGCCTCAGTGCTCGATACTCTTCCCATGACTCCATGATCATAAAACTCCTTTAATCATCTCAAACAAGCCCTCACGGCTAGTTTCATGTGGTACATTTCCACCTCATCAACTCGGTTCTCATTTCAACTCAATTAAGTCATAATGGCAAGTCTCATTTAGGAGCTTGTCCACTCGTCAATTCCATCCTCACATCAACTCAATCAAGCCTCATTTATATAAACATTTATGACATCTCCTCAAGATTCAACACAACTCTATGACTTCAACTCAACAATTCAATTAGAATAGCACGTTTAAGGAAATTGACTTAAACAACATAATCACATGGCTAAAGAGATCAACAAGACGTAACAACAAGTCATCTCCATCAACTCATACTAACATGAAGGATTTTAGGGACTTCTTAGCTCAACAACATCAACATATATAGCATCAAATAAATAGGAGACAAAGTTCATACAAACATAAACCATACCAAGAAACTCTATTTTCATGAACATCTAACCTCAAGGCAAGAGTAGAGCACATGGGTGGACTCAACCCATGTTTTGGATAGCCTTACATACCTTAGTGAAGACTTGAAGAAAACCTTGATGTTGGGTCTTGAATGGAGAACTCAAATCTTGAAGCTCTTGGAACTCTTCTTGTTGGAAATGGGGAAGAACAAGAAGAGAGAGAGAGAGAAGCTCCTAGGGCTTTTTTTAGAGAGAGAGTGAGGCTGAGAAAATGTGTTCCCAAAAGACCAAAGGCAATACATATATAATTTTGGTAAGTTCCCAAATTGCCCCTCCTCAAAAGTTCTGAAAATAGGCTAAAAATGCACCTGGCGCGATAGTGGCGCGTCGCGCCATTGCAGCGCCAGGCTGAATACGCCTAAAACCTGCACACCTTGTAGTGGCGTGCCGCGCCAGAGACTAAACTACTGAGGCATGTTTCTGGCGCGATAGTGGCGCGTCGCGCCCTTACAACGCCTAGGCCATTGTTCTGAGTTCTGGGAATTTGGCCTGAAAAACCCTGCACAACTTTTAGTGGCGCGTCGCGCCAGGGGATAAACTACTGAGGCATGTTCCTGGCGCGATAGTGGCGCATCGCGCCACTACGGCGCCAAGCCCAGATTTCCAGTAGTTGAACCCCAGGCCTGAAAATCTCTGTTGTGCTCGCTCATCTTAGGATCGCCATACCTTTCGACTCCGAACTCCAAAAGTTACTTTCTTGGTGGCGTTGGAAAGAAGACTCAACGACCTTTAATTTGATGGGTCGTGGGCCACCGAGATTATCGTCTTTCAAAAGATAGGGTCATTAGTCGACCCTTTATGCGAACTCCTACCCAAACTTAGCCACGACGAATCTTTTGGATTTAATTTGATCCTAGGGGTCCTTCATGACCCCACTTCATCTCTAACGCTGCTCAAATTCTCAAAGACTCATCTCAACTTATGCATACGCTTCTTAATACTCGAGTTCAACCCTACCCGTATACAAAAAGGGTTTGAATTCTAGGGAAAATATTTGAGGGGTGTTACATTATCTCCCCCTTGGAATCATTCGTCCTCGAATGATGAGTGGCCAGGAATGGACTCAGGGTACAGATCATAATCAACATTCAGTCAATCAAATTTTCAAACAATTATCAATCAAAACTCAAAATGCACTAATGAATTCAAGTCAAGGAAATGTCGTTACCTTCAACATTCTCCTCGGTAGGTACGAATAGATGGGGATATTTAGATCTCATGCCTTCCTCCGCTTCCCATGTGGCTTCCTCAACAAATTGATTCCTCCACAGGACCTTGACTGACGCGACCTCTTTGTTCCTTAATTTGCGAATTTGGCGATCAAGAATTTGGACCGGAACTTCTTCATTGGATAAGCTATCCTTAATTCCAATGCTATCAATAGGAACTGCCAACGAGGGATCGCCCAAGCACTTTTTCAACATCAAAACGTGGAACACCGGATGAATAGAAGCTAACTCCGAGGGTAACTCCAACTCATAAGCAACACTCCCAATCCGCCTCAAAATATGGTAAGGAGCAATATATCGAGGACTGAGCTTTCCTTTCCTTCCAAACCTCATGACACCCTTCATGGGTGATACTTTCAAGTACACCCAATCTCCCACCTCAAACTCTAAGTCTCTTCTCCTCACATCGGTGTAAGATTTTTGGCGGCTTTGGGCTATCTTTAGCCTATCTTGGATAACTCTCACCTTCTCCATGGCTTGGTGAATAAGGTCAGGCCCAATCAACTCGGCTTCACCAACTTCAAACCACCCAATAGGAGATCTACACCTCCTCCCAAATGCTTGCATGATAACTATTATTATATGCAAACTCTATGAGAGGTAAGTGGTCATCCCAACTTCCCTTGAAGTCAAGTATACAGGCCCTCAACATATCTTCCAATGTCTGGATAGTGCGCTCTGCCTGGCCATCTGTTTGAGGGTGGAAGGCTGTACTCAAGTTCACCTTCAAACCTAACCCCTTCTGAAAAGATCTCCAAAATTGGGAAGTGAATTGAGCTCCTCTGTCTGAGATAATAGACAAGGGAACCCCATGCAATCTGACGATCTCCTGGATGTATAATTTCGCATAATCTTCTGCGGTGTCAGTAGTCTTAACCGCCAAGAAGTAAGCTGATTTCGTTATTCTATCCACAATCACCCAATTGGAATCGTGTTGCTTTCGAGACCTCGGTAGACTTGTAATAAAGTCCATGTTGATCGTTTCCCACTTCCATTCAGGAATTTCTATGTTTTGAGTTAAACCACATGGCCTTTGGTGCTCAACCTTCACCTGTTGACAATTCGGGCACTTGGAAACAAATTCCGCAATATCCCTCTTCATCCCACTCCACCAATAGATTTCCCTTAAATCATGATACATTTTTGTGGAGCCTGGATGAATAGAGTATCTGGAACTATGCGCTTTGGCCATAATCCTCTTTCGAACATCATCAACATCGGGTACACATAATCTACTTTGGTACCTCAATACACCATCTCCCCCTTTGGTGAAAACCATCACCCCTTGTTTATGAACAACTTCCTTTAGCCGGAGGAGGATGGGATCCTGATCTTGTTTCTCCTTTACCTCTGCTACAAGTGAGGACGTGGCCCCATCTCGAACGTTTACTCCACCTTCATTGTTCTCTTCGAGTTGAACTCCCAATCGGGCTAATCGATGTACCTCCTTTGCCAATTTCCTCCTTCCCTTTTCCACATGGGCAGTGCTACCCATGGACAACCTGCTAAGAGAATCAGCAACAACATTAGCTTTACTTGGATGGTAGAGGATGCTCATATCGTAGTCCTTGAGTAGCTTAAGCCATCTTCTTTGCCTCAGGTTGAGTTCCTTCCGGCTGAAGACTTATTGCAGGCTCTTATGATTGGTGAATACATCAACATGCACTCCATACAAGTAGTGGCGCCAAATTTTTAGCGCAAACACCACAGCTGCCAGCTCAAGGTCATGAGTTGGGTAATTCCTCTCATGAACCTTAAGTTGTCTCGAAGCATAGGCTATCACCTTCTCCCTTTGCATCAACACACAACCCAAACCAATTCTGGATGCATCACAATAGATCACAAAAACCTTTGTACCATCGGGCAAGGTTAGAACCGGAGCAGTAGTTAGCTTGGTCTTTAATTCCTGAAGACTCTCCTCACAAGCATCGGACCATTGGAACTTAGCCTTCTTTTGAGTCAGCTTAGTCAATGGTGATGATATGGATGAGAATCCCTCTACAAACCTTCGATAATAGCCGTCCAAACCTAAGAAGCTTCTTATCTTCGTCGGGGATATGGGTCTGGGCCAACTCTTCACTGCCTCAATTTTCTGAGCATCAACCTGAATACCATCTCCAGATATAATGTGGCCTAGGAAGGCCACTGATGCAAGCCAAAATTCACATTTGGAGAACTTTACATACAATACCTGGTCTCTCAAGGTTTGCAAGACGACTCGAAGATGATGGGCATGCTTCTCCTCATTCTTGGAGTAAACCAGAATATCATCTATGAATACAATCACAAACAAATCAAGATATGGTTTGAATACTCGGTTCATGAGATCCATAAAAGCGGCGGGGGCATTAGTCAACCCAAAGGACATGACTAAAAATTTGAAATGGCCATAACGAGTCCGGAAAGCAGTCTTCGGAATATCACATTCACTCACCTTCAACTGGTGGTAGCCGGATCTCAAGTCTATCTTTGTGAAACAAGTGGCACCCAGAAGTTGATCGAATAAGTCATCTATTCTGGGGAGAGGGTATTTGTTCTTTACGGTGACCTTATTCAGCTGCCTGTAGTCGATAAGCATTCTAAGGGACCCATCCTTCTTCCGCACAAATAGGACCGGAGCACCCCATGGTGAGACACTCGGCCTAATGAATCCCTTATCTAACAAGTCTTTCAGCTGCTCCTTCAACTCCTTCAACTCAGCCGGAGCCATTCTATAGGGAGGGATCAAGATAGGTTGGGTATCAAGAAGAATATCAATCCCGAAATCGATCTCCCTATCAGGAGGGACTCCAGGCAGATCTTCAGGAAAGACATCCGGAAACTCATTGACAATTGGAACCGGCTCCAGGTATGGAGACTCGATATTGTCATCCTTCACTCGGACAAGGTGATAAATGCACCCTCTTGAGATTAGCTTCCTGGCCCTAAGGTAAGAAATAAACTTACCCTTAGGCATAACAGGACTGCCCCTCCACTTTATGACAGCTTCGTTCGGGAATTTGAACTTGACAACCTGAGTTCTACAATCAATAGAGGCATAGCAGACATAAAGCCAGTCCATGCCAAGGATCACATCAAAATCAACCATGTCCAACTCAACTAAGTTGGCCAAGGTATCCCTGTGATGAATTGACACAGTGCAGTCTCTATAGACTCTCTCAGCTAAGACAGAATCACCAATAGGAGTAGCTACACTGAAAGGCTCAAGAAGACATTCGGGAATTTTATTAAACTTACTAGCCACATATGGAGTCACAAAAGATAGGGTGGCACCCGGATCCTTCAAAACATAGCAATCAAGAGAAGAGACTCGAATCATACTCGTCACGACGTTTGGAGAGTCTTCTTGATCTTGGCGACTACCCATGGCATATAAACGGTTTGTACCTCCGCTGGTGCCTGAAGTAGTGCCCCTCTGATTACCTCTAGCCGGCGGTACGGTGGCAGAATGCTGGACTCTGTTTCCCCCTATTGGACACTCCCTCTGAAAATGGCCCATTTGGCCGCATTTATAACAACCAACCCTTCCCGCTCTGCATTCTCCCAAGTGGAGCCTACCACACTTATTGTATGGTGGCCTCCCCCTCACACCTTGACTTACACTAACCTGGGATTGAGAACCCTGGGGTCTAAAATTCTGATGACTCTGTCCCTGCCGATCATACCTGTTCTACGGCATAGGTGCGCTGGCGGTAGATGAGGCATGATTGGGAGGCCTCTTCTGGAAGAAGGACCTGTTGCCCTTGCTTTGCCTTAGTTCACCCTCAGGGCCCGCTGATTTTGTCTTCTTGCTCAGATGCTCCTCTCTGTCTTTTCTTTTCTCATCCTCCACCTATTGAGCATACACCATTAGTCTCAAAATATCCATGTCCGAGATCAACAATGCTGCTTTGCACTCTTTCTTCACATGCCTCCCTAATCCGGAGATGAACTTCCTCATCTTTGACCTCACATCAGGAATCATTTCTGGAGTATACTTGGACAGCTGGATGAACTTCAGGCTATACTCCTTAACGGTCATGCCTTCTTGTTTCAGATTCACAAATTCCTCCACTTTTGCTTCCCTCAATTCTCGGGGAAAGAAGTGGTCAAGAAAGGCTCCCTCAAATTCATCCCATCTAGCAGGTTCAGCATCCCCACCCCTACCCTGTTCCCATTAGTTATACCAAATGTTTGCCACATCTTTGAGTTGATATGACACCAACTCAACCCCCCTCGATTTCCGTAGCATGCATAGCTTTCAGAATCTTCCACATCTCATCAATAAAGTTTTGGGGATCTTCATCGACCTTAGAACCCGTGAATGCCGATGGATTCATCCTCAGAAAGTCTCTAATTCTAGTGGTAGTAGATGGCTCCTGGGAACTAGAGCTGAGAGCCGGCAAACTCTGGTTACCATTCCGGGCAGCCATTAATTGAGTGAGCATGGCAATCGCCCCTCGGAATTCTGCCTTTGACGTGGGTGCAGGCGGAGTAGCAGGCACTTGGGGTGCCTCTGCATACCTCGCGGGTCAGCCTCTAGCCCGTGCTGGGCGTACCTCCGATTGGGGCATCTCGGCATTGTCAACATTTCTCTGGCTAGCCGTACATTTAGGAGGCATTATCTGTAACGTACAAACGCATGAATTAGAAAGGAGTTTTATAGAGTTTAACTCTATCCCACGAAGTCAGAGTATGAAAGAGGTGAAATAATTCCTAATGTCCTATAGCCTCCTGCTTATAAGTGTGGTGCACAACACACCCATAAGCAAGACTCTACTAGACACGGCTTCAAAGACTCCGTAGGACACTTGAACTCTGTGCTCTGATACCATGTTTGTCATGCCCCGGGAGGGTACCCTAGACGTGACCGGCACTTGAAAGCCATTTCTAACCTTCAAGCGAACCACCTGATTCAGTCACCTCATCATTCAATCACACTCACCCAAAGGAGGGGTCAATCATAGCATACTATTCACATTGCAGGGCCGAAGGCCAAACATATTCAACTCCAACAAAACAAGTAAAATAGGACTCCTCAAAACAACAGTCCAACCTTTCCACACTCTAGTCTGTGAAACCTCTATCAAAGTCTAGAAGGTGCCGATGACAAGTCCATGGCTACCAACACTCAAAATAAAAGAAATGACAACAAAACTGTATAAGAAGGCTCAATATCCTCCGGGAACTAAGAGGACTCACCAACTAGCTGGAAGTGTATGTGGATCTTCAACGGAGCTCCGGTTGATGATCTCTAGTACCTGTCTCTGCATCATGAAACGATGCAGGCCAAATGGCGTCAGTACATGGAATGTACGAGTATATAAAATGGCCGGATGAAACAAACATCAAGAAGACATCAACATCAACTCAGCACCTCAACTAATACATATATATATAAATATAGGACAACTCACTTAAATGTCCTAAGTCTAACAAGAATAGTTTAGACGAGACTAACTCATAAACCACTCAACTCAACTGACTCAGAGCACTATCAAGACCTAAATGGGAGTTTCTCTTAACCGACAACCATCACCTATAAGCCGGAGATAGTACAACAATCAGACGTTGTTGCCACGTCCGTCCATACCTTGCCAGGGCATGAACGCTTCCCTAATCATGGATACCATCGATTAGTGAAGTCTTATCATTTCAGGACAATAAAATAAGAAACATCCGACTTTAACGGTTCGATCCCAAGGGAAGCATCCGACTTTAACGGTTTCATTCCTACCTACATTGGAGGCATAGTTTCTGGGGTTCGAGTATGGACTGTACTCTCACCCACCTCAGTGCTCGATAATCTTCCCATGACTCCATGATCATAAAACTCCTTTAATCATCTCAAACAAGCCCTAACGGCTAGTTTCATGTGGTACATTGCCACCTCATCAACTCGGTTCTCATTTCAACTCAATTAAGTCATAATGGCAAGTCTCATTTAGGAGCTTGTCCACTCGTCAATTCCATCCTCACATCAACTCAATCAAGCCTCATTTATATAAACATTTATGACATCTCCTCAAGATTCAACACAACTCTATGACTTCAACTCAACAATTCAATTAGAATAGCACGTTTAAGGAAATTGACTTAAACAACATAATCACATGGCTAAAGAGATCAACAAGACGTAACAACAAGTCATCTCCATTAACTCATAATAACATGAAGGATTTTAGGGACTTCTTAGCTCAACAACATCAACACATATAGCATCAAATAAATAGGAGACAAAGTTCATACAAACATAAACCATACCAAGAAACTCTATTTTCATGAACATCTAACCTCAAGGCAAGAGTAGAGCACATGGGTGGACTCAACCCATGTTTTGGATAGCCTTACATACCTTAGTGAAGACTTGAAGAAAACCTTGATGTTGGGTCTTGAATGGAGAACTCAAATCTTGAAGCTCTTGGAACTCTTCTTGTTGGAAATGGGGAAGAACAAGAAGAGAGAGAGAGAGAAGCTCCTAGGGCTTTTTTTAGAGAGAGAGTGAGGCTGAGAAAATGTGTTCCCAAAAGACCAAAGGCAATACATATATAATTTTGGTAAGTTCCCAAATTGCCCCTCCTCAAAAGTTCTGAAAATAGGCTAAAAATGCACCTGGCGCGATAGTGGCGCGTCGCGCCATTGCAGCGCCAGGCTGAATATGCCTAAAACCTGCACACCTCGTAGTGGCGTGCCGCGCCAGAGACCAAACTACTGAGGCATGTTTCTGGCGCGATAGTGGTGCGTCGTTCCCTTACAGCGCCAAGGCCATTGTTCTGAGTTCTGGGAATTTGGCCTGAAAAACCTTGCACAACTTTTAGTGGCGCGTCGCGCCAGGGGAAAAACTACTGAGGCATATTCCTGGTACGATAGTGGCGCGTCGCGCCACTACGGCGCCAAGCCCAGATTTCCTGTAGTTGAACCCCAGGCCTGAAAATCTCTGTTGTGCTCGCTCATCTTAGGATCGCCATACCTTTCGACTCCGAACTCCAAAAGTTACTTTCTTGGTGGCGTTGGAAAGAAGACTCAATGACCTTTAATTTGATGGGTCGTGGGCCACCGATATTATCGTCTTTAAAAAGATAGGGTCATTAGAAGTCGACCCTTTATGCGAACTCCTACCCAAACTTAGCCACGATGAATCTTTTGGATTTAATTTGATCCTAGAGGTCCTTCATGACCCCACCTCACCTCTAACGCTGCTCAAATTCTCAAAGACTCATCTCAAATCATGCATACGCTCCTCAATACTCGAGTTCGACCCTACCCATATACAAGAAGGATTTGAATTCTAGGGAAAATTTTTGAGGGGTGTTACATATGATCTGCATAGTTGTGATGTCTACTCTAAGCTATCCTGAGCCTATCTTGAATCACTCTCATGTGATCTAAGGCCTCCTACATCAAGTCTGTACCGTGTGACCTGGGCTTTGTAGACTCAAACCAACCAACTAGAGAGCGAAAATGCCTACCATATAAGACCTCAAATGGGACCATCTGAATATTGGAGTTGTAGCTATTATTGTATGAAAACTCTACCAAGGGAAAAAATTGGTCCCACTGACCCCCAAATTCCATAACACAAGCCCACAATATATCCTCAAGAACCTAAATAGTGCGCTGTAACTAGCCATCAGTCTATAGGTGAAAGCTTTGCTAAGGTCAATATGGGTACCCAAATACTCCCGAAAAGTCCTCCAAAATTTGGATGTGAACTGAGAGCCCTAATCTGAAATGATGGAAATTGGCACACCATGGAGATGAACCACCTGCCAATATAGATATGGGCCAACCTCTCTACACCGTAGGAAGTATGAACAGAGAGGAATTGTGCTTACTTGGTCAATCGATCCACGATGACGCAAATATTATCAATACCATGGGAAGTGCGAGGCAACCTCACAATGAAGTCCATGGTGATATGCTCTCACTTTCACTTAGTGTTGGGTTATCTCTGAAGCTCGCCTCCAGGCCTCAAATGGTCTACCTTAACCTACTGATAACTTAAATAATGCGACACATAATCTGCAATATATCTCCTTATGCCACTCTACCAGTAATGCTGTGTCAAGTCATGATACATCTTATCGGTGCCCGAATGGATATAATATTTGGAATCATGGGCCTCGCTAAGGATTAAATGAATTAAACCCCTAACTATTGAAACACAGAGATGACCACCGAACCTCAATAATCCATATGGATCTAGAGTAGCCAGGCTAATGTCATCTCTCAAAACCTGATCTCAAAGTACAACTAAATCCTCATCCTCAAACTGACGATTGTAAATTCAATCTAATGAAGATGACTGATCTCCCACTTAAGCTAGCACACAATGGGAATCCAAAATATCTAGTCAAATCATCCTGTTAGCTAAGGACTAGATTTCCAAAGCCAAAGGTCGCTCCATAGTACAAAGAAAGGCTAGACTACCCATACTCACTTCCTTTCGACTCAAGGCGTCTGCTACTACGTTTGCCTTGCCAGGATGGTAGAGAATATAGAGGTTGCAGTCCTTCAAGATCTCAATCCAATGGCACTGCCTCGAGTTTAGATCCCTCTGACTCGTAGTATATTGAAGGCTCCTATGATTAATGTATACTTCACATAGAACTCCATATAGGTAGTGCCTTCAAATTTTAAGTGTGAAAACTACCACCGCCAACTCTAAGTCATGAGTGGGTTAGTTGTTCTCATGCAGCTTAAGCTGCCTCGATGCATAAACAATAACCCAGCCTTGCTACATTAGTACACAACCTAAACCAATGCCAGATGTGTCATAATAAATGGTGAATCCCTCGCCCTCAACTGGAAGAGTCAATATAAGAGCGGTGGTAAGCAACTTCTTGACCCTTAGAATCTTATCTCACACTCCTCCGACCACATAAATGGAATGTCCTGGCGAGTCAATAGAGTCAGAGGTGCTGCTATAGTAGAAAATCCCTCAACAAGGGCCTGTAGTACCTTGCCAATCTGATGAAACTATGAATCTTAGTCACAGAGGTGGACCTATACCAATCACGAATAGCCTCAACTTTTTCTAGATCTACCATAATGCCATCCTTGGTTATCACGTTCCCCAAGAATGTTATAGACTCAATCCAAAACTCACACTTTGAGAACTTGGCATAAAGCCGCTAATCTCTCAAAGTATGGAGTACTACCCTCAAATGTTGCTCATGATCATCCTAGCTCTATGAGTATACCAAAATATCATCGATGAAGACTATAAAAAAGAGTCTAAATATGGCCTGAATACATGAGTCATCAAGTCCATGAACGTGGCAGGGGTATTAGTCAATCGAAAAGACATCACTAGGGACTCATAGTGCCCGTAGCGACTCCTAAATATGGTCTTAGGAATGTCTGCTGCCCTGATCCTAAATTGGTGGTAGCCGGATCTCAAATCAATCTTAAAAAATACCAAAGCACCCTAAAGCTGGTCAAATAGGTCATCAATCCTAGGCATGGGCTAACAGTTTTTCACTATTATCTTGTTCAACTACCTATAATCAATACACATCTGCATAGTACCATCCTTCTTCTTAATGAATAGGACTGGAAAAACCCAAGGCGATATGCTAGGCCGAATGAATGCCTTACCCAAGAGATCCTGAAAATGAACACTGAGATCCTTGACCTCTGCGGGAGCCATACGGTATGGTGGGATGGAAATAGGATGAGTACCCCCCAATCTAAATCAATGGAGAAGTTAATATCATGATCTAGAGGAAGACCAGGCAGGTCAGCCGAAAACTATCATGATCTAGAGGAAGACCAGGCAGGTCAGCCGAAAACACAACTGCAAACTCTCGGACTATAGGCACTGAATCAACCATAGGGCCCTCCCTACTGACATCTTTAACATAAGCCAAGTATACCAAACATCCGCCAGCCACTAACCCATAAGCTCAAACAAAAGATATCACCCCATCTGGCGTACAACTGTAAGAGCCCTGTCACACCACTGATGAAATACTAGGAATAGCTAAGGTAATGATCTTGCCATAGCAATCCAAAAATGCACAGTGAGGGGATAACCATAACCAGTCCATGCCTAGGATTAAATCAAAATCCACCATATCAAGCAAAATGAGGTCAGCTCTAGTGTTACACTCCTAAATAGTCACCTCATAAGATCGAAGGACCTGATCCACTATTAAAGAATCACCTACCGAGGTCAAGATATACAATGACTCAGCTAAGGGCTCCAGACTCATACTTAGTTGTAGGGCACAATATACAGATATATAAGAATAGGTGGATCCTAGATATAATATAGATGTAGGCTTATAACATAATAGAATCTTACCTGGATCACATTGTCTGAGGTCTTAGCCTCTGCTCTAGTAGGAGCTGCATAAAAGTGGGTCTAGGCTTCTATATCTCGTGCATCAACTCGCCCACTATCCTGCCTCCTCAGAGAACTTGCATGCACCTTGATGACCACTCTTGTAATCCTGCATATGGCCTCTGCCTCTAATTGGAGGTGCTGCTGCTAGCACAAGTCCAGCTACCAGTGAAGCTGATGCAATTGACCTATGATAAAGGCACTGGTGGGACTAATGATCTAGCTTTCCTTAGTCATAGTACCCTTGTGGTTATCGTCTCGCAGTGGAAGGCCATCCACTTTGATTAAAATAACCCCTATGAATACCACATCAACCCTGGCTTGGACCGACACTAAAGACACTCTGATTGTGCTGGTCACCCTGTGAAGCATGGAGTGAGACCTAGAATGGGTAACTGGATTGGTCCAGCTAGAATCTCTGGCGGGATCTATCATATAACTCCCTAGGCCTAAAATAAGGCCTACCCTAGCTATCCTCCTACCTAGCTCTCTTGTCGCTGCAACCTTAGGCCTCGCAATGGAGCTTCTCAAGCGTGCGGGCATGGTCCACCACATCCATAAAAAGAGCGGCCTGCTGAGAGTAAAAACTGAGTCTCAATCCACAACTGGAGTCTCAACCCTCTGACACAGCACCAATTTCTCTCCTCCTCAGTAGTTAAGATCATGGGATCCTTTTAGGAGAACTCATGAAATTGGGCCTCATACTCCAATACTGTCATGGATCAATGCTCTTGGGGATAAACCAGGCCAAGAATACCTCCAAAAACTCAGCTCACGACATCGATAGAGACCTAAGTAGCCTAGTATCTATATATAGACACCACCACTGCCGGGTAGAACCATTTAGCTGATAAGCAATGAAGTCAGCTCCTCTCGACTCTACTAAACCCAAAGTCTACAGCCTCTCACAGCAAGTAAGTAGAAAATCATGGGCGTCCTCACCCACAACCTTGATAAATCCTCGAAGGTGATAGTCTAAGGAACACTCCGAGCATATTTCTCTCTCGAAGTGGCATAACGTCCACTAAATCATCAAGATGATCGACAGGTGCCAGTGGCTTCTAAACTACTGGCGCCTCTGTTGCAGACGTACCCTGCGATGTTGGAGCTGGAGTCTGATGCACACCCCCAATAGCAACTAATATCTGGGTGAACATCTTCTGAAGGTCTGAAGCTGCAACTAGCTCGGGTGGTGGCTAGGCTGGTTCCTACCCCATATGCTGATGGTGTACTGTAACTACATGTGGCTCCATCTCCAGCTTTAGAATCTTCTCTCTACCCCAGACTGGAGAGGTAGTCTTGGCACGACCTCGGGTTCGGCCTCTACCACTAGCTAGGGCCCTATGACGTATGTGAGCCATCTTGTAAAAGAGTAGAGGAAGTGACATTTCCTGAAATTGATAAGACATACACTGCACAATAGTGATACAAATGCGACAAGTTCCTAAAGACATCTTGTAGCCTCCCAAGATAAGTCACTAACGTCTCCACACCGATTCACAAGACTCTACTAAACCTTAGCTTTGTACAAGTCAAACCGGTAAACCTAAGGCTCTGATACCAACTTGTCACGACCCAAGTTTTTAGGTCATGATGACACCTACTATGACTCCCAGTAGATAAGCTGATCTATATCCCGAAATTGTAAGTAATGGGATGTCAAGGTAGAAGACTAGAAATTTAAACTAAAAGCAGTAACAAATTAACAAGAACACAAATGAACGGCAGATGCAAATCAAAATATGTACAAACAAAAACATCCCTCGTAGAACCTGGAAGTCACATGTACAGAGCCACTACAAAATGAGTACACGTCTCAAAAGTGGACCACAGAAACAAGACTATCTCAAAGAGCAAAAGACGAACAATATATGTATATATATATATATATATATATATATATATATATATAGAGAGAGAGAGAGAGAGAGAGAGAGAGAGGGAGAAAAGTAAATCCAAAACACTCTGTGCTCACCCTCATCTCCGGTCACTACTACATCTGGCTCAAAATCAGTAATTATAGCTAGTACTCAGACCTGCATCATGAAAATAGATAAAGAGTGTAGTATGAGTACCAAACAACACGTACCTTATAGGCATCGTATGTCGACTGAGCAAAATAAGCAAAATAAAACTGAAATGCGAGAACTAACTACAACCAAAGATAGAAACAAGAACTCAAGGTAGGTATGTACACGATCGTACTCAACACACAAGGAGAAGAAAAGAAACTAACTAAATCCACCGGGCTCCCATAAATCCATGGGTATGCTTGTGCATAAGTTTAAAAGAAACAACGTGAACAGACTCCCATAAGCCCAACAGTAGAAAAGATAGTTGAAGTGAAATGACAGAATCTGATAAAGTACCAACAACATCACAAAATCTCACAGACTTGAACCGGGCCATTCCAAGGACCTGAAGATTGAACCCGAAACATGAAAGGGTTAAGGACTTGAAATGAAGAAATATAAGAGGATCAAGGACTTGAACCAAGATTTGAAAGTAACTAAGGACTGGAACCCAAGTTTGGATAATCGTGGACTTGAACCATGTGTAAAAGAGACCAAGGACTTGAACCAAGGTAATAGTAGCTATGGACTTGAACCATGCCTAGTAAGTAGCTATGGAATTGAGTCAAGGTTGATAGTAGTGGTGGACTTGAACCACGTCCAAGTAAAGATAAGGACTAGAGCCGAGGCAATAATACCAAGGCAAGGACTTGAACTGCGGTCGGTGGAGTAGATTGGGGACTTTAACCACGAACAGAGGTGAATAAGTCAGAATTAGGATCAACAGGCAATCAAGTGTCATGGGGAGTACCTCCAATCCGAATACCATTAGTAAATCACTCCAGCCTAATCCACATCCAACTAGGATCGATGAATAGACTTCCGAAACCAAGAACTAGGTGATGCAAAACTGATAGAATGGTAGGATATTATGGAGATAAGGTTCCAAAGTTTTGTTACTGCCTATCTAAGGCTCAAACTATCAAACTCAAGTCTACTCTATCAGTCTACAGAGAGCTAAACTATCCAAAACAACGTCAAAGAAGTTTTAAGGCCCACCGACACCAAAATTACACAAGTCTAAGGAAACATTAGTCTAATACTAGACTAAGGACAAACATGCTTCCAAGGACATAAACCAAACACACAATACACGCCACAAGGTACGGATGATCAACACTTGACAAGAGATATGCTTAACTAGCCTGAATTCCCTAAAAATAGAGCCTACGACATAAATTCTAGGAATATGGCATGATCAACACCCAAACACCCAAACACACATGCAAATCAGTATAAAAATGCCTAAGCATGATAAGCTTAAAGAGGGTAAAACCGTAGCCTATTTGTAGGCCAATCGCGCACGCTCCTAATCAAGAAACCGAAGCTTTTCCCTTCTAAACGGCCTTAGAATGCTGCCACACTATTAATAATAGAATCACATCATCAATACGGTTATTTTAACATCAAAATTACTCAATTCGGAGATAGGCCAAATTTCGGAGTCAAAAGGAAATGTGGGACCCACTTCATAAATTATGGAATTGACTCAGTGAAAAGGTCTTAAATACTATCCTAAACTTATGTTCTAAAAAGGAACACAATTCGGGGCTCGAATCAAACCAACAACCAACATGCATAAAATCACTATTAAAGCTAAAAAGGGACAACAAGGGTAGCAGTTATATTCAAGAAATTATCAAAAATGAAGGCTCAACAGCTGCCACACTACAATAATCCTCACAAAAACCCCACAGTCGAGGCTCTTGAGTCACCAAATTTGGACCTAAAAAGAGCAAGAAATTATACTCCAAAATTCCTCAAAAATGGAGCTTGAAATGAGCTATGGCAGCAGCTAAATCATGATTCTTACCTCTAACAAAGCTTCAAATTTGAATTCCAACTACGCCAATGCATTCTTCCCGAAAAACCACACAAATTAGACTCTTGAACCTCTAGATTCGGACCTAAACTGCCCAGGAAATCAAGTCTCAAAATTCTCCAAAAACCTTAGCTCAAAACTCAACAATGGCAACAACAAAATGGTTCAATTTACCTTAAATGATAAGTCTTCAACTAATTTCGACTACACCATGATAATCTCCACGAAATATCATGTAAGATGGATCTTTGAATCACTAAATTTGGGCTTAAATTGCCCAAAAAATACAACTTTGAAATTAGAAGAAAACTTATGAGAAAGACTGCCTTATAGGGCAAGGGTGCACCAGATACGATGTACTAGTGCACCAACAACTTATTCTCATTTTTAAAGTCTCTGATGGGGTGCTCAAAATTCATTCAGAACCCTATGCGCACAAACAAACTATGTTACCATACCAAATCCAATATTCCAAACTCAACGAAGCATTCGGAATTTCTATTTGAGGTCATTTTTATAAAAAGTGAGTCCCACACCCAAGCTTTGTTTTAAGCCAAAATCAATAAGGAGGCTCGGAATGAGACCGAAAGCCTAAGGAACTGTACACAAGTTTTTTCTAGACCAAACTCATTTTTTCATAGCTAACCACGCTGATAGAGTTTTTATTCGAGTGTGTTTTCTAAGCATGTTGACCAAAGTCAACTATAGGCCAAATTTCAAAGGCAAAAGCGCCAAATGGCCCCAAACTTATTCTAATTTTCTCGATACTCTTGCCGACTATGCTACTAGTCTAATTTGGTCATTCTAAAACTGATGGAACCGTCAGTTTTTCATTCAGAGGTCGTTTACCTAAAGTAATTACCAAAATAAATTTTGTAGGTTATAAGAGCTCCAAAACAGGGAAACTGGCCTTACACCCTCACGAACGACCAGACGACCGAACAGTTAGTGCCAGAAAGTCATTACACTACAGGAATACTCTAAATGATGAAATGAATATTTTATTTCAAAAATAACTCAGAGGGTCATTACAAGATTGCACTTGATATTGTTATCTGTATTTTCTTAATAATAAGGATGAAGCAATTGACTCATTTAAGTAATACAAGAATGAAGTGGAGAATCAATTGAATAAAAGATAAAAATAATTCGAAGTGATTGGGGTGGAGAATATGAATCTCTTTTTATAGAGATATGTTTAGAATATGGAATTATTCATCAAACTATTGCCTCTTATACACCACAATCAAATGGAATTGAGGAGAGAAAAAACCAAACATTAAAGAAAATGATGAATGTTTTATTAATAAATTATGATTTACTGTAGAGCTTGTGAGGGAAATATATCCTTACGACCAACTGAATACTCAATAGGTGCCTCATAACAAGACTCAATCTATTCCATATGAACTATAGAAGGAAGAAAACCCAAATTGAAATATTTCAAAGTGTAGTGGTGTTTAGAAAAGGTACAAGTTCCTTTACCCAAAAGAGTGAAAATTGAATAAAAACTATGGGATTATGTATTCATTGGATATGCTACAAACATCAAGGCCAGGCGATTTTTAGTTCACAAACCCAATAATCTCAAAATTCATATTAATACGGTAATTGAGTCAGATAATGCAGACTTTTTAAAATATATTTATCTATATAAAATTAATTGTGAGTCATCAAGTATGAGATCTAAACAACTGCGAGAAGAACCATACGAAAGTACACAAAATAAAGAGGTTCCAAGGCATAGCAAACGTCGAAGAACATCCACTTCTTTTTTACTAGATTTTGTAGCTTTCTTGCTTGAAAATAAGCCTCAAATATTTAAAGCAGGAATGCCTTCTTCTGAATCAACATTTTGGAGAAAAGCAGTCAATAGTTAGATTGAATCAATTTTGAATAACCATACATGGAAATTGATTGATCTTCCTCCTGAAAATAAATCTTTAGGATCAAAATAGATCTTTAAAAAATGAAAGCTGATGGTACTATTGACAAATATAAGACTAGACTTGAGGTCAAAGGTTATATACAAAAATAAAGCCTCGATTACATTTACACATACTCGCTAGTAACAAAAACAACATCTATTAGTGGGTTAGTGGCACTAGCGATTGTACATGGTCTTGATATCCATAAAATGGATGTTACGACAACCTTCCTAAATGGAGAGAGGAAAAAATCTACATGGAATAATCTGAGTGGTTCCTGATAATAAAGAAAAGTGTATAAATTTGTTAAGTCACTTTATGGACTCAAAGAAGCACCTAAACAATGGCATGCTAAATTTGATCAAACAATATTAGCAAATGGATTTAAGATCAACGAGTGTGATAAATGTGTATACATTGAAAACACTCCAAATCATGAAGTCATTGTTTGTTTATATGTTGATGACATGTTGATAGTGAGAAATATAAAGATAGTGACGATATAAATGCTACAAAGTGCATGCTATCTAGTAAATTTGACATGAAAGACTTAAGAGTTGCTAATTTGATCTAGAAATCAAATTTCATTAAACTCCACAAGGTCGAGCATTATCGTAGTTTTATTATATTGAAAGAGTACTTGACAAGTTCAGGTATTTAGATTTCAGTGTTGCAAAGACTCCAATTGGTGTAAGATTTGCATTTCAAAAGAATAAAGGTGAAAGTGATTCACAATTGCACTATGCAAGAGTATTGGGAAGTTTGATGTATATTATGAATTGTACGCGATTAGATAAAGCATGTGCTATCAGTTAATTGAGTTGGTTCACAAGTAATCACAATCAAACTCATTGTATGACAATGAAATGAGTTTTGGGATATCTAAAACATACACAAAACTATCCTTTGTATTATAACAAATATCCTACTATGATTGAGGGATATAGCGATGCAAATTTGACACCGATTCAAATGAAGTAAAAGACACAAGTTGATATGTATTTATCCTTGGTAGAGTAGAAGTCTCTTAAAAATCATCCAAATATACATGTATTGTTTGTTCTACAATGGAATCTAAACTTATTGCTTTGGATAAGGCCCATGAAGAAGCTGAATGGCTTCATAATATTTTAGAAGACATTTCACTCTAACCCAAACCTGTGATACCGAATGCATACATTATGATAGTCAAGCAACAATAGGTAGGACATCGAGCATTATGTATAATGAAAAATCTTGTTACATACGACGAAGAGATAATACCATGAGACAACTACTCTTTAGTAAAATTATTACTATTGACTATGTCAAGTGTAGAGATAATGTGTTGGATCCACTTACAAAAGTCCTAGCTAAAGATTCAGTTGAAAGACTATCTAAGGGAATGGGTTTAAGGCTTAAGACAAGCCATCATAGAGGTAACTCTACCTAGTAGACTGAAGACCAAGAGCTAGGTCCAAGGAGATCAAACATAGTTGTGAATGAGGGTTCGACGTTGTCAATTAACTCAATCCATTCTCATGATGAAGAAAATGTTTAGGAACAAAGATAAAACATTAAGGCTTTTTAATGAGTTAATAAAGCTTATAGTTTTAATGGTTTCTAAATTTGCCAAATTTGATCACATAGTGTATCTACGTGATAACATGATTAGAAATCACCTATATGAGTATGAAGTGTAAGACGCTTCAAAGAGAATAATGGTGAAAGCCCATTATTTACACATTTATAAAATCAAGAAGTGTTCATTTCTGGAACAAACACAATTGTAAGAACCATAGACGATAAAGGGTTGATTGTGTGTGTAAGGTCCCGTGTGGTTTAAGGGTTGGAATGTGCTATTATAAGGTGAAATGGAGGAAAAATGGCTTTGGAGGATTTTTTGAACTCGATGAATTCAAATTGTATATATGATTTAGGATTGATTACTAAGTATTTAAAGAGTGTTAGATGTGGTGTAAGGTCATAAGGGATATCTAACACCAAGTTGAGTCCAAAGAATATCTATCGGCTAAGTTTTCATATGAGTCCGTAAAAGGGTCATTTTCAAATGATCATCTATTAGCATATATAGAATTAGGTGACGCATGACATATTCAATTAAATATCTTTGTGTCTTCATTTTGACGCCATCAAGATTGAATTATTTGAAATTTGGAGTAAAATATTATGTCCTCTTAACCAGAAGGGTGCGCGCCAAGTCCGCATCATGGACTTGGTCAATCTTGGTTCAAATTTTAATTTTGGAAAAAAACGAATTGTTGGGGAACACCTCCATGTCGCATACTTGTTTCCAGTTAGTTCAAAATTTAGTAAAAATTTCCAGTTTCAAGTAAGGGCAACTTGGACAATTTCCTGAACATATATAGATGGACTTGGATGTTGGGGTCATTTTCCACTCTTTTACCTACCCAAAACCCTGAACTTCATCCCCCTCTCTTCCAAATCATCCCTTATAAAATTTCTCTCAAACTCAAGGGATTCAAGGCTCCTCATTGAAGATCAAGCATCAAGATTTTCTTTAAGCTTTACTCAAAGGTATGTGGATTTCTTCATCCATAAGTGCTTCCACCCATGGATCCCAAAACCCTTTCCAACTAATTCCTTTGGATTCAAGTATTAATTATTTATTGGTGGTTCTAATTTCTTCTTACTAGTATGAATCATTATTGAAATGGTGGTTATTGACACAAATTGCATGAAATGGATTTCTACCTATAAATGCTCTAACTTTCTATCTTGGGTTTATGAATTTTCAAATGGATATTTTTCAATCCTTCTCAAATTGCTAGATCATAGTTCAAATTATTGATATTATTTTCAAATAAGCTTATATTACTACTCAATTGCATCAATTGTTGGATTTCAAAGAATTCCCTATCTCAACCTATTATGGGTCTTTGAAATGAATGGTGAGTTATTTGAAGTATGTTTTGAATTGACTCAATTGATAATGTTTATGCATATTCCTTTTGAAAAGCATGTTTGAAAGATGAATTGAATAGAACCCACCTAGTTTTGCTATGTTTCCAATGAAGTTCAACTTGAAAGCTTTTGACTCCAAATGGATGTTTATAAAAGCAATGTCTATGATCAAAAAAGGAGTCTTATAAAAATGAAAGAATGATGAAATGATATGAATGAAGGATTCTTTATGTGATAAGGAAAATTCTAACATATTTGAATCAATAAAGGTTTTAATGAGCTATTTTACTGAATGTGATGTTTAAAGTCTGAAACTATATGTATGCTTATGTTACTATGATATACTATTCCGTGGGATTTGGCTTAGCATTGAGGTGGGATTCGGTAAGGGAATCCTAGTAGAAACCCCTTGTCTCATTAACTATATGCCAATATAGGAGCCCTTGTAGGCTTTTTAGGCTAGTGGATCCATGAAAGCCCTTAAAGTTAAAGTTAAAGAATAAAGGAAAGATTTAATGGAGTGTGCCCTGGCAAGGTAACCTCCCCTATCTCGATGTAGGACTCATCGGCCTGTCTCGGTACATGAGTCATCGGCCTTTCTTGATGCATGAGTCATCGAATTCCATGTAATAGCTCGCATGGTCTTAAATGTCAATTAAGGTCACTTTCCGACAAAATGAATGTTTTAAGTTTTCATATGATGATTTTTCATTCATGGATTCACTTATGTATTTTACTTTAGGAATGTTGTAATGTTTCTATCATGTTGCATGCCTACATACTTAGTACATTCAAAGTACTAACGCATACTTTTGCCTACATGATATCAACATGTAGGGATCGGTGCTCCTCTTCGTTCTCCCCTATGTGGATAGCTCGGATTAGATTGAAGGTTACTTGTGGTGAGTTGCCATGTTTCGGGAACAACATCCCTCTTTATTCTAGCTGATGTTATGTAAACCATTAAGACTTCTATTATGGCTCTTTTTTATACTTATTTTGAGGGTTAGCTAGGAACATGTCTTAGCCCCCGCCAAGTCTATTAGTAGAGATATGTTTGGACATAAATGTATGATAGTCCAAGGTTGATGATGACTCTTATTTTATGATGTTCTCCCTTAGTCCCGCTTTCCCTTTTTTGTTCCGCTTATTATTGATTGTCAATACGGATGGGCTAAATGAATGCTAAGAGGCTTGGATGAGGTACCTTTGGGTTCCTCATTCGCCGTGTCACGTCTAGGCCCTAGGCTTGGATTGTGACAGTGTGACATATGGTTTTCTAGGTATATACCAAAGTTCAACGGTTCAAAAATATGGAATCTATCGATTGATAAAGTATATCCGACATTTGTTCACTACAAAAAGTATATAGGGAAACTTACTTATCAAGATGCTATTAATCCTTGTGTGTAAAGTACACACTCATTTGTGCATTCCTTTATGTTATAGCCATTCCTCATTCATGTGGAGGATTGTATGGTATAGTAAGAATAAATGGGAAATGGAATGAATATGAAAGGAGGGTATATGAAGTGTCCCTTATGCTTTAGTGAAAAGCATTTCTCCTTTATTGGTGGTGGAAAAAAACTTCAAGTGTTTAAATAAGGAAACACTTCTACTTGTTATTAAAATGATTGAAAAGAGGGAACCTCTCATTCCTTCATCATCGTCACCGTAGCTGACTCGGTGCGGCTTGGAAAAAAATTTCTTTAATGAATTAATTAATTATTTTGGGCAAAATTTTCTTTAATTAATTATTAAATTAGACAACCCGAATGACCCAATTTTGAATCGAATCCGCGTGACCCGATTCAATTTCTTTCTCAAATTTATTTAAATTTTTTCGTCATTTTAATGACTGTTCTGAACGGTTGCAAACTTTTAGAAACATCCATTTCTTATTGATTGTTCTGGAAGGTTGCATCGAGACTGGATCAACCTTTATGAATGGACTCTAAAAACCTAAGCATGAATGTTCCATAAATTTTTCTATAAAAGCAAGAATGATAATGCCGAATTTGTAATGCATGTGGAAAATATAAGAACTAAGGCCCACTATAAATACTACTTCTATTAGAGTCAGTAGGCACAAGCTCTTACTGGAGATATAGGAGCATTTTGGGTTTGCTTGTTTTTAAGTTTTCTAAGTCACTTGCTGCTTGCTTTATAATTTGGCAAGTTAAGTTGGATAATATCTTTTAGTTTTTTTTTGATAGATATTAGGTTTGGGACTTGATTAATTCAGATTCGCTCAAAAAAGTTTTATTTTAAGGGTAAATATAATCGCTTCTTACAAATGGATACTATATTATCATGGTCCGAATTAGGGAGATACTTACTACACCTAGTCATCGTTGCCAATGCAATGGCGGCAACATTCAAAAAGTAATACTCAAACGTCCCCTTGTGTACCTTTTAATTATACTATATGGTTAGTGAATAACTGTTGACAGTCCCTTCTAATTAAAAGATACGAAAATATGTCAATAAGATCACCTTTACCATATGTGGTATACATAAATTACTAGAATTTAGGCTAATAGAAGATGTAGAGAGGAAGAAGAAGCATTGGATTCCATTTCAGAGAATTATAATTTCATTGTTCTACATACATTGCCATGACACCTATTTATACACCTGGTTATTGTGTAACAAACTGACTAACTTGTTTAACAAACTAACCAACTAACTTGACAGTTGTAACATCACACACAACACACTTCTTCTAACTAACTCAACCCACACTTCTAACTAACTCTTGTGTGCTTCAACACTCCCCCTCAAGCACGCAGATGAAGAGGATTGAATACTCCTAGCTTTCTTAGCAAATGAACATGTTGTCGTCAACTAAGACCTTTAGTAAGAAAATCAGCAGGTTGTTCCTTTGTTCCAACATAGACAGCTTCCACCTGTCCTTCTTTGATCTTGTCATGAATGAAGTTGCAATCTATTTCGATGTGCTTCATTCGTTCATGAAATATGGGATTCTGAGCAATCTGCGTAGCAGACTTACTATCACTAAAAATGCAGTCTAGCTATCTAAACAATCCCAACAACCAAGTAATTTCTGCCACTGTTGTTTCCATACTTTTATATTCAGTTTCAGTTGAGCTTCTAAAGATTGTGGCTTGCATTTTTTGACTTCCATGAGACCAAGGAATCACCAAACTTAATGACAAAAACAGTTACCGATCTCCTAGTATTGGGACAAGTTGCCTAGTCTGAATCAGACCAACATGTAAGAGTTTGAGCTGGACTTGATTTCAATAGAATACCTTGACTAGGAGCAAACTTGATTTCAATAGAATACCTTGACTAGGAGCAAGTTTCAAATACCTTACTATCCTTATGGTAGCATCCCAATGTGAAGCTTTGGGTTGCTGCATGAACTAGATCAAGGTCTGTACAACAAAGTTTATGTCTGGTCTGGTGATTGTTACATATAGAAACCTCCCAATGAACCTCTGGTATGTAGTAACATCTGCAAATAATTCATCACTTGTGATACCTACCGTGATGTCATATTCATGTGTAGTTAGTTTTTGATTTACTTCAAGAGGGGTAGTAGCTGGTTTAGAACCTCCCATCCCCATTTCTTTTATGAGTTCTAATATATATTTCCTTTGGTTCAACAACACACCCTCTGCATACCTCAGTACTTCAATCCCCAGGAAGTATTTAAGGAACCTAAGTCCTTTATTATGAATTTCTGATGCATAATGGCCTTAGCCTGATCAATTAGAGCCATACAGTCCCAGTAATCAACAAGTCATCCACATATATCGGTATTAGGACTATTTCTAATCCCTGCTTCATGGTAAATAAGGAATAGTCATGATTGCTTGAACAAAGCTAGTTGATATGGGAGCTTCAGTGAGTTTGATATTCCACTGCCTTGATGCTTGTTTGAGACCATAAAGAGGCTTTTTTAGATTGCATACTTCATTATTATGCTCCTATCTATCAAAGCCTTGTGGCAATTGCATGTACATTTCTTCATCAATATCCCCTTGTAGAAAAGCATTATAGACATCCATCTGGAACATGTGCCATCTTTTGGAAGCAGCCAAAACAATTATGGACCTGACTGTAACCATTTTGGCAATTGGAGAGAAAGTATCATGGTAGTCCAATCCCTCCCTTTGGCTATAACCTTTAGCTACAAACCTTGCTTTAAACCTCTCAACACTTCCATCAGCTAAATATTTGATCTTGTAAACCCATTTGACCCCACAATATGCTTATCAGTAGGAAGAGGTACAATGTCCCAAGTTTTATTAGCTTCAAGAGACTGAATCTCATACTTCACAGCTTTCACCAATCTAGGATCTTGTGAAGCTTCCTTGAATGAACCATGTTCTATCAAGGTAGAAAATTTTGGAAAAAAGGTTTTATAAGATACAGAGACATTGTCATAGGACAAGTAGTTTGATAGGGGATAGGTTCCAAAGGTTTTTGGTTGGATGGATACATAATCTTGCATCCAAATGGGTTGTTTCACAGTCCTCGTAGACCTTCTAGTAGGATCTGTGGGAGAAGCAATCACTGGTACAACAACATCAGCAGGAGTTGTAGGATCTTCATGAACACATACAGTTTTAAGCTCACTTGTAGGTACAACTTCAACATTTGTAGTCTCTTGTGGATTATCAGCTGCATTTGGCATAATATTTGGGATATTTGTATCAACTAAAGCATGATCAACAAGGTCATGTCCTTTTACCTATGAGCTATGGTGAGAAGGGTGATCATCTAAAATTAATTCTTCAAACTGATATACTCCTCTAGGATTTTCAGCTAGTAGCATTAATGAAAGGGAAGACATTTTCTCTAAAGGAAACATCTCTGCTGACAAAAATTTGCTTATGAACAATGTCAAATAATACATATCCCTTTTATGTTTATGAAAAACCCATCAATACAACTGCTCTTGCCCTTTCAGTAAACTTTTCCCCTCTAGGAATAATAGTAGCATATCATAAACAACCTATAATTCTGAGATTCCGAATACACATTTTCTTCCCGTGCAGCATTTCACAAGGAATTTTTCCTCCCAAAGCATTTGAAGGTAATCTGTTAAAGATGTAAACATTATACTTAATGCATAAACCTCAGTACTTAATAAGTATGTGCTTGAAATCTTAAAGCTCTAGCTGTATCTAAGATGTGCATATGCTTTCTTTCAACCACCATTTTGTTGTGGAGTATACACACAACTACTTTGATGAATGATGCCAAGGTCTTGGAAAAAGGTAGTGCACTGAGAGTTGAAAAACTTTGTACCATTATCATTTCTAACCACCTTAACCATTCTTCAAAACTGATTTTTAATCATGGATAAGAAAATTCTAATACTACAATTACTTCAGACTTAAGATGCAACAAGTACATCCATGTATATCTGTTATAGTAATCCACAATATTCAGAAAGTATTGCTTGCTATCAAAATTTGTTGTTATATAGGGACCCATAGATCAATGTGTACAAGAGAAAATAGAGCATCTGACCTTGATACACTATGTGGAAACATTAGTCTAGTATCTACATTAGCAAGAAGTCTATCTTTTTCATAGTGGCTGATGAAATGTGTCCCAATCTCTTGTTCCATAGATCAACTTCATCCTTCCCTTTTACTGTTGCAGCAATGTGTACATCTTTGTGACCAAAGTGACTCAAGTTCTTCACACCATCACTGAGAATGTATAATACATCTCTTACTCTACCAATCCCCTTGACCCTACCACTTGAAAGATCCTGAAATAGACATAAATCAGAAAGGAAGGTGACAACTCAATGGAGTTCTTTAGTCAGCTTAGCTACTGACAGTAAATTGAACTAAAAGTCAGGGTCATGTAATACATCCTTCACAACATCATTACCCAATAGTTTTAGGCTACCAATATGTGTAATGTTTGCCTTTTTTCTTCTAGGTAGTTGAACTTCATCTCCTGTTTTTGCCTATAGTCTTGATAGCTTCTTCTAACCTTCTTATGTCTCCTATCACATGATGTGTTGCTCCAGATTCAACAATCTATTAACCTACTTCTATATTTCTCATAAAACATGTAATCATACCTATCATATTGGCTTGGTGATCACAGTATTGCTGAATTTGTTGAGTTGGACTGGTGGTGTCCTCCTTGTTTAGTAAGCTAATAATTTGCTTGTATTGTTCTTCACTGAATAAATTTCCTTTTCATCCATGTTCAACAGTTGGTATAATTTCCATACCTCCTTGTTTCTGATAAGAATTCTCACCAGCTACATTCTTAACTACAGTGTGAGCTTTCTTTCTGTCCTATCCCTCATTTGGATAGCCAAGTATCTTCCACCAGTGTTTCTTTGCATGTCCTTTCTTTTGGCACCAGTCACATACTAAGAAAGGTTTCTTCCCTTTGTAAAGTTGGCCTCTCCCAATATCAGCTTGATAGGGTTGTCCCCTACCAGTAGATCCTTGGTAACTTTGTCCTTTTCCATGACCAAAATTCATTGCCAAAAGATCATTTGAATTGGCAGAGTTTACATCAATATATTTGTCACTTTCTACCTCAATTATCATTATATACACCTGATTTACGGAAGGAGCAATAGTTTTCAGTAAGATTTGCCTCCTAGTATGATCATACAAGTCATTTAGACTAGCTAAAAATTGCAATACTCTCTGTTCCTGAAAGTGTTCTACATATTCCTTCGATTTGTCACATCCACAACTTGGCACTGGCATAATCATGTCATATTCATCCCACAACTCCTTCAACCTCGAATAATATACATAAATAGAGTTTGTACCTTGAGATAATGTCGCAATCTCTTCGTGTAATTGAAAAATCCTCATATGATTTACCTTGTTGAACCACTCCTTTAGATCCTCCCACACTGCGCGTGCATTTGATCCATATACTATACCATTTAACAAAGTCTTCGAGACAGAGTTCATAATCCATGAGTGCACGATTGCATTTATCCCACATATCTCTTAATTCACTCCTCAACGTTTCTCTTTTGCAGGTTCCATTCACAAATCCTAATTTTCCTTTTTCAAGAAAAAATTATCCTCATGGATCTACTCCACAATCCATAATTTTCAGCTTCAATAAACTGAGTTGGAACGAGAACTGCACTTAGAGTATCCGATGCTTGCAGGTACAACGCATGATTGTGATCAATTTCTGCCATTGGTAGTTGTGTGTTTGTATCTCTTTCAGCCATTTCCTAACTTTGATGTCTTGCGGAAATTTAGAGCACCTGCTCTGATACCATATTAGAATTTAAGCTAACAAAAGATGTAGAGAGGAAGAAGAAGAACTAGATTCTATTTCAGAGAATTGTGATTTCATTGTTCTGCATACACTGCCATGGCACCTATTTATACACCTACTGATTGTATAACAAACTAACTTGTTTGACAAACTAACCAACTAACTTGATAGATGGATCATTACAGTTATCACATGACACACATCACACTTCCTCTAACTAACTCAACCCACTCTTCTAACTAACTCTTGTGTGCTTCAACATAAATTAGATTCAATTATAAGATCTTTTTTTTCAATTATACAAGGCTTTAAAATACTCTATTTTGAGAGGTCAAAAAAAGTGGACTTGAGAATCACAATCTCTATCTTACAGAATAGCATACAAGAGCAGACGGATTCGATTCCACCTGGTAGCGTCTACTGACAAGATGGAGCCTAATTTTTTTGAGTGTTGAAAATGCATCTTCCATGCTAATTCTTGCATCAGGTGCCACTAAACTGCAGCTCAAAGCTAATTGCATGATAGATAAAAGACATTGTATCTTTGTGTCAATTTATTCATCCTCTAGCTGTACCAAATTAGAATCTACAATCTTATGAATTCCACTTAGGAAGGAATCACTAACCCAACGTTAGATGCTCAAGTCTCGAGTAAATCTTTCATCTTATTCATACTCTCCAATCGCTACAACAAATAAAGGATTTACCGACAAAAATGAATATGGATATTTATAACCAACACTCCATATAAATAGCACTAAAGTTTTTATCGACTCTGGATGCAATGACATTAACTCAATTTCCATTAAATGATTTTGCGGCAATAAATATTGCCACTAAATGTAAAAAAATATTTATCACTAAATATGTCTTTTACTGCAGTGAATGATCATAAAATTTTCCTAGTTAAAATGAAATATGTCAAAATTGAGAACAAAAATTTATATTTAATGGAAAAAAATTGTTATGAGTATCTAAATTATATAAGAACTTTCAAAACTTCTAATATACCTGGAGAAATATATCGAATGGTTGTAATTGTCCTTGTTTGAACAAAAGCCTCCCCTGCGCCTAACAATTTTGCGATGACAAAATCACGGACATGACATTGCTTGGCTTTAAGTCACAATGCACCACTTGTGTTGAATAGCCATTGTGGAGATACTTCATTGCATATGCAACATCTATTAGTATATCTAGTCTCTGTAATAAGTTGAAGAATAGGTTATGAAAGTATTATATATAAACATTTATTACTTGTCCGATTGGGCATGTTATTCCTATACTAGGGCCTTAAAATCAAGATTGGAGTAACTACTGATGACATTGGTCAGATTTTTATGGTTAAGGTTCTGGAATATCTCACATTAACTTTTGAATGCACTCTTCAACTGCACATTGAATACCTTTGCTGCGAAAAAGGTACTATTCTTAAATATCCCTTTGAAGACCATGTTGAAACTCCCATTACCAATCAAGTTACTTTTGTTGAATTCTTTTGTTGCATGTTCAAGTTCATAATAAGAAATTCTTTCATGTCCTTTTACCAGAGATACATCTTTTGATCTGTATTCGTCATTGTCTTTCGCACTCTTACAAATACATATGCAAAATTAATACAAGAAATAACAGATCATTCCAAATGTTGATGTATAAAACGAAGGTTGCTTTTTTCCGCATCATTGGACAAGAAATTCTGACCTGTGGCATTTGCAAAAGGACCACCAATGGGAATCTCTCCACAGAGTTTATTGCATGGGAAGTTCAAGTATTTGAGAAACGTAAGAGCTTCAATATATTGACTTTGGAATTTCACCACCACGATTGTTATAACATAAACCCAAGAATTCCAATGCCAATATTTTGACAAATGAATATGGAATAGACCCATCTAATCTATTACGTGCCAGAGAAAGACAAATCAATTGGTCTAGACCACCAAGAGTGCTAGGAATCATACCGGGAAAATTAATTTGTTGACAGATCAATGTGTGATGCTGGCTTTAAATTTCCAATCTTAAGGGGAATTCGTCCACTCAATAAATTGGATGAAATAGTGAATTCTATGAGATCGCGAAGATCCCCCAAGGTTGCAGGTAAGCTTGAATTCAACATGTTTAAGCTAGATTAAGATACCTCAAACTCATAATATTTCCTAAGCATCGTGGCATGGAGCCTGAAAACTAATTTCCAAACAAGTATAATGAACCTAGATTCATTAAACTGCAAATAACATCTGGTATGGTTCCTTCAATGTCGTTGCTTTGTAGGTGAAATTCTTGAAGGATCCTTGGATAGTATTTGAAATATGTTTGGTCAACTCATTATTATGCAGACTCATATGTATCACTCCAGTAATATTACCAATTCCTCGAATAATGACACCCTTCAGTTTATAACCATTTCCTTGAAAATATTGCAGCAAGTTTGAGAAATTATCAACAGGCACCGGAGGAATTACCAACAGGCACATCATGACTCTAGATTTGCGTAGGATATGATCAAATTTTTGTATTATAAAATTATTTGGCTGTTATAATATTCTCATCAATAATTGACGCTTGAATTTATTCTCATATATCATATGTATGTGATGATGTATTGTATTCACAAAGTGCATCAAACAAGTCGGGAGATTGGCTCTCTCACACAAACAATCACCTCTTACGTCAAGGAAGGTAAAGAGATAAATTTCACCACCATGATCTGATTTGTTTGGTAAGCGAGATGTGAGTCTCTCTAAGAAGATAGGTTTGAGGGTCAGTAAATAAAGAAACTTGGGTTTGACATCTAGAGATGTCTACACCAGAGTTTGCATGGTATTAATGAGTAAAAGAATGAGACACATGCATCAATAGAAAGTGAGAACACCATAGCATGTGTTTCATACATATGTGCCCTAGCGACCAGTGGGTCGATGAAAGAATGGATCTCTGCTTCTTCATTGTGTGAGACCTCAAAAAGTTGCATTAACTTTTCATTGAAATACCCTTTTGCCTTTGATTGTTTTTTGAAGTTTCAATCGGTGTTGCTACTTCAGCATGTCAATAATTGTCATGAGTGATTCAACAGTGAAGTACATGTTTAGGAAAGTAGTTGATTTGAAAGAGATCGATTCAAGTAGAAATAAAAGACAATTAAAATCAATAATTTAACTTATATACACGGATTGTCCATTACATTTACCATAAGAGTATGATTGTGGATATAAAGTTAAATATGAACTTGAGTTCACCTCTTTAGAGGATGATGAATCAGATAAATAACTACTGAAGTAGTGAATGATGCATGGAGTAATGCGAGTAATAAGATCCTCATATTAGCAGTGAACTCTTTTCGATATATGATTGGATTCCTACGCGAAGCTCATGTAAAACCTTAGAAGAAATAGCTCTTGATGCTCACAGAGTGCACAAACTATTTGTTAGTATGAACTATTGTGTGCTATTAGCATGGTGCTGGTTTGGGACTAGTCAATCATGTAGGAAGTGGGAGATGTTGAATATTTATGTTGAATGGGTGACTCATGTGGATTAACCCGACCCGATTAATGATGATAAGAGTGGGGGGAAGTTACATAGTAGTTATAACCCACTCTAACACTAACAATACCTAAGACAATGCAGTGGTTTTTCCTATAACTGTCTTATTTCCTCTATTAAGAGGAACCATACGCATTATTCCAGAGGTATGAGAACAAGAATTTCTAGTTTCTTATTATCTTCCTAAACAGCACACACAAACTAAAGACATCTAGTTTGTGGAATCAAAACTTTGTTTTCTAGTAATTCAAAGTGGACTTGGGACAAATTTTTTTGGTGATAATTATAACGGTTTTCTTTGCGATCAAAGGTACCCGCTCTGCTATTCTTGCTTCATGGTTATTATTCTAGCAATCCAAAAGTGGGATGGGCTTGTACCAAGAAGCAAATATAAAAAACAACTATTATAAAAGAGCACAACTAGTAACTGGAAAATCACAGGAGTAGAAAGTTTAATATATTTAACACTCATCACATGTGTAGAGTAGTTCTTCTATAGTTGAAATTTAATCTATAGTTTAGCATCATATGCCTATAGTAATTAATTAAATTTATCAAGGTGCTCTCTACGTTCATATTTCCTTGCCCAAACATGTTTACCATTAATCCTAAACTTAGCAATTGATCCGCTGCATAAAATCTGATCAATGGTTGAAACATCGCGCACAACCATTCTGGCATAGAGAGAATGATCTGATGAAGACGTCAATGGCACCATATGAACTTGCTCAACACAATTAACCCCATAGCAAGAATTGAATAGTTCCTTCACTTCACCTTCAGTAACAGGAAATCCCCTTGAAAATGTTAAAAACATAGTCCTATCATCCACTTGTGCATCATTTTTTATTGACCAGCCCCATAATCCTTTGCTAGGAATTATTGAATCTAAGGATCTTGGAACAACTGTTATAGGACCAAATGTTGGATGAGGGAATCCAGGAATAAGAATAGGGGAATTCAGACGGATTCTTGATTGTCCTGGAATAGTTTGATGTAAAATGTCAGCAAATATAATTGCACACACCTTGTTCAAGAATGCCTTAATTCCACTTATCATTGTGAACCTTTGTTGGTAAAACATGTTGAATGAAACTGTTCTTTTCAATATTATAGAAGTAAGAGGCATATCCCCTGCATCATTAAGAACAGAGGGGGGAACCTTCGATTCGATCCATTTTAAACAAGTAGCACCTTCTTCAGCCAACTTATTTACAATTTCATTAGGTAACTTTACCATTTTGTCAATTATGCTTGGTAGATGTTCTTCTTCAAACCATAGCCACATAGACACAACCAAAAGTGACTCTGCTGGATTGCGACATAGGTACACAACGAGTCGAGTGAACACTTCTCTATCAATTTTGTGGAACAAATGAAGGTCTTCAAGTGAAATCCCAGATGACATTGTTGAAAGAGTACTCTCAAAATATGCCTATTTTTTATTTTATTTTTTAATGTGAGTACTAACACAATCCTTATATATGACCAAGGCTTTCAATAAGTTCTTATCTGTAGAGCCAAAATATGAACTTCAAGAATCCAAGCCTTGGAAGAGTAAGATTTCTTTTTCCCACAATCATGTAGAATAAGTGGCACTTCACAACTTACTAGCACAAAGGAAAAGCTAATTAGATTAACTAAATCTAATCTAAATTTATTAGTGATCACACTGAACTTATAACACGAGGAATGTAATTTGACCAAAACTGTTTGGTTTTACTCCCTCTGTAACAAAATAAATGTTAGTTTTATCTCATTTCACACCTATTAAGAAATAATAAATAAAATATATAGTCTACTAAATTACCCATAATTAAGCATTATTAAAAAGTATAGTTCTTTAATTCAAAGGGTATAGTTGGAAAATCATATCACTTTGTTCACTTTTATTTGTCCACTTTAAATTTTGCACACCCTTTAAATAAACAATGATTAATATGAGTATTTTATTACAATACTCGTATTGATTGATGTATAATCTTATGTCTTGAAAATTAATTTGAAGAACAAGTAATTAATGTTAAGGATAATTCGTTCACTTTACATGTTTTTCTCTTAATATGCAAAATATGAAAATATATTGTTAGTATAATGGACAAGTAAAAGTAAACATAGAAAGAGTACTAATTTTTTTCTCGAGTTTCTAAAATAACACTTATTATAGGATTTTTTTTTTCTTGTAAAACTAAAATAACACTTATTTTGAGACGAAAAATGGTTATTATCTTTTTGATTTTAACTATAATTTATTGTAGTTAGTAGTTTGAGAAACACTGAAATTTTAACCCCAAATTACCACTTTGCGAAATACAACATCCTTGACAAAGTTGTCTGCCGAAGTCCCGAGGTTATTTATGTCTTCGAGTAAGGTAATAAAGAGCGAGTACTATCTTCTATCCCAAATTATTCGTCCTGTTTTTCTTTTACGCAAATTGTAAAATAAAAAATTTAGTTCATGTTAAGTGAATGATTAGGACTTTTTCATAGTTCACAATAAATAAATTATTTAAAATTTAAGAAAATTATTGGGATTCTTTTTCATATTTAGCCTTCATTTAATAGTGTTCTTAACTACTTTACATTTCCTAAGAGAATAGTTTGAGAATAATCAAAAGAGTAATGTTGAAAAATAGTCCTCAATTTATGTTCTTAAATATTTTTTTAAGGGGTGTGTCATACCCCAAACAATTTATTTAATATGGACTAGAGGGAATGAGTAAGTATTAATAATTAGGAGAAAATTTTGATTATTTTATTTTTTTCTGTCGTAAGATAATCTTATTTCACTAAATATTTATTCTATTAAGGCTTTTGTAGTCTTTAATAACAACAACTGCTAAAGATAAAATAGGAAATGGTAATTAAATTTTATTTGAATTTTTAAAATTACAAATACTTTGATATAATTATTTGTAAAAATTACTATAAATAATTTAAAATGAAAGGAGTATTTATGCTCTAAAGTTCTATGGAATTTGATTGGATGCTTCACGTTCTACGGATATTTTGGACTCTTGATTTCGACAACATTTACTCACTCCTGATCTATACAGTAAAAATTATGAGCGGGCATGGTACGATATTAAAAAATTCAGTTTGTTAATTTTGGTTTACGACTTTTAAAATTATTATATTATTATCATATTAAATTAATTTGGTATGGTTCGACATTTTAAAGTTCGATTTCGATATTTTGCGGTACGATAAATCGGTTACCATAGTTTGGTCGACTTCAAGTTTTCAACCTACATATATTCGTATAATAAGCAATTATGATTTTGGCTTCTCAAGAAACGTCTCAATTATATCATACTAATTCTTTATACATGTAAAAAATATTCAAAATACAGTACAAACAATTCTTTTTGTTAAATAATCACCAAAAAGAACATTTAAATAAAGATAGAGCAGTCAAAATTTAATTATCTAAATAATTAGTTACTATTTTATATAATTGCTAGCATTATATAGTTACATATATATATGTGTGTGTGTGTGTATTATGTAACTATATATACTTCAGTATGATATTCGGTATTTCTGTATTTTTTTTTATAAATATCAAATACCAAGTTTGTTAAAAATGCATACCAAATACTATAAAACCCAAATTGCGGTGTTAAAATTTCAATTTTGATATGGTATTCGATATCTACTATATCATGTCCACCCCTAATAAAAATACTTAAATTTACTACAGTGAAGTACAAAAAGTGGTTAAAAAAAATTAGTTTAGTTAACTATGATAAGTTGATAACATTAACGTTGTATTTCTTATATGAAATTTATTTGAGTTTATAAATAATATATCAAGAACATATTAAAACAACATTTTTTTGGTTAAAAATTTATTAGTGACAATTTTCACAGATATTTTGATTAAATTCCTGAGAAAATAAATGTTTTCACAAAAAAAATACGAAGCTTTCCAATATTTAAGTCCCACCATATGCTTTCTTAGTTAGTTGATTTGATGGAAAAGGTATTGAAAAGTCATGTTTTATAACACAAAATTTTTATTAATTTGTTGTGAAAAAAGCCTATGTTTTTAGTAATGTAATGTCATGATCCAAAATCTCGAGTCATGATGACATCTACTATAACCCACCAATAGGTACCCATATCCCGGAATAACAAGTAACAAACATATAAGGTAGAAACAACAATAATAAATGAAAAGACAACAAAAGAAGGAAAAAATGACATAACTATATACAAACATCGGAAAAGGGCCAAATATACCGCTGTACTATTGGAAATAGTTTAAATATACCCTCGTTATATTTTTGGGCTAAATATACCCCTCCTGTTATAGTTTCGATAGTTCAGATATACCCCTCTCATTATATTTTGATACAAATTCGCCCTTAATTTTAACGGACGAACACTTGAAAAACTCAAAATTAAATAACTCATTCCCAATTTTAAATATATGATTTTTTTAGGAATAAATAAAATTTTCAAGTACTAATTTGAGTTTTTTTTTCTTATAAAATGATAAGACAGAAAATGTTGCAACAACACTTAAAATTATGCAATGCATTTTGGATTGCCATTTCTAAGAAAACAAAAACTCAAATTAGTACTTGAAAATTTTATTCATTCCTAAAAAAAATTAGATATTTAAAATTGGAAATGAATTATTTAATTTTGATTTTTTCACGTGTAGTTCCGTTAAAATAAAGGGTGAATCTGTACCAAAGTATAATGAGAGAAGTATATTTGAATCGAAAGTATAATAGGAAGGGTATATTTAGCCCGAAAGTATAACGATGAATATATTTAAACTATTTTCAATAGTACATGGGGTATATTTGACCCTTTTCCATACAAACATTACAAGATCTAATCCCATGACCTGGTGGTCACAAGCACAAAATAAATTGCCAAAAAGAGTACAAGTCCCAAAAGTGGACCAAAATACATATTTGTCTCAAATACAAAAGACTAGCCAAAAGTATAACAAAAAGAGATAGACCGATCCAGGACGTCCTAAGCTCACCCTCTGTCTTCGAATAACCTGCAGTTGGCTCGAACTCAACACGGGTGACTAATGCTCGGATCTGTATCAAAAAAAATAGATTCGGGTGACTAATGCTCGGATCTGTATCAAAAAAAATAGATTCAGAGTGTAGTATGAATATAGAAACAACAGGTACTCAGTAGGAATCATCAGCTGACTTAGCTTGGAAAGTAAAGACAATAATGAAAAGCGAGAAATAACAGCAACAAAGGTCTAACGAGCGAATCAATAACAAAAGATTAACTATGAAGCACACGAGTCTAGGAACAAATGAAAATAAAGGTAAGTAACTAGCTATAATCTAACTGGACCCATAAGCCTCGAAGGTAAACTCGTGCGCAATTTAAAGTAAATAACCAAAAAGGGATTCCATAAGCCTGATGGGTGCACAGAAAAGCTACATCTATTATGAACGAGAATCAGTACATCCAGAACAGAGGAGTGCATAACTCGAACCTTGAATCACGGTGAGAACACTCGAAGAATCCAATAGAAGTATACCACCAAGCCTTAATCCAATTGGGAGTAATGTGCCCATAACTCAGACTGCGACTGAAGATTAGGTTCTCGAACCTCAAATCTGCGTCTATAAGAATTGTATGCCCGAACCTTTAAAACACAGCTATAAAGCAGTCAGGGAAGAGTCACATATTAAAGGTCACCATCATAAGGCCACCGTGGATCAGAGTCTACCCCAAAGTTCCCATCGAATCAGTCCAAGGTCAAACCAAATACAATCCTGAATAGTTGAATGAAGTCTGAAATCAATCAAATAACACCGAGCCCAACACATCAAATGGTCTATCGGCTCCGAAAAACAAGTGTAAGGCATTTACTAGACTATATCTAGGCTAAGGACAATAACAATCTATCTTTCATCATGAAATAAATGAAATTATACTATGAGATAAAGCACAATCACGAGATCAAAGAAAACATGCTCAATTCTCCGAAACTATCTGAAATAAGGGTAAGGCTTGCTTCTAATCAACTAAACATGATACAACCTAGAAACTGGCCCCAAAACTAGCTAATTAAGCTCAATCTAAAGATCGATAAGTTGTAGCCTACCTCAAAGACGATCACAAAAACCCTCAAACCACTATTCCTTAACATTTCCTTTCCGAGCGACCTCCGATAACTACCACTCTATCAAAAACATGATCACAACTTCAATACGAACGTTTATACATCAAAATTGCAACAATTTGAGATGGGCCCAAAATCAAGTCAAAAACAAAATTGTGGGACTCGCACTGGAAATCCAAAAATTGACTCCGTCAATGGGTCCTAATTAGCTTACTAAACTTGTACCCCAAAAGTGGGTACAATTCAAGCTCGAAAACACATTAAAACAAATCATGCAATCAAAATACCCAAAGTATACCATTGAAGCTTAAATGGAGAAGAAGGAAGAAGAATTACATGTTACACACGAGAAGAATGAGTCAACCAAACTCCCAAAACAATTCTCTGGCCAATTCCCACAACAACTGGCTAAAACCCACTGAAAATTGAGTTCTAAAGAGCTATATTTGAATTAGAATTTATGGGGAAAGAGGCTAAAAATGGGTATAACTACCATCTAATGCTGCTAAAGTGGTCACTTTGGCTGCTTAAGCGGCATTGCAAAAGAGATTGCGTGACTGCTAAAGAGGCCTACCCATATAGGTAGGTTACCGCTAAAGCAGACCCCTGACCGCTTAAGAGAGTCCATCACTTAAGCGAAACTAGGGCAGCTAAAGTGGTTGGCCCCTCACTGAAAATGCACGCTAAAT
Organism: Solanum dulcamara; assembly: GCF_947179165.1. Taxonomy (NCBI): domain Eukaryota; kingdom Viridiplantae; phylum Streptophyta; class Magnoliopsida; order Solanales; family Solanaceae; genus Solanum; species Solanum dulcamara. Next base: position 14,804,171 of record NC_077244.1, on the reverse strand, counting down.
CAGTCCCTTAGCCACTAAAGAAACGATCGCTAAAGAGGCTACACCAACATGAGGCACCTAAAATTCTAGCTAAGTCTTAACAAACTTCTCTTGGGTGCTCGGGATTGTTTCGGAACCCCGCGCATGAAAAAATAACTATACTACCCTACTAAATTTGACATTTTAGACTTAGTGGAGATGTTAAAACTTCTGATCGAGGTTGTTTCGATGAAAAGTGGGTCCCACACCTAAGCTCCATTTTAGCCATAAGCCACAAGGTTGCTTTTAATAAGTCAGGAAGCCTCTGGACCTGAACGAAAGTCCTACTAGACTAAATTTGACGTTCTAGAGCTAACAAAACCATCAGAATTGCATTCTGAGGTTGTTTATCAGAAGTTTTGACCGAAGTCAATCGTTCAAGAATTGTTTGCTCTTGCATATCCCTACTGGTTTTCTATATTAATCCTGCAAGAAGTTAAAGAATGATATATCTCATGACACACTCTTTCAAAGGCTTCAAAACATGAAAATTTGCAAAAAAACCAAACGAACGACTAGGTGACCCAACAATTAGTCCCATCAAGTCATAAATGACTTGGGGTCGCTATAGGAATGCTCTAAATACCAATAGTAATGCAATAAAAAGGAAATGGACTAGAGGGTTATTTCAACACATACTACTAAAAGGACTTTCATCCTCGAAATTAAAAATTCAAGCAGTACTTGAAGACTCAAACAAGAGGAGAAATTGCTCTCGTATCTCGTGCTCAGTCTCCTTAATAGGCTTCTCATTTGGATGATGCCTCCACTGGAACTTAATAATAGGATTGGCTCTCGAACACAACTAACTCATATCTCTAGACAAAATAACAACTGGTTTCTCCACGAAAGTCAAGCGATCATCCAACTGAACTGAATTATACCGGAGCACAATTGACTCATCAGGAACATATCGATGAAGCATATAAATATGAAAGTTGGATGAATAGATGAAAATATATGAGATAAGGCCAACTCATAAGTGATATCACTAATAATCTAGAAATTCTCAAATGGCCCTATATACTAGGGGCTAAGCTTGCCCCGCCTCTCAAACCTCATCACACCATTTATGGGCAACGTTTGAAAAAAGACCTAGTCACCTACTCTAAATCTTAAGGGTCGGCACCTATGGTTAGCATAACTCTTATGCCTTCTTTGTGCTAACCTAAGCCTATATTGAATCACCCAAACTCGGTCCAAGGCCTCCTGTAGCAAATTAATACCATACGGCCTATGCTCCGAAGAGTAACAATGCAAACCATATAACGCATCGAAAGGAACCATCTGAATACTTGAGTGGTAACTGTTGTTATACACAAACTCCACCGAGGCTAAGAACTGGTCCCATTAACCTCTAACGTCTAACACACAATCTTGTGTCTTCCAAACCTGAATAGTATGCTCCGACTGCCCATTATTCTGTAGATGGAAAGTTGTGGTAAGATTGATGCGGGTACCCAACTCCTCTTGAAATGCCCTTCAAAAGTTAGAAGTAAACTGAGAACACCTATCTTAAATAATGGACACAGGCACCCCATGAAGATGAATTACCTCACAAATATAGACACAAGTCAATCTCTCATAATTGAAAAAAGACTAAATGAGAAGGAAGTTTGTTGACTTGGTCAATTAATCAACGATGACCCAAATACTGCCAACACCCCTATAAGTCCGAGGCAATCCCATAAAGAAGTCTATAGTGATGCGGTCCCACTTTCACTCTAGAGTGAGTAATCTCTAAATCTCACCACTAGACCTCAAATGCTCGATCATTACCAGCCGGAAGTCCATGGTGATGTGGTAACACAAGCATCGGGACACATAGTTCACAATGTCTCACCTCATGCCACTCTACCAATAATGCAGCCTTAAATCATGATAAATATTTTCCATGCTTGTATGAATAGAATATCTAGAATGATGGTCCTCACAAAGAATCAACCGATCAAGTCTCCAACTCTCAGAACACAAATCCGACCATTAAATCTTAAAACACCATCAACATCCAAGGTGTCCTTATCACGACCCAACTCCGTAGGCCTTGACTGATGCCCGAGTTGGGCATCCATATGTACCCTTAGCCCTACTTAGCGTGTTAGCAGAATAGACAAAAGTAGAAATCAAAAAGAGATCGCTAGAGAGCGCATGAGAACAGATATAGCACAAGAGGGCCGTTAAGGCCATCACGGAACACAAAGCCCAAAACATATATACATAAACCACATCACAAGTCTACATACCTCTACAGAATGATAACCTAGTCATATGATGGGACAGGGACCCTTCGTACCCTTAACCAACATGTACAAATGTACAACAGAAAAGTTAGTACCAAAATAGCACTTCAGACAAAGGAGCAGTGCCAACCAACAGGGTGGATATCCTAAGAGAGCGGATCAGCGAACCGAGCATTTGTACCTATGGGCATGTAATGCAGCCTTCGAAGACAAGGGGTCAGTACAGACAATATACCAAGTATGTAAAGCATAGATTGTAATAAGTAAAGCCATTACCAGAACAGAAGGTGCAAAAATGAGCAAAATATCCAGAATATCAAAATGCTTCTCATAAACACAGATAATGTATGCATAAAAACATAAGTTTAAGATGTGATATAGGTATTTCTTTGATAGACTTGTCTTGTATCCTTTTTTGTTTGCACCTACCTTGACTGCATATTCATAGTTAACCTCGTTGAGCCCTTTACTTGTTCTTTGTTAGACTTATACAAGCATATTCCCATTCCTTACTTAAACCTTGAACTCTAACAAAATCTCCTAAGCACTTTAGGTGAGTGAAAGTGAAGGAAAAAGAAGCAGTAAGCATGAGGGACCGAAGAAATAATCATGGGTATTTGAAAAAGTTCAAAGTTTCTTTGTTAAGGAGTGCATGAAGAAAACCAAAGTGTGGTTGAATATATATATATATATATAAAGAGAGAGAGAGAGAGAGAATAAAATGTTGAAATCTCCCTACAAAAAGTGATTGAGTGGCTTATAAAAAGGGGAAAGTGAAGTAAAGAGGGGCAAGAATAAGGTTATTGAGAAAATATGCGAAAATGTTAAATGTGGTGTATTAAATCGCTTGGGAATGTAGTTACTATTCATAGCAAAAATGGTACCTACCCATTTCCTAGCCTACATCACAACCCATAAAGTCCTAATTGATCTTAAACTTCCGCATTCTTGAATGAGCGACACATTACACCAGTGGCAAGCCTATAATTCATATTGGGTGGAATGAGAAGTCTTTTGTGAGAGTGAGCAATTTGAATTGTTTTTACCCACTATTGATGAAATTGTATATCTATGAGTGAGTATGGATAAATTCTTTGTGGTGAGGGCACATGTTCAATGAAGGACTAGTAACTTGTTTAATTCTTGACTGAATAATATACATGAGTTTGCTGCGTTATCAAGTCAATTCTTGAGGTTAGGAGGTGTTGGATTCATCACTTTTGTGGTGGAAATTTGATAACATGCTTGTGTGATGTAGAACCTACAATGCTAATCATTGTAGCCAGTTTGATTGCCTTATATAAAGTTCGTGTCAAAGTGTCAATTGCATGAGTATGGAAATTTGTTCGAGGAAGAACAAAACTATAAGTGTGGGTGGTGATCTTGGGTGTATTTATGCGCCTAATAGCCAACTTAATCCATAGTTGTAACCGAGTTTGAGAACAAATTCCCTAAGTTTACTACATTTTAGAGTCTTTTGTGTGTTTCTGAGCTAACCAATATGATTAGGTGCTTTTAGAGCTACGAATGGAAGAAAGGACCTCAAAAAGGCTTCATCAAGACATAATCTAGAAAACAGGAACTAAAGAGTGAAGTTGGGAAGCACAGTGAAGAAATTAATTAAATGGAAAAATTCGCTTAACTAGAAGAGTTCATACCAAGTTCATGTCGCAGACTTAGTTGATGGGCAATACATCTTCACCGAAAAGCTGAAGGATGCAAATATGTGAAAGGATGAAACAAGTCTACGTTGTGGACTGCAGTGCCAATTTTTTATTTTTCACGAATTTTGAGACTATGAATAGAACACTTGCAATTTTTATTAGGGATTCAGTCTTTTATTTTGGAGAACATGAACAGTTAGAGGAGAAACGACTCTAGGGTTATTTTTCTCACTCTCTTTCATTATACTACTCTTGGAATGTTCATTAAACATTTTGATACTATTATTCAAATAATGAGTAGCAATTTTCCATATTCTAGGGTTGTAGCTACAAGTGATGGTATAAGATTGTTTAGCCTGGTTGAAGATGGGTTGTTGTTCATGGTTACTCTTACATTCTAGTTTTACTATTTTAATGTATGGCCAACATTAGGATATATCTATTGTCCGCCTTGAAGTATGAAAAAGAATAGGAGGATAGAACAAGGAATGTGGGGAACGTGTTCGTTCTAGGGCAAGAAACTTAGAATGATTCGTATATAGGGTACTTGTGACATATATCTATACACAAGGTTTCGTTAATAAACAAGAAGATAGCTTAGTGCACCTTTGTTAATTTGAGTCTATCCCCATTCAACGATGTAGTTAGGTTGTCAACAGATGTAGATGATTAGAGGTCGAAAGATCATGATCGTATAGTTAACCTTTATCAGTAAATTAATGACCTATTGGAAACCAAAGTGAGAAATCTTAAGCCTGAACTTATCTTATGCAGTAGCCTTGGAATCTCTCTTAATCTGGATAGTCTCCATTGAAATTGAATCGTCTATAGTCATTAGTTAATTTTCTCTATTTTGAAATCATTAGTTTTAAAACCACTTTTATAACTCTCTTAAACTAGCATGTTTACTTAATTGGATTTGAAATTGATTAATTGTCAAGTTAAGATCCTTTGAGTTTGATAATTCAGCTCGAAAGAGTCACTGTATTACTTGATTGACCAAGTACACTTGTGTGCTATTGGGAGCAACATAGTGCATAACCCGAACCTCAAACCATGTCGAGAACACTTGAGGAACCCAATAGAACCATGCCACCAAGTCTCAATCCAACTTGGAGTAATGTACTTGTAACCTAGATTACGACTGAAGATTAGGTTCCAAGACCACCAATTAGTGTCTATGAGAATGGTATGCCCGAACCTTGAAACCGCGATAATACAAGCAGTCAGGGAAGAGTCCATATCAAAAGTTGCCATAATAGGGCCACCGTGGATCAGAGTCCATCCCAAAGTTGCCATCGAATCACTCCAACGTCGAACCAAATTCAATCCTGAATAGTCAAACGAAGCATAAAATCATGATTGAATAACACTAGATCTAGTCCATCCCAAAGTTGCCATCGAATCACTCCAACGTCGAACCAAATCCAATCCCGAATAGTTAAACGAAGCATAAAATCATGATCAAATAACACTAGATCTACCGTATCAAAGGGGAGTTATGGATGAAAGGTCATGAGAGCTGAGTTATAGCCTAGCTAAGATTCATATTGTCAGACCTACATTTGCTATATCAATCTACAGGGAGCTAAGTCATCATATCACTAGGCTATAACTAGGCTAAATCCAACAACAATCTATCTTTCATCATGAAATAAATCAACATATACTAGGAGATAAAGTACAATCAAAAAATCAAAGAAGGAATACTCGATGTCCCTCAAACTACCTAAAATAAGGTTAAGACATGCTTCCAATCAACTAAACGTGATACAGCCTAGAAACCTATCTCGAAAGGAGATAATCATCATGAATTTTACTAACACAAGCTCAATATAAAGATTAGTAAGTCATAGCGTACCTCAAAGACGATCACAGTTGCTCCCAAACCACTATTCTGGAGCTTTACCTTTCTAAATGACCTCTGATCACTGCTCTGTATCAAAAATATGATCACAATGTTAGTACAAACATTTAAACACCAAAATCGCAACAATTGAAAATGAGCCCAAAATTGTATCTATCATTGGGTTTTAAATATCTTACTGAACTTGTGCCCTAATAATGGGCACAATTCAATCTCGGAAACACAGTAAAATAGATCATGCAATCATAACACCCAAACTACACCATTGAAGCTTAAACGGAGAAGAAGGAAGAAGACTTATTGGTTATACTCAAAAGAACGAGTCAACCAAACTCCCAAAATAATTCTCCGGCCAATTCCCACAACAACTAGCTAAAACCCACTAAAAATCAAGTTCCCAAGAGCAATATTTGAATTACAACTTATGGGAAAAGAGGATAAAAAAGGGTATAACTAACAGCTTATGCGGCTAAATTGGTCACTTTGGTTACTTTAGCGGCATCGAAAAAGCAATGACCTGACTACTAAAGAAGCCTAGTCAAGCAGGCAGGATATCGGTAAAGCAGACCCCTGGCCTCTTATGCAGACATCGCTTAAGCGAAGCTAGAGGCACTAAAGCAGTTGCCCCCTCATGGGCAAGGCTCTCCAAAGCAAACCCTTAGCCACTAAAACAGCGATCACTATACCGATGCCAAGACCGCTAAAGCTACTACACCAGCATGAAGTACCAGAAATTCTAGCAAAGTCCGAATGGACTCCGCTCGAGTGCTCAGGATTGGTTGGTTTCCCCATACATGCAAATGAACTCTTACCCCACCAGATGTGACATTTCAGAGTCAATGGGAATGTCAAAAACTTCCAACCGAGAATGTCTTGATGAAAATTGGGTCTCACACCAAAGATCCATCTTAGCCATAAGCTACAAGGATACTCACAATGAGTCTGAAGCCTCGAGACCTAAAAAAGGTCCTACTAAACCAAATTCAATATTTTGGAGCTAATGGAACTGTCAGAATATCATTCTGAGGCCATTTACCTAAAGTTTTGACTGAAGTCAACTGCTCAAGTTTCAAAACTCTAAAACACAAAAACTTGCATAAAAATCAAACGAACGACCATGTGATCGAACTATCAGTTCCAGCAAGTCATAAATGAATGGGGGCGCTATAGGAATGTTCTAAACACTGAAAATAACACAATAAAAGGAAATGACCTTGATGGTCATTACATGTAATAAGCATAAATGTTAGTTTTAGAAATCATAAATTTAAAATTCTTGGTTCGCTTCTATAATAATATATATAAACGACATATATGATATTTTTATTGAATGATATAAACATTTAACTTAAATAAATTTAACACATTTTATTAGTTCCTCTCCTTTTGTCTTTAGGATTTAAACACCTCTTATCATGTCCCCTCCTGTTACTGCAAAAATATTAATAAGCACATAAATGAATATCATAATCCATCTTTATTTAGTGAAGTAAACTTATAGTAAATACTAGAGAGATTTACGAGAATGTATCAAAATATAAGAAGTTTGTAGTCACTTAGTCATAGAAGGCTATTTATCATTTATGGCCAATAAAAAGTTATCAATGGTATCTAACATATTGAAAATCAAGGGAAATGTTATAAATGGGTAAGTATGGAATGATTTGAAAATGCATAGATGAGAATATATTAAACTTGTGGAAGATTGAAAGTGATTTGAATTAGTTTGTAATTGAGATTTGTAGCTGAAATCGAGTTTAAAATTTTATTTATGATACACATATCGTACATGTATAGCTAGTTGCGGAGCCAATATCTCTAAGATGGGGATTCAAGGTATAAGAAGCAAACACATGAAAATCACAAGATAAAAAATGGAGTGAGACAGGGAAAGATAATATTAATCTTAACCTGCTAAATTTTACTTGCTTTTTCATATTGTTTTTAGGTTCTTCCTACTTTTACCCTGCTTCATTGAGCCTTGTTAAATTTTTTTGTATTTTTTCTTTTATTTTGCAGTACTCTACTTTACTTTAAACTTTTTTATATTTTGAATCATTGCCCATTCAATTATATGTTACTTTAAAAATCGTCAAGATTCTTTAAAAATGTGTAAGGATTGAGTTACTTATATTATAATGTATATTCAGAAGATAAATAAATGACATCATCAATTTTTTAGTTCATTTAATTCAATTTACTAGGTTAGTCTTTTATTAAAAAAGAAGAAAATAAATTATGTATAAATTAAATAAGTATATTTTTGTTTCCATCTATTTAGAATATAATTGAAAAAAATAAATACTATGAAATTTTAAGGAAATAAAATTTACTTAAATAGTTATTGTTAAAAGATATTGATGACTTTCATTCCATTAAATTTAATTTACCTTATTTTAAATAAATAATTCTTTTCAATCTCAATTTCAAGTTTAATAATAATTAATAATAATAATAAAATAATAACGATAATAGTAAAAATAATAAGAACGATAATAATAATAATAATCCTAATCATAATAAAATAACGACAAATATAATAATAATAACAATAAAAATAATGATACTAACAATAAATAATGATAATGATAATGATGATGATATTAATAATGATAATAATACTAATAATGACAATAGTAATAACAACAATAATAACAAAAAAATATAATAATGATAGTAATAATAGTGAATAAAAGACATTGCTACTACTACTAATAATAATGATGACAATAATAATAATAATAATAATAGTAATGAAAATGATGATAATAGTATTAACGAAAATAAATATAGTATTAATAATAATAATGCCGAAAATAATAATAATAATAATAACAGTAAATAAAATACTACTACTACTACTACTACTACTAATAATAATAATAATAATAATAATGACAATAATATTAATAGTAAATAAAAAATAATAATAGTAATGATAATAATAATAATAACGAAAATAATAATAATGATGATGATAATAGAAAAAATAAAAAATTGCTATTAATAATGAAAATAATAATAAAACAGTAAATAAAAAATACCATTACTAATAATAGTAATAATAATAACGATAATAGTAATAATAATAATAATAATACAAGTAACGAAAATGATAATAATAATAATAATAACGAAAATAATAGTAATAATAATAATGATAATAATATAAACAGTAAACAAAAAATACTATTACTACTAATAATATTGATAATAAAAATAATAATAGATATAGTAACGATAACAGTAAATAAAATTACCACTACTACTAATGATAATACTAATAACAAAATATCAATGATAATAATGACACTAATAATAATAAAAACAGTAAATCAAGTACTACTATTACTACTACTGCTGATACTGATAATGAAAAGTAATAATAAATATAATAATAACGACATCAAATAAAAGACACTGATAATAATGATAATAAGAATAATAATAACAAAAATAATAAATGCTGAAAATATAAGCAGCCCGGATTGACACTGAATATGGCCATCTTATTTATTTGCTATTCAAAAGATCTAGGATATCGACTCCATGTGAGGGTAGGATGATTATATCGAGTCTTAAATCAAGACTCCATTTTGCTCCAGGAGTGTTCATGCAAACAAGAAAAATAATGACAACATTTTTATCAAAATTAGCAAGATAATATTTTAGGACAACATTTTTATCATAATTACAATGAAAAATAAAAGAAAAATGAAGTAAATATTACATGTTGCTGGACAGTGAACGGAGATGGCTTGATCACGAATCTACACTCAAACTCGACTTACTTAGAACTCAAACATGTAAAAGAAAATAATCTAGAGACCACCAAAGAGATTAAAAAAAAGAAAAAAAACACTAGATATTTCTAAGAGAAAGCGAGGTGTTTCAGACAACTTTTGTTGTGTATTGATGGCTGAAAAATGATCCAAAAAAAAATCCCCTCCCACAATGAGTACAAAATGTTGGTATTTATAGGGGCTGAACTAGGAATTCAAGGGGGTTCCTTCGGAGTTGCTGTAATGTCCTCCTTTTAAAAAACATCGAGGGAGGGTATTATAGTAATAAAAAAAAAATGGAATGTCTTGAAAATAAATAAATAAAAAATTATAATAAAAAATAAAATAAAATCAAGGAGTGTTGCTGTGTATGTACGGATATATTATAAAGAAAAGAAAAAGTGTAGTGAGATCTTGTCAGCATTTGAAATTGTTGGGGAACATCTCGTAGTAGTGGGTATATGGTTTTTTTTTTATTTTTAGGTTAGTGGAATGTGCAGTAGATTGGTTAGTGTGGAGAAGATAAAAATTATTCTTGTGACCCTCACAAATATTATATGGCAGACAATACTTGATGATATTTTATTCAAATAATAATAACTAATTAAAAATAAAAGTTATCTTGAACATGAAGATGCATTCTTGTCATATCAAAAATAAAAAATATAAATTAAACTAGAAAGTAAATGCAAAGCATTTGATTACTAGAAAGAGAAATGCATGAATACGAATGAGAAAATAAAATAAAAATATTTTTTATTATTATATATTCTTTAAAGGTTATATATAAAATATACATATATGCATAAATATATATATATATATATATATATATATATATATATATATATATATATATATATATATATATATATATTGAAAAGGAGACAAAGGGTGATGGGTATTGTTGATGGGGATGGGTATATTAATAGTAGCAGTGTTGTGATACAGGGGAGGCACGTGTAGGAGTTTTTTTTTTTTTTTTACATAGGGGACAAGTGGTATATAATTATATATATATATATATATATATATATAAATAAATAAAATAATAAAATAATAAGTAAATGTTTTCGTACTGTCTTCTCATTGTTCGATATTTTCTTGTGCATGTGTGCTTTGAAGAGCTAAAGCGTGCCTACTAAATTGTCATAGATGACAGAGATAAAGAGTGAAAGAATTTTAGATGACCAATTTTAGAACAAGCTCAATTCAATTCTTAAAGTGACTTTTTACATTATGTAGTCTTAAAGTATTATACGGCAAGAATAAGAAAAATAAATTGGAATACTAATTATAGGAAAAATAAAGACAGGAGTTTGCATCACATAAACAAGGGTAGTAGAAAATTATAGGATTTAAATTTCTATAGAGAATAAAAAATATGATAATTATTTTCAATTACTTAAGTTTGAGTAGATAAAACTACTCAATATTTATGCTTGGTGAGAAAAAGATAGAACTCTCATATTTTATAAAATAATGAAGATCTAAATTGATTTGGACACTACAATAAAATAATAACACACTAAGCATAATTATACAAGCGTGATTTGAAAACAATAAAATATACGAAAGTTTGTTCCTACATTTTGGAGGGCCAAAATTGTCTATCAACAAGTGGCCCGCGAACATGGAGGTCAGCAAGCTTAGCCTTCGCGAAAGAGGCCAAAGGCCCGCGAACGCGGAGGCAAAAGACTTACACCTTTGCGAACGCGACCAAGGCCCCGCGAACACGAAGGCAAAAGAGCCATACCTCCGTGAACGTAACCATGGCCCCGCGAACACGGAGAAAAAGAACCTGGGTCTCCGCAAATGTGGCCAGTGGCCCGCGATCGCAGAGAAATAATTCTCCGACACCAGATATCAGCTAAAAATCTGAGCTTTCTTAAGTTCAAAAATTCCGGCGGGGAGCTTGGAATTCGTTTGGAATCCTGTGCATGCAAACGAGATATGATACCCCACCAAATTCGACGTTCCAAACTTAATGGCGCAGTTATAATTTCCATACAAGGTCCTTACAACTGAAAGTGGGTCCCACACCCAAGGGCCATTTGAAACCAAATTCGACAATGGGCCTCGAAATTAGATCGAAAGCCTCAAAAAGTGAATGAAGGGTCATTCTAGACCAAACTCGACATTCCAGAGCTAACCATGCTGTCAAAATTTTCATTCAAGCGCATTTTCCAAAAATGTTGACCAAAGTCAACCATGGGCCAAATTTTAAAGGCAAAAGTGTCAAATGGTTTCAAACTCACACTGGTTGCCTCGATACTCATGCCAACCATGCTACTAGCCTAATATGGCCATTTCGGAGTTGACAAAATTGTCAAAATTTTGTTCTGAAGTCATTATCCAGAAGCTATGATTGAAGTCAACTTTTTAAGCTATAAAAGCTCAAAAATAGAGAAACGGGTCTAAAACCCAAAAGAACGAGTAGGCGACCGCATTACCGGTTCTAGCAGGTCATATATGATATAGGTTCATTATAGGAATGCTCTAAACAATAAAACAGATACAGTATTAGGAATATTAACTAGAGGGTCATTAAAGCTTTATGTCAAGAATTTTATCAATCAGTATTTACCACTATAAAGCCTGATAATAAAACAGATGAAGAATGGAATTTGTTGTACAGACAGGTTTGGGTATTTATTAAGCAATGGATTGACGATAATATGTTGAACCATATTTTTGAGGAGACACATCCTCGTACCTTATGGGAGCATCTTAAAAGCTTGTATGCTCGGAATACTGGAAATAATAAAATGCTCTTAATAAAGCAGATGTTAACTTTAAAATATCATGATGGTTCTCCAATGACCGATCACCAAAATTATTTTCAGGGAATCATGAACTAGTTATCGTTTATGGGCATTAAATTTGATGAAGAAATTCAAGGCTTGCTTCTACTTGGTTCCCTACCAGACTCTTGGGAAACATTTAAAACTTCATTGTCAAATTCTGCTCTAGATGGTGTGATCTCTATTGATTCTGCCAAGAGTAGTGTCTTGAACGAAGAGATGAGAAGAAAATCTCAAAGTTCTTAACTGGCTCCAAGGTAGAAATAAAAATTGCGGTTCTCAAAGTAGAGAACATAGCAGAAGAAAATCCAGAAGCATACTTAAGGATATTGAGTGCTATCATTGTGGCATGAATGGGCACACAAAGAAGTTCTATCGAAAATTGAGAGGGAAAATAATGACAAAGAGAAAAATAAAGAAGATGGCAATGAAAATTACCTAGCCACCAACCCCATCGAAGATCTTGTTATCGTGCAGACATGATAAATATTTCTTGTGACGAGTCAAGCTCTGTTGTGGACACTGGTGCCGCATCTCATGTGACATTAAGGAAGGATTTTTTCTCTTCCTATACTTCTGATGATTTTTGAACCTTAAGTATGGGTAATGAGACTGTATCTAGAGTGGTTGGTGTTGGTACAGTTTGTTTAGAAACTAGTGTTGAAACTAAATTAGTTTTGAACAATGTAAAACATGGTCCTGGTGTTCATCTACATCTAATTTCTGTTGGTGTTTAGATGATGAAGGATATGTTTGTATCAATGGCGGTGGAAAGTGGAAAATCATTAAGGGTTCCTTGTATGTGGCTCGTGGTAACAAACATCGTGATCTATATTGGACTATGGCTTCTACTTATGCCAATATAGTGAATGCAGTTAAGAGCGAGAACTCTTTAATGTTATGACACAAGAGGCTTAGCTACATCAGTGAGAAATGACTTAATGTTTTGTCCAAGAAGAAATTGTTTTCTGTTTTTCAAAGTGCTAAATTATAAAAGTGTGAGCATTGCTTGGCTTGAAAAGAAAATAGAGTTTCCTTTAAGTCTAACCCTCCTTCAAGAAAGAAAAATTTGCTTGAGTTGGTGCACTCTGATTTATGTGGTCCAATAAAGACAAGGACACTGGGTGGTGCACTCTACTTTGTCACTTTCATTAATGACAGCTCAAGAAAGCTTTGGGTCTACATATTAAAGGCTAAAGACCAATTGTTAGGTGTTTTTAAGCAATTTCAAGCTTCTGTTGAAAGAAAAAATAGAAAGAAATTGAAATGCATTCGTACTAATAATGGTGGTAAATATTGTGGACCATTTGACGAGTATTTGTTTGCAAAACTTTTGTACATGTTCTGAAAGAAGAGAGGTCAAAGTTAGATGCAAAAACAAGGAAATGCATTTTTGTTGGATATGGCCTTGATTAATTTGGTTACAGGCTATATGTTCCAATTGAAAAGAAGCTTGTGAGATGCCGTGATATCTTCTTCATGGAGAATCAAACCATTGAAAATATTGACAAAGCACAGAAGCTAGAATCTTCAAGTTCTGATGGCGACGTTTATCTTGATAAACTTCCTCATACAAGTTTACATGACGTTAGTAAACTTGATGATCATGGTGATTCTCAGAATTAAGTCCTCGATCAACATGTTGATATTGATAATAACAATGATGTTGTTATTGATGATGCCCCTACTCATGAAGTTGTGGACGAATCAAATGTTCCTCTTAGGAGGTACACAAGACAACGTATTCCCTCCTCGTTATTCACCTAATGAGTATGGGTTACTCACTGACGGGAGTGAATTTGGATGTTATGAGGAGGCCATGGAAGATGATCATAAGGATAAATGTATTGAATCCATGCAAGATGAGATAAAATCTTTGCATGAGAACCACACTTATGAGTTGGTGAAATTGCCTAATGGCATGAGAGCTTTGAAGAACAATTATGTGTTGACAGTTAAAGTTGAAGAACATAACTTGAAGCCTAGGTACAAAGCTAGATTGGTTGTTAAGGGATTTAGTCAAAGAAAGAGTATTGACTTTGATAAAATATTTTCTCCTATTGTGAAAATGTCCTCCATTCGTATAATTCTTGGTCTGGATACTAGTCTTAATTTAGAGATTGAGCAGATGGATATGAAGATGTCTTTCCTTCAAGGCGACCTAGAATAGGAGATTTATACAGAACAACATGAGGGCTTCAAAGTAAATAATAAAGAAACTTTTGTGTGCAAAACTCAAAAAGTATCTCTACGGGATAAAACAAACGCCTAGACAGTGGTACAAGAAGTTTGAATCTGTTATGGGGGATTAAGACTACAAGAAGACTTCCTCAGATCACTGTGTGTTTGTACAAAAATTTTCTGATAATGATTTTATCATCCTCTTACTATATGTGGATGATATGTTGATTGTGGGAAGAATACTTCCAAGAGTGATGAGTTGAAGAAAAAGTTGTGTAAGTCATTTGCTATGAAAGATTTCGGTCATGCCAAGTAAATTTTGGGCATAAGGATTACTCGTCTCAGAGATGAAAGGAAGGTTTATCTATCACAAGAGAAGTACATTGAACGTGTACTGAAGCGATTCAACATGAAGATTGCTAAGTTTGTTAGCACACCTCTTGCTGGTCATATGAACTTGAGCAAGAAAATGTGTCCTACAACTATGGAGGAAAAAGTGAGGAAGGTGAAAGTTTCATATTCCTCCGTCATTAGAGTCTAATGTAAGCAATGGTATGCACTAGACCTGATATTGCTTACGCAGTTGGTGTTGTCAGTAGGTTTCTTGAAAATCCAGGAAAACAGCATTGGAACCTGTAAAGTGGATACTCAAGTATCTGAGAGAAAGCTCAGATAAATGTTTGTGTTTTTGGAGGATCAAATCCAATCTTGAAGGGATATAAAGGTGCTTATTTGGCAGGCAACCATGATAGAAAATCCACCACTAGATATTTATTTACTTTTTCAGGGGGAGCTATATCATGACAGTCAAAGTTGCAGAAGTGTGTTACATTGTCTACAACTGAAGCTGAGTATATTGCGGCTACTAAAGCTGGCAAGGAGATGATGTGGCTCAAGCAATTTCTTCAAGATCTTGGCTTGCATCGGGGGGCGTATATCGTCTATTATGACAGTCAAAGTGCAATAGACTTGAGTAAGAACTCCACGTAATATGTAGGGACGAAACACATAGACGTGAGATATCACTGGATTTGAGAAACGATAGAAGATAAATCTATGCAAGTTGAAAATTTTTCTACAAATGAGAATCCTGCAGATATGCTGACCAAAGTGGTAACAAGGGTCAAGTTTGATTTGTGCAAAAAACTTGTTGGCATGAGCTCTCTCTAAGAAGATGAAGATACCTCCTTCTGGTGCATGGGATTGGAGGGGGAGATTTGTGGGGTCCATGCCATGCAATTGTAGTCAACATTGGTTGCTACAATTTTCAATTGCTGAAATTATAGTCAACAATGGTTGCTACACTTTTTCAATTGCAGCAAGCAATTGTCAAAAACAAACGCAGTAAATGTTGAAGTTTTGGAACAATTTTCTCCTGTAAGAGGAGGTCTTGAGCTCCTCATTTAACAAACCAATTCACAGAGAAAAAATATTTAGAGAGTTGTGAGGTTTTCATAGTCTATATATAAGAAAATAATATGTGAAGAAAAATAGAGTGTGAACGATATTTTAGTAAGGTGGTAAATCAAAAGAGTGTTATTCTTTTTGAGTGTGTGGTAGTCTTTTTTGAGTATTGTACTCGTTATATCAATTGCTCCTCTTGACCCGTCGTTTTTTCCTTATTTAAAAGGATTTCCACGTAAAATTCTTGATGTCATTATTTTTCTTTTTTATTTTTATTATTTTGACCATATATATTTTTGTGTTAGTCTGCTTTTTCCCAAAAGAAGTTGCCTTCTTTCCTTGAGATCTTACATTTCTTCTGATCCTAGCAACATCTTAGCAAGAAACTGGTCTTCTTCAACCCCAATTTACAGCTGGATTGGAATCACTTGCAGCTCCCGTCACCATCGAGTTACTGCTTTAGACATTTCTAGCATTCAACTTCATAGTACCATTCCTCCACATCTTGGAAACCTCTCATTTCTCATCTCCCTTGACGTCAGTGACAACACTTTCCACGGGAGTTTGCCAAAAGAGTTGGCTCATTTGCAAAGGTTGAAATTGATTAATGTCACAAGAAATAACTTCACTGGAGCCATTCCATCATTTTAAGTTTGTTACCGAACCTTGTACCTCTGGAGGAATCAATTTTCAGGACAAATTCCATCTTTCCTTTCCAATCTAACAAAGCTGGAAGTGTTGAGCTTGCTGAGAAATTTTCTCGAAGGAGAGATCCCTTGGGAACTCGGTGATCTTCATTACTTGACTATCCTGGATCTGTAATATAATCAGCTTACTAGCTCTATACTACCATCAATCTTTAACATTACAACAACGCAAGTGATTGCTCTTACAAGCAATAGTCTTACTGGAAAGCTTCCGACAACTATATGTAACCATCTTCCAAACATGGAAGAGCTTTACCTCATAAGAAACACCCTAGATGGAGTTATTCCACCAAACCTGGAGAAATGCAGAAAGCTTCAAGTCTTGGCATTGTCGTTCAACGAGTTTATTGAATTGTACCAAGAGAGCTAGCCAACGTAGCAACTCTTACAAGATTATATATTGCAGATCTGCATTTGGAAGGTAGGATCATATTTCCTTACAAAAAAATGAAAATTTTCTTCCTTTTCTCTTCTGCCAAACTAGTAACTCATATATTTCCCCAAATTGACAGGAGAGATACCAGTGGAGCTTGGTAATCTTAAGAAACTACAGCTGCTGATGTTAGCCCAGAATGAGTTTATTGGTTCTGTCCCTGAAAGTATTTTCAACATGTCATCTCTGGAGGTCCTAACAGTTACACAAAACAAGGTTTCAGGTAATCTACCTTCAAATTTAGGCCTTGGAATTTCCAGCCTTGAAAAACTTTACTTTGGAGGGAATAATGTGTGTGGTTTTATCTCTGCTTCATTCTCAAATTCTTCAAGACTCAGAGTGCTTGATCTCTCTGGCAACAGTTTCATAGGTCCAATTCCTGAATCACTCGGTAACTTAGAGTACCTTGAGATTCTAAACTTGGGCAAGAATACTTTTATCAGTGATTCATCATTGAGCTTCCTTACATCATTAACAAAACTGTAGGGAAAAAAGAGCACTCAGGTTTTATGAGAATGCATTGGGTGGGATTTTTCCTGCATCTATTGGTAATTTCTCCAACTCTTTATAGATTTTTGTAGGACTAACTTGTAAACTTAAGGGCGTCATTCCCCGCGAAATTGGAAACCTTACTGGTCTGAAAAGGATGAGCTTGTTTCACAATGAGATGACGGGACATATTCCAAATACTATCCAAGGCATGTTGAACCTTCAAGAACTTCACCTACAAATGTTATATGCAATTTAAAGAATATTGGTGCGTTAGACTTGTCAGGAAATCAATATTTTGGTTCCGCACCACCATGCTTAGGAAAAATTACTAGTTTGAGGTATCTTAATATAGCTTACAACAGCCTGAATTCAAGCTTACCTGAAATCTTAGGTGGCCTTCGCAATCTCATAGAATTCAATATTTCATATAATTTATTGAGTGGGCAAATTTCCCTTGAGATTGGAAATTTAAAGGCTGCATAACTCATTGATCTGTTGAAAAATGAATTTACTAGTAAGATTCCTATCTCTCTAGGGGGTCTAGACAAATTGATTAGTCTTTCCTTGGAACATAATAGATTAGATGGGCCTATTTCATATTCATTTGGAAAACCATTGGCATTGGAATTCTTGGATTTGTGCTATAACAATCTTGGTGGTAAAATTCAAAGTCAGTAGTAGCTCTTGTGTGTCTCAAATACCTGAACTTCTCATTCAATAAACTTTTTAGTGGAGAGACTCCCAATGGTGTTCCTTTTTCAAATGCCACAGGTCAATCTGTTTTGTTCAATGATGCACTCTGTGGTGAATCTAACTTTAAAGTGTCACCATGTATCATCCAATCTCGCAAGAGGATAAAAATATTCTTGGTTTTGTACATCATTTTAGGAGTGGGTCTGTTATTTCTTGTATTAGCCCTTGCATATGTATTTGTAAGATTATGAAATACAAAGAAGAATACAGGTCCAACTGATGTATCTCCGGTAAACGGGCATGGAAGAATTTCCTATTATTAAATTGAACAGGCGACAGAAGGATTTAACAAAAACAGCTTGCTTAGTCATGGGACTTTTAGCATGGTCTACAAAGGAATACTTAAGGATGGTACCTTTTTTGCAGAAAAGTTATTCGATGTGCGGTTGGAGGGTGCAGCCAAAAGTTTTGACACAGAATGTGAGATACTTCGCAAACTTCGCCACAGAAATCTGACCAAAGTCATAACGAGATGCTCCAACCTTGATTTCATGGCCCTAGTGTTAGAATACATACCCAATGGGACACTTGATAAATGGTTATACTCTCATAACTTGTTCTTCGACTTGTTGCAGAGATTAAATATAATGATAGATATTGCATCTGCAATGAACTATCTCCACAACGGCTATTCCATCTCCAGTGGTGCACTGTGATTTGAAGCCAAGCAATTTCTTGTTAGATCAAGAAATGTTTGGTCATGTCAGTGACTTTGGCATTGCAAAATTGTTAGGTGAAGGGGAAGCTTTTGTTCAAACAAGGACAATTGCAACTATTGGATATATTGCTCCAGGTACTCGAACTTGTCAAAGATTTATCATATCCTTAGAGAATACCCAATTAATTATTTTGCCTTAAATATAACTGGTACTCTTAGTTAGCATATTCAATGATAACTAGGAAGCTTTTTTGATAATATTTTACTATGATTGCAGAGTTTGGACAAGATGGAATAGTATCCACAAGTTGTGATGTTTATAGTTTTGATATCCTGATGATGGAGACGTTTACAAGAATCATACCAAGTGATGAAATATTTACTAGAGACTTGAGCATACAACGTTGGTTTAGTGATTTCTTTTCAAATGGAATTCATAAGGTGGTGGATTCTAATTCAATGTTTGTTATCTATCTTTGAATTAGCTTTGAGATGCACCATAGTGACACCTGATGCAAGAATTAGCATAGAAGATGCTCTTTCAACACTTAAAATGATTAAATTCCAGTTCGTTAGTAGTTGCTACTAGGTGCATTATAATTGAACCATCGTGTTATTTGTGTCGTGTATGTTGTTTGATTACCTATGTTGATTGTGTTAAGTTTCAGTTGAGCACAAGTACTTAAGTGTTTTCCAATGTTAATTTGTTAAGGTGGTATAACTTCAATTTTTCAACTACTATTGAGGGCCGCTTTTATGTTTTTCACGAGATAGGAGTTCTTTGAATCAAGAATTGTAAGAAGCAACTCATTTCTTGATTTATGTAATTTTGATGATATATGGAAATCTAAAATGAGATTTGGAATGGGTTAATAGGAAAGAAGAAATTAATGTGAAGTAGGTATAGAAACAATTTAAAATGAACATCTCACAAATACATGATTGCTATGTTCCCAATGACTACAAATAGATCTCCAAAACATTGGATTAAAACTTAGTAATCGTCTGTGAAAATCAAATGGAAAAAATTGACAAAAATATCTCAACAACAAAAATAGAGAGTTCAACCAACTGGAGATTCATGCTTTTTACATAGAAGTCAGGATGTTTGGCATAAGAAATTGAGTCTGGGGTAAAAAGGGCAACTCTTTTTTTTTTTTTTTCGAAAATTCCAATAGGGTAATTGATTTGGGGACCATACCAAAAGGGCAGAAATGTTGGGTCCGTTTGTCAAAATTTAAGGGTGCCGTGCGATTTAGCCTTAAAGTTTATGGCCCCCTGCACCTTCTTCCCACCCCCACCGCATTGCCCACCCCGCCTCCTGCCCACCCCCAACCCCAAAATATATTTTATAAATTAGTTTTTACTTTTATTTATT
This sequence comes from Solanum dulcamara, assembly GCF_947179165.1. Lineage (NCBI taxonomy): Eukaryota > Viridiplantae > Streptophyta > Magnoliopsida > Solanales > Solanaceae > Solanum > Solanum dulcamara. Next base: position 14,783,790 of record NC_077244.1, on the reverse strand, counting down.
TTTATTTTTATGTTTTAGTTTATACTCTTTTATTTTTTTGATTGAATTAATCAAGTTAGTGTTGAAGGAATCGATCTAACTTACATAAATTGAAATTGTATTTTGTTTAAATTATTTTCATAAAATTATTATCTTTTAAAGTAATTAAAATTATCGTTAATTTTTGTATAGTACGGAGAAATAAATTTTTGCTATAATTAAAATAAGTGTTATTGTATTTTAAATTGTTAACTATTATGATTCATAATATTTTAATTAACTTTCTTTTCAAAAAAATAATTTAAAATTAGTACGACTATTTTTAAAATTAAAAGATAAAAGTACGACTATTTTTAAAAATATAAAAATAATAGTTTAATTATTCCCTAATATTTAGGACTTCGAAACAAACTAAATATTGTGTATTAATTATTTTCTTATTTTAGTTATGTAAAATGACATAAATTCTTTATAAATTTTTTAACTACAAATACATATTTAAGTAATTAAGTTTACATTAATAAAATGAATACAATTAATCTTAATTAAGTCTACATTAATAAAATGAATACACTTAATCTTAATTAAGTCTACAAATAATAGAGTTATATATTAACAATTAAACAACAACAACAACATACCCAGTGGAATTCCACAAGTGGGGTTTGGGAAGGATAGGATGTACGCAGACCTTACCACTATCTCATGGAGATCGAGAGGTTGTTTCCGAAAAATTAAGATAATAAGTAGTTGTTAAAAACATAATAAGAAACTTACAATAACGGAAAATATTTTATAGTTGATCAACTCATTTTGTTTTGTATTGTAAACATAAAAAGTGAGATCATCCTAACTTAAAATAAAAAATTTTTAAAAATTCATAAGGTAGTTCCACTACTAAAACAATTAACTTGTTCGAATATTTGACTTTTCTATCCGTTTTAGTCTTAAGAATATCTTCACGGGCTTCATAACTTCATCACGGTTCGAATAACAATCATATCTTCACCGAATGTAGGCAAACATACATTCTAGCTTTTTCACCTTGTAATACTAGTTACCCTAATTTTAAATTTATTTTTTCGAAAAGAAAGTTAATAAAACAACTATAAATCACAATAATTAACAACTTAAAATACAATAACATGTATTTTAATTATAGCAAAAAAAAAATTTCTCCATGCTATAAAAAAATTAACGATAATTTTAATTACTTTGAAAAATAATAATTTTATAAAAATAATTTAAATGAAATATAATTTCAATTCATGTAAGTGAGATCTATTCCTTCAACACTAACTTGATTAATTCAATCACAAGAAAAAAAGTACAAACTAAACAAAAAAATAAAAGTAATTAAAAGTAAACACTAATTTATAAAAATATTTTGGGGTTTGGGGTGGGCTGGGATAGGGGTGGGAAGAAGGTGCAGGGGCCCACAATCTTTAAGGATAAGTCGTATGGCCCCATGTGACTTACCCTTAAAGTTTGACTAACGGACGTTAAGAGCTGTTTGTCCATCGGTTGTATTCACTTTTAATAACCCATTTTCCTATATTTTCTAAATTCAACTTGAAGTTGGATTCAGGAATTTGAAAAATAGGTGTAACCTTGTTTTCTAACTCACCTTTTACTTTTGAAAATTTTTGATTTTCAAAATTTGCCTCAATTTTCTTGGTTTTTGTAAAATTTAGAGAAAACCCCAATTAATAGGGCCGCAAACCTGCTACCTGACACCAGTGTGAAACAGAAAAAAGAAAGAACAGATCCAAACGGACTCTGTCGCTCGACTAGATTTTGTATTCTGTATGCTAATACAAGTAGTAGTAAATGAGAATTCTTTTCCAAGGTTTCATATTAGCCTTGAGTCTTGACGTAAGGCACCTTAAATAGAATGGTACATTAAACCATCAGGGGAAACTACAACCAAGAGAATCACATAACATTGAAAAAGAAAATCTACCAGTCACGATACTTTTTCTGAGAATAATCATGGTCTTCTCGATTTAATACTAAGAATGGAACAAAGGCGTCAAGAGTTAAACAAATTAGCCTTGACAACATGTTGAACCTCTATAAAATTTCAGTAGCATATTTTCTTTGCAAAATAAGAATTTCATCCTAGCCTTGTCTCACCTCTTCCCCAAGAAAATAATGCTACATACCCAAGTGGGACATCTCAAATTTACTCATCATGCAACTCTTAAAGTCAGAAATAATAAATTTATCAGAGCCCATATATATAATATCATCGACATAAAGACAAACAACCAGAAAATCACCAATTTACTCATCATGCAACTCTTAAAAGTCAGAAACAATAAATTTACCAAAGCCCATATATATAATATCATCGACAAAAAGACAAACAACCAGAAAATCACCAGTACCTTGCTTTTTCACATAAAGTGTAGGTTCATTTTCACTTATTCTGAACTACTGCTATTTAAAAAAAGAATAAAATATTATATACCATGCTCATGGAGCTTGCTTTAGGCCGTACAGTGCCTTCTTTAATCTGTATGTTTTGATCTTTCATTCACTAGAGATGAAGCCTTCAGGTTGGTAGACATATACTCCTTCATTTAAGTCACCATTTAGGAAGGCGTGTAGACTTAATATCAAATTGGAACATAGGCCAACCAAGTTAAGAAGCCAAGAGTAGAGTAATTGTAACCGTTTGAAAGCGAGCTACCGGTGAGAATATCTCTTCAAGGTCAGTTCCTGTTCCTTGCTGGGAGTATGTTCTTGCAACAAGTTGAGCATTATGCCTTTCGGCACTTCTATTAGCGAAAACATGAAGGAAAAATATAAAGAACAAGGAAGAACAACAATATTTAACATGGTTCGGATCAGAATGATTCTACATCCACCAGAGAACAACTGTCTTTATATTAACAAAGAAGGAGAAGAGATCCCAAATACATCTAAGAGAATTGCTTTCTTAACTCTCTACTCTTCTAATGTATTTTACAAATATCTTAAACTATGAGAAAGGAAAGTGAGAGGTGTGTTTTAAATTAATTAGGAGCTATCTATTTATAGGAATAAATTCTTTTTTTGATGTCATCCATGACATCACTATGTATCAAAATGTCAAGGTTTAACTTTTGTAACCATTTTATGATTTACCAAACTTTCACCTACAACGTTACTACCTTAAGTTTTTGTACCAATGAAAAATTATCTTTCTACCAAATATTTACACTAATTCAACTAGAATCTTGTCAATTTTAACAACTTTCATCAGCATTGTACTTCATTTTGAAAATCCATTTCACCCCAGTAACATTCTTCCCTTTAGGAAAATCAACCCACTCCCAGATTTTCTTTTACTCAATGGATTGAATCTCTTCAATTATTAAATTTTTCCACTCAGGTTGCTCCGAAACCTCTTCATAACAAGTTGGTTCAGCAGTTAACAAGGCAAAGTGGCAAGCTGAATAAATATCTTTCAATAATCAAAACCTTGTAGGTGGTGTTTCGCTGGATGATGCCGAAGATGGAGAATGGGCACTGGCTGGATTAAAATTGTTGTTGCTGCTGCCATGAGAACAAAGGTTAGTATTACTTCTGTGACTCGGTCTTCATTGGTCTACATAAGTCAGCATGTATAAGATCAAGATAACGGGCAACTCTCTATGATTTTCCTACATGAAATAATTTCCTACTTTGTTTCTTGAATATGCAACCTTCATAGCTCACCTATTTTTGATAATCCAACTATCATATTCTTTTTAGTCAACAATTTCTGCCCATTAATGTTCAAATGGCCATAGTGAAGATGCCATAGTTGAGTTTTATTAACACCGTTAGCAAGTAAGGCCTTTTTTACGACACTTGAGACATTAAGGGGAAACATTTGGGTCATAGGCACAACTGCAATAGTCAGACCAGATAGCATATCACTGACAACAAATGATTTATTTTGAAATACAACAGAGTAAACACTAGCCATCAATTGTTCAACACTTTGCAAATTATGAACCAAATGAGGAATAAGTTGCACATTTGACGTCAGAGCCAAAAATACAACATTTAGTCATTATTTACCTCATATTTTAGCATTTTTAATTATCTTTTGAGTATTGATTATATCATTTTGTACTTAATATTTTATTTTATTGTGTAGAAATAAAGCGGTGTGAAAAAGAAGAAATTTAGAGCTAAATTAAACAAAAAGCAAATGAAAAAGAAAGGAAAAAAGGAAGGGTGACAAAAGAGGAGATAGAAAATTAACGGCAACAATGAAAAGAAAAGACTCTACAAGTGTGGAAGTTTTCTCTGTATTGAAGCTACAATATACCCAGTTACCAGAGTCTTAAAAAGATGAAAACTAGTAAACAAAAGAACACGTTTATTCTCCTAAAATATTGAATCTAAAAAATGACTCCACTATTCTTATAGTGTAAAGACTAGAAAACAACTTATTTGACTCTTAAACAAATGCAACAACAAAATCACTACTCCACAAAGCTAGTTGCCAACATTCCCTTTGTGTCCACCAATGGGCAATAAAAGTCCTATATCGCCTTCCGGCGGATGGAGCATGAAATATCTTTCAGTTTAATTTGCAAACACCGAGCTGATCACATAGCTTTAGGAATCACACTGGTTTTGGGGGCTTTGTGCACATGTTTGTGATATGCTCTTCGCTTCTACAATATATAAGGCTAATCTTTGCATCCTTAGTTAAATCCCACAAGAAGTGGTATTTTACATTGATTTGCTTACTCTGTCCATGTTCAACTGAATTCTTTGAACGATTAATCACTAAAGTATTGTCACAAAAAATTGGCATTGGTCCTTCCAGTTTGAAATAAAGTTCTTTAAAAGTAATATTTCTTATCCAAACAGCATGACACAAGCACATAATGTTGCAACAACATACTCTACCTCAGTAGTCGACAAAGTAACAATAGGTTGTTTCTTTGAAGACCAACAACTCCAAACCCTACAAGAAAAAATAGTTGCCTTTACTTACCTATCCTCTTGAACTAGTAATGACTAGATTGACGATTTTGGTAAGATTAAGTTAAGCCCTGCACTGGAAGAAATTAATAGCATTACTAGATATCCACTCTTGAGTGCTGAGAGTGATGAGTTTAATGCATTGCCAGTGTTGGAAAATAGCACACAGCGGAAGCATTTCAGAATCATACTGCTTACATGAATTATAGACAACAACCATAAATACATATCACATACAAAGTATGCTGAAAATTAACTCAAGGAATACCTCTTGAAGCGTGAACAAATATCTTGAAGCATGTCATACTCCAGTTCTACGGTCTTCTACACTGATCTCAATTAATTAACACCTGAACTCTCTCAATACTTGGGTGGGCAAATATTGTATAGAAAACTAATTGTCTTTCTAGTTTAGCAGAAATCCCTATTTATAGAGATTTCTTCCTAGTTCAAAAAGGAGAAGAAAACCCACACTATTCTTGAAAAACAAGAAACCCACGTGCTTCCTCCCTTTATTCTTAATTACTGAGGTTTCTTATTATGGAAATAATTTTAAAAATTAATTTGATTTATTCTTACCATAATAAATTACAAATCATTCCACTAAAAATTCATAATTGCACTCCTCTATTTATATTTCAAAATTCTCCATGTTAAGATTATAGATACTAATCAATAAATTAAATTACTGACGAATTTAATTCAATGATTAATTTTCTTTAGAGCAATACTTAACTTATTTCATGTGCCAGATTCATAAATCTACCGCTGGATTTGCACATGAAAACTTATAAGCTTCTCATAAAATAGTGTATCACCAATTTCTATATTGAGACATGGATTCCATCAACTAACTAATTATTTCACCAATATATATTATTATCATCCAATCTACTAGGCATATAGATCCATCTCAAAATCTCACCTTTTAATAAATCAACACGATAATTAATATATATACAAATCATAATTGTTATATCAAGATTGAAAATATAAGTACATTTAATAGTTTAGAGAATATATTTTTATCAGTCATTCTAAAATATCTATCTCTACTCGGTCTCATTCAATACATACAAAATGCACAAGCATGAGAAGTTAGAACTATACCATTCTCATAACAAGATAAATTACATTTAATCTCGTGCTACAATCTTTCTGATGGTTTGTTCAAATTCTCATCTACGATTGTGAACTATAACTTTTAACTTATAAGAACCGGTGATTTAATCTTCTGTATATAAGCTAAAACTCTATACACCAAATTATCTACTATATAAGTTGAGGACACATAATGACAAAATGATCTATTTAATGTAACACTTTATTAAATCGAATAAATAAATAATTGTTCAATAAATAATACTATATCCAAATGCATGATTAATAGTATATCCTTACAATCTCCCACTTAGACTCATAACCATGCACCTACAACTCTAACACCCATTCCTTCAATATGCCTATCATAAGACTTTTGTGGTAAAGCTTTTGTGAAAGGGTCAGCCAGGTTGTTTTCTGATGCAATCTTTGCAACCATCACATATCCTCTTTGCACTATTTCTCAAATCAAATGGTACTTACGTTCAATGTGTTTTTCCTTTTTATGGCTCCGTGGTTCCTTTGAATTTGCAACTGCACCACTATTATCACAATACATTATGAGTGGCGCTTCTATCGCAGGGACAACTGCCAAGTCTTTCAGAAAGTTTCTGAGCCATACTGCCTCCTTAGACGCCTTAGAGTCTGCTACATATTCGGGTTCCATGATAGAATTAGCACCACAGGTTTATTTAATGCTCCTCCAAATAATGGCTCCACCTCCCAAAGTAAACACATTTCTTGAGGTCGACTTTTTAGAGTCCATGTCAGATTGGAAATCTGAGTTTGTGTACCCTAAGGGCACCAATTCAGTTGAATGATAGACTAGCATATAATCCCTAGTCCTTTTCAGGTACTTGATTATATTCTTAACTGTTGTCCAGTATTCTCGTCCAGTATTAGATTAAAATCTACTAACCATGACCACGGCAAAGCAGATGTAAGGTCTAGTGCAAAACATCGCATACATGAGGCTTCTCACAGCTAACGAATAAGTAATTGCCTTCATGCTTTCTCTCTCCTCATCTGTCTTAAGACATTGATCCTTAGATAGGGAAATTCCATGTCTAAAAGGAAGAAATGCTTTCTTCGAATCATGTATGCTGAACCTGGTAAGAATTGTATCAATATAAAAAGCTTGAGATAAGCCTATCATCCTTTTCTTGCGATCATGCAAAACCTTGATCCCAAGGATGTGAGCAGCTTCTCCCAAATCATTTATATCAAAATTAGTGGACAACCATTCCTTAACTGAATTCATCAAGCCCACATCATTTTCAATGAGCAAAATATCATCTACATATAATACCAAAAATACCATTTTATCCCCATTCCACTTTTTGTACACAAGACTCGTCAAGACATTGCTCACAACCAAATTTCTTGACTGCATTGTCAAAACAAGTATTTCATGCCCTAGAAGATTGCTTTAATCCATAAATAGACCTTTTAAACTTGCACAACATATGTTTTTTGCCCTTTTCTATGAAACCGTCTGGGTGTCGCATAATGATGCTCTCATCAAGACTTTCATTAAGGAAAGCTTTCTTGATGTCCATTTGCCAAATCTCATAATCATAATGAGCAGCAATAGATAAGAGAATTCTCTAATAGACTTAAGCATGACTACTGGCAAAAAGGTTTCCTCATAATCGATCTCTTTTTTTGAGTAAACCCTTTTGCAATAAGTCTAGCTTTATAAGTTTGCACTTTTTTATCTACTCTTCTCTTTTTCTTATAGATTCACTTGAATCCAATGGGTTTGACTCCATCTACAAGTGGTTATACAAGATCCCAGACTTTATTGGAGTACATGGACTCCATTTCTGATTTCATAGCAATGATCTATTTTTCTGTATCTTTATCTTCCGGTGCTTCTTCGTAATTCACAAGCTCGATATTCAACTCTTTATGGATTTTGTAAAAAGACTCTCCCAAGAATGCATACAAAAGTGGTTTTCTTATCACTCTTCCACTGCAATGAGTCACTACAGGCACAGAGGCAGGTTCAGAGAGAGTTGCATTATTATGATCTTGTGGTGGAACCACATCATTTATAGGATATTGAGTCTTCATGTTATCCTCAGCACCTTGTGGTGAGGAGATTACAACAACTTCTTCCTCTAATGCAATTTGCTCATTACTTCTCCCACTACTTTGATGCAATAGATTTTCAGGAACTTGTACTTGTGGAATTATATGTCTATTAACATCTCTCCCACTACTATAATGTAATGGTATGTTAATTCTAACATATGGGTTTTGAATTTGGTTCTCATTATTTTCAATAGATTGATTTATTATCTCTTTTCTTAATTCTCGTAAAACTAGTTTACTTCTGGGAACATGGTTCGTCAAAAAATCCCTTTCCAAAAATTTGGCATTGGTACTCACAATGACTTTCTTTTCTTTAGGATTATAAAACATACCACCTTTTGTTCGTTTGGGGTATCCAATAAAAACACATACTTTTGTTCTAGAATCCAATTTTTATGTCTTTCCTTTAAGCATATGTGCTGGACATCCCCAAATTCGAACGTATTTCAAATTAGGTTTGTGCCCAGTCCACAATTCAATGGGTGTCATAGGTACAGACTTAGAAGGAACTAAGTTCAGAATATAATTTGTAATTTCTAATGCATATCCCCAAAATGAATAAGGTAAATCAGAGTAACTCATCATAGATCTAACCATTTCTAAAAGATTCTTGTTTCTTCTTTTTTGTTGTGGCATTCTAGGTGTAGATATTTGAGATGTAATTCCTTGTTCTAATAAGTAACTAATGAACTCATTTGAGAGATATTCTCTACCACGATCAGATCGTAGTGACTTGATATATTTCCCATGTCGTTTCTCCATTTCTGTTTAAACTCTTTGAATTTCTCAAAGCATTCAGACTTACGATGCAATAAATAAATATATCTATACTTTGAGTAGTCATCAATGAAAGTCACGAAATACTCATATCCACCTCTCGCTTAAATGCTCATCGGACCACACAAATTAGAATGAATTAGCTCTAATTTATCATTGGCTCTATTTTCTTTTGAGGGGAAAGGTCTCTTAGTCATTTTTCCTTCTAAACAAGATTCACATGTTGGTAGTTCCTCCACTTTCAATGAACCTAAAGGTCCATCTCGAACTAACCTTGAAATCCTATCTATATTTATATGACATAGACGCAAGTGCCACAAATCAGTCTCATTAAATTCAGAAGAATGCTTTCTTTTACTTGAAATGTTAACATTATTTAGTTCTATAGGTTGTTGCAGTTCTGAAGAGATATTAATAATAAAAAGACCATCAATTAATGTACCAACAGAGAAAAAATGTTTATTATAGCTAATAACATAGCCGAAACATTAGCATCATAACCATCTCTCAAAGCTTTAGAAACTAAAATCAAATTTCTTCTAATAGCAGGTGCATATAAAATGTGTTTTAAAATTAAAACTCTACCACTACCAAACAAAATACTAATATTTCCTAATGTTAAAGCTGGAGTTGCTGAACCATCCGCCTGAAAAATACTAACTTTACCTCTAATCATCTTGCATGTTTCTTAAAACCCCTGCAAAGAAGTGCAAATGTGATTAGTGGCTCCTGAGTCTACACACGATGATGTGGAAGAAACAGTCGCTAAAAACGTTTCAACGACAAGTGAAAGTGAGTTACCTATTTTTTTTTGCTTGGCTAAGAAAACTGGATAATGAGCCTTCCAATGACCTGGCATCTTGCAATGAAAACACTTTTTCTTAAGCTTTTTCACGCCTCTGGTTGGATGTGCAACTGCCTTACCTTTGTGAGCCTTTTTCTTCTTCTGTCCACCTTTCGGTTTAGAAGTAGAACCTTTCTTAACATATAGTGCCATGAGTGGTGCCTGTTTTCTGATAATTGTCTTTGCCTCCTACAGCTCATTCAATAATTGCGCCAAAGATAGACCCATCTTATTCATATTATAGTTCAGGCAAAATTGTTGAAAGCTGACTGGCAGGGACTGCAATATCATCTCAACCTAAGAGTCATTGTCAATTTCAGCCCCCAAGACCTCTAATTCATTCAAAAGACTTATTATCTTCAACACATGGTCTCTAACAGGAGTGCCTTCAGGCATCTTAGTGTTCATGAGATCTGTTATGGCAGTCTGCTTAGATGAGCGAATCTGGTCCCCAAACATTTGTTTCAGATTCTCTAGAATCTCAAAAGAAAAAATTATACCTTGATGTTGATGTTGCAGCACATTTGACATTGAAGCTAGAATGTAGCATCACGCCATCTCATCACCTCTTTGCCATTTTTGATAAGCTAACTTATCCTCATCACTAGACTGTTCACTTGGTTTCGATGGACATTCTTCATAGAGTACAAATTTGTACTCTTTAGCAGTTAACACAATGTCAATATTTCTCCAACAATCAACATAATTAGGACCCTCAAGTTTATTTTGACCCAAAATAGTGCTAAGGGGGTTAAAAGGAGACATGTTGAATCTGAGATTAGAAAAATAGTTACAATAGATCAATTAAACATTGAATATTTACATTCAAACTCATCACATACATATACATTCATGATCTTGAATAGCCAATCGATGGGATGGGAGAACTACTCATACAATATACATATATAATGACTGATTATTCACTCTCTGAACTCTTACAGACCTAACTCAGATAGAGAGTCTACTGTTAGTTTAAGTCAAGTGAAAGTTAAGACCCTAGTTACATTGATACAATCATATATTGCTCAGTTCAGGAGAGTTAATATAGATTATCAAACTAGCAATTAAATACATAATTACTTGTATTAAATTCATCCGATAGAAAAGAAGGTCTATGATTATTTCAAGAAAAAATTCGACCAAACCAATTCATAATCAGTTTATGTTTTTAGTGATTTTTCTCATGATATATATAGTCATCCATAAAGATTTAAGGAAGGTTTTGCTACCAATTATTGGAAAATAGCACATCGACTGGGCATGAGCCCTAGTAACTCTCGTAGTCTGGCTAGTCTCTCCTGCTATTGACTTGCCCTTATGGACAGTTGTCGCTTTCCTTGGAGGCATCGCTATAAACATAATAATTCGTTATGGAGGAATTATCCTAATAATATAGCTCTATCGCACGATTTAAAGTAAAAAGGAAGGATAACATCCTAAATGTCCTCTAGCCTCTTGTTTATAGGTGTGGTGCACAACACATCAATAAATAAGACTTTATTAGATACGGTCTGTAGATATTCCGAGGATGAACTACTCTGATACCATTATTTATCACGACCTAACCCCGTGGGTCTTGACTAGTGACCAAACTAGACACTCGTATACACACCTATTATCTATAATCAATCAGCAACTAAATATGATATGAAACTTATACAGAAAAAACGTCGTCTCAAGACTGTCACACACACACACACACACACATATATATATATATATATATACACCAAAACCACCTGTCTCTTGAGGAGTCACAATCATCAAAAGGTAACATAGTACGTGAGCCGACAAGGCTGTCACTACATGTAAGAACGTCCCACTATATACATATATGCACGCTGACAAGGCTGCCACTATACACCATATTCTCAAAATTTACATGTACATACGCAAGCCGATAAGGCTGCCCTTACGAGTAGGAACGTCCCAAACATAAGTCATACTAGTACAGTTGGATAACATCTATATACAACTCACACATGTCTACAGACCTCTAAAAGTATTAACAGTAGCATATGATGGGATAGGGCCCCGCCATATTCCTAGATAAACAAATATATACATCAAAAGGATCGGTACCAAAAATCTAGGCTCTGGGATAATGGAGTACTCCAAAACAGCTGAATGGAAATCTTAAGCTGACGAATTCCCAAAATGAGTATCTATACTTGCAGGCATGAAATGCAGATCTCCGAAAAAAGGGGATCAGTATGAAATATGTACTGAGTATATAAAGCATAAAATACCATAAAGGAGATCACATCTAAAATAGAGATTCAGAAGAAAAGTATAATAATCAAGAAATCACTATACCTGTATTTTATAAATGAAGTCATACATATCATTTTCATATGCCGTACCCGGCCCATTATGGGACTCGATGAATAAAATCGTGTACACATACCATACTTGGTCTGTCATGGGACTCGGTGTCATAATTATATCCTTATTTCATCATATCACATATCCGGCCCTCTAGTGAGGAACTCGGTGAATAATGTAATGAAATCCATACATGATAACATACCCGGCCTATCATAGGACTCGATGGATAATACAATAACAATATGCACGAATAGGGTATCATTAGCAATCATGTACAATTAGATCATCATCTGAGACTCAATAGAATAATCAAAATAAACCATCATTTGAAAATCAAGACAGTCATTTCAAGTACCCTTCGATTGTCATTATGAATTATATCAAATACGAAGTATACCGAAATATGAATTATACCAAATTATGACAAAATATGAATTACACCAAATTATGAATTATACCAACCTAGGACGGCTGGAATCATACACATGTATCAAGACATAATGATATAATTTCTGGAAATTAAGAACATTAGCCATTCTAGTGTATCTAAGAAGAAGAACTTCTTTGAAATTTATAAATTCTTTGTTCGTTTGTTTCATATGGATCATGCCAAAAGAAAAAAATGTTAGATTTACATACCTTTAGCGTTTATTCGCACACAACACGTATATGCTGCCCAATAGCGTCTCAATCTATATTAAGACGTTAAGCTCTACGGTTAAGCTATGAAAAGGCATAAAACATACTTTATCGTTAGTACGTCATTTCTAAAAAATTGGACAACACCTCCCCTATATCGCTCACTCTCCCCACCTCCAAAGCAGCCATACAATCATTAAGCAACATCAACAATCACACGTTCAAATGCCATGTTAAGACCAACCAAGTCGAGATTCAAGAATACTCTGAACAGCCCGCATAATATTTGACTTCCGTTAATTATCAACATGACGACTACGGTGCTATCGAATTACTCCTAATAGTTTGCAGCCATCACACTCTACCGAAATGATTTATAATAGCCCAATAATTATAACCATACAATACATAATCGTAACTACACTTAATTTTTCAATTCAACACAAGCAGCCACACGTTACAACCAGCCCTTAAAACAATTACAACTCTAACTTGACATATCAAATTCTTTCATTTTCATTATATAATCAGCCACAATAACAACCACAACATTAATCGAAATTAATACACCATTTTTAGATTAGAACAGCCCCAACACGGTCCAAACGGAGATTTAACATTAACATATACAATTCCTTCACTTTTAACACATAATCCATAACAATAATAGCAACAACAACAATCAACCCAATCTAATTCAAGCAACTCCAATTCTGTCCATTTCAACACCAACACTAATCATGGAGTTTTTTTACTTTTAATTCCATTTAATACTAGCTAATCTCTTCATTATAACATTATTTTTAGGTTAACGCAGCCCACATTCATAGCATCCGACAAAAATTCAAATCCACACACAACTACTACATCTTCAAGTTATCTTTAATGATCCATAGTCGTAACGTTTTCATTGAAACAACCCTACAGCAGCCCAACCAACATACAACACAACATATATTCTTAATTATCATTAATCTTCCAAGCTCAACAAGAACAACAATAACATATCAAAACAACCCCTAACTAACAACATAAAGATGCTCGAAAATCTTGTGAATACTTGTGAACACACCAAGGAAATCACATATGATTTTTACATCTTATTTCATACTATCTTTTCATCTAATTTTCGTGAGACATAGCAGCAGCCACAAGACAACTATATCACCTATTCATATGCAAGTCAACTATATTATTATCACTATAATTCTTACAACAATCCACAAATCAATTTAACTTCAATTTTAACCATTAAATACCTTTATTCTCATCATAAAAATTTATAACAATAACAATCAAAATACTAAGAAAAATCAGTCCACCATCATCTACACCAAACAACCCCCAACGTCTTCCACCATGCTTCAACATCAACACCCACAATTTCATACATTCATCACACATTTACCAACTTATGCAAGTTTAAATTACCTCCAAGATGAGGAAAAATATGGAATCTTACCTTAAGCTTTAATGACACAATTTGCTTGGAAACTTGAGGACTTGATCAACAATGTTTTTACTGCCCTAATGACTCCATCCTTGCTTCCATGACCTTGAATAATCACCACACTTGAACCCTTAATTTCTTCCTCAAGCCCTAGCTTGGCCGAACTTCTCTCTCTCTACACCTCTCACTTCTTTCTCTAAACTAATTTGGTCAAGAAGAAAAAAATAAATTGTATTTTCAGCATTATCCCTTAAGGCATAGCCTTTATTTGCTTTCTAAAAGCAGCCCCTAACTACCACGTGCCCAACCTACATAGCATCTATCTACCTTTTATTAATTAATTCAGATGGAGACCACACAAGTACTTAGGTTAATTAATTTAATCAATCACTAATTTTTTTTACTTAGTCATCTAACCCCAATTAAATGAACTCCTAGTCTCCAAAATATATTCTAATTAGAATTGGACATTAAAGATTTCTATTTCGTGTCCGAAAATAATCCTGTTTTTAACTTGAGTCGATTCTCTTGCGAATAACTCAACGTATGAAAATACCGACTATACCACTATTCTTGAAAAATAAGAAACCCACGTGCTTCCTCCCTTTTTCTTAGAAATAAGATTCTGAGCTCTAGTTAAATATGGACACTGTAGGAACCACAGAATTAATTACCGACGCTTCATATTATGGAAATAATTCCAAAATTTAATTTGAATTATTCTTACCATAATAAATTATAAATAATTCCACTAAAAATTCATAATTGCACTTTTCTATTTATATTTCGAAATTCTCCATTAAACACTTATGTAATTCTCCATGTTAAGATTACAGATACTAATTAATAAATTAAATTACTGACGAATTTAATTTAATGATTAATTTCCTTTAGAGCAATACTTAACTTATTTCATGTGTTGGATTCATAAATCTACCGACCGGGTTTGCACATGAAATCTTATAAGCTTCTCATAAAAAGGTGTATCATCAATCTTTATATTGAGACATGAATTCCATCAATTAACTAATTATTTCACCAATATATATTATTATCATCCAATCTACTAAGCATATTGACCCATCTCAGAATCTCATAATTAATATATACATATCATAATCGTTATATCAAGATTGAGAATATAAGTACATTTAATAGTTTAGAGAATACGTTTTTATCACTCATTCTAAAACATCTATCTTTACTCGGTCCCGTTCAATACATACAAAATGCACAAGCATGAGAAGTTAGAACTATATCATTCTCATAATCAAGATAAATTACATTTAATCTCGTGCTACAATCTTTCTGATGGTTTGTCCAAATTCTCATCTACGATTGTGAATTATAATTTTTAACTTATAAGAACCGATTATTTAATCTTCTGTGTATAAACTCAAATTCTATACACCAAATCATATACTTTATAAGTTGAGAACACATATATGACAAAATGAGCTATTTAATGTAACACTTTATTGAATTGAATAAATAAATAAATAATTATTCAGTAAATTATACTATATCTAAACGCATGATTAATAGTATATCCTAACAGTAAGCCTAGTTTACATGCGGTTAAAAAGATTGATCGTAATATAAGTGTTATATGCACACTACCTTACCATTATCAAGATAATTTTTCAATTTAAACCTTTAAATACTAAACAAAATATCAATGAACTCTTATAATTTTCATAGGGTGCACCAATAAAGATTACCTCCATAATTGGTGGTTGTTGCTCCTAGGCCCTAGCCTAATCCTACTTCTGACAGTCAGTACTTTTTCCTTGTGTGTGCAATTAATGGCATGTGAGTGATTATTGGCAGGGAGGAGTTTATGATAACTAACTTGATGTATTTGTAGATATTAGTATCTAGACTCGTGCATTGCACGTGAATATCGTAGTACAACTACATTGTAATCATGAGTAACAAAAAAAATCAAAGTGAAAAAGTTCAAGCTGAAATTGATGAACAATCACCCTTTTCAAATGTTGAGATATTGTCTGAACTTGTAAAATTGTAAAATAAAATTTAGGTCGGTAAAGGTGTTGGGTATTATGTCTTACTAAGTAGAGCCTTTAACATTACAAAAAACTATTATTGATTTGACACTTTCTAAACATTTTTTCCGTCACCTTCAGCTAAGTCTTCCCATAAAATCAATCGTTTCCATTCAAACCTGTATATTCAAAAACTGAGTATCATAAAGTTACATTCTCTATATATTGCAGGTTTATCAAATTGGGGTCAGGAATGCAAAGTAATTTTTAACTTATTCGTATGAAATTTCTGCATTTAATTCTTATCATTATGTGTAAGGAAAAACTAACAAAATACTTAAATAAATTATAAAAGAAATCCATAAATGGAGGATGGATCTCCAATAAAAAATGAACTTCAAGCACGAGGTCTTATGCAAAAATAAACGCGAAGCATGACATCTACACTACAACAAAGACAGTTTCTATCTACGATAAATATGCACATTAACAAAGAGTGTTAAAGTCTTTACAATATTAGTTAAGTATCATTAGATCCAATGTTGCTATAGGTTTTGGAAATATTTACAAAGAGTGCTAACTACCTCTAAAAAATATATTTTGCGGCAATTAAAGTATTATCGGTAATTAATTGCTGCTAAAAATTATTTTTTGATGTTGTGCTATAGGATGATTAAAACACAATTCCCTATAGCAGATTGTAGAAGAAATTGCTGTCACATTTTCAGCACACAATTAGTACTCAACAGGGATTTTGTTCAATAATTAGTAAATGGAGACAAAAAGTCTGTTTGTTGTCAGCAATATTTCTAAATTCTAATGTTCTTGTGTGCTCATCAAACTTCTTTTTTAAGGGTTACCGATGCCAAAAAATAAGTAGAAACATGTCCTAAAAGAAAGTTCAATCTTAGAAAATAAATGAATATACCTGCGATATGTTTTGATAATACTGATTCAAGAAAGAGAAGTACGAAAGACCCATGAATCTTTTTGGTTAAAAGAACTGTTAGAAGAAAAAGAATAGGAAATGTGATAAAATGATTACATAGTGTGTTGTGCACCTTTATATGGTATAATGAAGAAAGTAAAAAGATAGCAAAGCAAGAATATTAGAACCGCTGAATTGAAGATTTAACATACAATTAAGGCTGAATATTAAGAGGAATTGACATGAAAGGACAACTGTTACAAATTATTAGCAATTTATAGCCCAATTTTACTTAGCATTAATAGAGAAAAAAAAAGAAATAGCACTAAATATCCCAAAAGTAATTAACATCATTTTTATAGATTTATTTTTTAAAACAACGTGCAACCAACCAACATTAATTAAGGAAACGTGGAATTATTTTTCTTCCTTGTTTTTAGCTCCTATAATTAAGGAAGTTAACTTTTCAGTTTCCTTAAACTTCCAAACTCAAAAAAAGAATTCAACGCCGTACACAACAACATCATGATAGGGACGACACCTTTAATTGTTTTTGTTACGATCCAATTTTTTAGATCATGATTGCATCTGCTAACACCCACCAGCAAGTAAGCCTAACCCTTAACCCTTAGCCTGAAACCAAAGACAACGGGTTATCAAGCAGAAGGTAAGTGAATAAAGCGGAAGGCAAATGACAATTAGAAGAACAAGAACAACTGAAATAAAACATAAGGAACCACTACAAGATCTGTCATTAGTTAGTAATCAAGCATCTAAATTAAAATGGGAGTACAAGTCTTATACAAATACAAAATAGATACAGACAGCCTTCAAAAATAAGTAAAGACTAGTCCTAACCAAGTAGATGGAAATCGACAACTTAGGACGCCAGGAGCTCACCCAATTTCTGAATCAGCAGCTACTCTGCACTGGTCTAAACCAACGACAATAACACGTACTACATGATGCAGAAGTGTAGTATGAGTACAAAAAGAATGATACTCAGTAGGCATAGACCGACTGAGCTCCACAGATAAAACAAGTAGAGATAACATATAACAAGGTAAATACAACACAAATAACTAATCAAGAACTAAAACAATATAGACAAGAAATAAGGAAAAGGATATATAGCGAAAAGAGCAAAGTCAAGAAACGCACCTGAAAGTGCCAACAAACAACCTATTTATGATAAGAAGGCACCATAGGATTCAACTACCCAAGAATGGAATACTAACTATCACCGCTAAAACACATAACCACCTATGGACTAATCCCACTGAACCTAGCAAAAAAATACCAACCACAATTCCAAACTAGGACACCCTACAGACCAACTACAATACAACAAGAGGTGAGAACAAGTATAATCAAATAATAACCGACCGGACGCCCATATTCCCGTCGCCTAGTAAATCTCAAAACTAGTGTCCAAATGATCTAGGTGGTGCGACTCCCGTAACACAGTTTCAAATAGTAAAATTGTGAGAAAGCCTTCTCAAAAGCGGTAGTAAAAACCCATAAAGGACCCGGGATCATACTACAAAACATGTGAAAATGCTCAATTAATGCAATAGTGAAAACCCATGAAGGACCCGGGATCGTATTACCAAACATGTGAAAATGCTCAATCAATGCAAGTGTAACATCCCCTAAAAACGTTGTATACGATGTTTCAATTTTCGCCTAAACATGATACAACCTCTATATTTTGGGAATAACTTTTCATAAGAATATCCAAATTGAGTGATTCAAATTTCTGAGTAACCACAAGATCATTACCTACAACTTTTATGAAGACCATATTTTAAGATTCGGAGGTTAAGTAGGTCAAATAAATTAATTTTTGTAAGGTAGGATGCTTTGACGGAAATGAGTGTTTATAGAAGAAAACTCATATCTCACTGTAGGTTTATCCAAATTGGTTGATTCTTAAACGATATGAAACTAGACTTCCATATCTACAATTCTTATGAAGACACCAAATCCTAATAAGGAATTTATCTTATTCAAACGCAGCTCCCAAAAAGAGTATTCTGTCAAAGATAACTCATTTCACCTACCATAGAAAGATCTAGATACATTTGACATCACTCATGACATAAATTGTCCTCCATTTAACATCATCCATGACATCAATATATTCCACTAAATTTTCAGATTTTTCTTTATAATTATTTTATTTATTGTTAGGTCCTCTTTCCCACCTATAAATACCCACCTTATTTCCTCATTTTATTCATCAAGCTTTCTCAAGCAAATTTTCTCTCTATACACTTCTTTACACATTCTCAAATATAGTTTTAGTTCTTAGTAGTGAAGAAATACTATTTCGGTGATTCATATACTCCGGGTAGTACACAAAACGTTCCGTAGAGGAGAGAAGCTAGACTCAAAAGTGTTCATTAAGTCTTTCGGTACCAACTAAAGCTTCGGTCTCCAGGTATGTAAGGCTTCAATGAGAGTATTCCTTCCACTCTCATGTCTAAATTATTTTCATTATATGATACATTATATGTATTTTTTTTAAGCTCTACTCTAAGTTATGTGGGTGTTTATCCATGGGTTCTTTCACTCATGTAGTCCAAAAATTCTTTCAATTAAGTCTTTTGATTTCAAGTAATATTTTCTTATGGTAAATTCTTATTTTTACTTAATAGTATGAATTATGGTTAAACTAATGATTATTGGTCTATTTTGATGCAACATAACTTCATATGTATGAATTGATGGTTTGCAAGTAATTCCTCTATTTATCTATTTAAAGGTTCTTGAAATTCATGGTGGGTTGTTTAAAGCATGATTTTTAATTAATGGATTTCAAAGTATTTATGTATATTTATTTACATACATATTTGCAAGTTGAAGTGATTTGAACCCACCTAGTTTTACTATATTTTTAATAAAGTTTGACTTGAAAGCTTTGACT
Organism: Solanum dulcamara; assembly: GCF_947179165.1. Classification (NCBI taxonomy): domain Eukaryota; kingdom Viridiplantae; phylum Streptophyta; class Magnoliopsida; order Solanales; family Solanaceae; genus Solanum; species Solanum dulcamara. Next base: position 14,763,738 of record NC_077244.1, on the reverse strand, counting down.
CCAAATAAATATTTATGAAAGCAATATCTATGATCAAAAAGGGAGTCTTATGAAATGAAAGAATGATGAAATGATATGAATGATGGATTCTTTATGCAATAAGGACAATTCTTGCATATTTGAATTATCAAATATTTTAATGAGCTATTCTACCGAATATGATGTTTGAATTCTCAAGTTATATGCTATGAATATTTTGAAGTATTAAACTATACCGTGGGATTGACTTAGCACCGAATGAGGCATTGAGGTGGGATTCGATAAGGGAATCCTAGTAGCAACCCCTTGTCTCATTAACTATGTGCCAACATAGGAGCCCTTGTAGGCTTAGGCTAATGGATCCATGAAAGCCCTTAAAGTTAAAGTTAAAGAAATGAATGAAGTTGACGGAGTTCTACCTGGCAAGTAGTCTCCCCGGCCAACGTAGGGGGTTATGTTGGATTCCATGTAATATCTCGCATGGTCTTAAATGTCGGTTATGGTTAATTTCCCACAAAATAAATGTTTTAAAGGATATATATATGATTTATTATGCATACATTAAATTATGTTCCATATTACATAAACTTTTAATGTTTCCTCAATGTTCATGCATCCTTACATACTTAGTACATTCGAAGTACTAACGCATACTCTTTGCCTACATGATATCACCATGTAGGGATCAGTGCTCCTCCTCGTTCTCCTCCACGTGGCTAGTTGATATTCCATTGAAGACTACTTTTGGTGAGTTCCCATGTTCCGGGAACAATACTCCTTTATCTTTCTAGCTTATGATATGTTAAGATATTTTACTATGGCATTTCTTCTATTATGATTGAGGGTGAGCTAGGGACTTGTCTTAGCCCAGTTAAATCTAATAGTTAGAGGTATTGTTGGACATATGTAAGTTGAAGATTTACTATTAAGATTTCCGCTTGTTTATTTATCATCATTACCTATGAAAGGCTAAAAGAATGCTAAGAGGCCTGATTGAGGTACTTCCGGGTTCCGCATTCGCCATGTCACATTTAGGCCCTAGGATTGGGTCGTGACAGCAAGCATGCCATCACCGCCATCCAAAAAAGATATATACACAGTCTAAACAGTACATCAAGTCATACATACTGACAAGGCAAAGGAACTAACCTGAGATCTAATCGTTCCTAGAATACGGACTCGGGCCCAACAACAAATAATAGATACAATGGCATCACAAGCCTATCGTTAAACAAAAATCAAAGTAACCGGGAACCGACTCAATATCAGATAGAAGTAGAAAATATCTCTAGGATAGATGCCTTAACCTAAAATATGTCATCTCATCTCCCAACGCACACGGCTAAGCTGAAATTATGGCTACGACGATCCACAGAGGTCTTAGTCACTAGCACAAAGGCACACCCACTGTAACTGACCCTACCTAAAGCTACACCTAGCTATAGGGGCAATGAAACACAGTTGGAGCATCTAAGGCTCAAAAATAGTCTAAGTCCATCAACACCAATCCTAAGAAGGATAATCTCGCCAATCCAACACGCAACTAAAGCCACAGGCCTAAGATAAAGATTTCAAGAGACTATACTAGTCTATAACTAACTCGGAGTCAAGAAAATGAAATAGAAGGAGGAAAGTCCTAAACTCGACAAATACAAACCTAAATCACATGAAATATACACTAAACAATATCTACTAAAGCTCAATCAAAGTGGGAGAATGTAGCCTACCTTGAAGTCAATCACACGTGCTCCGAATCCTCTAATTTGAAGCTTTTGACCTCTAAATCACCTCCAATTTCCACTATGCTAATAAAATATCAATCTTGCTGTCAATACAAGTGTTTTGGCACCAAAATCACATTTTTCAGAGATGGACCCAAAATAGAGTCTAAAATAGGATTGTGAGACCCACATCAGAAATCTTGAATTCGACTTTGTGAAGAGGTTCATTTGAGATTAATGAGCTTGTGGTCCAAAATACAACATAATTCAAGGCTCGTAAACACGGAAAACAGTCCATGCAATATTTTACACATTAATGGAATAATCAAGAAGGAGGGCAGCCCTTAGGGCATGAAATTACCTTAAAATGACATTTTTCAAAGTTCTCTAAATATTTCACAGCATAGCCAAGATCACCCTAAACACTCAGGACTTCGAATCACCAAAATCAGACTTAAAACGAGAGAGAAATGAGAGTTTGGACTTGGAGAAATAAACTGAAAATAGAGCGTAAAATAATCTCATAAGCGTCACAAAAATGACCCCGAAGGTCGCTTAAGTGACCACCTCAAAGGAGATAGGCCTCGCTTATTAGAGGGATCGCTTAAGCGACCACCAGTCACTTTAGTGACACCCGCCCAGGGGCCATGGTCGCTTTAAGGAAACCTTGTCTCCTTAGGAGCCTCACTTAAGCGAGGTGGTCACTTAAGCGACTACTAGTCACTTTAATGACACCCGCCTAGGGGCCATGGTCGTTTTAAGGAACCCTTGTCTCTTTAGTGACCAAGGGTGGATTTAGAGATAGCACCAGGTAAAACAGGTGCAAAGGAGTTTTGAAAATGTACATGTCTCCGATCGGGTGCTCAAAATTCGTTTGGAACCTCAGGCACGCAAACGAACTATGCTACCCCACCAAATTTAACATTCCAGACTCAATGGCGCACTCAGAATTTCCATCTAAGGTCACCTTGACAAAAATTTCCCACACCCAAGCACCATTTTAAACCAAAATCCACAAAGAGTCTCGAAATGAGACCAAAAGCCTCGAGAATCGAATAAAAGATCATTCTAGACCAAACTCGACATTCTGGAGCCAACTACGCTGAAGGAATTTCAATCCAAGTAAGTTTACCAAGAATATTGACCAAAGTCAACCTTAAGCCAAATTTCAAAAGCTAAAGTGTCAAATGGCCCAAACTAGAACCGAAAGTGTCGATACTTATGCCAACCATCTTACTAGCCTATTTGGATATTTCGGAGCTGATTAAATCGTCAGAATTCTATTCTGATGTTGTTTTCCTAAAGTTTTGACGGAAGTCAACCATTCACACTCTAAGAGCTCCAAAATATAGAAATGGTCATAAAACTCAAATGAACGACCCGGTGACTAAACTATCAGTGCCTGGAAGTCATAAATGACTTGAGATCGCTACATGAAAGCTATAAATGCAGAAAAGACCAGAAAATAGAGGAAATTACTCAGAGGGTCATTGCAACATCCACTACTAAAATAACTTTCATCCACGAATTTAGAAGTACATCTACACCCTGAAAGCACGAAAAAATGAGGGTACTGGGCTCGCACGCTATCCCATATCCTCGGAAACTCTCTCAGGTTGAACAACACCATCATAGAACTCAGGATGACAAGAAAAGCCTCAAATTCACTTCAAACTCCAAAAACTCTCCCAAATCCCTTTTGGGCTTTAAGTCCCACCCAAACAACCCGAACTTAACCGAAAACACCAGATTCATTTGAGGAAGACTAACTACACCAAAAATACCAAAATGCGCAATACAGGACCATGGCAGATACAACTCAAATTAAAATTTCAAATACTCATCTTATGCTTCTAACTCCTTCTTCTTCTAGCCACCAAGGGCGTCTTGCCGGTCCTTAGTTGTCCAAAAAACCTTCAACGCCATTTGAAACTTGCTTACAGTTTCCAACGACACAACTTCAAAGAAGTCACATACCTTAATTGAACCTCCAAGGATGACAACAACCTAAACAAGGGAAATAGCCCAAGGCAAAGCCCCAAAATTCCAATCTCACTTCAAAAACTAAGGACCCAAACTGAAACTCGCCTTCTGAAATTGAAAACTCCACTCCAAAGGAAGATTATCTCGCAAATAACAAGGTTGCATATAGCATAGCTCCTATGACTTACTCCAACCCTTGGAACTTCCAAAATACTGGCACTATATTTCCACAACCTACTCTGCGACTTCAAATCTGAGCAAACCATCCTAGTCTAAGAGAAATCAAGCTGGTAGGCGGCGCACGAACATGGAAAGTTGATTGGTAATAGTACAAGTGCATCTAGTCCCACTCACAAATACCGCAATATACCGAATATTCCAAAAACCAACCTTCCATTCTGAACAAATTTAAAATCCCATATTTCACAATCTACTTTGATCTCATCCTATAGATGAACTTTCTAACCAACTTTTCATCCTCCATCTTAGGTTACTTCTAAAGCCAACCACGAACACCACTGCTCTAACTCTAACTGACAACCCAAACCTCGAGAGCTACCAACACAACAGCAGAGAACTAATAACAACAATAATAGGGCACAAAAGGCGATCACACTTCCCAAATTCTAAACTATCCAAAACTGGTACCAAAACCCTCAAAAGGGATAATTTCAAAAGTTTGATGAACGGACTACCGCATTACAACCGAGAATAAGACCAAGGTGGAAGGGAAGAGACGGCCAATTAGGATTACCACAATACCACCAAAGGCTAAACCACCTTTCTCACAACTCTAATAGTCATACTTCTCCCGGCTACCATTAACTAAAACACCAAGGCTGCCATCAAGGAACCAACCAGGTAGGTAAAAGAGAGCAAGCCTCAACTCCACAGCCTAAGGAATGAAAATACTAATAAGGAACAAGGACGAATCGACGAGCGGAATCTACCGTAACTCCAAATATGCCACACCTCCATTCACATACTATCTCAACAACCAATCTTTCAACCACGAACCAAATAATGCCAAGTAATGGAGATATTCGTCTAATCCAAGAAAACTAGAATGAAAGAGGAGGATTACTAATCAAAGCAAAGATAGCTAAACAAATTGGTGAGAAGAGATATTCAACCACTATTATAAAAGGATGGCACATAACTAATGCGACCTTCTAAGCCAACTAGATCCTCAAGCGTCACCACTCCCATAACTAACAAAGTTGGTCTAGCCACCCATCTAACAAGGATCGACACCACAATAAAATCAATGATAAGGGAGACAAAAAGGTAACAGCTAATTAGTCTAGCCGCAAACGCATCTCAAACCACCAAGGCAAATGCATGCGGAGTTGCTCAACCACTACTACTTAACACAAAAACTCGACCTAGTCGATCCACTACTAAAAGAAATTAGCTACAACACTGAAACATAGACACATAAGTCAAAGTAAGGCTACTACCATAGTCATGAGATATCTAACAAGTCAAATAAGCAAGTATGGGTATGAAAACCCCAAAAATACATAAGTTAGGCAATGAAGGGTAAAACAACAAATTTCATAACATAAATGATATATGGATCCTCGACCTCTGGCTGGCCAGTAGAAGCATAAAACGGATCGTGACCGAACTTATCCTGAACACCTAAAGTACCACTAGCAATACTCTTACCACTACCTCTAACTGGAGGCGACATAAACCTATGAGACTGACTTGGCTGAGCAAATTGCGCATTGGTACCATGCCGAGGAAACTCTCTAATTCAATGACCAAGCTCTCCACAAATACAGAAAGGCCTACTCTGGTCTGAGGAGTAGAAGAAGCCATAAGTGTTTGAAGGATCAACCCTCGCTTGGGGCAATCCTTGGATCAATGATCAAACTCCCCACAATCAAAACATTCTTGAGAAAAATGATCCATAATAACTTGACCGCAGTAGGAAGGGAGTGAATTTGATCCCCTTGAGCTTTGGTCCATGCTAAAACTACCTTGACGGGGCCTGTCATAGCTGTCTGTGCCCCTAACTGACTGCACCGGGGCCCCATGACCTAGATGTCTAAAATATGAACCTCAAGATCCCAAGATTGAATTATGCCCATTGTAAGCTCCATGGGATTACCTCAACACCCCCGAGAACTTAAGATGCTACCGTCGTAGGCCTGATGGGTCGAGAAGGAAGATGACCCTCTCTTAACTAATATTTGCCCTGAAGTGGAATGTTATCACCACTATACTGATGGCAAGGCCTCTTACCGCTATCTCTGTAAGACTCAATGGGCACTTATTCCATGGCCATCGCATGACCAACAACCAGAGAAAAGATAGACCCAGCCTCTATCAAGTTCTCTGATACTAAACGAGTGGAAAAGACAATCCTCAGACGAACTCTCGACTAATATCCCGATACATAGGGGATAATGTGGGGTAATTCCCAGCCCACTCAAGAAATTCCATTACATACTCAGATACTGATGATAAACTTTGCTGGGGAACCACCAAGCCATCTCTGGTCTGAGATCCATCTGTCGAAACTCAAGTAGAACCTATTGACTCTCCGACCAAATCCAGTGAGAACCTCGTGTTATCTATCTGAGAAAGAGTAGTTCCAAAGGATCAGTTTTAGAGATTATTTAAAGCAAGGATACATAATAAGAAGTCAAGAAGAAAATTTCCTAGAAATGCCTAATAGCTTTCCGAGGATAGAATACGGACGTCTCTACACCAATCCACAGGACTCTACTAGGCATTGTCCACATACCAATGATTTCGGTCAACCTAAAGCTTTGACACCAACTTGTCGCGACCTGATTTCTCAGGTTATGATAGCATCTGCTAACACCCACCAGCAGGTAAGCCTAACCCTTAATCCTTAGCTAGAAACACGAGATAATGGACTATCAAGAGGAAGATAAATGAATAAAGTAGAAGGTAAATGACAATGAGAAGAATGAGAACAACTAAAATAAAACACAAAGACCTACACCAAGACCTGGCATCAGTAGGAATCGAGCATCTAAATCAAAATAGGAGCACAAGTCTTATACAAATACAAAATAGATACGAAAAGTCTTCAAAATCAAGTAAAGACTAGTCCTAGCCCAAGTAGATGGAAATCGACAACTCCGGACGCCAGGAGCTTACCCAATCTCTGAATCAACAACTATTTCTCACCGGTCCAAATCAACAGCAATAACCTGTGCTATGATTTTTAGGATGCAGAAGTGTAGTTTGAGTACCAAAAGAATGGTACTTAGTAGGCATAGGCCGACTCAGCTCCAAAGATAAAACAATTAGAGATAATATATAACAAGGTAAATACAGAAAAAGTAACTAATCAAGAACTAAGATAATATAGACGAGAAATAAGGTAAAAGACATATATCAAAAAGAATAGAGTCAAGAAATGCACCTGAAAGCGACAACCAACAACCTATTTACAATAAGAAGGCACCAATTACTCAAGAATGGAATACTAATTATCACCGCTAAAACACATAGCCACTTATGGACTAATGTCATGACCCAAGCTTAGGGCTTAGATGTGACATGGCGAATGAGGAACCCGAAAGTACCTCAAATAAGCCTCTTAGCATTCTTTTAGTCTTTCATAGGTAGTGATAATAAATAAACAAGCAAAAATCATAATAGTAAATCATCAACTTATATATATCCAACAATACCTCTAAGTTTTGGATTTACCGGGGTCTAAGGTAAGTCTCTAGCTCACCCTCAATAAAAATAGAATGAATTGCCATAGTAAGTGTCTAGAGGTCTCAATATATCATAAGCTAGAAAGACAAAGGAGTATTGTACCCGAAACATGACAACTCACCAAAAGTAGCCTTTAAATAAAATCTCAACTAGCCACGTGAAGGATAATGAGGATGAGCACCAGTCCCTACATGGTGAAATTATGTAGGAAAAAGAGTATGCGTTAGTATTTTTAATGTACTAAGTATGTAGGCATGCATGAACATTGAGAAAACATTAAAACATTTATGTAATATAAAACATAATGCAATGCATGCATAATCAATCATACAGATATGCTTTAAAACATTTATTTTGTGGGAAAATGACCATAAATGACATTTAAGACCATGCGAGCTATTACATTGAATCAAACATAATCTCCTACGTTGGCCGGGGAGACTACTTTCCGGGTAGAACTCCGTCAACTTCATTCATTTCTATAACTTTAACTTTAAGGGCTTTCATGGATCCATTAGCCTAACCCTACAAGGGATCCTATGTTGGCACATAGTTAATGAGACAAGGGGTTTCTACTAGGATTCTCTTACCGAATCTCACCTCAATGCACCATTCGGTGCTAAGTCAATCCCATAGAATAGTTTAATACTTCAAAATATTCATAGCATATAAATTGAGAATTCAAAATATCATATTCGGTGGAATAGCTCATTAAAACCTTTAGTGATTCAAATATGCAAGAATTGTACTTATAATATAAAGAATCCATCATTCATAGCATTTCATTATTCTTTTATTTCATAAGACTCCTTTCTGATCATAAAAATTGCTTTCATAAACATTTATTTGGAGTCAAAACTTTCAAGTCAAATTTTATTGAAAATATAGTAAAATTAGGTGGGTTTAAATCACTTCAACTTTCAAACATTTATGTAAATGAAATTATGCATAAATACTTTGAAATCCATTAATTAAAAATTATGTTTTAAACAACCCGCCATGAATTTGAAGAACCTTTAAAGAGATAAATAGAGAAATTACTTGCAAACCATCAATTCATACATATGAAATCATTTTGCATAAAAATAGACCAATAATGATTAGTTTAACCATGATTCATGCTATTAAGTAGAAATAAGAATTATTCATAAGAAAATATTACTTGAAATCAAAAGATTTAGTTGAAAGAGTTTTGGTGGAAGAACCCATGGATGAACACCCACATACCGTAGAGTAAAGCTTAAAAAAATAAATATATTTTATCATATAATCAAAATACTCTAGGCATCAGAATGGAAGAAATACTCTCATTGAAGCCTTATATACGCTAATATAAGATAGGTAATTAAACTTCAAATACTTAATAATTTATGCATTTGGAATCATGATATGAAAACCCATAAAGTTTCATACTTGAATTAAATAGAAGACTTTGATAATTCATTTAGGCTTCATGGATGAAAGGATCCATGAATCAATACCCACATACCGTAGAGTAAAGCTTAAAGAAAATAAATATAATTTACCATATAATCAAAATACTTTAGACCTGAGAGTGGAAGGAATACTCTCACTGAAGCCTTACATACGCTAATATAAGATAGGTAATTAAAATTCAAATACTTAATAATCTACTCATTTGGAATCATGATATGAAAACCCATAAAGTTTCATACTTGAATTAAATAGAAGACTTTGATAATTCATTTGGGCTTCATGGATGAAAGAATCCATTAATCAATACTCGCGTACCGTAGAGTAAAGCTTAAAGAAAATAAACATAATTTATCATATAATCAAAATACTTTAGGCATGAGAGTGGAAGGAGTACTCTAATTGAAGCCTTACATATCTGGAATCCGAAGCTTTACTTAGAATCGAAGGACTTAATGAACACTCTTGAATCCTAGCCTTTTCTCCTCGCAAGAGCATTTTGTGTACTACTCGGAGTATATGAATCACCGGAATAGTATTTCTACACTACTAAAAGCTAAAACTATATTTTGAGAATGAGTAAAGAAGTGTATAGAGAGAAGAGTTGCTTGAGAAAGCCTGATGAACAAAATAATAAAATAATGTGGGTATTTATAGGTGTGAGGAAGGACCTAACAATAATTAAAATAATTATAAAGCAAAATCTAAAAATTTAATGGAGGATTGTGATGTCATGGGTGATGTAAAATGGAGGACTATTAATATCATGGGTGATGTCAAATGGATCTAGATCTTCTATGGTTGGTGAGATGAATCTTCTTTTTACGGAATAACCTTTTCCGGAGCTATGTTTGAACAAGACAACTTTCTAATTAGGATTTGGTATCTCATATGAATTTTAGATCTAGAGGTGTAATTTTATGTTGTTCAAGAATCAACTAATTTGGAGTATCCTACAGTGAGATATAACTTTTCTTCTACAAATACTCCATTTCATCACAACACCATGTCTTGCAAAGATTAATTTATTTGACCTACTTAGCCTCTGAATCTTAATATATGGTCTGTACAAAAGTTGTAAGTAATGATGTTGGGGTTACTCAGAAATTTAAATCACCTAATTTAGACTATCCTATGAAAAGTTATCCCTAAAATACAGAAGCAGTATCATTTTCATCGAGAATTGGAATACCATCTATGACGTTTTTAGGGGGTGTTACAACTAATCAGACTGAACCTAGCAGAAAAGTACCATCCACAAGTCCAAACTAGGCCATCATGCAGACCAACTACAATAAAATAAGAGGTGAGTACAAGTATAATCAAATAATAAACAATCGGACGCAGATATCTATGGAAGCTATAAACAAGGACAAATATACCACTGACCCCCATAAAATTGGGAGACCAAATAGCAAAGAAGTATACTGGAGAAAGGCGATACTGATGAATGCAAGTCTGTAGTAAAACCATTAACATCATCGATAGTTCTCAAGATCAACAACATCACGTATATAGACCCACTCTGGCCTTTGGCCTGTTAGGTGGGACTCATGCAGCTCCCTTATCAAGTTAAGTGGTGCACTGGATAGAGGGGCCCATAGGGGATACGGAAAGTCCATATACACTGCCTAGGCCCGAATTAGGTCTCACATAAATATATAGTATCCCCGTAGTGGTACCGAAGAGTAAGTAACCAAGCCGATGTAGAAAAGAGTGACGCCGCGGCGAATAATCAAGTCCATGCTAAACGCATCCTAGATGCAACCAAAGTGTATAAAGGGTGACGCCACGCCGAATATCAATGAAAATTGAATGCACCCTCATTGCCTATAAAACTATCAGTATAAAAGGAGTACATCCCTAACGCCTCATAAATCTCAAAACGATTGTCCAAATGATCTAGGTGGTATGACTCTAGTTAAAACTAGTTTAAAAATAGTAAATGTGTGGGGAAGCCTTCTCAAAAATGATAGTGAAAACCCATAAAGGACCCGGGATCGCATAACAAAACATGTGAAAATGCTCAATCAATGCAAGCATGCCATCACCAGCATCCAAACAAGACACAAACACAATCTGAATAGTACATCAAGTCATATCATACTAACAAGGCAAATGAACTAACCTAGGGTCCAATCGCTCCTCGAACACAGACATGGGCCCATCAACAAATAATAGATATAATGGCATCACACGTCTACCGCTAAATAAAAAACAAAGTAATTGGGAACTATCTCAATATCAGATAGAGGGAGAAAATATCTCTAAGATCGACGCCTTACCCCAAATATGCCATCTCACCTCCCAATGCACACGGCTAAGATGAAACTATGGCTACGAAAAGCCACAGAGGTCTCAGGCACTAGTATAAAGGTGCATTGCACCCACTATAACTGGCCCTGCCAGAAGCTACACCTAGCAATAAGGGCAATGAAATACAGGTGGAGCATCTAAGGCTCTAACCTAGTCTAAGGCCATCAATGTCAATCGTAAGAAGGATAATCTCGCCAATCCAACACGCAACTAAAGCGACAGGCCTAAGATAAGAATTTCAAGAGACTACACTGGTATGTGGCTCAGTCGGAGTCAAAAAATGGAATAGAAGGAGGAAAGTCCTAAACTCGGAAAATACAAACCTAAATAAAATAAAATATACACTAAAGAATATCTACTAAAGCTCAGTCAAAGTAGGAGACCGTAGCCTACCTCGAAGCCGATCAAGCGTACTCTGAATCCTCCAATTTGAATCTTTCGACCTTCGAATCACCTTTAATTTCTGACACGCTAATAAAATATCGATCACGATGTCAATATGAGCATTTTGACACATAATTAGATTTTTCAAAGATGGACCCAAAATTGAATCTAAAATGGGATTGTAGGACCCGCACTGGAAATCTCAAATTCGACTCTGTGAAGAGGTTGATTTGAGCTTAATGAGATTTTGGTCCAAAATACAAAAACATTTTAACGCTCGGAGACACAAAAAATAGTCCATGCAATAATTTACACATTAATGAAGGAATCAAGAAGGAGGGCATCCCTTAGGACACGAAATTACCTCAAAACGACGCTTTTCAAACTTCTCCGTACACTTCAGAGTATAGTCAAGATCACCCCGAGCACTTGGGACTTCAAATCAACAAAATAAAACTTGAAACGAGAGAGAAATAAGAGTTTGGACTTGGAGAAATAAACTGAAAACCAGGCATAAAATAATCCAATAGGCGTTGCAAAAGCGATCCCGAAGGTCGCTTAAGTGACCACCTCAAAAGAGGCGGGCCTCGCTTAAGCAAGGGCCCTATCGCTTTAGCAAGGGATCCATGGTATCTTTAGCGACCAAGGGTGTCTTTAGCAACGACACAAGGTACAGCTGGTGCAAAGGGGTTTTGAAAATGCCCAAGTCTCCAATGGGGTGCTCGGGATTCGTTCGAAACTCCGGGTGCGCAAACGAACTATGTTACCCCAACAAATTCGATGTTTTGGACTCAAGGTGCACTCAAAATTTCCATTTGAGTTCGCCTCGATAAAAAAGTGGGTCTCACTTCTAAGCACCATCTTAAGCCAAAATACACATGGAGGCTCGAAAATGTTTGGAACCGCACGAAAGATTGTTTCAGACCAAACTTGATATTCCGTAACTAACAACACTAATAAAATTTCAATCTAAGAATTTAATAAGAATGTTGACCAAAGTCAATCTTTGGCCAAATTTCGAAGGCTAAAGTGCCAAATGGCCCCAAACTCGCACCGAAAGCCTTGATACTTGTGTCGGCCATGCTACTAGCCTAATTTGGTCATTCCGAAGCGGATGGAACCTTCAGAATTTTGTTCTGAGATCAGTTTCCTGAATTTTTGGCTGAAGTCAATTGTTCAAACTCCAAGAGCTCCAGAACATGGAAACGGGCATAAAACTGAAATGAATGATCCGACGATCGAACTGTTAGTGCCTACAAGTCATACACTACTTGGGGTCGCTACTGAAAATCTCTAAACACTGAAAAGAACGGAAAATAGAGAAAATGACCTGGAAGGTCATTACAGTTTTGATTCGTCATAGCAAAGATTGGGATAGTAAAATAATTTTGTGGATTGTTTCATAGAAGGGGTGGTTATTACAAAAAATATTGATTTCGATGGGTTCACTCAACTAATTTCAATTTTGTTATATAATGAATCAATTTTTTTCGATTGTGTATTTCAACGGATTCACTCAATTTCAATTTTGTAAGCTAATGAATCAATTTTTTTTGATTGTATAATTGTCGATCGTGTATATGTAAGTTATTGAGTATTCATTCAATTATTAGTTCTATATATTTAAATTTATGCTACCAGCTGCAATGTATGCATACTCAAATATGCATTAAAATATGACTAGCTATGTATATTCATTCACTTAAATTTTGTATAAATTGAATTTATTGATTTTTACACACATGTATAGACAATCATGTATAGATTGTCGATTATGCATAGATAATGTATTAAGTATTCATTCAATTATTATTTATATATATTTAAATTTATGGTATCAACTGCAATGTATATGTATGCATTAAGATATGTATACGTATTCATGTATTCAAGTATACATATTCATGTATTCATTCACTTAGTGTTTGAATACAGTATTGGCACAAATTGTCCCAAAATTGTATGTTAGTATTTTAATAGGATTTTTTTCATCATGTACCAACCGTCAATTTTCAGTATTTTAATAGGATTTTTTTCCATCATGTAACCAACCGTCAATAAACATGAATATATGTATATATTACGTATACATTTAAATTTATATTTACAACAATGTATATGTATATATGTATGCATTACACATGCATACATAATATTGTATGCATTCATCTATACATATTCATATATTCATTCACATAGAATTTGTACACATTGAATAGATTATTTTTTATACATCTGTACGAACAAGCATGTATACAATTATAATTTTTATTTGTACTATTAGTTTGAACCTTTAGGTGAAGAAACCACAAAAAATCAGAATATTCTTTTTTTAAAATTTTTTTAGGGATATCTTTCTTAACCATGGTAATTAATAACCAAAATCAATAATTATCTCCTAGATTTTTGCCTAAACTGGATAAAATCTTCAATTTCGAAATTTAAAACCCCCCAAAAAATTTGAATGACAATGCAAAAATTTTAGAATATAGAGTAACCTATAGCCTATCAAAACGAGAACAACAGTTGGGCATCAACATACACACATGAATTTAGAAATGGAAGAGAAATATCAGGCAAAAAAGTCGAATATGGGAGTATGAAGAAATATGGGAAATATGATAAAGATAAAAAGTTGAAGAACAAAAAGTTACTAAGTTGAAGAAGAACCAATCTGATGAAATGTGTCTTGAAAGGATGAGAAAAATTGGGGAAATAAAAAATGTCACTTCCAAATAAAAAGACAACATGGGGCTAGTAAATGCCTAATAAAATTTAAAAAAAATCTTTTTTTGTTATAAAAATAAAGGTGGGCCATATTTTGCCAATTTGTATTACAACATGCCATGTTGTACCAATTTTTCGAATAAATAGTATTAATAAAGAATTTAAATTGATAGGAAAATATTTTATAACAATGGACGATGAAGAACAAATCAGGAAACTACATCTGTGTCCCCAAATATAGTAGTCTTGACTTTTTATTCTCCATAAATGAAGTCTTACAAAACTAACCTTCCTTCTAGGATTGGGCATAAACACCGAAAAATTGAAATATCGAACCGAACTGAATTATTTTGATTTTTCGATTTCGGTATTTCGGTTATCAGTTTGATTTTTGGTCCATATTTTTTGTAATTTTGAATTTTTGATTCGGTTTTCAGTAACACCTTTTGTTATACTTCGGTATTTCGGTTAACCGAAATTATACATATTATTTTGGCTCCAACAGTCCAGTATACTTCTCACTTGACATTATCCTTTTTTCAGTTATCACAAAACCTCCTACTCTTAGTACTTATTTATTGTTTATTTCATTATGTTTTAATTTTTTTATTCAAGATCCATCATTGATTATTAAGAAATAAATGATGAAAATGACGTTTTTCCCTTGACTTCAAACTATATAATATATACTATCCAAAGCTATTGTTGGTTTGACAAGATTAAAAGAAAATTCTTTTTCCTCACAGAGTAAAAATCAAAACAAGACAACATGTTCCAGTAACAAATAAGTTCACTTGGTTACAAGATTAGTATTTTTCAATTGGTTATTACTCTTTTGCCGAAGATATAATAATAACGTTAATGGACCATGCTTTGTTACTTTGTGATAGGCATCAGAATTCAACCATCAAAATAAAATCAAGAAATATTACTTACCAAACAAAACCATACGAGACACTATGAAATCATATAATATAAAATCTATAAAAGCCCAATAAGCAGGCCCATAACACAAAAAATCCAAATTTAATAAATCCAATCAAATCGAACTGAATTACAAAAATCGAAATAAATCGAACCAAATTGGTTCGGTTCGATATTCGGTACAACAATTACACAAATAAAAAATCGAAATAACCAAAATAAAAATGTCAAAATCGACCAAATTACCGAATGCCCAGTCCTACTTCCTTCCACTTTAAGTTGAGTCAAAGTATATTTTTGTTCCTCCACACCTTAAATATTTTTTAAACAACTCTCCATGCTCAATTACCTCAACTTTTTTCTTCTTTTTTTTTTCCATTTTTTTCTTTCTTTATTTTCTTGTATTTATTATTTTTTCTTCTCTTTTGTTTCTTTTTAATTTTTCTTAACTTCTATTTTTTTTCTCTTTTTGATGTTTTTTCTCTACTTCTATTTTTTTTTTGTCTTTTTTCAATCTCTCTCTCATTTATACATATATATATATATATAAAACTATTGAATTATGTTTTTCTTTTAAGACAAAAGTTATTGTGTTCCCATAAGTTTGACTTAGTGAAAATGGTGGAAATTATTATCCATGAGGCGCAATTTGTTATTTGAAAGTCATTGGGCTAAGTCTTGCCGCTAAGACTTTAAAGAGTATCTCATAAATCAAGACACAATGTGTGTCACGACCCGGCCTAGGGCCTAGTCGTAATACGACGATCGAAACCCCGAAGGGGCTCCAACCAAGCCTCTTGTACATATCATAAGCATACATAAGGTAAGATATAAAAGCGGAAACATCATAAGAGAGTCTAAAACATGAATAGAAAATCTGAAAATGTCTTATAACAACATAGACTCAAACATATGTCCAACTAGATGCCTATAAACATTAGTATGGGCGGGGGCTAAGACATGTACCTAGCTCACTCTCAATATACAACATAAGCAAAAGTCTTTTGAAAAGAAAACAGTAACCAACTTGAAACTAGTCCCCGGTCAATGAGGACTCACCACAACACCTTCGGATAGGGAATGCCTACTAGTTACGTAGACAATAAGGATCTTCAACCTCAACCCCTACATTATGAGACAATGTAGGCAAAAAGTATGCATTAGTACGTTGGAATGTACTAAGTATGAGGGCATGACATGCAACGTAAATCATGGAATGCAAAGGTCAAGTAAATCGCATGATAAGATGGAATACGTAAAGTCATGAGAAAATCATATTGACCAAAGCATTTAAAAGAACAAATTCAAAATCATAACATACTTAAGAGATCATACATATGTGGGATAGGAACCATAACCGACAATAAGACCATGCGAGCTATAACATGGAATCCGATGATCCCCACATCGAGAAGGAGGAGGCTATTTTGCCAAGGTAGACTCCTAATCATGAACATGTGCTATTTGTGGATCCACTAGCTGGGCCAAAAGGCAATCCTACGGTGGCACGTAATTATGAGATAAGAGACTTTATATAAGGACCCCTTACTTCGAGCCCCCACCTCAAGTCCATATTCGGTGCTAAGTCAAATCCCACGGAATACATACATAACATAAGATTATAATTTCATATATCATAGTTATGATCATAGGTTTGAAATCATAGAGTAGCTCATTTTCATAACATACTTGTAATGTGAGAATTGTCCTTTCATCATTACAATCATACTTGCATAATTCATATAGTTAAGCCTTAGGTCTCCTTACTTCATAACTTGCATGAAAAACCATAATTTGAAACATACTTATAATTCATGATCAAATGGAAATACATAGTCATAATTCATACTTTAAAAATTTATGACCATAGCTTGTACTTGAAATTAGGGTAAGGCATGAATGCATGATTAATTGATTTGAAAATCATGTACTTGACTTGAAAATATGCATAATCATAAATTTTATATCAGTCCATACCTAATTCAAATAGATAATATCATTAGAAAGTATAATTCAAATACCCATAATTTTCATCATGAATCCTACAAATCAAAATAGGAGAATTCATGGGAAAATACTTCAATTTAATGCAATAACCATTAATTTATATCAAAATAGACTCATTATCATACTTTAAATCAAAATTCACGCAATAGGAATAGAGATCATAAAACCTATAAAATACCATACTTTAATTTGATAGAAAACCTTGAGAAATTGATTGGACTTCATGGATGAAAGGATCCATGAATCAATACCCACATACCTTAAGTGAGGACACCAAAAACTTGGAAGAACTTGAAAGTTTTGATGGAGAGCTTGAGTGAATTTACTCGAAGTCTTCAATGGAAACCCTTGAGAGCCTTTTTGTAGAGAGAGAAATATTTGATAGATGAATTGTAGAAGGATGAATAAAATTAGAGGTTTAGGTTAATTTATAGAGTTGAATTAGGTCCTAAAAATGTATAGGTTCATTAACTAATAATTTTGGAAAGGTCTAAAATGCCCTTTACAAAACTCAACTCGGCCAGAAAAACCTCTAAGGTCCGCGACGCATACCTGTTGTGGACCCTACTATTTTGTGAATTTTTCGAAAATCTATCTTCCAATATATGGGTCCTAAAAATTCATCGAGACCATTTTTCCGTAGGTTTTGACCCCCTGATCAATATTCTGAACTTGGATTTTCCAAAAAAGATTAAGGATAATGCATTACATGAGCGGCCTATTCCCAAGGCATTCTTAAGGTATTTTGTGAGCATTTTTTTAGGGATGTTACAATGTGGTAGTATCAAGATTTGTTCATAGGGAGCAACTTATTATTTTGAAGTTTTTGGTGTAAGTCTTGCCTTTAGGGCAAGAGTTATAGTGCATCGATCTCATAAGTTAGGCATAGTGAGAATTTTAAACTATTGCCCATAAGACATATATTTTTAGCAATTGAGATATTTCGATAATGATCTTTCTCTATTGCAGGAACACAACCTACAAGGAATCAATCATACAAGAAAGATTGATTCACTATAATCAAAAAGGGAAAGGAATGTGAAAGAAGAAATAATTCAATCCGGAGGAAATCAAGTAATGACGACAAATCTGATTGATACTAAGAAATCCTCGATCAAGACAATGAAAAAAAGGGACTGCTAAATTAGGAAACTACACACACATATATGGAAGATAGCAAAGATTCGCTAAATCACGAAAATACTCTGTGCAAGGCAGAGATCTACCTAAAGAAGATAGAAGATCTCACAAAGGAAGATTTTACACGAACATATCTGATATGGATGTGTATTCTCAATCAAGGAAACATTACAAATCCTTAACTGAATGAAAATCCCTTTGGTTTTCCTTTATAAAGCTAAAATGGCTACCTCACAAAAGCCTTATATATAGCCCTCCTTGTCTAGCTAGATAGTAACATACTTCACTTAAACTTGTACTATTATTTTCTTTCATCTTTTAAAAGCTTTGTATTTATATAAGTCTATAATTGTAACAGTAAAGAGAAAGAACTACCTCTAGCGTAGGTAATACGAGTAGAGGTTGCATCATGTCAGAAAGTATGATTTTCATATTAGACAGATCCTAAAGTTTCATTTGTGTATCTTCAAAAATCTCTAAAGAAAACCCTTGTAATCCAAGGAGACTGGACTAGGCACCATATCGGTGATTAGAATCAGGATAAAATCTGTCTCTTTTATTATTAGTTTTGTATATTTTATATTACTTGAGATACTAACTTGCAGGTCAGTCAACCCTCATCTTCGAGTAGTCGACTTTGAAGAAAATTTCAATTCACCCCCCCTTCCTTCTTGACTTTCTATTAGTATTAGAGCAAGCCTTACCATCTAAAGTGTTTAACCATACATCAGAAAAGATCTATGGCTAATTATCAAATCCCTGGTAAAATTCGTCAAAGATGGCCACTCATCAAATCGTCCTCCATACTTCAATAGCCAACACTATTCTTACTAGAAAGAGAAACTCATAATCTTCGTTAAATATAATGACTTTCAAGCATAGGTTGTGATCAAGAAAAGACCAAAACCCACTCTTGGCATCACCGGAAAGAAGGCATATAGCAAAACAATTGATCTAGAATACTTTTAGATAACAAAGGAACAACAAGAGGTAATTATAACTAATACTAGAGTTATGAGTTGTTATATTGTGCAGTTAGCGGAGCAGAATATGATAAGATCTCAATGTGCGAAACTGCTAAAGAAATATAGGATAAACTCGAAGTCACTTATGCAGGAATCATGTCATGATCTAAATTCGGGTGTAATGACACTCATCTCAACCCACCGAGATGAGTCAACCTAAAGCCCAATAGAAAGTAGATGCTGAAGAAAAAGATAATGCGATACATAATTTAAGCGGAAAATGGATAAATAATCTCAAAATTCTCCAAGACTGATTGTCACGTGTACAAGCCGCTAATGTGATACATAATAAGAAAAGAAATACAGTAACAATGTATTTGTATCTAGAATAGGACTAAACCATAATGAAAAGAGTAATAGGTGTCCACTAGATAGATGCAACAGTTGCCTCAGTAACTTGAACTAGTAGCCTCGGATAAGGTAGAAAGGCTAGAAGTCGTGCATTTCTGGTCTCACAACCTACACAATTGTAAAAGCAAGAAGTGAGTACAAAAAATACAATACCTAAAAAGCGTACAACTAAAACTAGGCAAAGTAAAATAGAATACAAGTACTCCTGTGATCCCAACCAAACCTCTTAAAATTACAACATGCATCGAAATCAGCCAAAACTAAAAGTTCTAATCCCATACATATCTCCCAATCAGTAATAGCTCAACAAGCCTCAGTCAAATCACATCAAATCAATAATATCAATCACGGAAACAACAAGGGATAAACACAATCCACAAGTGGCAAAAGATATACACTGCAATGCAATGAAATGTCACGTATAGTAATGCATTGTCTGTCATAATAATACACATCTGCTGACTAGCATATCAGAACCCATAGGGGACTCACATGGTCCATGTATTCATTGGAACCATTTCCCTTCGACATAAACATCAATCCACGGAACCATTTCCCAACGACATAATCATTAATCACCAGAACCATTTTCCTTCGACATCGCCGGAACCATTTCCCTTCAGCATCATCATTATTTCAATTCCATCAAAGTATATTAGAACCAATGCAAATAAGAAATGTTTCTACAAGTCACGATAATAGGATGATATCAACAATAATTCACCTTTAATATCCATATAATCATTTCACATGTCCAGGATATGACAAAGTCATCATCACATCGATCACATTAATATAAATCATCAAATTGTCATTTCATTACCGTTCTTCTTTGTTATGAAGATCAATCAAAATAATCAAGTAACCCAAACAAATTTACACTACTCTCCAACATACATAACAAGAAATACAAGATTCTACAAGCTTTAACAAAGGTTTAAAAATTCACTTGCCTTAAGTTCACCCACAACTACTCCAAAACTTGGGCATTTTCTTTACGTCGGCTGTCCAAATCAACAAAATTTAGTCAAAATGAATTTCCAATAAGAATACGAGCACAACGATACCCAAATCATTGATTTTGGAAACTGTGTCGAAATTAACACAAAAACTCAATTCAGAAATAAAGGGTTGAATCTGGAAATTTTTGTATGAAACGTTCTTCAAAGTATTTGGAATCTATTAGCAAAAACCATTTCGAAAATAGAGTTGAAATCAATTCACAATCCATATTTTGAGAAAGGTTTGGGTTCTTGAAAACCTACCCAATTTGAGTCCAAAATCATAATTAAAGGCCAGAATCAAGATATAATCAATGGGTAATGAAGATCATTGGTTAAAATTACTTATCCAATCAAAGTCTCATGAAACCCTCTTTGAAATCGTCCCTCCCGAGCTTCCAAAGTCCAAAAATGGTGAAAAATAGGTATATTCTCGACTTTGAGAATTAACTACTGTTCAGGAAAATTTTACTCTCTGCGAATGCAGAAAACTAACTCCATGAACCTGGAGGCAAGCGCTGGGGCACTCTACGAACATGGTACAAGCTCCGCCAATGTGGAAAAGGGATAACACACGCTCCATGAACACGGCCTAGGGAGAATGCAAAAACGCATGTCTCAGATATCGGATCACATCAATGGCTTAAACACAAAATTCACCGAATGGACTCTCAAGATTGGTTCAAAACCCTGTGCACACAAATCAAAGATGATATCCCACTAAATTAGATGCTCCGGACTCAATAAAATCGTCAAAATTTGAATTTAAGATTTCCTTGACCCAGAATTCGTTTGACCACAACTAAACTAGTTGAGGATTCAATAAGACCAAAACGCCCTCGGAGCTCCCAAAAAATACACCAAAACTCTTTTTATGCCTGAAATCATCCTCCAAATGTGATGGAGTCATTAGAATTTTATTTCAAGCATCTGAACTCCGAATGTTGACCAAAGTCAATTCTAGGATCAAAACTCAACAAATTACAACTTAGTACCTCAAATCCACGATGCTACTCCAAATCTGATTCCGTCAACTCTCATAGACTAAATTTCACATTTCAAAGCTATGGAACTGACTAAATTTTATTCTAAGACTCGTAGTTTCAGTTGGTACCAAAAATACCACTGTTAAACAACTAAGCCTTCAAAACTCAAAGACTTTTAAAAATCTAGACTTTTCAAGGAATTTCCCCAAACTAACACCAAACACTAATCAAACATGACTCGGGCCAACTTTTGAAAGGGGTAAAATGGTTATTTTGCAAAAAATTCTAAAAATGACCTTCAAAATTATTACATCATCAACCACTAAAAACCATATTCGTTCTCAAACATAAAGTAAAAGAAAGTACCTGGAGCCTAAAAAAGTTGGGGATATCGGGCACACATATCGGACTTTGCCTCCCAAGTAGCCTCTCCAACTAAATGGTGCCTTCACTGAACCTTCACTGAAGCTATCTCCTTGGTCCTAAGCTTACAAACTTATCTATCTAGAATATCTTTGGGTTCATCCTCAAATGTCAAATTTAGACCCAACTCTACAGAATCAAGGGAGATCACATGGGACTCGTTCGAAACATACTTCTGGAGCATGGAAACATGGAATTCAGGACGTACCGTTGACAAGCTAGGTGGAAAGGCCAATCTATAATCCACCTTTTCGACTCGTCCTAAAATCTCAAATGGGCCAATAAACTGAGGGATGAGATTGTCCTTCTTCCCGAACCACACCACACCACGCCCATTATAGGCAATAATCAGAGCCAAACATGATCGCCCTCCATAAACTTCAAGGGTCGAACTCTCCGATCTGCATAACTCTTTTGCCTACTCTAGGCTATCAATATCCTACCTTGAATCATACAAACCTGCTCCATGGCATGTCTAAGCAAGCCCATATTTAAGAAGTCCATCTCATATAAATAAAACTAACTAATAGAATATTGACATTACCTACCATATAATGCCTCAAATGGAGCCCTCCAAATACTGGAGTGATAACTGTTGTTGTAGGCAAACTCCGTTAAGGGCAAATATTGATCCCACCTAGCACCAAATCAATAACGCAAGCTCGAAGCATATCCTCCAACACCTGAATCATCCCCTCGGACTGACTATCAATCTATGGGTGAAAAGTTGTACTCATATCCAGTCTAGTACCTAAATCATATTGTAATACTCTCCAAAAGTGCAAAGTAAACAACAAACCCAAATTAGAGATGAAGGATAGAGGCACGCCATGAAGCCAAATGATTTGACTAATATACAACCAAGCTAACTTCTCTGCCGTATAATTTACCCAAACTGGATGTAATGGGAAGACTTGATCAGTCTGTCAACAACTACCCAAATGGAATCATAACCACCTATGATAGTAGGTAAACCCACAACAAAGTCCATAGTAATCGGCTCTCACTTCCAAGTAAAAATGGGCATCCTCTAAGTGACACCTTTGGACCGTTGATGCTCACACTTGACCTATTGACAGGTCAAATAGTTGGATACAAACTCTGCGATGTTCCTCTTTATCCCACACAACCAGTAATGTTGGCTCAGATCATGATACATATTCACCTCACCCAGGTGAATAGAATATCGAGAATGGGATCAGGTCACCAATCGATGACATAGTTTAGGAATAAATATCTATAACTCCCATTCACACTAACCGAATTTTGGGGGAAGGATAGTGGTGCAAATTAGCCGCCCCGGGGCTATCTCATGAAGATCTTTGATGTGAACCTTCGCATCTACTCTCTCTTAGAGGATGAACCACGCCCTTTAGCTTCTACTTTGAATGATACAACAATTCAAAAGGGGCATACATACGGCTTTGCAACTTTATTTCTTCCCTAGCGCTCTTTTTTTTGACTTTTTTCACCCCTCTAGGGAATCCATAGAAAGAAAAACAATTCCATTACCATTTGAATCAAGACTAGGTAAGTTACAAAAAGATGAGCCTTCTCTAGAATCAAACTAATCAAGTCACATATCATAGGCATACAAATCTTATCCTCGGTCCTCAAAACACCATCTGGTTCAAGTATAGCCTCTTTGTCTTAACCCCTCAACACCTTGTCTCGAATGAGATATAACTTCACATCATCAAATTGTCACTCTCGAATCTTCTTAACTAAGGAAGAACGAGCATCAATAAAAGCAATAAAACCCCACTCTCATCAGAAACCTACAAATAGATAAAGTTGTTGGCTAACCTCGAAACATCCCTAGCTAAAGGCTTCCTATCCACAGTAACCGTCATGAGACTCCCCATACTAGGAGTCTTCCTGCTCAAAGCATCAACCATCACATTAGCCTTTCTCGGATGATATAATATAGTTATGTCATATTCCTTCAGCAATTCAAGCCATCTACGCTACCTCAAGTTCAATCCCTCTGACTGAAAATGTACTGAAACTCCGGTGGTCGATGAATACCTCACAATTCACACCATACAAGTAATGATATTATACTTAATACAAACACCACTGCCGCTAACTCCAAATTGTGAGTAGGGTAGTTCATCTCATGAGCTTTCAACTGTCTAGAAGCATAGGAAACCACATTTCCATTTTGCATCAAACCCCACCTAAACCAACTTCAAAATCATCGCAATATACTGTAAAGTCTACATCTTCCTCGGGTAGAGTCAAAATAGGAGTCAAAGTTAATAAAGTATTAAGATTTTGAAAGCTTGCCTCACACTCATCAATCAAAGGAAAATCTACTACCTTTTGAGCCAGTCTAGTCAAAGAAGCCGTAATAGTGGGAAATCCCTGCAGGAAGCATCTGTAGTATCCATCCAACACCATAAAACTTTGAATCTCGATAGGGGAAGTTGGCCTCGTCCAGCTACTAACTTCCTTAATCTAGGACGGATCCACTCTAATACCCTTCTTACATAACGCGTGTCCTAGAAATGCCACAGACTCGAGCCAAAATTCACACTTAGAGAACTTTGTATATAACTTCTACTCCCTCAGCTTCTGAAGCACCAACCACAAATGACAAACATTCTCCTCCTCAGTATTAGAATATACTAAGATATCATCAATGAAAACAATCACAAAAGAGTCCAAATATGGGAGAAACACCCCATATATCAACTACATGAACGCTATCAGGGGGTTAATCTGCCCAAATGACATGACCAAGAACTCATAATGGCCATAACGGGTCCGAAATGATGTCTTAGGAATATCCAATGCCTGAATCTTCAACTAATGATAACTAAACCTCAAATCGATCTTAGAGAACAAAGCCGCTTCCTGAAGCTGATCAAACAAATCATTGATATGAGGAAAAGGATACTTGTTCTTGACAGACCCCTTGTTCAACTGTCTATAATTAATGGACATCCTCATGTACCCATCCTTCTTCACAAATAGGACTGGTTCACCCCAAGGTGACATACTAGGGCGAATAAACCCTTACTCAAAGAGTCATGCAACTGTTCCTTCAACTTTTTCAACTCAACTGTAGCCATGTGATATGGAGGAATAAAAATACCTTAGTACTCGGCTCTAAATAAATAGAAAAATAAATGTCCCTATCTAGAGAACCACCAGAAAGATCAGTAATAAATACATCAACAAACTCCCTAACCACAAAAATAGACTCTATTGGAGGTGACTCAACACTAGTGTCCCAAATGAAGGCCAAATAATACATGCACCCTCTATAAATCGCTAAGGTAATAATTTTAGCATAATAATCAAGAATCACAGGATAGGGAGAAAGACAATCTATACCCAATATAACAACAAAATCTACCATCCCCAAAATCAGTGGCGGACCCAGGATTTTAAATAAGGGGGTTCAAAATTTAAATAACTAGACACACGAACTAGTCGAAGGGGGTTCGACATCTACTTTATATACATAAAAAATTATTTTAACCATATATAAATAGTATAATTTTTCGCCGAAGGGGGTTCGGATGAACCCCCTCGGCGTAAGGTAGGTCCGCCCCTGCCTAAAATAATCATATCTACCCAAGTGTCATACCTATCTAAGGAAACAAGAAAGGATTGATACACTCGATCCACCACTAAAGGCTCACCCATGGGTATAGAAATATGAACAAGCACAGGCATACGGTCACATGTCAAATCAAATCCAGATGCAAAATAGGCAGACACATAGGAGAAGTAGATCCTGGATCAAATAACATAAATGCAGGTCGATGGCAAATTGGGACGATACTTGTGATAACTGTGTCAGAAGCCTCAGCCTCGGGTCTCTTCGAAAAAGCATAATAATGAGCTTTATTGCTACCACCAGTTTATAATGTACCTCTTCCTCCTCCCTGTGGAACTATAGCACTATTAGAACCCCTACCAAGAATGCGACCACCTCTATTAGTCTAAGCTCTACCTCGACCCTGGATCGGAGGCACTGGTGCTCTCGCTAGAGTAGAATATGTACACTAGGGACCTAAATGAACTTGCAATATACACTGATGGATCACATGATTGGGATCCCACAACTGTAAGAAGACCTCAAAATGGAGTACTACTATGATGAACCTGTTAGACAACCCTGGCCCACCAGCCTTTATTGTGATCCTTGATAACTCTGACCCATACAATATGACCCATGGGATATCTGAAATCCTTCAAAAGTTGGCATAGACACGTGAAGTGATCCTCTATGCTAAAAAGAACCACCACCTCTATAGGGCCCTCTACCTCTGAATGAGATATAAGAAAATTGACCAGATGATCGGGCCCTTTTGTGGTCCCTGAACTCCTTTTTCTCATCAACTCTACCTCCTTAGATACACCCATAATGTACTAGAAGGAAGCCCTCTCACAGAAGGATTGCAGTACCACTGTACGGATAGAATAGGTCAATCCTCATAAAAATCTACGGACCCTCTTAGTCTCATCAGGAAGGACAACTAATGCATGTCTAGATAACTGGTAGTAACAAGTCTCATACTTTACAACTATGAGGCCCTCCTACCACAAACTCTCAAACCGCAACCGGCTCTCCTCCCTCACTCCCTAAGGAATGAAACGATTGTAGAAGGCACTTGCAACCTCACCCCAAGTCACATGTTGTGACCCAACTAGTCTAGAACTCAAATACACTCTCTACCACTCTCTATCTGGCCTGTGAAACTGGAGTGTACAATAACAAACTCTGTGGGTCTCAACTAGCCCTACCGTCTCAAATAACTCCCTACACATCGTTAGAAACTCTTAAGCGTCCTCAGTATTCCTACCCTAAAACTAAGGTGGATCCATCATTTGGAACCTTTCATATCAGCGCTGCTTATCATTAGTCAACATAATCACAGGTGCACCCTGGGCTTTCTCCTTTTGTACTCCACCATCATCAGCTATAGGGCTTATCTATCCTACCAAACCCTGAAAAATCAGGACTTGATGTTGCTTTAGGGTTTGAGCCCCTTCTCTAGTCAGAGAACCCTCGAGTGTACCTATCGCATCCATACTCTATGTAAAACCCTCATGCATACCAAACACTCTCATCAAAATAGCCTGAAGCAATGGAGTAGTAGCAAGCTCTGAAGGGACTTGTCCCTCTCTAGCAGTAACATGTGGCTCAGGAGAAGCCTCTCTAGCATAGACTTTGACTGGTGCTGCTCCTCAGTCATGGACTCTACCTGATGTCGCTCCATGTCCATGGCCTCTAACTTGACCCCTACCTATACCCTTAGTTAGGTTCCCAATATCAACCTCGAGGACTGCCTCTCCTCCTCTATCGCTAGTTATAGCTCTTATCCTAGTCATCTTTCAAAAAAGACATGAAGCAACTCGGCACCATGAAAGTAACCACACACGATACGAATT
This sequence comes from Solanum dulcamara, assembly GCF_947179165.1. Classification (NCBI taxonomy): domain Eukaryota; kingdom Viridiplantae; phylum Streptophyta; class Magnoliopsida; order Solanales; family Solanaceae; genus Solanum; species Solanum dulcamara. The sequence goes on along the minus strand of NC_077244.1, from coordinate 14,736,217 downwards.
GAAAGAACAAAAGGGGAAATTTCCTAACATCCTCCATAGACTCTTGAAGATAAGTATAAATATCTCTGTACCGATCCTCGAGACTCTATTTAAAATTGTCTTGTACACACATGACACCTATGGACCTGACTCTAATACCATTTTTTTCATGAAAAAAAATATGAGTGTGATGGAACTCATCTCAGCCCATCGAAATGAGTCAGCCTAAAATCCAACATAAAGTAAATGAGAAATAAAAGATAATACAATACATAATTTAAGAAAAAAATGGATAAATAATCTCAAAATCCTCCAAAATTGGTCGTCACGTGTACAAGTCGCTAATGTGATACAAAAATAAGAAAAACATACAGTAATAATGTCTTTGTCTTGAGAATAAGACTAAAACATAATGAAAAAAGTAATATATGAATGAAATAGCTACCTCAAAAACTCGAAATAGTAACCTCGGATAAGGTGGAAAGGCTAGAAGTTACACTAGTGTGGGCTCACAACCTATACATGTGTAGAAGAAAGGAGTGAGTACCAAGATCATGGTACACATCAAGCAAAAACCTAAAACTAGGCATAGATAAATATTATACAAGTACTCATGTCATCCCAACCAATCCTCCATTAACTACAACTTGCATTGAAATAAGCCCAAATTAACAGTTCTAATATCATACATATCTCCCAATTAGTTGTAGCTCAAAAGGCCTCAGTCAAATCATATTAAATCACTAGTATCAATCACGGGAACAACAAGGGGAAACACAGTCTACAAATGGCAAAAAATGTGTAATGCAATGCAATAAAATGTCACATATAGTAATGCATTGTCTGTCATAATGATACACATCTGCTGACTAGCATGTCTGAACCTATAGGGGACTCACATAGTCCATGTATTCACTGGAACCATTTCCCTTCGACATCGTCGGAACCATTTTCCTTCAGCATCATCATTATTTCAATTCCATCAGAGTATATTAGAACCAATGCAAATAAGAAATATTCATACAAGTAATGATAATAGGATGATATCAATAACAATTCAAATTTAATATTCATATATTCATTTCACATGTCCATGATATGTCAAAGCCATCATCACAACAATCATACCAATATAAATTATCAAATTTCTATTTTATTATCCCTCTTCTTCATTATTAAGATCAATCATAATAATTGAGTAATCCAAACTAATTCTCATGACTCCTTAACACACATAAAAAGAAATATGAGATTTTACAAGCTTTAATGAATATTTTAAAGTTCACTTGCCTTAAATTCAACCACAACTACTCTAAAATATGGGCCTTTCCTTTATGTCGGCTCTCTGAAATAATAAAATCTAGTCAAATATGAATTTATAATAAGAATACGAGCAAAACGACATGCAAATTATTAATTTTGGAAACCGAGTCGCAGTCGACCCAAAAACTCAATTTCAGAAATAAAAGGGTAAATCTGAATTTTTTTGTATAAAAACGTTCTTCAAAGTATTTGGAATCTATTAGAAAAGACCATTTCGATAATGGAATTTAAATCAATTCACAATCCACATTCTAAGAAAGGTTTGGGTTCTTGAAAATCCACCTGCTTTTGGAGTCCAAAATCATGAATTAAAGGAAAAAATCAAGATATAATCAATGGGTAATAAAGATTATCAGTTACAATTAGTTATCCAATCAAAGTCTCATGAAAAACCTCTTTGAAGTCTTTCCCAAGCTCTCAAAGTTCAAAAATGGTGGAAAATAGGTATATTCCCAATTTTGAAAATTAACTACTACTCAGGGAAAATTTACCCTCCGCAAACGTGGAAAACTAACTCTACAAACACAAAGGCATGTGCTGGGACACTCCAGAAATGCGGTACAAGCAACACGAATGCAGAGAAGGGACAACACATGCTCCGCTAATGCAGGCTAGGGACCATGAATGCGGAAATGGAAAGACCTAAACTCCACAAACGTGGCCCATGAATGAGGATATGGAAAGACCTAAGCTCCACGAACATGGACTAAGTCCCACGAACTCGGAGAAGCATTTCTCAGTCACTAGATTCAACAATGGCTTAAACGCAAAATTCACCAAATAGACCCTTGAGATTCGTTCAGAACCTTGTGCACACAAATCAAACATATTAACTTACTAAATTTGATGCTCCAAACTTAATAGAACCATCAAAATTAGATTTCGAGGTCTTCATGACTCAAAATCCATTTGACTACAACTATACTATTTTAGGACTCAAAAACACCAAAATTCCCTTGGATCTCTCAAAAAAACACCAAAACTCTTTCTAGTCGCAACATCATCTCTCAAATCCAATAGAGTCATCATATTTCCATTCCACATATCTAAACTCTGATGTTAACCAACTAGGATCAAAACTCGACAAATTTCAACGTTGGACGTTAAATCCACAATACTACTTCAAATTTGATTTTGTCAATTCTCCTAGACCAAAGTTTACATTCCGGAGCTAATGGAACTCACAGAATTCCATTTTGAGACTCGTAGCTCTAGTTGGTATAAAATACGACTTTTGAATAACTTAAGCCTTTAAAACTCAACAACTTTAAAAAATATAGACTTTCTAAGAAATTTCTCAAAACCAACACCAAACACTAATCAAACATTACTCGAGGCAACTATCAGAAGGGATAAAATAGTCATTTTGCAAAATTCTAAAAATGACCTTCAGGGTCTTTACAAACCTACAAAGTAAAGGAAGCTCAAATCAGCTCTCTAATGAATGAATATGAATTGTTCAAAATGGAAGATGATAAGAATATGGAAAACATGTTCCCAAGATTTAGCAAGATTGTTTGTGAGCTCAAATCTCTTGGTATGTTTACTCAAATGGTTTATAAGTCAAGAAACTCATCAGGATTCTTCCAAAAGCTTGGGAAACCAAGGCAGTCATCCTTGAAGACATAGATCTACAAAATTGACCTATGATGAACTCAAGGGAAACCTTATGGCATAGGAACAAAATCATATTAATAAATACAACAAAGACGTGAAGAAGATAGTTGTCACCTTCAATGCGGAAATATATGAAGCAGAAAAAGAAATTATTGAATCCAACAACAAAGGGATGACTTTCATAAATCTTGGTATCAAACAAATACTGAGGCAAAGAAGGCAGAGGCCCCAATAGGATTTAAGAAGTGATTACCAGAGAAATGATGATAGATGTTATCATTGTGGTAAACCTAGACAGATCACACAAAATTGTCCTGAACTGAAAAAGATAAATTTTTGAAGAATTGAAAATCCAAAATCTCTTAGAGCTGGAAGTGATGAAGACATATCAAAAGATGATCCCGTAGAGACCACAAACATATGTTGCGTGGCAATGAATGAAATAAGTGAGGTAAAAATATTTAATTGTCAAAATTGTATTAACTTACAAAACTCTTTGGATATGATTACTGACAAACTTCAAAAAACTATTGATGAATATAACAAACTTTCTAAATAAAAGAAGGACTGGCAAGTTCTTCTAGAAGTAAATCAAGTAGAAGTCGACTTACTCCTAGAAAGAACTTGGTGGAATAAAAATGCAATTAAACGACATTAAGATATCACTAAGTCATAGCCAGCAATATACAATAAGTCTTCTCAAAACTCATCTTAAAGATTATCCTTTTATAGTGAAAAATCCTCTTTCAAATCCAGTTGTTTTACTTATGGAAACATTTCCCCCAAATCCTTTAACCGTATAGCACGTTCCACTAGTAAGTGGATTTGGCGACCAAAAGATGTTAATCCTACCATCAAGGACACAAGAAGACTTGGGTACCTAAAAAATGAAATTATCTGTTTTGCAAGAGCGTACAAAGAAGACCTACAAAAAGGTAATATGGGTAATTAACAGTGAATGTTCCAAACACATGACTGGAAAGAAAGAAAATTTCAATAAAGTAGAAAAAATTAATGGAGGCTATGTGAGGTTTGGAGACAGTGCTAAAGGAGAAGTCACAAGAGTTGGATCAATAACCAGAAGTCCTTCATGAGAATTAGTTGAAGTATATCTTGTTGACAAATTACAACATAATCTGTTAAGCATTAGTCAACTATGTGATTCAAGATTCAATGTTCGCTTCAATGCTGTAAAATGCATCTTTAGCAATCCATAAAAGAACATCAACAATTATTGGAGAATGAGTGGAGAACATCTATGTGTTGAACAACGTAGTTTTACCAACACTTACATATCTCACTACAGTATCTAGTGATCCCTCGTCATGGCATAGAAACTTTGGTCATGCAAGCATGCTCTTGAAGAGCTCTCAAGATTAGAATTGATTCTCAGATTGCCTAAACTAAAGTTTGAAAAGGATCATATCTACGACGGTTGTCAACTCGGTAAGAAAAATCCATTATCTTTTAAGGTCAAAGATATTATGAGCACATCCAAGCCACTCATCTTCTACATATAGATTTATTTGGACCCACAAAAACAACAAGTATTGGTGGTAAAAGATATGCATTTGTAGTTGTTGATGACTATTCTCATTTTACTTGGGTTATTTTCTTATCTCATAAACATGAAGCTTTTACTAATTTTGAAGTATTTTGTAGAAAAGTTCAAAGAGAAGTAGGTTATTTTATCTCCACATTCACAGTGATCATAGAGGAGAATTTGAAAATAAGTCTTATGAGGAATTCTACAATCAAAATGGAAATACCCAAAATTTCTCATCTCTATGTTCTCCACAACAAAATGGATTAGTAAAGAAAAAGAATCGGTCACTTCAGGATACAGCAGAACACTCCTAATCGATTGAAGCCTTCCAGATCATTTTTGGGCAGAAGTCGTAAGAACTGCCTATCATATTCTAAACATGTGTTTAACCAGGCCAATATTGAAAAAGACCCCCTACGAACTGTGAAAAGGAAAAAATCCCAATATTAGCTACTTTCACCCTTTCAAATGCAAAAGTTGCATCCACAAGAATGGTAAGACTAATTTGGGTGAGTTTGATTTTATAAGTGATGAAGGTATATTTCTTGGATATTCTCCTTCTAGTTGTACTTTCAGAGTTTTCAATAAATGAACGCTTAGTCTTAAAGAATCGATTCATGTTGTTTTTGATAAATCTAATCCAAGAATACAGGTCACAAAAGTGATAGCCCATGAAGTGGAAACTCTTCCTCAAATTCCCTCTTCTACTAATATTTCAAAAACTACAGATAGTGTTGTCTCACCTAAGTAAACTACTGTATTAGATGAATTGACTATCAACACAGAAAAGTCAAATATTCCTAGAGAGTGGAGACACAGTTCAAGTTTTCCAAATAATTTCATCCTTGGTGATCCTACTAAAAAGATGCAGACCAGAGCCTTATTAAAGAAGCAAGCCTTAGTTGCTTTAATTTCTTAAAAAGAACCAAAATGAATCAATGAAAAATTGAGAGATAAATAATGGATTCAGGCTATGAAGGAAAAACTAGAGCAATTATAAAGAAACCAAGTATAGATTCTCACCAAATGACCAAAGTACTACTCAGTAATTGGAACCAAGTAGGTCTTTCGAAACAAGCTCAATGAAGAAGGTAAGATAATCAGGAACAAGGCTAGACTCGTTGTACAAGGATACTCACAACAAGAAGGTATTGATTACGATGAAATATTTACTCCCATAGCAAGGTTAGAATTTATTTGCATTGTTCTTGCATATGCATCTTTTAACAAATTTAAGTTACAAATAGATGTGAAAAATGACTTTTTAAATGAATTTATAAACGAAAAAGTTTTTGTCAAACAACCTCCTTTTTTGAAAACCCTTCTGGTTCTGATTATGTGTTTAAACTTTCAAATGCTCTTTACGGATTAAAACAAGCTCCAAAAGTTTGGTATGAACGGTTAAGTACACTTTCAAACTCAAATAATTTTCAATGAAGAAAAATTGACGCCACTCTTTTTACTCAAAAACATGACTCAAGTTTTCTCATTGTTCAAATTTATGTAGATGATATTATTTTTGGAAATTCTAACATCTCTTTGTGTGAGAATTTTTCAAATTTTATGAAAGGAGAACTTGAAATGAGTCTTATGGTGAAGTCTCATTTTTCTTGGACTTCAAATTAAACAAACTTCAGAAGAAATGTTTATTAGTCAAGGTAAGTATGAAAATGAGCTAATAAAATAATTTGGTATGGAAAAAGGAAAGCTTTCAAAACTCCCATGAGTCCTTCCACCTTTCTGGAAACAGATAATGTTGGAAAAGACGTACACGAAAAATTATATCGTGCAATGATTGGTTCACTAATGTATTTAAAAGCAACTTGACTAGGTATAATGTTCAGTGTATGTAAATATGCCAGATTTTAGTCTGCTCTAAAGGAATCTCATCTCACTATAGTAAAACATTTATTTAATATCTGATTGGAACCTCAGAGATGGAATTATGGTATCCTCACTTGTCAAATTTTGATCTAATTAATTTCTCAGATGCTGATTTTGAAGCTGATAAAAATGATAGAAAAAGCATAAGCAGAACATCTCAACTGCTAGGACAATCTCTAATTTCCTAGCATAGCAAGAAGCAAACTTTTGTGTCTTTCTCAACCACTAAATCTTAATATCTAGTCGTTGGAAGCTTAGTGTAATGACTCTCATGATCATTTTTGTGTTGTGCATGATTTCACTGCTTTTCCCTTTTTTGTAGCTTCCTCGTAGCATTTGTGATGTGTTGGAAGGGGTGACACACTTCTCGAGTTGGTAGGGTGAGTTTTGAGTGAGTTTGACCATTTTGAGGCCTAACACTTGAAAAAATTAACTTTAGTCAATATTCAGAGATTTTGATGTTGGATGAAGATTCTGTCAGTTCCATCCGCTTTGGAAGGGTCATTTTGTTTTAGAGTGATGATCGGTTTGGGATATGGGGTTATCATTTTGATTTAATGAGATTAGGCATTTTAGTTTTGGCTAAATTTTAACTTTAATCAATATTCTTAATAAACATGCTCAGATTAAAATTCTATCAACACGGTTAGCATCGTAATGCCAAGTTTTGTAGAGAATGGCCTTTGGTTTGAATCTTGAGGCCTTCGGGATGGGTTTGTAGCTTTTTAGCATTTTGTTTGACTTTTCCTTGTAAGTGTTGACTTTGGTCATCATTTTTACAAGACGACCTCTGTTGGCCATTTTGCTAATTCCATTGCATCTAGAATGCCATTTTTAATATGGTATCATAGTTGTTTATATCGATGGAGTTTCGAACGAGTTTTGAGTCCCCAAAAGGAAAATTTACCATCCTTATGAAGTTGTTAATATTAAGTTGTTATTGCAGCTGACATTCCTTTTCCATGATCGTGGAACTTGGGTGCATTAGAAGAGGTTTGGCTGGCTGTGCATCACGTTCAAGGAGGCCAATGGGCCTGTGCTCTACAATCTCGGGAGGAGCTCCGCGTTCGCCAAGGTCATGGGGTTAGTGCTCCACATTCACGGGCTAGCCTTTATGTTCACGGAGGTTCAGTTGATTGACCTCGCATTCGTGAAAGCCAAAAGTCCTGGTACCAATGAGCTTTTAAAACCTGATTTCAGCATGCAATTCCTCACTTCTAACTTAGAAAAAGTACGTTTCTGAGAGCACCTTTTGGCTAAATTTGGTAATTCTTGTTGGAGGGTGTTGGAATTTCGTGTGGGCACGTTGCGAGGTCATTGAATCTTCTATTTCTCTTGGTAATATTTGTCAATTTCTCGCTAAACTTTAGTTTTTGATCCTTTTGAACTCCTTTAATGGTGGGCCTATTTTGGGATGATTTTAGATCAGATTGTGCTCATTTTTGGAGCACAAGGGTAAAAACCCCTAAAAGCGTTGTCTATGATATTCTAAATATCGATGAAAATGATACTGCTTCTGTATTTTGGGCATAACTTTTCATAAGATGGTCTAAATTAGGTGATTCAAATTTTTGTGTAACCCCAACATCACTACCTACAACTTTAAGGAGACCATATCTTAATATTAAGAGGCTAAGTAGGTCAAATAAATTAATCTTTGCAAGACCTGGTGTTGTGACAAAATACAGTATTTGTAGAAAAAAGATCGTATCTCACTGTAGGTTGCTTCAAATTAGTTAATTCTTGAATGACGTGAAAGGAAACTTCTAGATCTACAATTCATATGAGACACCAAATCCTAATTAGGAAGTTATCTTGTTCAAACGTAGCTCCAAAAAAGGGTATTCCGTAAAAAGAAAATTCATCTCACCAATCATAGAAGATCTAGATCCATTTGACATCAATCTTGACATCAATAGTCCTTCATTTGACATCACCCATGACATCACAATCCTCCATTAAATTTTCAAATTTTTCTTTATAATTATTTTACTTATTGTTAGGTCTCTCCTTCACACTTATACATACCCACCTTATTTCATCATTTTGTTCATCAAGCTTTCTCAAGCAACTCTTCTCTATATACACTTCTTTAATCATTCTCAAAATATAATTTTAGTTCTTATTAGTGTAGAAATACTATTTTGGTTACTCATATACTCCAGGTAGTACAAAACGCTCCGGAGAGGAGAAAAAGGCTAGGATTTAAGAGTGTTCATTAAATTCTTCAATTCTGAGTAAAACTTTAGATTCCAGGTATGTAAGGCTTCAATGAGAGTATTTCTTCCACTCTCATGCATAAAGTATTTCGATTATATGATAAATTATGTTTATTTTCTTTAAGCTTTACTCTAAGGTATGTGAGTATTGATTCATGGATCCTTTCATTCATGAAGCCCAAATGAATTATCAAAGTCTTCTATTTAATTCAAGTATGAAACTTTATGTGCTTTCATATCATGATTCCAAATGCATAGATTATTAAGTATTTGAAGTTTAATTACCTATCTTATATTGGCATATGTAAGGCTTCAATGAGAGTATTCCTTCCACTCTCATGCCTAAAGTATTTCGATTATATGATAAAATATATTTATTTTCTTTAAGCTTTACTCTAAGGTATGTGGGTATTGATTCATGGATCCTTTCATCCATGAAGCCCAAATGAATTATCAAAGTCTTCTATTTAATTCAAGTATGAAACTTTATGGGTTTTCATATCATGATTCCAAATGTATAGATTATTAAGTATTTGAAATTTAATTACATATCTTATATTTGCGTATGTAAGACTTCAATGAGAGTATTTATTCCACTCTCATGTCTAAAGTATTTTAATTATATGATAAATTATGTTTATTTTCTTTAATCTTTACTTTAAGGTATGTGAGTGTTTATCTATGGGTTCTGCCACCCATGTAGTCCAAAATTCTTTTAACTAAATCTCTTGATTTCAAGTAATATTTTTTTATGGGTAATTCTTATTTCCACTTAATATCATGAATCATGATTAAACTAATGATTATTGGTCTATTTTTATGCAAAATAATTTCATATGTATGAATTGATGGTTTGCAAGTAATTTATCTATTTATCTCTTTAAAGGTTCTTGAAATTCATGGTGAGTTGTTTAAAATATAATTTTTAATTAATGAATTTCAAAGTATTTATGCATAATTTCATTTACATAAATGTTTGAAAGTTGAAGTGATTTAAACCCACCTAATTTTACTATATTTTCAATAAAATTTGACTTGAAAGTTTTGACTCCAAATAAATGTTTATGAAAGCAATTTTTATGATCAGAAAGGAGTCTTATGAAATAAAAGAATAATGAAATGCTATGAATGATGGATTCTTTATATTATAAGTACAATTCTTGCATATTTGAATCACTAAAGGTTTTAATGAGCTATTCCACCGAATATGATATTTTGAATTCTCAATTTATATGTTATGGATATTTTGAAGTATTAAACTATTTTGTGGAATTGACTTAGCACCGAATGAGACATTGAGGTGAGATTCGGTAAGGAAATCCTAGTAGCAACACCTTGTCTCTTTAACTATGTGTCAACATAGGATCCCTTGTACGCTTAAGCTAATGGATCCACAAATAGCCCTTAAAGTTAAAGTTAAAGAAATGAATAAAGTTGACTCTATCCGGAAAGTAGTCTCTCCAGCCAACGTAGGGGGTTATGTTGGATTCTATATAATAGCTCACATGGTCTTAAATATCGGTTATGGTCATCTTCCCACAAAATAAATGTTTTAAAGGATATCCATATGATTGATTATGCATGCATTGCATTATGTTTCATATTACATAAATATTTTAATATTTCCTCAATGTTCATGCATGTCTACATACTTAGTACATTTAAAGTACTAACGCATACTCTTTTGCCTACATGATATCACCATGTAGGGACTGGTGCTCCTCCTCGTTCTCCTCCATGTGGCTAGTTGAGATTTCATTTGAAGGCTACTTTTGGTGAGTTCCCATGTTTCGAGAACAATACTTCTTTATCTTTCTAGCGTATGATATGGTGTGGTCTTTAGACACTTACTATGATATTCTTTCTATTATGATTGAGGGTGAGTTGGGGACTTGTCTTAGCCTCGTTAATTCTAAAAGTTAGAGGTATTATTGGACATATGTAAGTTGAAGATTTACATTATAATTTCCGTTTGTTTATTTATTGTCATTACCTATGAAGGCTAAAAGAATGCTAAGAGCCTTATTTGAGGTACTTTCGAGTTTCTCATTCACCATGTTACGTCTAGGCCCTAGACTTGGGCTGTGACAACAAGTTTCTTGAGATCATTGGAACCTTGTGATGAAGTCATTTTTGTGATTTTGTGTGCGGGTCCCAAGGTCCAATTTTAGCCTGTTTCTGATTCTGAATTTATAAATTAATATGGGTATCAATTATTTTGTTTTGATGTTCTCTCCGCTAACTTGATAGTGTGGTACCGTTCGGAGGCTCTACGGAAAGAAAAAGATCCAGAATAGAGGTTCGGGTGTAGTTTTGGCCTTGAGGTGGATTACGATCTCTTCTTTATAATTGGTTCAGATAATTTTATGTATATATATATATATATGAGAGTAGTTTGATCACTGTGAAGGGTTATAGGTAAGACTTTAGGATTGTATGACCTTTAGTATTGAAATGGCCATATCCAGGAATTTTAGTTAGTCTTTAGCCGTTGGGCCTTAGTTTAGATTGATTTTTGGATTGTTTGGTGAATTTAGCTACTTAGTATGCTTTTAGGTGATATAAAATTTTAGTCCCTTCATATTTTTGAGTTTTTTGAGTTTTTGGGTGCCTTTGTGTTGATATTTTTGGCTTTATTACTTTATTTTTATACTTGTTGGGCCCGAGACCTTGGACTTGGATTGGCTGAAGTTCTAAGTTAGTATCGCTGCTCTATAATGGGTGCTTACTCGATTCTGATATGACGTTTATGTGATGTGAATTGATGATTTCCAGCGGATTGCATTCATGTAAATTACTTGTTTTACCAACATGACTTGACTTTAGAAATGGGAAGGGGGGTCGGGCTTAAATCCCCGTACATGTGAGTTGCTATGTATTTTCTACTTGTTGGGCTTTATGGGGTAAGATTCGTATTGCACTTTACCAAAGGAACTTGTTTTCGAAGGAAACAAACCATGTTGGAATTTTAACATAAAAATGGAATTTATTTGGTTAACTTGGGAAATTTTTGAAACGTATTTGATTTGAACGACACTGAAAATATTTAGTTGCATGGCTAAATATAGCATGTTTAGATACTATTGATAAATCTGAGGTACCATTTCGGATAGCCCATAGACTTAGGTCTGGGCTACATTTTATTAATTCACTGTTGATAAGTTTGAGGTATCATATGGAGCAGCCTATGGATACATACCCGGGTTACAGATTTACTCTTGACGAGCCTAAGGTTTCATTTCGGGTGTCTCGGGGGCTCGTTCGAGTTTTTACTTTTAAGCATCTGTCCATTGCATTGCACCATTTTGTCTAGTTATATGATTTCTCTTTCAGTGTACTTGGGTGATTTTCTTCTCGATATTTGTGTGAGTTTATCTATGTTCTGTCTTATGTTTATGAATTATTGAACTGTTAGCCTTGTAGTTGTAGTACTATCGTACTCTTTTATATATATGGCCTATGATGCCTACTAGGTACCTCGTGTTTTGGTACTCATGCTGCACTTCTGCATTTTTTCCTGATGCAGCTCCCAACATGAGCCACCCTTCATGAGCATTGGATCTCCCTCAGATGTCACAGACTTGGATCGTGGTGAGCTCACGGCATTCAGAGGCTTGCTTCTTTCCTTCTTTTGTATTGGCTTGTATATTTTGTATTTTGATGAGTCAGATCTCTTTTATATATAGATTTCAGTACTTAGTAGCTCCGGTACAAGTGACACTAGGTCCGGGGTTTTGGTCTGCGTCAGTTTGTTCTTTTGGTCACTTTCGAACCCCTTTTGTACATTTTGTCTCCTATTACAGATTTATGATATAGCTCATTTCTTGTATTTATTAAACTTGTCTTTCGCCCTTTATTATTATCATTCTATTAAATTGTTGTCTTCCGCTAGTGTATCTATTGGGACTTTAGGCTTGCCTACTTGGGGGGTGTAGTAGGTGCCATTGTTGGTCCGACTGCGGATCGTGAAACTACGGAACTCAATTATTATGGATAATGCATCAATTACTTGATTATGACTTATGTTATGAAGTTGTTTCTATTTTTTGTTACAACACTAATGCTATTAGTCTATCAAAATACATTGTGCATCATTCGAGAGCTAAACATATAGCTATTAAACATCATTTCATTAGAGACCATGTTGAAAATGGAGATTTTTTACTTGAATTCATGGTTCTGAAAATCAACTTACAGATATCTTTACAAAACCTTGACTGGAAGAAAGATTTTCTTTCCTTCAAAAATATCTTGGAATTATTTCTTTTACTAATTAGGATCTCTACATGTTAAATGCTTTGCTTGTTAATTTTTTTTCTGCACCTTAAATATTTGCTTTGATAATTGTTCTTTTTTCAGAAACTCTTCCCATTCTTGTTACATCAATCTTCTTCCCCTCTATCAACCGTCGTTCTTTTCTCTTCATTCAAGGAACTCCTCGACTTCCTCTTTTCTTTAAAAAGAACTCACCCCTCCATCTCTCTTTGCTATCTTCTCTCACAATGACTTGAACTAGATCCATGGTCACTCAAAAGAATGTTGTTGAAAACTCCAGTTCCTTTGAAATCGATTTCCTCTCACTCTCCTTCGACTTCTCTTAAGTTGAGTCCTCTGTTAAGCCTCCCTCTTCAAAAAAGAGACCTTCGTCTATCAAGAAAAAGGAGATCAAGAAGGCTTGCTTTGATCCCATAGTAATCTTTGGACCAGAAGACATGCACAAGTTCTGAGCAATTGAGCAGAAGCGGAAATTTGATCTCTCAAGAAATGACCACTAGTACTAGGTCGTGTAATCAACTTGGAACAACCGGAAGAATCTCACTGTCAGGTAAGTTTTATCTTTAGAACTCAAAAGTTGTCTCTGCTCTTATGACTCTGTGGTCTTGAATATTATGAAGAATATGTCTGCATGTTCTATGCTAATCTTCGTGTCTCTAAAGGAAGTAGGGATCTAGAAACCTTAGTTTTGGAAAATCATTTCATTGTAAACAAATACTTGTTTAAAGATGTGTTTGAGTCCGAATTTTCTGGTAATGCTCTGTTCATGAATGGTGTTTGGCCTGAAGAGTTTGAGGTCTCTCTGGAAACCGCAAAGGCAATAGTCGTTGAGCCTAATGTTGATTTATCTGACTTTGGTCCTTTGTCTTTATGTTTTGAAAATCGCATTCTAGCTCATATTATTGCTACAACTCTGGTACCTCGAAAAGGGTTTCTCAGTATTATCTCAAATAGGGATGTGCTTGTCCTGTACTATCTCTTGAAAAAGTATCAAATCAACTGGGCTATTTGGATTTGTGAGTACATGTTGAAAAGTGCCGAAGATCAAAATCCTATTGCTAGCCTGCCCTATGGTTTTATTATCTCTCGTATCATAGTCGACTCTCTGGTAGATCTCTCAAAATACAAATCAATCAAAGTAGTTGCCACCTCTGACACTAGGACTTTCTCTAGCATGGGATATGTTCTTGTTGACAACGAATGACACAAGAAGGATTTTCTTAAAGCAAGGATTGACAATCCTAAAGTTAGTCGGGCGTCTGTTGATTCAACATCTCTTCTCTTCAAGGAATTTAAGGAAATTAAGACTTGTCTGGCTTCTTTGGAATCAAACATGCAGGTTATGCAAGAAACTGCTGGTAAGATTTTGCAGATAAGCAAGGATACTAGCACTGATTTGGGGAAGCTGCATCTGTTTATAGAAGGATTGAAGAAGGATGGAGTTAGGTCTATGGAGTTAATTCTATTAGAGCAGGATCCGACTCTTCCAACAATGAGTTGGCTATATCTTTCTAGACTTCCTACTCTAACTTCTCTAAGAATGATGAGCATTCCTACAACTCTTTATGAAGGAACATTTTCAACACTCTTAAATATTTTCTTGGTGATCGTTGACTCTGGTAGTTATGTTTCTTATGCTTAGACACTATTTCAAGCGATATGTCCCTTTCCACTTTTGGACTGTAAAATTGGGAATCCCCCCCCCCCCTCACTCTAACTATTGAAGTTTTTGTCAAGCTATGTTAATTATATCTGCATATTTGCCTGTATACTCCTGTGTTTCTTTATTTTGTTTTCCTTTTTGATTATGCCAAGGCGGAGAAACTAGATAACTATACAAGGAAGACAACAACATAAAGACATGGGGAGCTGCTAAAGGCAGGGGGAGCAGCATTACGACAAGTTAAAAACAGTATTGCATAGTTAAATGTCATTATCAAAAAGAGGGAGATTGTTAGTAATTGAGATATTTTGATAATGATCTTTCTTTGTTGTAGGAACACAACCTACAAGCAATTAATCATACAAGGAATGTTGACTCATTATAATCAAAAGGCAAAGGAATGTGAAAGTAGAAAGTAAATCAATTTGGAGGAAATCAAGTAAGGAAGGTCAATCTCAAGGAAATAAAGTGAGCTACAATCGGGAAGAAATCAAGCAACAACAAAAAGTTTGATTAATACCAAGCAATCCTCAATCAAGACCATGAAAGAAAGGGACCACTAAATTAGGGAACTACATATACACATATGGAAGACGGCAAAGATTCTCTTAATCCCCAGAATACTCTGTGCGAGACAGAGATCTATCCAAGGAAGATGGAAGATCTCACAAAGGAAGATTTTAGATGAACATATTTGATATGAACGTGCATACTCAATCAAGGAAAAATTAAAAATCATTGATTGAATGAAATCCCTTGGGTTTTACTTTATAGAGCTAAAATGGCTACCTCACAAAACCCATATATATAGTCCTCCTCGTCTAGCTAGATAGTAACACACTTCATTTGAAATTGTACAATTGTTTTCTTTCATCTTTCAAAAGCTTTGCAATCATCTACGTCTATAATTATAACAGTAAAGAGAAAGAACTATCTCTAGCATAGGTTATACGAGTTGAGGTTGCATTGTGTCAAGAAGTCTGATTTGCATATCAGATAGATCCTAAAGTCTCATCAATGTTTCACCAAAAATCTCAAAAAGCTCTGAAGAAAACCATTGTAACCCAATGGGACTGGACTAAGCACCACATTGGTGATCCGAACTAGGATAAAATCTCTATCTCTTTTATTTTTAGTTTTGCATATTTTATATTACCTGAGATACTAACTTGTAGGTTAGTAAACTCTCATTTTCGAGCAGTCGATTCAGAAGAAAATTTTAATTCACCCCCCTCCCTCTGAACTTTCATATGTTATTTTTTTAACCCCTAAGCTATGTTCTGCTTCTCAGGTAAAAGTTATTACGTTTCCTATAAATTAGACTTCGTAAAAATGGTGTAAAATATTTTCCATGAGGCGCAACTTGTTCTTTGAAGTCCTTGGGGTAAGTCTTACCTCTAAGGCAAGAGTTATAGAACATCTAATAAAATCAACACATAATATGGTAATGCTAAGTCTTGCCCATGAGGCTTAACTTGTTGTTTGGAAGTCCTTACCTCTAGGGAAATAGTTAGAGTACCTCATAAATCAAAACACAATGTGATATTGTCAAGTCTTACCCATGGGGCTCAACTTGTTTGAAAATCCTTGGGCTAAGAGGCAAAAGTTATAAAGCATATGATAAATCAAGAAAAAATGTCGTAGTGTCAAGTCCTGCCCATAGGACATAACTTATGAAGTTCTTAGTTTAAGTCTTGCCTCTACACCAAGAGTTATAGAATATCTCATAAATCAGGACACAAAAAGACAGTGCAACTCTTGTCCCTAGATCGTAACTTCTTCTTTGAAAGTTTTTGGGCTAAGATTGCCTCTAGAGCAAAAGTAATAGAATATCTCATGAAATTTCTAATATATATATCAAAATTTAAATAGTAAATATGAAAAAAGTTGTCTTGAACCTTGACACTTGAATTTAGGAATTATTTTATTTAAAAAAAATACAAAATGTATAAAACAAATAGCTTTTTTAGTTCCATAATTAAAAAAAATGAAAAGAGAGAAAAATAAAGATAAGCATAAAAAAAGAAAAAAAAGAAGTAAAAGAAAAAAAACATAAGAAAAAAAGAAAGAAAGAATGAAAAGAAACAAAATACGTAAGAAAAAAAAGGAAGGAAAAGGAAAAAAAGGGAAGAAAAAAAGTTAGAAATGAGAAAAAAAAAGAGAAAAAGGAAAAAAAAAGAAATAAAAATATAACTTTTTTAGTTTTATTTAGTTATCAAAATACAAGCTTCTTTTATTTTGTTAGGTTTGGAGGACAATTTTGTCCAAGAAATTTTCATTAAATAAATTGATGCTATTTTTTCAAGACTTTTCTTATGGGGAACAAAATATCATGATTAGCCTTAAGAAGACCATTTGCGAACTTAACCCCAAACTGGGCCACAAATGATGAGCCAACTTTGCTATGCCCAAGATGTCATTCTATCCTAGAGGTCCAGTTTGGTGTGATGTGTCAAATGCCGTGGCATACCAAATCAAATGAATAAACCAATAGGATCATGACACATGTCAAAGTGACCTTACATGTCTAGCTAAATCTGTTGGATTTTATTTAAATTAAATTATTAATATAAGTTTTCTTAAATGAAAGAGTGTATCTTTTCATTCTTTAGTTGGTGTTTTATAATGAAAGAGTATGTCTTTTCATTATTTAGTTGGTATTTTATAATGAAAGGTTGTGTCTTTTTGGTTACCACCAATTCTATTTAAATCTAACTACTACAGATTTACAAAAAAAAAATTTTGCAGAAAATATTTTCTTTACAACATTCTTCAAAGAAATATTTTCTTCTTCAAAAGATAAAGTCTTCAAGTTCTTACTTTTCAATAAGATTTCTTCACTATTTGCTTAGTGCAGAAATTCATAGGCTTATCATATCCACTAAAACTATTTGCATACAATTTTATAGTAATCTCGTGGAGGAGAGGGAGCAAATATCATTTTTAAAAAAGCGTTTTACACGTGTTTCAAGGCTACAATTTTGTGTTCTTTGTTCTTATTATCAAACATTCATCGTAGTGTTCTTCCTCATATAAATTTGTGTCCTTGATATATATTTTCCAACAATCTAAAAATGATTTTTGCCTTTTGGTTTAAGGGCATTCAACACCTTTTTGAAGTTGAAGAATTATTTTATTTGGTTTGATAGTATATTTTTTTTATCATGAATTTTGACACTATCAAAATCATGAATCAAGATTTTATCCGTCTTGATCGTTTTGAAGATGCAAATTTCACAAGATGGAGGGATAAATTCAAGTTTATGTTGACTGCTTTGGAGATATTTTATGTGCTTGATTCAAGCCTTACTCCGATTCCTTCACCAAAGGATGATGATTCTGAAGAACTTAAGGCACAAAGAAAAAAGGGGAGGAAGATGAAATCATGTGTAGAGGTCACATTCTCAACACATTTTCAAATCGTCTTTATGATCTCTATACTGTTGAACCTTCGGCAAAGAAAATTTGGAATGCTTTGAAATTCAGATACAAAGCCGAAGAGAAAGGTACCAAAAAGTTTCTTGTTTCTAAGTATTTTGAGTTTAAGTTTAATGATGATAAGCCTATTTTGGCACAAGTGCATGAAATACAGGTTATAGTAAATCAGTTGAGGGTTGCGGGAATTGAATTTTTTGTGCCTTTTCAAGTTGGAGCAATTATAACAAAATTGCTAACATCTTGAAAAAGATATAGGAAGAAAAATCTCCATGATTCTAAAGAATTTTCTTTGGAAGAAATTCAAAAGCACCTTCGAATCGAAGAGGAATCAAGGGAGAGAGATAAGAATGAAAATTCTTATAATGACAATAATAAGGCCAATGCTTTGAATAAACCCTCAAACAAATCTGACAAAGAAAAATCAAAGAAAGAAAATTCTCTTGGTCCTAAAAAGGATCAAAAGAAATTCAAGAAGTCCAAGCAAGATGGTTGTTTTGTGTGTGAAAAACTTGGCCATTATGCTAGAGAATCCAGATTTAGAAAGATCCAGAAATCAAAAGTGAATTCAACAAAAAAAAAAGGAAGAGAAATTGTGGTTGCAGTTATCAAAGTTGGACCTCTATATCGGATGGTTCCTAATCCTACATTCTATAACTGAAGTTGTGTTGGGGAAGAGATTTTGGCTCTACTTTCAATGGGGGTGATGTGTTTAAATTAATATGTCATCCTTTGAACATGTGGAGATAGGTTGTTGGCAAGCAAGATTAAAGTTTATTTTTGTGATAAAATCATTTAAAGTGGATAACACTGTTAGTGTGGATATCTTCTTTGACAGAGTATATTTTTCTTTGTATGGAATAACCAAGAAGACACTCTGATCCTGAAAGATGGACGATGAATTTGAAGGAACGGGATAAGTGTCGATTGTCAAGGGGGCACTAGTTTAAATCAAAAAACATTGTTAAAGAAGTGAAATTTGAAAATTAATCCTACTAAGTTGCTGAAGTATCTGATTTAGCAGAAAATTAACCGGAGATACTAAAAGTTGTTTGGGTTATACCAAATTCTCATGGTTTATTACATAAACGGTGACTTCGAATCTAAATATGGTAAAAGTGATCATATCAAAGAATGGAGTATGACAAAATCAAGTTTTATTTTCTTAACCTTATGTATGAGTTTTCTTCCCTTTCTGATTTTGTGAATTTATTTTCATAAATATTGTTAGGGTAGATGACTAGATGATATAGTGGTGATGATCTTCAAATGCTTGATAATTTTAGAACTAATATTTTCTTATGTAATCATTATGAGTCGTCGTTTTTTCATAAAGATCATATGTGACGTTTATTTTCAAGTTGTGAGCTGATATGAAGTATTTCATTTATAAGAATCATATCAATACTTGAAAATTATTTTTATTATTTTAAGATTGTGAGAATGAATGACATGTATTATTTGATACTATTTAAAGGTTAAAGACATTTTTTGACTTTGATGATTTGAAAGAAGCCTAGTAATTGTGTGTACTTTATCTAATTGTGGTTTGAATTTTCATATGTGATGAAAAATTCTTTGAAATATTCAAATTGTGGAGGCTTATTGATTATGGTTAGAAGTTAATATTAGACTTAGCAATATCTGATATATATTTGAAGAACACAATTATTTATGATAGTTAGTATACCTTAACTTTACGATTTTAATGAATATTGTGATACTGTGTGATAGTTTAACGATATGTTGATCATAAGAAAATAATTCAAAATCATAATAGAAACGAGAAGATTTTCATTTTCACATTTATAATGAAGGATCATGGAGAAATTGGTACTATGCTGGGTATCAAGATTAAATAAAATAGTGGGGGTACTGTATTGAGTTAATCTCATTATGTTGGAAAAGTGCTAAAAAAATTTCGTCACTTAAATATTAAAGAGGTCAATACCCTATTTGATCCTTGATCAAGTTAACTAATGATGATCAAAGAATTATGACTTAAATTGTTAAGCAAGTGCTATTGGAAGAGCCAATATTTGAGTTCTTGATTTTCTTTAGAAAACTAAAGATTTGAGAAACTTATATTTTATACTATTTTATAAGGTTACATTTAGTGACAATCAGAGATCGAATATGTCAGAAAAATAACTTTTTCATATGATGGATCTTTACCTTGAGAGGAGGTACAATTTCTTGAAATAAAGAAAAACACTTGCATTAGTAGAAGCACGGAAAGGAGTCGAGTGGTTGAGAGATTTCTATTATTTTAGAAAATTCATGAACTTTGCAAAATATGAGCTCAATTTTGTGATAGTCAAGCCTCTCTAACTCGAGCATGTAAATATTATCTATTGAAAAGTCAAAATGCATAAGTCATTGACATTATTATGTGAGAAAGTTAATTCAAGATGGAATGACTTCTATCACATTGGTGTAGTCAAAGAATTTGACTAATCTATTTAATTACGAAATTTATTAGAAGAAAGTTATCGAATACAACTTCAAGTTTGAATATATTAAAACTCCTTATTTAGGTCCACCAATAATGGCAACCCTACCCGACACTATGAAATGAATAGTTATGGGTTCAAAGGGTAACACCAAGTTATTGATACGTGGATGTTTCGATACTAAATTAAGAGATATACTAGTACTGGTTGTCATAGATTAGAGGTTTGAGTTCTAATACTCTTAATGAGGTTCAGTTCTATGAATAAGTGTCTCAAATATGACAAAGACACTGAAAGAACTTTACCTATATGAACATAGAAGTGATGCCGCTTCGATTGAGAGTTGGAGTTACTTTCATAAATGTTCATGAATTTGGATAGCACATGGACATTAAAGTGCTAAGCATATTTGAGTGGAAAGCAGGAATACGATGTTTATGTGTGTAATGTCATCGATGTTATCACAAGGAATAACATGTTCAAAGCTATTATGCTACATGGAATTTCGATTCCGTCTTGTGACATTATACTAAGGTAATGTTCAAATCGAAAGATACATTACTTTATGCATGAATATAACTTGATCTTTGTGTCCTAATTTATATTTAAACAAATGAGGGATTGTTGGATTTTATTTAAATTAAATTATTAATATAAGTTTTCTTAAATGAAAGAATGTATCTTTTCATTCTTTAGTTGGTGTCGTTTAAATAAAATAGTATGTCTTTTCATTCTTTAGTTGGTGTTTTATAATGAAAGGTTGTTTCTTTTTCATTCTTTGGTTACCATCAATTCTATTTAAATTCAACTACTACAGATTTACAAAAAAACTTTTTACAGAAAATATTTTCTTTATAACATTCTTCAAAGAAATATTTTCTTCTTCAAAATATCAAGTCTTCAAGTTCTTGCTTTCAATAGGATTTCTTCACTATTTTCTTAGTGTAGAAATTCATACGCTTGTCATATCCACTAAAACTATTTGCATACAATCTCATAGCAATCTCATGGAGGAGAGGGAGCAAATATCATTTTTAGAAAAGCGTTTTGCACGTGTTTCAAGGCTACAAGTTTGTGTTCTTTGTTCATATTATCAAACATTCATATTAGTGTTCTTCTTCATATAAATTTGTGTCCTTAATATATATTTTTCACCAAAATCAAATACCAATAAAAAATGTGACATATGTGTATAAATGACATGTTCTGACTAATCAAATATCGTCATGTCATTTGAATCTGTTGGCCCCAAAAAAACCTGTCTTCATCACTACTCCTCTGCCATGTCACTTAAATTTGATTGGCCAGAGAAAGCCTATCCTCATTACAACTCCTCCATTCCACAACTATAATAAGGGACATCATAATTTGAAAAATCCACCATAATTCTAACAAGTCAAGTTCAAGAAACAACTCAAGATGTTTAAAGAACAAGCTCAAAGACCGTTGGATCCAAAGTATAAGTTAAGAACAAGTTCACCAAATTCAAGATCAAGGTTAAAAACTCTTAAATTTATATTTGAAAAGACGAATTAGAGGATTCATAGAGATTATAATGCTTATATATTTGAAATAAAATACTATAATTGTTACGATATTTTTAATATTAATTATTATTTTCTCCATGTGAATTTTATTGTCTATAATATTTATCAAGAAGTTTTTGCACAATCCTTTTTTTTTTCCAAAAGCTATTGCCTGAATGTGATTTTACGTTTTTCCCAAATAAATTCTTCTTCCATAATCAAACAGGCAGTTTTTCTTTTTTCTTTTTCTAAAAAAAAAGTATGATTATTCAATACTTATCTTCCAAATGATTAAGCGACCGGCAAATACGACAATATTTGTTGTACAATGCTAACTGGAATCCGGGTTCAATTTAAGTTATAAATTTCCAAAAAGCCCTCTCCACTCTTCTTGTCTCACTTCTTCAGCAAATTAAGAATGGCGAATGGGGCACCAGTTTCAACATCAAAGGGAAGATGGAGCAACGTCTCCAAATATGCTGCTACTATTTTCTTTGTCATCATCTTCCTTCAGGTCCCTTTGTTTAGGTATAACTGCAAACTTGAAATATCTTTAAAATTCATTTCCATAATCTTGATTCTGAATTTTACATCAGGGATCGATTTCTTTCATATGAATTTTATTTTATTGTGATTCTACTAAGATAATATAAGTTCGATTTTGTACCTATTTATGTACTGAGGAGTACCCACTAACGTTCGTGTTTATTTTGCGTCAGATCTGGGTTCATTGAATTAAATGAAGCTTTATCTTAGTTATGGTTGATAGTAGAATTTATAATTGATGCCAATTTTATAAGGTTGACTTGTGAGTATTTACAATAACAATAATGTTTCCCAATTCCCAACGATCTTGCATCAATGTCGCCTAGATCCTGATTACATATTTGTTTACTTTCATTTGGGAAATAAACGGAGCTTCAGAGGCATTATTTTGATCTAAGTTAGTTGTGGTTTATATCTCCAAAATTTTAAGGGATTCCTAATATAAAGGGCAGCTCGGTGCACTAAAGCTCCCGCTATGCGCAGGGTCCGGGGAAGGGCCCGACCACAAGGGTCTATTGTACGCAGCCTTACCTTGCATTTCTGCCAGAGGCTGTTTCCAGGTTTGAACCTGTGACCTCCTAGTCACATGGCAGCAACTTTACCAGTTACTTCAAGGCTCCCCTTCAAGGGATTCCTAATATGCATAACGAATATTTGTAACAAAGTTTAAGATCTTTTAATCATCTGGATTTTAAGT
This sequence comes from Solanum dulcamara, assembly GCF_947179165.1. Classification (NCBI taxonomy): domain Eukaryota; kingdom Viridiplantae; phylum Streptophyta; class Magnoliopsida; order Solanales; family Solanaceae; genus Solanum; species Solanum dulcamara. The sequence continues at coordinate 14,713,054 of NC_077244.1, read as the reverse complement.
GTTCTATGCATTTGTTTATCATTTCCTTCAACTACCTTGGTAGAATTCAGTGCATAGATTCTTTTGAATGTAATCCATAACTTTAGTAGACTATCTTACTTGGCAAGTGACTATGAAGTTAATTAGTTGAGGGGCAAAAGAAAGCAATGAAATGGAATGTCCTAGATACTCCAGATGTGGTCTTCAGATGGTAGTGCCGTAGTAAGTTGAATGTTGAGGAAATCTTTTGCAGTTTGATGTTAGATCGTAGCTACTTGTTTAAAACCGACTGCGTTTGTATCTCCCATCCCAAAATTTCCAAGTCGTGCACACTTTGGATGGTCGTGCCTGTCATCTTATTCACTTTCTAGTACATCTATATTTCTAGTCCCAATGCATTTTATTTGTTTTCTTAATGTCCTCCTAAGACCTAATATCTCAATATGGGTGAGTGGTGGGTGGGTGAGTGAGTGGGGTAACAAGCAGATGAAACGCCTTTGTTTTCATCTCAACTGTTGCTTAAGAAGTTAATACACTTGAACTTTTGCAACTTTGGTTTGGGTAAAATATCTCTGATCTCTAGTTTTCACTTTTCAGATAATACTACATTTCCCTCTTAGACCAAGTGTTATGATTCAATTGTATGCTTGTTGATGGTGTGAATTTTGATTATTAATTTTGAACTTAGATTGATTATCATTCGGAATAGCAATTCGGGTAGAGTTGACGTTTGTAATCACATTATTCATGTTTTTTGTGTCCGTTAACTTGTCTCAGAGGCAGTGAACGGTCAGTTATCTTGAACATGGTGAAGGAGTACTTTTTGAATTATTTCAATTGAATTTATTTCGATTATTTTAGTTTAGATTATTTTTTATTTTGAATTTTATTTAGAAATTTCTAAATAAAAAAGAAAAAACAGTAATAAATATAAAAAATAGAAATACTAAGGAAGAGTAGGATTTTTTTAGGGAATGATTGGTCTGTCAGAAAATGAAAAAGGCGTGAAATTCGATTTCATCAGTTATTCTTTGAACATGGTGACAGTATTTCGTCTCATTCAAGCAAACTGATATCATCACTGCTACTCTTTTTGGGTGTGGATATGATTGAGCACCTGATGTGAGTTTTATTAGGGAAATGGATGGATTATGAATTGGGGTGGCAGGTGAGTACCTTATAGAAAATTAGCTGGGTGGGTTGTCCTTAAGAGAAAGGAGGGTAAGGTCCAGGAAGGTTGCTGTCTGAGGAATTTTCTTGTTGGAAAATGGTTTTGGGGCTCCCCATTGGAAACTCTATTTTTCTTAAAATGATTGATAACAAGTTTGGCCTTCAACAAATATGATTGAAGGTATCTATCTGCAAACATTTCCCCTGTTTTCTCATTATTGCTCATAGTATTGACAATGAAAACCTTGTGCTTTCCTGGAAAGACATTTTTTTTACCTTATTTATGAAAGGGGGTCTGGTTTCTTCCTTATGGCCTTTTTCATGTTTTTATTGTACTTCTCGTTCACAGTGATTTTGCACTTATTCATTAGGAGAGATTTTTGTGCCTTGAACTTCTAATTTTTGCTTGAGTTGAAGGATAGAGCTTGAAGATTTTGTAGTTCTACAATTCGTGGGCTTGTTCACTCGAATCTTTGCCTCTTATCTAACCTGCCTCTTGCCCATCCTCACTGCCCCAAAAAGATAAAAAGGAAAAAAAAAGAGAAGAATTTTCCAAGAAAACATTTTCTAGGAAAACAAGTGGTTTCTTACTTATTGTCTAGTGTTCGGTATGCAAGTAAAAAATTTGTCCTAAAAACATTTGTATATATCTAAGACAAAACTATGAGGATGGTGGGGGGGTGGGGTGGGTGGTTGTAAGGGTGGGGAGGAGACAACGCGACTTGTTTTCTCTATTTTCATTGGGGAAGTCATTTGCTTTATTTTTAAGGAGCTTGCTTTCCTAAAGAAAATATTTTCCAAATTTTTTGACCAACTGAACAAGAGATAATAGGAAAATCCTTCATACCAAACACAACCTTAGAGTCTTACTTTTCTTGTCTTTCGTAGGAAAGCTATAGTTAGCTGGAAGAGCTTACATGGTTTTCAGGTTAGGGTGGTACTATTCTTGTATCACTATTATGACCTCTACCAGACCAAATAGTGGTTTCTTGATCAGTTCACTGTATGTCATACTCATTGTGAGAACTTGCTTGATTTGTTGCTGTAGTTCCTCTTTTGTAGAATAACACAAAATATGTTTCTTGACCAGATAGTGCTTTCTTGATCAGTTCACTGTATGTCATATTCATTGTGAGAACTTGCTTGATTTGTTGCTGTAGTTCCTCTTGCTAGAATAACACAAAATATGTTTCCTCCACTTAGCTAAGCGATTTGTTTCTCAGATATGGATGGGTTTTCTTACATTATTCCCTCAGGGAAAACAATCTTGAATTGTAGGAGATTTGGATAGACTGAAATGCTTAAAATATGAAAGAGCATCACTTGCCTCATGTAATGCATAGTTTGAAACCTTTTCTTCTTTTTCTTTTTTGATAAAGCAGAGAGTGATTTCGTAACACCGCGGTCTGAAGCATAGGGCTTAAAATCTGCATGAACTAACTAAGCTCTCAAGGTGATGTCGTGTATTTGAGTCATTTGGGATAAAAATATTAAGGACAAGTTTTGATATTCTTAATTAAGTGATTAATTTGATCATCTGAATTTCATCGTGTGAGTGAGTGTTGTGACTGAACAAAGCTTTTCTTATACCTGAGATATTGAAGTTATGATATGAATTGGTAACTTAAGTAAGGTTTAAACTCATTCTTGTTCTTGAATGGAGGTTTGTTTGGACCATAAAGAGTGGTGATGCTCAGCTAGGCATTATTTTTACAAGGATAGCGGGTGGCTTCAGTAATAGGTCTTGGACAAAATTGAAGCCACCTCATGTAAGTTTCAAAAATACGACATACTTTTACTAGCTCGCTGAGTAACTTAATGTAAAAGAATAGTCAAAAGGAAAGAAGCTTTGATCCTAAGACTAGTTGCGGATTGGATTCATTATTTTATTTGGGCAGAGTCTAGTCGTGATTTTGACTGCTTAAGTAGCTTCTGCCAATGGTGACAGGACTTACGTTGTCTATCCGGTGAAAAGTCTTCTTGTCATAAATTTTACTAGTATGATCTATTTTCGGTGACTGCTTCGAGAGCACTATGTCTCCTTTCCAGTGAATGTTTGTCTTTTCTGGTGATTGTTCGATAACACTTCTCTTTCTCATCTCTTTTGACTATTTTTGGGCCTATTCCGGCCATTTGGCTCTTCTTTAGGTCTCTATTTTACGCCACCATCCAGTTACCTGACACGTTATTCTCCAGTATGCTAACAAATCATCCTCCTGTCGGGTGACACATTATCAGTAAGTTAGAACGAGTCAGTTGAGATGCCATCATTCAGTTGGCATCATTCATTGACATGTAATCATTATTGTCAAGTGGCATGTCATCTCCAATAAGTACCACGTATAGAGCAATAGTTTCCTGTCAACGTCACGTGCCTGTCCTGCCATATGTTTCCATTTCCAGTTAGCGCTACGTCGCGGTCAAACAACAAATCTCTCCAGTCAGCATCTTTCTTGAGCCAAGCCATTGTCCAATGCCACATCGCTGCTCTAGTAACGGCTCATTAATGCCACATCACTGTCCAGAAACTCGTTATGTTCTAGTTGTCTTCCAGCAGCACGTGACTTCTCTGTTTGCATTACGTCATTGTTAAACATGTTATCTTTCATTTAGTGCCTTAATAGAGCCATGTCGTCCTCGACATATCACTTTAGAGTTTAGACAGTGCCACATCTACAATCTGTTTCCATCCAACGACATGCCAATATTTACATGGCACCATGTCAACACCTTGTTGTCGTCCAGTGATACATCACAATTTTATTCACACAGTGCCATGCCATCAAATAGTGACCTTTTTTTGTTGCCCGGCACAACTTGATTACCTAGTCAAAATTTGTTAACTCTAAGTTGATCTAGAGGCAAGGCTGAGATGGTTCAGACATGTGAAGAGAAGACACACACGCCTCAGTGAGGATTAAGAGGTTGTCTATTGTGGATGTAAGGAAGGTAGAGGTAGACCTAAGAAGCCTTGGAGAGAGGTGATTAGACAGTATATGACTCACCTACAACTTACCGAAGAAATGATCCTAGATATGAAAATATGGAGTCTGGGATTAGGGTCGAAGTTTAGTAGGTTGAGTGTTGTCTAGTTCCATTTTTAGTATTGTTATTAGGGAAAAGGGTCAAAAATGCCCTTAAACTATTTGAAATGAACAAAAATGCTATCCGTTTATATTTTGGACCAAAAATGCTCTTGCTGTCAATACTTTGGTCCAGAAATACCCCTATTGTTGTTTAATGGGTCAAAAATACCCTTTTTCAAATAAATATATATATATATATATATTTTGAACACATTTTTTTCTAATAATATTTCTTTTATTAGCAAATGTTTATTCTATTTCAATTAAAAAAATATTAAAAAATTAAAAATATTTCTTATTTTATTATAATTATTTTTTATCGTTATTTGAATAAAAATTAATAATGGATTTATTATGATCTCATATATATGACATATATTATCCGTTAAAACATAAAATACATGAAATTATTCTTTTTTAATTGATAAAATGAGATTACGAAGAATAAAATAATTTCCTACATTTTAAGTGGTTTAAAAAGAAAGAAAACAAGAGTAGTGTTTTTTAAAAAGTAATATTTTTATAAGGAACAAGATTTGTTTTTTCTTAAAAAAAATATTTATTTGGAAAAGGGCATTTTTGACCCATTTTGTAACAACAGAGGCATTTTTGACCCATTAAATAACAATAGGGGCATTTCTGGATCAAAATATTGACGGTAAGGCCATTTTTGGACCAAACTATAAATAGAGGGCATTTTTGTTCATTTCAAATAGTTTAAAGGCGTTTTTGACCCTTTTCCCTTGTTATTATTAGTCTCTTACTATCTTATTCTTTGATTTTAGTATTACCTAATGTTTTATTTGCTTCAGTTATCTTATTTTCTTGGCGTTGCTACTATTCTCTTTTTCATTGCTTGCAACATGACTTATTCGCTGCTATATTTGCTTTGCATACTTGTATTTATATGCTTTACGTGAGCCGAGGATCTATTGAAAACAGTCTCTCTACCTTCATAAGGTAGGGGTAAGTCTGCAACACGCCACCCTCTCCAGACCCCACTTGTGGGATTACACTGGGTATGTTGTTATTGTTGTTTAATTTTAAAATATAATTTAATATGGTTATATGATAAAATGTGTCTATTTCTGTTGATCCTCGGCTCATTTCCTTCTCTCTTCTGGTTCTCACCCTCTAGTTTGTTTGACAAGCACAAATAATACCACTCTGTCAATAACAAAAGAAAATGCTCCATATGTTTCAATTTATGTGGCACCCTTTGCTTTAACACAAAGTTTAAGGAATAAAATAGACTTAAAAAATTTATGGTCTAAAACAACGGAAAAGCGTCAAATATACTCCTCTACTATTATAAATAGTTTAAATATACCTCTCGTTATACTTTGGGTCCAAATATACCCCTCTTGTTATACTTTGGGTTCAAATATACCCTCTCATTATATTTTGGCATAAATATACCCTCAATTTTAACGGAAAAACACCTGTCAAGCTTAAAATTAAATGGCCTACCCCCAATTTTATATACCCAATTTGTTTAGAAACTCACCTATCTAACCACCTGACCCAATCAAACTTAGTGTTTCTTCTTCTCTACAAGTTTAACAACCTTTACCACCATCAAAGCTATGGAAAATTATAATGGTGGCTTCCATAGCTGCTGGTGTTCAAGTTGGTTGGGCACTTCAGCTCTCTTTGCTTACACCTTTTGTTTAATTGCTTGGAATTCCACATCAATTTGCCTCTTTAATTTGGCTATGTGGAACAATTTCTGGTATGATTTTTTAGCCCGTTGTCGGTTATTACAGTGGCAATAGCTCATCCCGTTTTGGACGTCGCTGGCTGTTCATTGCCGCCGGCGCTGCACTTGTCACTATAGGTATTTTCCTCATCGGATTTGCTGCTGACCTTGGAATGTCTTCGGTGATCCCCTCGGAAAATGATCTAAGCCTCGTGCCGTTGCTGTTTTCATTGTTGGGTTTTTGGATCCTTAATGTTGCTAACAACATGCTACAGGTTGTGATTGGGTTGAGTTTCTGATCATACTTAACTGCCAATGAATTCTCGATTGAGCTAGCTGAAGGAGCAGCTTATGTATTTTTTTTGATGAAGTAAATGTTAAGGGGCAGCTTATGTTTCTGCTCATGATGATGAATTAAATTGGTATGTTTCTGGTCATGATGACCCTTTTCCGCTAAAACAAGCCTTAGATATTTGTGTGACTATAAATTATTTCATTAAGGGTAAAAGAGGAATTTAAAGTTAAATTGTTTCTAATTATCGAAATATGTCATTCTTTTTGGGACGGACTAAAAAGGAAAGTGTGCCACATAAATTGAGAAAAGGGCAGTAGTAATTTATTTTTCAATAGTTTTGCGAGTAACATGTATGCATTCATAGATGACAATTAAATTATGTTTAGATTAATTGAACTTAAGTTGAGGAATATTAGAGAATATTCCATAAGTTTGTGTTGGATATGAAAGAATATTCTTATATTCCAGAAGTTTGTGTTGGATATGAAAGAATATTCTTATAATTAATATTAAGATAATTACTACCTTGTTAGGCATACAGAAAAAAATACTTACCATATTGTATATAGCTTAAATCTCCTACTTAAGAAGTCCCAATTTTTTTGTTGTTGTGATAATGGTAGTGTTCGGGCATGCTTGCACACACCTTGACTATTCAATCGAGTATTTGCTACCATCCACCAATACAGTATCATCCAACTCTATCTAGACAATCAAAAGAAATCACTTAACATATTTTGCCTCTGTTTGTACCCGGGGACCCTGGTAGCAATGGTGCTCATCCCACTTCAGTGACCATTTAGCCACATCCTTAGATGCTATAAGAAATCCCTCTTGTGCATTATTAATAAACCATGTCAGTAAGAAGTTTCCTCTTTTTTCCTTTTTCTTTCAGACAACACTTCTCATGCATGCTTGACCTCAGTGTTACGGCTGGTTGGCATTCTTACCAAAGTAGTTGATCTCTAATAAATGGATGTCTTTTATCACGGGGACCGTGAGATGCTATTCTCAAGTTTGGAATCATGAATTTCTGTACTAAATTAATTTATGTTGATTGCTAAGAATCATTATCCTATCGGACACAATCTCTATACCTTGGGGGTAAGGTCTGTGTATACTCTACCCTCTCCACACCCCGCTTGTGGAATTATATTGGTTATTTTGTTGTTTTGTTGCTAAAATTATAATCGTACTGCTAGAGTTAGTAAGTTTCATTTAGGGTCCACCAATTATCAGAATGATGATCATATTCCATGTATCTGTGAATAATATGCAATATTTAAGTTGATGTTATTGATAAGCAATTTTATATGAACTTGCAGATAATCCACCTTGGGAAAGTTAGGAGGTAGTTTTTTTTTGAAGGGGTTAGAGGAGTGACATCCTTCTTAAAAGCACTAGGTCAAACTTAGCAGTCATGGGTAGAATTATGAAGCTTGGTTTGCCTCTTTAGTTTTATATTCTGACCATATAAATTATATTAGGGTGACAAAGTTTCCTCACTTTTCTTTCGTGAAAGTTAATCAGAGTGTTTAGTAGCATTCACCATGTTTTATAATTGGAAAAGGAACATCTCTTACAAGAATTATCCATTATTGCTTACTCCTTCATCTCCGAATATCTTCCTTCAGGGTGCCATGCAGATCTGGTATGTGCTCAACGCCTATGCAAGTCACATCCTCCCAGTTGATTTCCAGTGAGATCTTTCCTCTTTCATTAGTGAAGGCCATGCTCTATCCTGGTGCAGTTGCTAATTTCTTAATCACAAGCAGGACGGTTCCAAGCTGGGATAATCTGCTAAACATCTACAACCTGACTAATGTGAAGGAGGCGTCAGCCGTAACTGACCTACAACGCTTGGAGGTTTGGCCTTAAATCTATATTTCTCATTTTATGAGTACTTTAAGGTTGTGGTCTCCATTCTCTCTCTCTCACACACAAAGTGAGAGAGAGAGAGAGAGGCAAGTACGGTTCTAGCCATATTTGTTCTATTTTTTTTTGAAAATGGCAACTTCAGCATTAAGGGCATGCTGGCCACCACCAAAAAGTGTCAATTACAAGCTTCCTATCAAATCTACTATCTGATCTATATCTACTATACACAACTGTTTACACCAAAAAATTAAAGATATTAGACAATTCCATTTGACCTCGTGTATGGAATTGGATCTATCTTTAAAACATCCGCCATTCCTTTCCATCCAAACTTACCACCATATACATGATGGCATTAACCTCCACCATCTCCTCTGACTCTTGCCGCCTCCTCTTCTTACCCAACTCTTTAACAGCTCTGATGTATGTTCTGGCATTGTCCAATTCAGGTTTGAAATGCTAAGGAACAAATTCAAGACTTGGTTGGTAAAATTACAATGCAAGAAAAGGTGGTTGTTTGTCTCACCTGTCAAATTACATAAAAAACATTTGGGGACCAGTTGTCTACCCTTCTTCTGTAGTACTTCCTGTGTTAAACAAGCCCTCTTTATCACTAGCCAAGTGAAGCATTTCACGTTTGTAGGAATGTCCCCCTTCCAGAAATAGTTCCATTGATGCTTTGGATCTCCAGTCATCAGTTGGAGACCTCTTCTGTAGGCACCGCTAACTGAGTAAAGACCATCTTTTTTTATCTTTCCATAGCATCCTGTCTCTGGCATTTGTGTCTATACTCATTCCACCTAACTTCCCTAGTAAATCTGCAATGCACCCTTTCCACCTCCCAATCATTGAGAAATCTTCTGAAAACTAAATCCCATCCCTGTTCTGTCCAACAATCACTTACATTAGCATCAGGGTTCTCACAGATTTGAAAGAGATCTGGGAAGACATCCCTAAGAGAGGATTGTTCTATCCAGATATCCTTCCAAAATTTAGTTTTACTGCCACTTCCCACTTTGATAAATAGGTCCGCTTCCATTTGTGGCCACAAGCTTCTGATTGTTCTCCATACTCCCACACCCTAAGGTTCAATTGTGTTCTCTGAACACCAGGGGCTTAGCTCACCATACTTAGGTTTAATCACCTCTTTCCAGAGAGCATTTCCCTCCAAAGTGTACCTACACAACCACTTTTTCAGCAGACTTGCATTTTGCAATCTCAAATTTCTAATTCCCAGCCCCCTTCTGTCTTTTCTAAGGAGTGCAGTCCTCCAATTAACTAAACTATAGCCTTTTCATTCCTTGTTACTTTGCCATAGAAAATTCCTCCTGAACTTGTCCAATTGTTCCACTACTTTTGCTGGAATTGGAAATAAGGACATCACATAAGTAGGTATAGAGTCGAGAACAGAGTTTATAAGAATCAATCTTCCTCCTAATGAAAGATATTGAGCCGTCCATCTAGATAGCTTTCTTTCAGTCTTCTCTAGGATGCCATCCCATATTTCTAAGGCTTTGTGACTACTACCCAAAGGCATGCCTATATAGGTGGTAGACAGTTTCTCCACCCTACATCCCAGTATCCCTGCTAATGGTTGAATCTGCAGGACTTCATTCACAGGCAAGAGGCTACTTTTTCCCAATTCACCTTCAACCCAGAGACTGCCTCAAATAGTACCAGTATCACTCTAATATATCTGATCTGTTCTGCTACAAGTTCACAAAAAATGATGGTGTCATTTGCATAAAGCATATGATTAATTTCTCTCACTTGCCCTCCCCCCCCCCCCCTCCCTCTACATCCCACTTTGAAGCTCTTAATCCATGTGTTTTGTGCTGCAATCCTCATCATACAATCAAAACCCTCCATTGCCACAATGAAAAGGAAAGGGATAGAGGGTCACCCTGTCTCAGTCCCCTTTCTGATTCAAAAAAAACCCACAGGCTCTCCATTTACAAGCACAGAGAACCTGACAGTTTTAATGCATGTCTCAATCCATTTCAATCATCTACCACCAAATCCCATCTGGCTGAGAATATTTAAAAGAAATGACCAATTTACATGGTTATAAGCTTTTTGTATATCCAGCTTGCACAATATGCCCGGGTTTCCTTCCTTTATTCTCGACTCAATATATTCACTAACTATGAGTGCAGCATCCATGATTTTCCTCCCCTTCACAAAAGCCATCTGATGTTTGTTGATCAGTTTGTCCACCACTTTTTTCAATCTTTCAGCCAAACACCTAGCAATGAGTTTGTAAACACCCCCTACTAAGCTGATTGGTCTAAAATCCTTAAGTTTGGAGGCTCCAGCTTTCTTTGGAATTAATGCAATGAAAGTTGCATTAAAGCTTTTTTCAAAGACTTGGTTGGAGTGAAAAAACTGAAAAGTTTTGATAATATCTTCCTTCATTAAATACCAAAATATCTGGAAAAACACCATTGGAAATCCATCCGGCCCAGGTGCTTTCTCTTTTGCACAGAAGTTTAACTTTCAAGAATTTCATCATCCTCGAAAGGTTTCTGCAGCCACAACTGCTCCTCTTCAGTGATCCTTGAAACATACAGTAATCTTTGTTCAGGTCTCCATCTTTCAGTCTCCTTGTATAGAGATTTATAAAAATCTTGCAGTGCCCCTTTAATCCTGACTTGGTCCCTTATGATTTCCCCCTCTACCTCCAATTGTTCCATTGAGTTGAACCTTTTATTGGAGGTTGCAATTTTGTGAAAAAATTTCGAATTTTTGTCCCCGTGCTTTAGCCATTGGATTCTAGATCTCTGCTTTCAGGCTATCTCCTCTCGTTTCGCCACTTCTTCAAATTCCATACTCAAATTGGTCTTTTGCAGTAGTTCATCAACAGTGAGTGGCCTCTGCTATTGAATTGTCTCCCAGCTAGATATTTGATTAAGGATATCTTCTTTCCTTTGTTTCCAATTTCCCCTGTTGTTCTTACTCCACTCTTTAAGCTTTGCTTTCAATAGTTATAGCTTTTCGGCTAGAATGTAACCTGGTCTTCCAGTCTCATGAAAAGACTCCCACCATTCTTTAATCTTTTCTTTGAAGCCCTCCACTTCTAGCCACCATATTTCAAATTTATAATAAGATTTCCTTCACCCTTCATCACCGCAAGACAGCATGATGGGGTTGTGATCAGACGCCATCTTGGAAGGACAACATTGATGTATCTGAGTGAAATTTTCCCCCATTCTACAGAGTGCAAAAATCTATCGATTCTGGATGCACAATTATGATCCTCTCCTCTTCTCCAAGTAAAAGATCTTCCAAATAAAGGAGGATCCACCATCTCCAGGTCTTCAATGCCAGATGAGAACTCTATCATGGCACCATCTTTCCTATGACAGTTTGTCCTCTCTGTTGGAAATCTTGTGACATTAAAGTCACCACAAACAACCCATGGCCTATCAATATTATTCTTCATCTCAAGAAGCTCCTACCAGAGAACTCTTCTACTCCCCCTATTGCAGTCTGGCCATATTTGTTATGATATAGTTTATTAAAATTATTGAAGCTGGTTGTTAAAGGTTACTTCTTTATATTGTTTGTCATTCTTAATTTCATGAATTTGTCACTGTTTGTGGATGCCTTTAGTGTTCATTTGATTTCTGTTTGCCTTATTCTGTACAGCAAGGCATGTCCGCCGTGCTTAATTTGTTTTGAACGTACACTTTTTGATATATACTCCGTGTTTCTTTTATTTGCTTACTCCCTTTATTTCAAATTAGTTATCATATGTTTTATATTTGAATTATATAGGAAGTTTGTCCATTTACACTCATTGAATACTATCACCTTACTCAAAAAGTGACGGGGACCCATTTTTATATCAATAAAGGTTTGGAACTTTCAAAAAATTAAGTTAATGTCCACTTGGCACTAGTGCCCTGGACTTACCTAAATTGGGGTAGGGAATATGTATTTTAAGAGGGGTTGAAGAGTGAAAAGGATGTGATTCTCTCTAGAACCTTAGACTATTTTAAGACGGGTCCAAGAGCAGAAAAGGATATGATTCTCGCTAGAACCTGAGACAGCAGCTATCCAATGAAAAGATACGTCAAAATCTCTCTTCTTATGTGTTCTCCAAAACTTTTATAAGATCTTGAAAACTTGAGGAAATATTTGAAGTCTTTTATGTAGTAGGAAGTTGATACAGGGAGGAATTTCAAGAGATGCGTTACAAGTTGCATGATCCTTGTGCTAATGGTAATTTCTTGAAATGTTTGGTCATCCTTGTTACTGCTTGGTAATATAATCATCAGTGTGTTGGTGGTATGTCTTGGGAATAGTGAATATTAGGGCTACAATCAGATCTTTTAGTAGTATTTAAGTTCTAATAGATGCGATTCTCAAGCTCAAGCTCTGCTAATTTCCATTTTGGAATATTGACTACAACATTTCTGTGGAAGCAGTGACTTCTGACACTGTTTGGTCAGAAATACATAGATATAAACAGAATAGGTATACAAATAATAAAAATGACTCTACTTAATGGGTTGGGCTTCCTAGATCGATGGCCAAGTGCGTTCCTAGTTTGCAATGCATCATGAGTTTGACTCTCTGCAGCGATGGATTTTCATATTTTTTTTTATTTTCTAATAAAGTGACTTTACTTTTATTTTGTAAAAATCTGGTTTTGAGTTAGGCTCGATCCCAACAACTCCTTACTTAAAAATGAACATTTTTACCAGCCAACCAAACATACAATTTACATATGAAACTTGGACAATATAATATTTGACATATTGAGCAGGTTCAAGCAAAAACTTGAAAGAAAAAATTACTATTTCTAGAAAGCTGCAGTAATTTACATGAGTTGTGCTTTATTATTATATATGATTTGAATAATTTTTTCATTAATTAATAATTTAGTTACTTATTTAAATGTCGACACCGCTTACGAAAAATCCTAGCCACTGAGACCGGAAGGCCTTGCTGTTAAAAAGATTTCATTCTCAACTAATCTTTTTGGTGAATATATCTTATAGCGAATACCCATCAAAAGAAAAATAAAAATGAACTGTCCATGTAACATTGGGAGAATAGTGAGATCTTGTCTGAGTTTTGAACATTCTCTTCACATCTGCAATGATCTTTTGTTTGATTATACATCACCTATTCCCTCCTTTGGTTTATCAAGTGGCTATCTTCATTTTATTACTTTCTGGAAGGTTCTTGCTGGAAGCTATTTTGCTGTGGCTGGAGCTCTTATAGGCATTTTGAAACCTGGAAGGATGAGCATGTTTGGCACGCTACTTATTGTTTGGGGCCTTATCAAGGAAGGGATACTTAACAAGCCCACAAAAGTGGACCCTGAGAGGGCAGTGTATGTCTACCCGACAATGTTGCTAGCATTGGTATGTTCTTTCATGTCTGTCAAGTATGATATGAAAAAGGTGACAAGAGGTGCCCCAGCTAGACCTGTTGCAAAACCTCTCAAAAGTTCTTCGAAAGCTAAGCTGAAATGAGCATGACTTTCATGCTTTTGACGGGATACAAGCACCATACATACCCCCCCCCCCCCCCCCCGGCCCGTCCCCTGCTTTGTCATCATATTTCTTACTGCTTATGCAGTGCCTGAGGTCTAGTCCTTTCATTCTCTTTTCCATGAGAAATGTATTCTACATGTTTGTTTGAATTAATGAGGTAACTGTCTGGACTTGTAGTCTATTATGTAATTGTAATACAGGAGAAGAAATCTGGAGGGTTTCTATGGAACTACTATTGTAGTAAGTACAGCTGTAAATTTTGAAGTAGTTATTATGCTCGAGTATTCACATCTCTGATTTCACTGTCTTTGAGAAGGATCCTAGGAAATGCCTCAGGAAAATGAGGGACGGGGGTTGGAAAAATGTGTTATCTGTTTTTGGTTTGTGGATTTGTTTCACTGATTACTTCTCTGGGCAAAACCAATTAAAGTGTGGCTTGAAGGACAGTGCATGCTGCTTGTGTTTTACCTAAGAGTTATCCATATATAATCATCTTCATATTATCTTATTTGGTCAAGTTCACAACAGAGACATGTTCTGTGTTCTAGAGTGTAACTATTTGATTTGGCAAGATGTTATTTTCAGCTTGAATTGTTTTTACCTTTTTTTCTGCAAGGAGATTGTGGGAAATGAATGATATTGGAAGCAGATTTTGGCACACCGCCAGACTGTTTTGGGTTATTATTCTCTTGATATTTTTGACGAGTGACGAATGACGATTAAAAATTCATGTAGTTCCAAACTAACAGTGCTCGAGCCTTCTTCTCTTCTGTTCAGATCTTTAATGCGACTCCCATCCTTGATCAAATTAGCAAAAAAATAATACCAAAAACATTTTTGTCTCAACAAATCATCCCTACTGACGGACGAATCACAAAATTATTTATTTCCTTTTGTCTAGTTTTTGGGCAAGTTTGGAGTAAAGTACCAAATACATGGATGTATGGATGCTATGAGTACCCCCCCCCCCCCCCGAGCTACGCGTATTATATATTCAGATCAATCTGTGGCTTGGGAAAAGAATCTTGTCTGCAATCGTTCTAGTAATAGAGTTTAAAATTATAAACAACTTACCTGTCGTAACAGATTAAATTGTAGTTGTTTAGCCCAAAATTTGTTTAATAAAAAAGCCAGTTGCATTTGGTTGAAAGGACCGGGTCTTTTACAATAAAATTAGGGAAAATTAAGTAGTAAGGCAAACATACGGTATGTATTTAATATACATCACTATAGTTTGGAATAATTATTATTAATAGCTACTGTTTTAGAAATATAGCTATGCTAGTGCCCATTCTCTCTCTCGCCTCTCCCTTCTCCCTTCTCCCTCTATTTGCCTCTCTCTGCCTCTCTCTCCTTTCTCTCCTTTCTCTTTACCCTCTCTTGCTCGCCTCTCTCTTCTCTTCCCCTTCTCTTTCACCTCTTTCCCTCTCTCTCTCTCTCTATCATATCATATATTATTAAAAGTGGAAAAGCTTCAACCTCCAAAGTTGAATTACTATTTTACTCCTACACTAAATTAAAATCTAATTAACTATTTAAATAAATAGTAAAGTAATTAAAGTCTTATTTTATTCACATAAATGCAGAATTAATAAAAAAAACTATTTGCAGAAGAGCTGTGTCGATGCCCTAGTTAGGAGGTGCAAGCGGTTGAATTTGGGGGTTATACGGAGGGGTAGGGGTAGACCGAAAAAGTATTGGGGAGCGGAGATTAGACAGGATATGTCGCAACTTCATATCACCGAGGACATGACCTTAGATAGAAAAGATTGGAGGTCGCATATTAGGGTAGAAGACTAGTAGGGTAGAATGTGGTCTTGCCTTGTGACGGTTTAGGATTGGTCTGAGGTCTAGACGTGTCAGTATGGTTGTATTGTTATTGTCTTTTGATTATCACTTTATTTTCTATTGGTATTGTTCTTGCCTTGTAGAATTTGCAGCGCTTTTCATTTTAGCCGATATGATATATATATATTGTTGCTCTCTCTTCCTTGGGACTGATACTTTTGAGCCGAGGGGCTTTCGAAAATAGTCTCTCTATCTCCATGAGGTAGTGGTAAGGTCTGCGTATACTTTACCATCCCCAGACCCCACTTGTGGAATTTCACTGGGTATGTTGTTGTTGCTGCATTTTAATTCTTTAGTTATGACATTTTTAAAAAAAATGATTTTCAACGATAAATTTTGTATTTAGAAGCACAAATCAGTTTTATTTCTTTTTATCTTCCACATAGTGGAATAGTTTCATAGTCTTTTGATATTCTCAATTAAATTTTATGTAATTATCTAATCAGTATATAAGATCGGTATTAGTTTTGTGTTGCTTCTGTCAAAAATTATTCTCTCCTAAATGAATGATTGTTTTTTTTACTTAGGGCACTTCATTATGCAACATACCAGGTTAATTTCCCCCCCTTATTTCTTCTCTATTAAAATTGTATATTGGTGAAATAGTGTTTCTTTGTTTACTAATGGCTGATCCACATTTTATTAGATTCTGAAATGTGATTTGTTGAGTTAATGTGTATATATTAACATTCTTCCATTAGTTTGAATATTGTGGACTTCATAGTTTCTTATTTCACCATTTTCATATATATAAGACAATGGTACAAATGATAACAGTCAATGATACAAATACAAATGGTAGCAGTCAATGATACAAATGGTAACACAAACAATACACATGGTGGAACATAAATACAATACACAAGGCAACAGATGAATACAAATACAATTTGTTATGAATTACAACAACAATACAATCGTATTTGTTGATACAATTGTATTCGTTGATACAAATTGTATTTGAATATAAATTGTATTAGTTAATATATTTGATAAAATTGATTTGCATTAATGAATTAAATATAATTGTGACACCCTGGAATTTTTTTTGCAAAGACTCGAACATTTCTTCACGTGAGTGTAGACTCAGACCGGAGGAATCATAATTTTTCACCTAAGTTAGAATTAATTCCTAAGTATTTGAAGTGTGTTAGATGTGTTTAGGGGTCATAAGGGATCTCTAACACCAAGTCGAGTCCAAAGAATCCCGATCGATTAAGTTTTCAGACGAGTTAGTATAAGGGTCAACTTCAAATGACCATATATCCTAAAATAGGATAAATTGGATGTCCCGTAACCTATCAAATTAAAGGTCTTTGAGTCTTCTTTCCAACGCCGCCAAGATTGTGAATTTTGGAGTTCGGAGTCAAAAGTTATGACTATCCTAAGACGGACTAGTACTGTAGGAATTTCAGGCCTGGGTTGCAACTGCTGGAAATCTGGGCTTGGCGCCACAGTGGCGCGATGCTCCACTATCGCGCTAGGAAGAAGCCTCAGTAGTTTGGTCCCTGGCGCGGTGTGCCACTAGGAGATGTGCAGGGTTTTTAAGCCTATTTTCTAGAACTCAGAAAATATAGGCTTGACGCTGTAAGGGCGCGACGCGTCACTATCGCGCCACAAAACATCCTTAGTAGTTTGGTTCTTGGCGCGATGCGCCACTATCAGATGTGCAGGTTTTAAGCCTAAATTCGACTTGGCGCCGCAGTGGCGCGATGCGCCACTATCGCGCCAGGAGCATTTTTAGCCTGTTTTCCAGATTTTTGGAGAAAGGGCAATTTGGGTATTTTCCCAAATTATATATACACCATCCTTGGACTTTTTGGGACCATTTTTCAGTCCTCCCCTCTCTCTCTAAAAGCCCTAATATTTTCTCTCTCTCTTCTTCTTCTTCTTCTCCAAATCCTTCTCCAACAAAGGGTGCCTTCAAGAGTTTCAAGGATTCAAGCCTTCCATTGAAGACCTAACATCAAGGTTTCTTCAAAGTCTTCAAGCAAAGTATGTAAGGCTAACCTAAAATATGGATTGAGTTCTTCCATATGCCCATGTATGTGTTGGATAGGAGTTGTGAAAGATTTGAACCTTCTAGGAAGGTTTTCTTGAAATTTTTCCTAAACCCTAGAATATCTTTATATACTAAAAATTGATGGATGATTTCATGACTAGTATTATTAAATAGTCAACTTTCATATTATTGACTACAAATGGATCTTTGGATATAGATTTATAGGTATTGACGGTATTCTTGAGTTGAGTTTTGTTGGGAGTATGGATTCATATTTCATTCACATGAACCCAAGATAAGATTTCTTTGTCATAATTGTCTTGAGGTTGAGATGGATGGTTTTGTGTATATGTGTATTGATTGGAATGAAAAGAATGAATTGGATAGTTAAGAATGTCCTTTTGCTTCTATAAATTGAACATATGACTAAAATAAAGATTTTTGGAGTAGATGTTTGACGATTGATATGATGATGATATTTGACAATGATGTGATGATAATGTTTGATGATGATGATGATGATGTGATGATGATGTTTGATGATGATGTGAATAATGATATTTGACGATGATGTGAATGAAGAGGTTATGTTAATGAGGATGTTGTGTGATGAAGTAGATTAGAGTCTAATGTAATTATGTGATATGTGATTTGCATAATTTGATTTGATTGGAGTCTTATGAGCATTTTGAAAATAAATGATCTTTCGAGAAGGAGTTTTAAATAAATGATTGTGAGTATTTTTTCATAAACTATTTATACACTATTTTGAGTTTTAAAGAATGATTATTTTCATCTATGATTTAAAAAGAGTTTAAGCATGAGTTGAGTTTGAGAAGTCTTTTAATTTTTTTTTTTGAACATAAGTATTTTGAGTATAAATGAGTTGAGCATTTTTACTTTAAAATATCAATTTTTGAGATTGAGTTGAGATTGTATAAATTTTAAAGAGAAGAGTTTGATGATTTGAGATGAGTCGATTTGGAAGAAGGTCCAATGAGGCCAGATTTGATTGAGTTTTGAAGAGAGTCCAATGAGACTAAATGAGTTGATTTGAAAAAGTCCGATGAGACTAAATGAGTATTTTAAATATTTTACTCACTTAATAGCTATGTGCGTATTGAGTCTTAGGAGGAGTATTGAGCACCGAATTGGGTAAGAGTATAGTCCATACTCGAATCCCATAAACTACGCCGCCAACGTAGGAAGGGATTGTACCGTGTCGGATGTTTCCCTATTTCATTGTCCTGAAATGATAGGACTTGATTGATTGATGGATCCATGATTTGGTTGAGTCGTTCATACCTTGGAAAGTATGAACGGATAGAGCAACGGCGTGACTCGTTGTGCATCACCTATATATATAGGTGGTGGGATTGTTGTCAGTTAGAGAAACTCCCAAATTGAGTGGACTGTGCATGATATGATTGGTTTGATGATTGAGTTGGATTGTATAACATTATTAAGTTCAAATTTGCATATTTATTGAGTTGAGTCCTTTGACTTGATTGTTGAGTTTTTATTGATTTGATTGTATACGATTGAATTGGATTGGATGATATATGATTGGATTGTGTATGATTGGATTGGAGTAGGTGATATGTGGTGGATTGGATTAAATGATATGTGGTCGGATAGTGTACGATGGGATTGGGTTGAATAGAGTGGTATGTGATTGGATGGGATCGAATTGTAAATGATTTGATTGAACTGTATTATACATGATTGGAATGGGTTGTATGGTATATGATTGGTCTTTGTCTAAGACTGTATCCTTACTTTAGAGTTATGACACTTCGATTTAGTCCCTCCTATCTTTCTGATTTTGAGATATTTGAACCGATGCTATTCTACCTTGAGGTATGTTTCATTCTGCCATATTACACACTCGTACATTCCATATACTGACGTCCATTTGGACCTGCATCATTTTATGATGCAAAGACATGTTTAAGAGATCATCAATAGAAGCACCATTGAGGATCTATACACACTCAGCGTATTGGTGAGTCCTTCCCTACATCCGGAGGACACCGCTTATATCATTCTTGTATCGAGTTAGCCCTTTTCATTTTGATTTAAGGTAGCCATAAACATGTCATTGGTACTAATTAGATAGTAGTGATGAGGCTTCATAGACTAGATAGTGATGGGTCGGTTGGGTATTTTATTTCCTTGAAATTATTCTTGTCAAACTATTTTAATGACAAGGATTGAAGTTTGATTTGTTGGCCCATGGCCTTTCTTTCTTGAGTTAGATTGTTGATTTGGGATTTGTCCACCAAATATTTTCTTTATTTTAAGTCTTCCGCTGATTGAATGAATGAACGGATGTGTGATCAGGCTATGTGGTTCGCTTGGGAGCCAGAAATGGTTCCTGAGTGCCGGTCACGTTTAGGGTACCCTCTCGGGGCGTGACAATAATAGTCTTTGAAATAATTATATTTATTAATATAAATCAATTGTATCTATTGTATTCATGATATGTTTATCGATTAGATATACAAATTGTATTTGATTATACTTGATACAATTGATTTGCATCAACGAATTGAATATAATAGTCTATGATACAATTGTATTCATTGATACAAACCAATTGTATCAATTGTATTCATGATACATTATTGGTCATATATATAATTATCGATCAGATATACAAATCAATTTTATCTCTCTCTCCTCTCTCTCCCATATCTCGCTCGCCTCTCTCCTCCCTCTCCGAGTCTTGCTCACCTCTCTCCTCCTTGTAGTAGTAAGTTCTTTTTTTTATATAAATCAATTGTATTCGTGATACAATTATCGATCAGTTATACAAATTAATTGTATCTCTCTCCTAGATCTCAGTTGCCTCTCTCATACCTCTCTCAATCTTGCTCGCCTCTCTCCTCCTTATAACATGTAACTATAAATTATAGTAAAACAAATTATAGATAAGGAGCCTGATTATCTTTCCCGTCTTAGTTATTTTTTAAAATTTCCTCATAAAATCAATCCAATTACTTATAAAAGTTTTATTATGTGTTTGAAGCAATAATCTATAATTGAAATATTAGGTGAGATAGACAACAACAACAACAACAACAATAAGTAAATTCAATAATAAAAAGAGATAGAAATTCTTATTAGATCTCTTGGAACAATAATGTAAATTACCTGAATGATGAAGAAATGATTAAATAATTGAATGTATGTCGTGAAAAATAAAGAATAGAGTTGTATTCAGGTGAAAATGATATGAGATAATGGGTTAAATGTAGGGTTGACTTGATTGACTAACTTCCCTAACCCTACACATGTATTGACCATGACTATTGTGGAAATCATGATGTCTTGATAGGATAGAGTGTGGTCCCTCAAATCTCAGGGCGTCGTTGTTGTATGCTTATTTTTCTCCAGATGTTTTCGAACAAGCCTCCTTGACGTACAAAATTCACGAAGCCGAAAGTTTTGTGTGGTAGCAATCCTTATCTCATTTCTGAACTTGGTAGGTGTGTGCATATCAAAGTGTATCTTACCTTTTCCTCATGTGTCCAATCAATCTGGGTAATACTCCACAAATTTCAAGTTAAAATCTATGTCGTTCATTGAATGCGTATAGACCTAAATATGATGATTTCTATTTATAAATAGTTGTTAAGATCAATTTCATAGTCTAGGACATGTATTAAGGTCATAAGGAACCTCTAACACAAAGTCGAGTTCAAAACTTTCCTGCCGATTAAGTTTTTTTATGAGATCATGCAAGAATCAACTTCAAACAAGAATATCTCCTAAATTATGAAGAGTTGTGTCACTTAACTATCAAATTAAAAGAGTCATCTTTCCAACACCAGAGATCGTTTATTAATTTAATTTTGAAGTAGAAAGTTATGATTATTTTACTGGATTGTGTCTGGACCGAAGAGTTTGGCAAATGACACTTGTTAATTCGGTGAATCTCTGAAGAGATTTTCATTCCTAACTACATCGCTGAAATGACCAGAAACACTTCATTAAATTTGGCAATCCAAATCCCCACTTTGGTGATCCGTTGAATAGTTTGGCGATGAGGCCTCTGAATCACCGCATTGTCCTACAGAATCCTTTAAAAGCTCTTTTTTGATTTTTGTTTTCTTTTTACGTCCAAAAAGAATAATTTTGTCCTTTTATCCTCAATGAACTTCTCTAAATCCATATTATAACCTAATAACATCCTAATACGTATAAAAGTTTTCAAAATTCCTATTCTCATTCTCCCAAAGATCAAGAACATTAAGAATGAGAGTGTTCCAATCCCAAGATCTAAAGGCTCTAAACTCAAGATTCTCTTCAAGAATTGTAGGGCTTTCAATCAAAATTCTTCTCCAAACTTTATCTCAAACAACACCATAGAAGGATTTCTCTAGTTTAAGCTATAAGGTTCTAAGCCCAAAGATTTTTAAAGAATTACTAAAATTCAGGTATGTAAGACTGTCTCCACTTGTTGAAACATCTTGTTCTTTCCCATGAATTACGTTTCCATATTTTCAGAGTATCTTCCATGAATAAGTTAGGATTGGAACAGAACTTCATGTTCTTGAATTATTGTTGATTCTTTATGAAACTCCAAGAAACCTCCATGAAAGCATCTTATTTCCATGATAATTCTTAACCCCATAAGTTTACAAGATACTTCCATGAATTATGAATGATTATGATATTAACAATTTCTATCTTGAAAACTATGTTGATTGATTTCTTAATTAAAATATTATGAAATTCCCCAAATGTAAGTATTAGGATCCTATCATATGTTTCCTCGACTACAATATTAATATGATATATGTCTCTCATGAATGCAAAGCTGTGATACATGAACTGTAACCTCATGATATAATGATATGAACTAAATTTATGAACTATGGTCCTTGAAAGTTATGAACATGAGCCTTTAGGATAATTCATAAATACGTGAGTTTAATATAGCTAACTAGTTAATCAAGAAGGCGTAAGTCTAAATTATGGACACTTGAAACTACATTTGTCAATGTAGGTTAAGGATCGTATCGTTAGTTCAGGGGACGTCTTCTTTTACGCTCCTCGTAAAGGCCAGTTATGGATCCACAGAACATGTACACCTATGTCTTGTTCACAATAAGATATGAGATGGCTTAGTTGATCAGGCCAAAATTAGACTCCATGTACTTACATGGTAATTTATGTCGGTTATGGTATTAGACTCTCATAATGAACTAAGATATGTTATGATTATGATTATGTTAACTTTTTCTACTAATCTTGCTATGTATGTTTATGTTTTGTTTCACCATTTTATATATAATACTATTCCACATGTAATTATATCCTTTCTGCTGAGGGCACTACATATTTAGACCGATGCAGATCTAGGTACACAGATATGTGATTATGCCACTCTTAGGTACCATATCTTTTGCTATTGGTGAGCCCTTCTTTATTTCCAGGGGCTTAGTCTACAACTTTCAATACTTTATATGTTTATGTACTTAAGGTATACCAGAGGCCTTGTCCCAGTAGACATTACTCAGTGTTATTTTGAGGATTCATAGATAGACAACTAGTTATACTTTAATTTGAACCTTCTTGTCCTTTGTTAGTGATTTCAATACTAAGACTTATATTTATGAAAAGTGTTTTTGTTACAAGACTTTCTCTCCAAATGCTTTTAAGTTATGTTTCTACTTATATTTAGATGTATGTTCATGTCTAATATCATGTTATGGGTACGCTTGGACCAGTAATAGCATTGAGTGTCAGTCCTTCCTAGGGTCTAGGCTCAGAACATGATAAGTTTGGTAGCAGAGCGCTAGGTTCAAGTTTTTGAGGCAGTCTATGAAACCGTGTTAGTAGGATCTTATTTATAATTGTGAGGGCCCTATTTTTATAAATGAGGTACTACAGATATTTAAGAAAAGTTTTCCCTTTTTTCATACTCTAGATCATACAACAGAGCTATCTCCTAAGAAACATATGTAAATTCTTGCATTGCTCGAATTCCTATAACTAATCCTCTTCTTCAAGCTGATAGAAGTAGTAAGGTCAGTTTCTACCAATAAGGTGTTTTCAGATAGAACTATCAGCATTTTAAAGGCCACTGAAAGGGCTTGAGAGGATCCCATTAATCTGTTTTAGCCCATCAATTCAAAAGCTTATCCTTATTTATGTGAATTGTGTTATTGAGCCAAAATATTGGAACACTTGGGGTTGCCTATGGTTGTCCTCTGTCCTGTGTCAAAGGCATATGAGCCTAAATTTAAGAGTTTTATAATAACACCACACGTGATTTAATAACATCGTATTTTAATCAAAATCTGAAAATATATATTTATTGCCCTTCAAAAAAATGGCTTATTTATGAATTTTTTTAGTTACGATATAATTGTATATTAATTTATTTTATAATAATTTTACAAGTTTTTAATATTTTAACGAAGATAGCAAATTTTGTTATGTCAAAGAATTATTATTATATGAGGTAAATTTTATTCAAAATAATTTTCGATTAATTATATTATAGTTTAAAAATTATATATATTTTACCACGAATCTACAAAATACTGTGTGCATGTATAATGAGATAAGTATATTATGATGGTACAGTCCCACTTCCACATGGGAATAGGTAATTGTAGCATCACTTCTATACAGTGCCACTTATCATTTTCAATACATTGACACCTTTAATTTGTATTTTTTTACTAAACCCAAAAAGAGGCATATATATGTATGTGACTTAACCGACTCTTGAGAGCTCAATTTCTTTATCTACTGCAAGTAATTATTTGCATTTACATATGACTTCAACAATCAATTCAACCTTTGGCGAAAAAAATGCTACTCTTATTTCTACATACATTGAACAAATATCTTGGGGAAAAATCTTTTGAGGTCATATTTGATCACCGATAGAAAATTGATTATCTATGTTAAGTTATTCAAGTTCATATTCAAGGTATGTTAAGATAAAATTTCTCCTTTTCATAACGTACGATTCCAAAAAAATTATTAATTATCGAATAAGTCATTCTTTTTACTATTTCATTGTTAGGAAGATCCTCTGTGAAGGGATCGTATCATCATCGTGCTTGTACTATTGTGAAGTATGTTTGGCGATTAAAGTTATTTCCCGTGGAGTTTCTTATTCGTTATGTCTATTAGCAAGTTATTGTCCTAATAGTAAACTAAAATGGTGGGGACCTATTATGTTGTATATAACGGAGTTGTTAAACTATTCTTTCTCGCCAGAAGCTCTTACGAAAATGTTATTTGAAATTATATTCATACTAGATATTTTTCTATATTTTTGTCACGACCCACGCCTAAGGCGACACTGCGAATGAGACACCCGGAGGTACCTCACCCAAGCATCTTATAATTCATTAAGCTTTTCATAGGTGATGACATTCAAAGAATAAGCGAAAGTAAAAAGGGGAACAGAACTAAGGGAGACCATCATAGAATAAGAGTCATTATCGACTTCAAAACACCATACATCTATGTCCAAACATACCTCTACTAAAGAATTGGCGGAGGCTAAGACATGTACGTAGCTCACCCTCATAATAAATGGAAATAAGTACCGTAATAAGAATCCAAAAGTCTTTACATAACAACCTAAAAGAGGAAAGGATGTTGTTCCCGAAACATAAGAACTCATTGAGAAATAGCCTCCAACACAATCATTTAGCCACGTGGCGGTGAGTGTGGAGCAATGCCAGTCCCTACATGGTAATATCATGTAGGCAACAGAATATGCGTTATTACTTTGAATGTACTAAATATGTGAGCATGCATTATAATGAAAGAATTAAGACATTCATAAATAAAGTACATAAGTGAATGCATGCATGAATAATCAAGTAATGAGAATTTGAAACATTCATTTGTGGAAAGATGACCGTAACCGACATTTAAGACAATGAGAGCTATTACATGAGATCCAACATAACCCCCTACGTTGGCACGTGGAGACTATTCACTGGGTAGAACTCCGTCAACTTCATTAATTTCTTTAACATTTAGGCTATTTGTGGATCCGCTAGCCTAAGCCTACAAGAGCTCCTATGTTGGCGCATGGTCTTTCACTACCAATTCCTTTCATTTTCAATTCGGGATGATGAGCCCAAAAATTCCTTTATTTATTTATTATTTTTTATTATCTATTCTTTTTTTCGATTCTCTTACCGAATCCCACGTCAATGCCCCATTCGGTTGTCAGTCAATCCAACAGAATAGTTTAATAAAACATAAAAACATAATAATTTACATATCTTTAAATCATAAAACATCATTAGGAGGAATAGCTCATTAAAACTCTTGTTTGATTCACACAAGTGAGAATTAGCCTTTCATAAGTGGAATACATCATTTCATGATCATTTCATCATTCTTTCATTTCATAAGACTCCCTTTAATCATAGACATTTACCTCCATAAACATTCATTTTAGAATCAAAGCTTTCAATTCAAACTTCATTGAGAATATAGTGAAACTAGGTGAATTCTATTCAGTCAACCTTTAAATCATTTAAAAAAATGCTAGCATGCATGAGAGTATTGAAGTGCATTAATAGAACATCTTTAAAGACACCCACCAATATACTTCTTAAACCCCTTTTATACTTCCATATAAGGACCTTTTAAATAGCCAACCATTTCACGAGATTAAGAGTCAATACAAGCTAAGAATGGTAAATAAACTTCAAATATTCAAGAATTTATACATTTGGAATCATAGTATGAAAACCCATAATAATCCACCATTTAAATAAAACTACTGAGTTTAGAAAACACTTGGGCTCTATGGGTGGAAGAACCCATGAATGAGACCCATATACCTTGCAGAATAAAACCCTAATGCAAGCTTGGAAATAATGGAGACTTAAAGAACCTTGAATGAAACCCTAGACCTTGAAGATCAAACCCTTGGGAGAACTTGAGAGGAGAGAATTTTGTTATTGAGTCTATGTGTGGGAATGAGAGATTGGAATAGCTTAGGGTCCTTAGACAGAGTCAATTTAGTCCCCCGAAATGACCACACTTTGGTTATAAAACATCAGAAAGGACCAAAATACCTCTATTAA
This sequence comes from Solanum dulcamara, assembly GCF_947179165.1. Classification (NCBI taxonomy): domain Eukaryota; kingdom Viridiplantae; phylum Streptophyta; class Magnoliopsida; order Solanales; family Solanaceae; genus Solanum; species Solanum dulcamara. The sequence continues at coordinate 14,686,507 of NC_077244.1, read as the reverse complement.
AACTGACCGAACTGTCTTCACGGAGGACCCATCACGGTCCGTGGTGCTCACCACAGCCCATGGTGGTGTCCCGTGGTAAATGACTTGGGGGAAAGGATTTTGGGGTTTTCAGGGAAAGTCTTAGGACTTCCTCCACAGAGACCTTCACGGTCCATGGAGGGCATCAGGGCCCGTAAAATATGGTTGTAGTGCAGGACCTGCAGGAGTGACCACCACGGTGCACACCACAGTTCGTGAAGAGTTCTACGGCCCGTGGTGGTCACTTATGGTCTTTGCCTTGGAAAGTTTTTTGAGGCTTTAGGGGAGGGGTCACCATAGAGGGAACTACAGTCCGTGGTTCTCACCACGGTCTGTGGTCCCTTGTTGTATTCCCTTCCTTGTAGGTTGGAGTTTCTGAATCACCATCACGGTGGCTCACCACGGTCCGTGGTGCATACTACGACCTGTGATGGCCTTCCGTGGTCGTCACCTTTTGCCAGTTTTCTATATTTCTTTGAGATTACATTATTTGTTCCTCGTTTTAGGTCTTTCCAACTTCCGAGGTCTTACAATATCTCCCCCTTGGGAACATTCGTCCTCAAATGAGAATCATTAGCATAGAAAAGGACACGACACGAGTACTAGCAACCCAACATGAATACAATGACACTTGAAATGTATTGAATATGAGATCTTTAAACTTAACATAACACATGACTTTAAAAATTCAATTTCATGAACATGCCTGCATATGAAGACTTAGGAAAATCTGAAACATAGGAGTTTTAAACATTTGAGCATGAATAACTTAGTACCTTAGGCTTGAGTAGAAGGAAATTAAAGAGATGAATATATCGCTTCATCATACTCGCTTCCGCTTCCCATGTAGCGCTTTCAACTTGTTGATTTCTCCAAAGGAGTTTAATGGATGCAACTTCTTTGTTCCTCAATCTCATAACTTGACGGTCCAAAATTTCAACTGGGACCTATTCATAGGTCAAGGTTTCTTCAAAATTTACTACTTCTAATGGGACAATGGAACTAGGATCACCCGCACATTTTCTCTACATAGACACATGGAACACCTGATGAACCATGGCCATTTCCAAGGGAAACTCCAACTCATAAGCAACCTTACCAACACATCTACATACCTAGGGCTCAATTTCCCCTTCTTACCTAACCGAACTACACCTTAATAGGCAAAACCTTCAAGTACACCCAATCATCCACACTAACCTCAAGATCCCTTCTCCTAGTAGCAGAATATAACTTTTGATGACTTTTTGCCATCTTCAACCTTTATCTAATGACCTACACTTTTTCCAAAGCATCAAGTACCAAATTAGGACCCAACAAGGTAGTCTCACCCACTTCAAACCAACTAACTAGAGACCTACATCGTCTCCCATACAAAGCCTCAAATGGTGCCATCTCAATATTTGAGTGCTATCTATTATTATAGGCGAACTCAATAAGCAGTAGATGATCATACCAACTTCCTTTGATTTCCAACACAAAAGCCCTTAACATATCCTCTTAAATTCTCTATTCGGCTTGCCCATAGGTTTGAGGATGGAATGCGGTACTTACCTCACCTTGGTGCTAACACCCCTTTGAAACGACCTCCAAAAGTGATAAATGAATTGGGTACCATGATCCAAAATAATTGACAATGATACACCATAAAACCTTACCAATTCCTGAATATACAACTTAGCATAATCCTCGGCACTATAAGAAGTCTTGACCGATAAAAAGTGAGACGAATTTGTCATTCTATCAAAAATCACTCAAATCGAGTCATGGTGTTTCCAAGTACGAGGAAAACCCACTACATAGTCCATGTTCACATCTTTCTACTTCCAAGTGGGAATTTCAATGTCTTGTACTAGGCCAAGAACCTTGCTATATCCTTTTTTATGCCACCCCACCAATAAAGCTCTTTTTAAGTCTTGGTACATTTTAGTCGAACTGGGATGAATAGAGTACAAAGAATTATGAGCCTCCTTCAAGATCAAACACCTTAGGCCATCCACATCCGAAATACATAATCAACCTTGGTAGTGAAGTAACCCATCTCCCCTTCTTAAAAAGACCTCTACTTTCTTTTCTTTTACCAACCTTTTTAACTCTACTAACGTTGGGTCAAGGTCTTATTTTGACTTAACAACCACCACCAAAGATGATTCAGACCCGTTATGAACAACCATACCACCATTATCGGAACCACTCAACTTCACTCCTAAACTATCCAACTGGTGAGCATCCTTTATGAATTCCCTCTTTCCTTCATCAACATGAGACACACTCCCCATAAATACTCTACTAAGTGTATCGGCAGCAACATTGGCCTTACCCGGATGCTAATGCACACTCATGTCATAGTCCTTGATGAGTTCAAGCTACCTCATTTTCCTTAGATTGAGGTCCTTTTGGGTGAATACATATTGGAGACTCTTGTGATTGGTAAACACATCCACATGCACCTCATAGAGGTAGTGCCATCATATCTTTAGAGCAAATACAAAGGTTTCTAATTTAAGATCATGGGTAGGGTAGTTATGTTCACGTACCTTCAATTGCCTAGAAGCATAGGCTATAACCTTCCCATTTTGCATCAAGATACAACCCAAAACAATATTTGAAGCATCATAATACACCACAAACCCTACTAAGACTTCTAGTAGAGTCAAAATAGGAGCAAAGTTAAGTCGATCTTTCAAAATTTGGAAATTTTTTTCACACTCATCTGTCCATAGGAAATTTGCCTTCTTTTGAGTAAAATTCATCATAGGAGATGAGATGGAAGATAAGCCTTCAACAGACCATCTAAATCCACAACTAAGCACCCATAGAAATCAATTCCTTACTCGCCTTTCTTGAATAGTCTAGACCAATCTATTAGTTAGTTAGAAGTTAACGGAATTCGGGCAGCATCTCTTCTATAACTTGCCCTATTCGAACTTTACATTACACTTTCAATTAGTAAAGTAAACCAACAACAACAACCAGCATCCAATAAACAATTATACCACCTCAACATCACACCAAACAAGTCCCAAACAGCCCGCTCAAAACTATGACTCCAAAATATGGTTTTCAATCTTTATTTCATAAAATCTTAACCACACGAAACGGGATGTCATGTGGATGAAACCAGAAGAACCTATACACATATTTAGACATGTTTCCATCCCTGCAATACCAAAAAACAATTCCCAATACGACACTACAATAACAACGACACTAGTTACATTTTAAGCCACTAGAATACGTCAAAATAGTCCCTACACGATTGACAACTTCCTTCAGCCGTAACGTCCATATTTTCACGTCTACAACTCATATTTACACATCCATAACATTCTTAAACACTTACCCAAATGTGGGACAAGAGAATCAAACCTTACCTTGCTGAAAATTTCTCTTGAAAGCTCCCTAACGCGCTGAAAACTGATGGGCTGTTAGTTGCCCTATATTGCTACCCCAAAAATTTAATTTATGCAATTAAACACCATTATGTAATCGTAGGATACCTTAAATAATTAAATCATAGAACAAAATCGGAGGGCTTACCTTGTTCTTCTGGCTGCCGTGACTCTCTCTTCTCTCCTTCATAATTTTTCTCTCAAATTCTAAGTTAAGAATTCTGAAAATGAAGATTTAGTCATAAGATGACTAATATATAACCTTCCTCAGAGGTCGACATGTGGCAGCCCCTAGGGGTGATATGTTGCATCCCCCTAGGGTGCCACCTCAATCTTGCACCCACTTCTTTACTGCTATATGGCAGTGTGGGACCCACCTTAAGTAGGTGTGTAACCTAATTAGTCCAAGTAGGTGCATCACCTGCTTGCTTCTGAGTAGGTGCTACGCCTTCTTCCATCTCTTCCGTGGGTTCATAATTTTGTCTTACTTTAGGAGCCTATGCAATCCTTGCTACGGAAGCTCAAGATGTACTCCAGTAGCTTCAGTATGTAAGACGTCCAAGTTGGTAGCTTATGCAAGTAAGTCAAGTCCCAGGACTTATTATTTTGTCCCCCAACTCATTCCGAATTCTTATAACTCTATTTCCAACCTTTCTTATTATGGGATATCTCATTCTCCTTTTCTTAGAGTTATTTGATAGCGTGGTAGACAGTCTAGGTCACGTGGCAACTTTTAAGAAGCTTAAGAAAGTGTTCCAAAGTACAAAAGTATGGGGCATAACATCCTTCCCCCCTTTAGAACATTCGTCCTCGAATGTTAACTAAGCTCATTAGGTCGTACGAGGATTTTAGGAATTCTCCATAATAGTTTTCATCCGTAGACCTTTTAATCATCTATTAAACTAACCTCGGAGTTTAGACTTCCTGTAGACATAGGGAGCACGTACAAATATTTCTTTTCCATCTCTTCTTCGGCCTCCCAAGTCAACCCTTCGTTATTCTTATTTCATCACAAGACTATGACGGAAGCCACGTCCCTAGTTCGCAACCTTCTAATATGCCGAACCATGATGGTGATAGGTTGATCCTCATAGGATAACTCCTTGTTACATGGATATCCTCCACAGGAAAGATTCTGGAAGGGTCGTCTACACATTCGTGAACCCTCGATATATGAGAGACTGGGTGTACTGCTCCCAAATCCGATGGTAGGTCCAACTCATAGGCAACTCTGCCTATCCTATGAATGATCGGATAAGGGCCAATGTACCTCGGCTCAGTTTCTCTTTTTTGTCGAGTCTCATTACATCTTTTTCTGGTGATGCTTTCAAGAATACCCAATTCTCAACTTCAGACCTGAAATATCGATGTCGATTATCTGCGTATGACTTCTGTCGACTCCAAAGTCTGTTGAGGCATGTCTGGGCCTGTCAATTGGGTTTCACTAAGCAATTTCACTAAGTGGCAAATAGCCATCCCAACTACTACTGTAGTCATTAATGCAAGACCGCAATATACCTTTTAGCGTCTAGATAGTACGCTAGGCCTGCCCATTCATCTGGGGGTAAAATGCTGTACCGAGATTCACCTAGGTTCCCAATCTCTTCTGGAATAATCTTTAGAAGTTAGACACAAATTGAATTTCCCTATCCGAGATAATAGATGTGGGAACTTTGTGAAATCTTACTGTTTCCATAATATATCATCTCGCATAACCCTCAGCTGAATATATCTTCCTGACTGGAAGAAAATGGGTTGATTATGTCAGCCTATCTACCATAACCCATATGAACTCATACTTCTGTAGAATGCGAGGTCAGCCTGTACTATAATCCCATATTAACTGCTTTCCATTTTTGAGTCGAGATTTTCATTTCCTGTAATAGGCTATCAAGCTTCTGATGCTTAATTTGTTTAAGCTATTGTACAATTTCTCTTAATCTAACTTATAACACTTTAGGCATTTTATACTGCGCTTTTACTCAGATCTTCTCTCTAGTTCTCTTATCACACATCATATTATAATTTTTACACAATGTGTGTAGGTGCTTAGAGCAGTCTAGAAAATGCCTTAGCGCCGCTATACTAGTCTCTTACCTCCTTTAGTCGATGTCAGGGCTCCACTATGGCTTTTGTCCTTAATATCGACTATATCTTAATAGTTCTTCTTTGAATCATCTTACACCTTTCTCTAATAGATTCTAAATATGGCAATCACATTGATGTTACTGACTTCTTTTTATCGAGTAATCACTTGATCTTACTCTTAGTATACCAGTATTCGTCGGCCGCATAACTATTCTTGTACAATTTACACAAGGTGCGTTCAATTTTAGTCATAGTCTTTCATGCTCTTGGCTTACTCTACTCTACATGTGTCATTGTACTAACACTCACTTACAGTCTCTTTGGTCACACTTGTTTCACTTTCTTCACTTACTCTTAAGTTCTCTTATATTCTACCTTAGGAGAAATTTCTTATCTTTCCTCTTGTGCTATTTGTATGCCAATAACTCTGTTGCCAACATCTTGACCTTTAGTCAGGTATAGCCTTGCTATCCTTTAAAATACCTTTACGTTACCCAGTGTTATTCTCTTGCCGTGTTTGGATCACCCATTCTATGATGTCATACCATTCGAGGTCTTTACCAATAATTTTCTAGTACTGTCTCAGATATCACCTTGGCTTCTATCCGTCTATTATTGGCTTTTAGATCTCATTAGCTCGTGCCAGTATGGGGTCTCACTTGAAGTTAAAGTATTCACATTAACATGCTGTAATGTCAGTTGATTTCATCTCACGCTTGTATTTCTCATATCCGCTTCCCCCCTTTAGGGTGTATCCATGACATTGTCTGTTTATTTTCAACTTTTCAGATGCATATGAGTCTTTCCCCACATATTTGGTATACTTCACCATATTCATATCTTCCTCTCTACCACCTATACTTTAGGTTACCCATGTACGAAACCTTAAGGTACTTAAAACTTCTCAATAGACAAATACTGGTACTCGAGTAGTATACTTAGGGTAGCAATGCATTTAAGACACATTCCCTTTATCCCAATCAATAATTACCTAGTGTTTATAATCGTCTCAAATTCTCCATTCAGGAGCATTTACACTCTGATGACCCATGTTTAGAGCTTCATCATAACACTAGCCTTATCCCATCGTTATCAACTTCCAAAGCATACTATGAACTTATAGCTCATTCTTTTTTTTTTTTTCTATTTCTGGGAAAATTTGGGTAGAGTTTCCTCTGTATTTCTTACTATCTCAACACCTACACACAGAAAATGCCAATAGTGCCTCACAGGGCCAACATATATATTCTGGTCATATCATATCGCAGCCACACAGAGGGCCCAATATCAATAACAGTATAAAATAATGGACTTACCTCATATGACCAACTCAAACTGCACCTGTTACACTGCCCTATCTAATTTTCCTTTCCATTCTTAACTTTACATGCCAATCGCACTTCAATACTTCACCTGACATATCACCTTCTTGCCTTTGCTTACCTGTGTGCTTTGTAACTTCCAATATCGTCAGTTACTTTTTTCTATCGATGTTATCCTCCTGCTGAAATCACAGGTTAGTATGAGGAATTTCACTCTCTATGATTCGGCTCTATCGCACGATCTTAGATATAAAAGAAAGGTAACATCCTAAATGTCCTATAGCCTCCTGTTTATAGATGTGGTGTACAACACACCGATAAACAAGACTCTACTAGACACAGTCTGTAGACATTCCAAGGATGAACTGCTCTGATACTACTCTTGTCATGACCCAACCACGTAGGCCGTAACTGGGGTCCGACCTGGACCCCCGTATACGTAACTGTCAAATATAGCCAAATTGAACTATGTGTAATGTGATACTACACCCTAAAACCCCATGGGTCAAAACCTTTTCATATTTTTGTAGCCTCTTTCACTTGTATCATAACATGAAAGGGCATGCAAGCCGACAGGGATGCCATAATAAAATAACCTTTACAACACGACATACAAGCATAGATAAAACAAACTTATAAACAACCCACATACACATGTCTACAGACCTCTAAGAATAGTAACGGTAACATATGGCGGGACTGGGCCTCCACGTACCCATGAATAAACAAACATATACATCAAGGGTCAGTACCAAAATTTAGGCTTCGGTACAATGGAGCACTTCCAAATCGCTGAGTAGAAACCCTAAGTTGGCAGATCTCCAAAGTAAATACTTATACCTACGGGCATGAAACGCAGCCCTCCCCCGAAGAAAGGAGGGTCAGTATGATATATGTACTGAGTATGTAAGAATAAAACATTATCAAGAAATTATAGTTGAATTAGGAATGCAGGGGGCAAGTATACCATTTATCCATCTACCGTACCTACATCTTATAAAATAAAGGCATACATACTATCATCACATAGTGTATCCGGCCCATTCGGGGACTCGGTGTGACAACTACACCATAAGCACATATGTACCATTAGCGTTGTTGAACGTACAACCCGATCTATGTATATAGCAAGTATACGCCGAGGAACGATGACCCAATCCACATATCATATAATAATGCCGAGGAACGATGACCCGATCCGTATTTCATATAATAATGGCGAGGTACGATGGCTCGATCCGTATATCATATAATAATGCCGAGGTACGATGACCCAATCCGTATATACTATATTATGTCGTGGAACGTACGATCCAATCCCTATATAGCAAAATATGTCGAGGAACGTTCAGTCCGATCTTTATATAGTGTAATGCATATACGTGCACGTAACACTTGGTAACATATCAAACATCCCTCAACATATTATCATAAAGTATGCCAAGAGCCTCCAGGTATAAGAGCTTACACATCCAATCATTATTCAGTATGTAGAAGTCTCGAGGGTCGTAGGTTAATTACTTTAAGAACCTTACCACCCAAAAGTGAGTACAAGTCATGAGTTATGCCCATAACCTACAAAGGTAATTACCTCTAACTCATATCATATATCACTTCACTTACATTAAACTATTTCAAGAGAGGGAAGGGATAGGCTTCACGTGTACTACTTTTCATCATATCAATGACTTACAAGGCCATAACTCAACTATCGTAGGAGTTCGAACATCGAGAAGTGAATAAGATTTACGAACCATACTCAGGGTTCTATGAATGGAATTATTCCCACATTACATATACAATCCACTTAAGACTAAGACATGCCAAAAGAAAGAAGAGATAGGCTTTACATATACTGCTTTTCAACACGTAGAAGACTTGAAAGGCAACTACTCAAATATTACAGGAGTTTTAATATCAAGCAGTGGATAAGAATTATGAATCATACTCGGGGTTCTATGAATGGAATTACCCCCACATTTCATATATCCATCACTTATGTCTAAGACATGCCAAGAGAAAAGAAGGATAGCTTTACATACTCATCACTTTCTAACATATGGAAGGCTTGAGAAGCCCTAGTTCAATTACTGTAAGAGTGTTTTTATCAAGGAGTAAATAAAGACTGTGGATTACACTTGGTATTTATGAGTAGATTTACCCCCAAGCTCACATCATTCATTACTTAACTTGAAGACATGCCAAAAGAAAGACAGGGTAAGCTTCACATACCTTTTATCGATTGCTTTTAATCCGGCTTGTCTCGTCGTCCTCTGGACCTATTTAACATGAAGGTAACACTAATATTAATAACCTTTAACTTTCCAGCTTCTAAATCCACAACTAAGCACCCATAGAAATTAATTCCTTACTCGCCTTTCTTGACTAGTCTATTAGTTAGTTAGAAGTTAACGGAATTCGGGCAGCATCTCCTCTATAACTTTCCCTATCCGAACTTCCCATTACACTTTCAATTAGTACAGCCAACCAACAACAACAACCAGCATCCAATACACAATTATACCACCTCAACATCACACCAAACAAGTCCCAAACACCCCGCTCAAAACTATGACTCCAAAATACGGTTTTCAATCTTTATTTCGTAAAATCTTAACCACACGAAAAGGGGTGTCATGTGGCTGAAACCAGCAGTAATTATAACCATATTTAGACATATTTCTATCCCTGAAACACCACAAAAAAATTCCCAATACGACACTACAATAACAACGACACTAGTTACATTTTAAGCCACTAGAATACGTCAAAACAATCCCTACACGATTGGCAACTTCCTTCAGCCATAACGTCTATATTTTCACGTCTCCAATTCATATTTACACATCCATAACATGCTTAAAAACTTACCCAAACGTGGGACTAGAGAATCAAATATTACCTTGCTAAACATTTCCCTTGAAAGCTCCCTAACGCGCTGAAAACTGATGGGCTGTTCGTCGCCCTATCTTGTTGCCCAAAAAATTCAATTTATGCGATTAAACACCATTATGTAATCGTAGGATACCTTAAATAATTAAATCACAAAATGAAATTGGAGGGTTTACCTTGTTCTTGTGGTTGCCGTGACTCTCTCTTCTCTCCCTCATAATTTTTCTCTCAAATTCTAAGTTAAGAATTCTGAAAATGAAGGTTTAGTCATAAGATGACTAATATATAACCTTCCTTAAAGGTGACATGTGGCATCCCCCTAGGGTGCCACCTCAATCATGCGCCCACTCCTTTTCTGCCATATGACAGTGTGGGACCCACCTTAAGTAGGTGTGTCACCTACTTAGTCCAAGTAGGTGCATCACCTGCTTGCTTCCGAGTAGGTGCTATGCCTCCTTCTGTCTTTTTCGTGGATTCGTAATCTCGTCTTAGTTTAGGAGCCTATACAATCCTTGCTACGGAATATCAACATATACTCCAGTAGCTTCAGTATGTAAGACATCCAAGTTGGTAGCTTACGCAAGTAAGTCGAGTCCCACGACTTATTATTTTGGCCCCCAACTCGTTCCAGATTCTTATAACTCTATTTCCAACCTTCCTTATTATGGGGTATCTCATTCTCCTTTCCTTAGAGTTATTTGATAGCGTGCTAGACAGTCTAGGTCACGTGGCAACTTTAAAGAAGCTTAAGAAAGAATTCTGAAGTACAAAAGTATGAGGCATAACATATTAGTGGAACCTTGTCCCATGAATCGTTTCCCACCTTGGACCTTTCCACTACCACTATAACCGGACCCTTGAGGATTGAACCCTCCACCATCAACTCTAGCCTTCTTGATTCTTCTTGACCTCTCTCTCAAATTTGCTTTCTCAATTTATTCCTCATATGTCATGAGTCGGGAGATATCCATCTCTTTGAACAACATGGCCGTTTTGCACTCCTTGGACACCAAACTAGAAACACCAGAGATAAACTGGCTCATCCTTGCCATTAGGTCGGATACCATGAAAGGAACATATTTGGACAATTTAGTGAATTTGAGGGCATATTCCCTCATACTCATACCCCCTTGGCGAACTCTTGGATCTTTGCCTCCCTTAGCTCCAAGGGAAAGAAACAGTTTAGGAAGGAGCCTTTGAACTCTTCCCATCCTATGGGCTCCATATATTGACCCCTCTAAACAACCCATTGCTCACACCAAATGTTTTTCATGCCCTTGAGTTAATAGGCCACCATCTTGGCCTTTTCATTTGCAGGCACACCCATGATAGTCACAATTTAATACACATCCTCAATGAACTCCATAGGGTCCTCATCCTATTTGAAACCATCAAACTCTGGCATATTCTTCCTTTTGAAGTACCGAATCCTAGAAGCCAGAGTAGGCACTCAAGGATAAGGAGGAATAATGCCTTGGTTAGCTTGGTTGGCTACGACTTGAGCCAAAAAGGTGATGATGTTGCGAAATTCCACATGTGTCACTTCTTCCTCATGATGTGGAGCTTTGGTAATTAGAGGAGCTTGGTCCTCATCTTTAACCTGTAGAGGTGCTCTCCTCGAGGTATGATCTAAAAGACAAAAAAAGGTTCATTAGTTAGAGGGAAATCTTAGGACATTCTAGGGCACGACACAAATTTGAAAGAAGTGAAATTTTTCCTAAACATCCCATAATCTCCTATTCATAGTTGTGGTGCACTCCACAACCATGAACAAGACCCTATTTGACATGGTATGTTGGACTTTGAGAACCATTCAAAACCTCGAGCTATGATATAAAGTTTGTCGCGACCAAGCCTATGGCCTAGATGCGACACGACAAATGAGACACCAGGAGGTAGCTCACCCAACCCTCTTAACATTCATTAAGCTTTTCATAGGTGATGACATTCAAAGAATAAGCGAAAAAATGGAAACAATACTAAGGGAGAACATCATAAAATAAGAGTCGTTATCAACTTTAAAACACCATACATCTATGTCCAGACATACCTCTACTAAAGACTTGGTGAGGGATAAGACATGTCCCTAGCTCACCCTCATAATAAATGGAAATAAGTACCGTAATAAGAATCCAAAAGACTTTATATAACAAGCTAGAAAAGGAAATTATGTTGTTCCTGAAACATGAGAACTCACCAAAAGGTAGCCTTTAACGTAATCAACTAGCCACGTGGAGGTGAGTGTGGAGAAACGCCGATACCTATATGGTAATATCATATAGGCAATAGAGTATGCGTTACTAGTTTGAATGTAATAAGTATGTGAGCATGTATTATAATGAAAAGCATTAAGACATTTATAAATAAAGTACATAAGTGAATGCATGCATGAATAATCAAGTAATGAGCATTTGAAACATTCATTTGTGGGAAGATGACCGTAACCGACATTTAAAATCATGTGAGCTATTACATGAAATCCAACACAATCCCTTACATTGGCATGCGGAGACTATTTTCCGAGTAGAGCTCCGTCAAACTTTACATTCATTCTTTAACTTTAACTTTAAGTGCATTTCTGGATCCACTAGCCTAAGCCTACAAGAGCTCCTATGTTGGCGCATAGTTAATGAGACAAGGGGTTGCTACTAGGATTTCCTTACCAAATCCCACCTAATTCCCCATTCTGTGCTAATTCAATCCAATGGAGTAGTTTAATATAATATAAGAACATAATCATTTACATAGATTTAAATCGTGAAACATCATTAGGAGAAATAACTCATTACAACTCTTCTTAGATTCACACAAGTGAGAATGACTTTCACAAGTGGAATACATCATTTCATGATCATTTCATCATTTTTTCATTTCGTAAAACTCTCTTTAATCTTCGACATTTAACTTAATAAATATTCATTTTGGAGTCAAAGTTTTCAATTCAAACTTCATTGAGAATGTAGTGAAACTAGGCGGATTCTAATCAATCAACCTTTCAATCATTTAAAACAATGCTAGAATGCATGAGAGTATGGAAGTGCATCAATAGAACATCTTTTAAGCAACCCACCAACATACTTCTTAAACACTTTTTTTATATAAGGACCTTTTACATAGCCAACCATTTCATGAGATTAAGAGTCAATATAAGCTAAAATGGGTAAATAAACTTCAAATATATACGAATTTATACATTTGGAATCATAATATAAAAACCTATTATAATCCACCATTTAAATAGAACTATTGAGTTTAGAAAATACCTAGGCTCCATGGGTGGAAGAACCCATGAATGAGACTAAGGGTGGAAGCGGAACTAAAACATACCGGTACCGGTACCGGTCCATCCCAATTCGGGTCCGATTCTGTCCCAGTCCGATAAGTTTTGGTAGGGGGAGGGGTCCGGTAGGGATAACAGGATGGGTGGGCGTGGGTGTATCGGTCCGTCTCAATCCGGTTTGTGCCAGTGCCAGTGCCGGTCCGGTCTGGTCTAAATTTTTCCGCCAAAAAAATTCAATTTTTTTATATGTTAGCCATTATATAGCCGTTGGTAGGGCCCACCCAATGGTTCTATCACCCCATCAGCTCCCTAAACAGCCCCCATCCCCCAATTTTTTATAATATCCTAAAGTTTATAAAAATACAATTAGGTCTTATTTTTTAACTATAAAAAGCCCTCACCCCTTTACAATATTTTTACACTACTTTCTACTCTCTCAACTCTCAACTCTCAACTCTTTCAAGTTTCATTACTTCTAAAATACTTTATTAAGTGTTCTTAAATTATATTAGTTGAAAAATTTTGGTGGATTATTTTGGAGCATCTTCAAGCTTCAAGTTCATCAATTTTCGGCTTTTACGTCTGCTTTTACGCGGATATTTGGTACATTCGTTCCAACTTATAATTTTCATCTATTTATTCTTTATTAGTTTACTTATTTATTTATTTGTGTTTAATTTACGTAATATATTTAATTTGCATATTTGTAAAATTTTAATAGTTAACTTATTTAGTCTTCACTAATTTACTTATTTATTTGTTTGTGTTTAATTTTTGTATTATATTTAATTTGCATATTTGTATAATTTTAATATGGATTTCGGAGACAAAAATATTTCTAGAAAAGGTAAAAAATCATTTTTTGGTAGTGTTGCTAATGTTTTAACCGGAAAAACTAAATTTGGTGGTAGTTCTTCTAAATCTAAAACTAGACAACCACAATTACATACTGATACGGATGATTATACGCATGTAAATGATACTTGTTTTGATATTGATAGTAATACTCAATTAGACCATGAATACTTAGATAGAAGATTTGGTAATTTTGATGAATCGCTAGATGATGATGACGATGATAATGTAGATAATGATGATATTGATACTTGTAATGATGATGAAACCGAGCCACCTACGGCTACTAGTCTTTTTTGTGTTCCAGCTCCCGCTCCCGCTCCCTCTCCCACTCCACCTGTACATCCTAGTAGAGCTAAGCCTAATCCTGAACGTAAAAAAAAAATCTGTTATTTGGCAATTTATTAATCAAAGTGAAGATAAAACTAAAATAATTTGTAATAAATATAAACATGTCATGAACCATAAAACTGCGGGAAAGGCTGGTGAAAAAGGGCATTTACAAAATCATTTGATGGATTATTGTAAAAGAGAATTTTTGAAAGCTAACGCGATAGCAGATGCAATAAAAATTGGTACGCCACTTCCTGATGCATCTGTGGGAGTAGGGGACTCTAACATGGTACCATCGATCATATAGTAGAGAAACATATCTAGAAGAATTGGCTAAAATAATTGTTGTTACTGGATTGCCTTTTAGTTTCGGTGAAAATTCTAATTTTGTTCATTATATTAGATTAGTGTATAATCCATCGTTTAATGGTTTTTCAAGAAACACTATTAAAATGATTATTTTTGATTATTAAAGCCAACATTTTTATTATATTCGTTGTTTATTTAATTATAATACTTGTAGAATAACTATAACTTCTGATATAGACCATAGTATAAATTGTAATGATTATTTTACAATTATCGATCATTGAATTGATGAAAATTTAAAGTTACAAAAACGTATTTTGGGTTACAAAAACATATTTTGGGTTACAAAAGTTGTGAAGTTTCAAAAACCGGTGCTTATATTGCTCAAATTATTTTAGGAGTTACATAATTTTTTGGAATAACTAATAAAATAATGAGTGTCACTTTGCTTCTAATAATACATTTGCTAGTGATATTTTAAAAGGTGTACTTAGCCTATTTATGATAATGGTTTTCATATTAGATGTGCTGCACATATATATAATTTAATTGTTAGAGATGGTATAACAATGTATAATAATGGTTGTATTAAATATAAAGCTGCATATTATTTTAATTTTAAATGTCAAGTAAAATCTAGACGTAAAGAAATTTGAAAATAGGTGCCATGAATTTAATCACCCATATAGAAAAATTCCAAAAATTATTGCTACTAGGTGGAATTCTTTATATGAAATACTTAAGGTAGCTTATGAATATAAAAACCTTTGCAAATGGTTTGGAATGCTCATAACGCAGATATGGATTATAGACTTTCAGAAATAGACTGGGATGACGTAAAAGAACTTGTGCAATTTCGACTAAATTTTATGTTTATCGAAATAAATAAAAATTTAAAGATTCTATTACTAAGATGATTGAATTTTTTTTTCTATTCCTCAAATTTATTTAACTGCTTGTTTATTAAATTCAACATACAAAGAAGTTGGTGCATCACTAATGGTTGAAAATATTTATTTAAATATAGGTATCAAAGATGATGAAGAACCTAGTTTATCCACGATTAAATATAGTATTAAAAATGAAGCTAGAAAATTATATGACTTGTATAATTCTACTATTTTAAATAAAGTAGTACGTCAAGAAGAACCCCAAACATCTAAGTGTAAATATTCTGAAGATAATATTGATGATATGTTAGAAAGTTATCTAAGACTTACTTCTAATGAAAATAATGATTTTGATGAATTTCTTAATCAGGGAACGGAAAGCATTAAGAATGTAGAAGGAAAACCTGATCTTTTGAATTGCTGGAGGGAGCTTTTAGTGCAACCAGATTTCAAATAGGAGAGCATAGGCATTCGTTAGCATCTAACAGCTTAGGGATATCAGTATTATTTAGGGATTGGATTAATGAAGAGCGTAGGAATTTTAGGCGTCCGCCACTACCTGCCCAATTTGAATATGATGTTGACAATAGTTTAGTAGATTCAAATGAAGACGAAATTGATGCATTGGAGGAACAAGCTATACAACCACTTCCGTAACAAGTAACTAGAGAAATGTTGGAAGAATTAATACTAGACTATTTTGGAGAGTACAAATATTAGATAATTCGAGGCCTAATTAAAACAAAACCCTTCCTAGAAGGTGGCTGCATCGTTTAGGTACTCTTCTAATATTTGTAAATTTTAATATAAATTGTACTAATTACTTTTTTATAAATAAAATGATAGGTTATTTGCCTTACATTTTTTTAGTTATTATCTTCAATTTAATTCAAGTATTTTTCATGTATTTTAATTTTCAAATATTTCAAACTTTAAAACTTTAAAAGTTTAAAGTTTTATTTTCAAATTTGAAATTTAAACTTTAAAAATTCAAACTTTAAAAGTCCGAAATTTGAATTTTAAACTTTTAAAATTTAAACTTCAAAATTTAAACTTTGAAAACTTTAAATTTTTAATGTTTAAAATTTGAAATTTAAACTTTAAAAATGTATTTTTAAAGAAATATTAAATTAATAATGTATTTTAGAATTTTTTTATTCATTAATTAAGTTAATTTAACTAACTAAAAAAAATAAATTTTGGAAAAATGGTTCGGTCGCTCCTGGACCGAAACGACCATTATAGGAATTACCGATCCATACCGGTACTGGTCTGGTTCTGGACGGAACCACCATTTTCATGGCCGATTTTGGTCTAGTGTCCCGGTTCCTCCACTGCTGCCATGCTTAAATGAGACCCATATACCTTGGAGAATAAAACCCTAATGCAAGCTTGGAGACTTGAAGAACCTTGAATGAAATCCTAGACCTTGAAGAAGAAAATCTTGGAAGAACTTGAGAGGAGAGAATTTTGTGTTTGAGTCTAAGTGTGATAATGGGGGATTGAAATAGTTTTAGGTCCTTAGATAGAGTCCATTCAGCTTCCTAAACACCACACCTTGGTTATAAATCACAAGAAAAGACCAAAATACCCCTATTAAACCTAGCCAGATTGGGATTTATAGATGATCTATCATGGTCTGTGATACTCACCATGATCCGTGGTGGTGTCCCGTGGTAAAGATTTGGGGGTTTGCAAGGAAAGTCTCAGGACTTCCTCCGCGGAGACCTTCATTGTCCGTGGAAGACAACACAGCCCGTGAAACATGGTCATGGTGTAGGAATTGCAGGAGGACCTGCAAGCGTGACTACCATAGAGCACACCATGATTGTCACGACCCAAGCCTAGGGCCTAGACGTGACACGGCGAATGAGACACCCGGAGGTACCTCACCCAAGCCTCTTAGCAATCATTAAGCATTTCATTGGTAACGGTAAATAATAATAAGCGGAAATAAAAACATTTTTCCATTTGTGTCCAAATATACCTCTACTAATAGACTTGGCGGGGGCTAAGACATATCCCTAGCTCACCCTCAATATAAGTGTCAAGAAATGCCTTAATAAAAGTCTTACTATTCTACATAACACAAGCTTAGAATAAAAAGGATGTCGTTCCCGAAACATGGGAACTCACCACAAGAAATCTTCAACTAACTTGAGCTAGCCACGAGGAGGAGGTCGAGGAGTGACGTCAGTTCCTACATGGTGATATCATGTAGGCAAAAGTATGCGTTAGTACTTTGAATGTACTAAGTATGTGAGTATGCAATGCAATATATCATTATACAATAAGGTGAAATAATGGACCATATTAGAACCTTGTATTCATTCGAAATACCATTTGGAGTTATGAAGCTTAGTCAATAAAATATAGAAACCATCATGATTCATAAAAGAAACTTAAATATTTTAGAGGTAGTCATGAGTCGTTATAAGAAACCATATACTTGCAAGATACCATGAATAGTAAATAAGTAATCCATAAACCTTTTGAAAGAAATCATTAGTTTTGTGAGAGCACATACTTTACCTTGTGATAGACATAGTAGACATCATATGATACATCTTAAACATTGGAAGAGGGACCTTGTACCTTTGTGAGAGCGACCATCAACCGACATAAACCATGTGAGCCATAACATGGAGTCCCGATGTTAACCCTACACCGGAAGAAAGGGGAAGACTACTTGCCAAGGTAGACTCCGTCATGCTAAGTGGATCCACTAAGCTATTGTGTGAACCGGGTACTCACCTCTAGTTCTTAGACTTGGGTACTCACCTTTAGTTCTTAGACTTGGGTACTCAACACTAAGCTTTGATATTTCGGGTACTCGCCTCTTAGAGATTGGGTATTCGCCTCTATCTCCTTTATACCTATGGTGGCACGTAGTTCTGGGACGTGGGTATTCTTCTCTTGTCCAGCTCGGTGCTAGGTAAGCTCTCAGTAGAATAACATTTAGGTATCATAATAACATAAGCATTTATATAACTTTAGACATCACATCATCATCGGTGGAATAGCTCATTAAAATCTTTGGTTTATAATATCATCATGACTACCATGCTCTATTTACCGTTCTACTAATGAACCTTGGTTTATAAGAGAATTAGGTCTACAATCAGTGATGGCATTCCAGGTACCATGCTAATCGGACCTTCTATTTTGGAAAAATGTTCAAAAGCATTGACGGCCTATAGGGAGGTCAAACATGTCATATCATAACCTTAAACATTTCATTTGATTCAATGTGAGAATTGTCCTTTCACATTGAAACCTTACTTTGACTAAGAAGCCCTTTCATCAATCAAGCATTTCATAAAGACATTTCATTTCACAAGACTCCCTTAAACATAGGCATTTGCTTCATAAACTTTCATTTCAACTTCATTTCAACATAAGAAAACTAGGTGGGTTCATTTCATATAACTTTCAAATACATTTAAAGAATACTTCTATGCATGAGAGTGATATGAATGCATCAAATCAAACATCTTAAAATAACCCACCATATGCACTTTAAAACTACTTTCAAACCTTCATAGAAGTACCTTGATAAACTATCCATTTCATGTAAATATGAATCAACATAAGTCAATATAGGTAATAAACTTCAAATATTCAAGAATCTATAAATTTGGAATCGTAGTATGAAAATCCCTAAAAACTCATCACTTGAAATTAAGAGTCAACATATCCATTTAAACATAATAAGCTTCAAGTATACCATAATATATGCATTTTGAATCATCATGTAAAATACCATAAGATTTCATCATTTAGAATTTATATACAAAGTTGAGAAAAATATTTGGGCTCCATGAGTGGAAGAACCCATGGATGAAAACCCACATACCTTAGGGAGGAACTTGAAGAAGATTTGGAGAAGTCTTGGTCTTCAATGAGGAGCCTTGAATCCTTGAGTTTGATAGAAAAATTGGAAGGGATTATTTGAGAGAGAAGAGGATGAAGTTTAGGGTTCTTTAGAGAGGTGAAAGGCTGAAAAATGACTCCCAAACATGCCCAAGTTCGTGTATATACATTTAGGGAAAATGCCCAAGTTGCCCTTCATCAAAAAATCTGGAAAATAGGCAAAATACTGCTGGCGCTATAGCTGGCGCGACGCGCCAGCACCCAAACTACTGAGGCTAGTTTGCCTGCGATTTCTGCAGAGATAGTCTGTGGTAAAATGGTCATAACCTTTGACTCCAAACTCCAAAAATTGCAATCTTGGTAGCGTTGGAAAAAAGACTCAAAGACCTTTCATTTGATAGGTCATGGTCCACCTAATTCGCTATATTACAGTAGATATGGTCATTTGAAGTTTACCCTTATACAAACTCATTTGGAAAATTAGCCAAGACGAATTCTTTGGACTTGGCTTGGTTTTAGGGATCCCTTATGACCCTAAATCACATCTAATACCCTTCAATTACTTAGTAATTGATGTTAACTTATATATACAACTAGAATTCATCGAGTTTGATCCTATATGCCTATGAGAAATGGTTTGGGTCTTGGCATAGAAATATTTGGGGTGTTACAATATCTCCCTCTTGGGAACATTCGTCCTCGAATGAGAACATTAGCATAGAAGGGAACATGGCACGAGGACTAGTGTAACACCCCTCAAAAATTTTCCCCTAAAATTCGGGCCTTCCTTGTACACGTGTGAGGCCCATCGTATTTATTTCGAAGTATGTGCTTGAGTTAAGATGAGTCCCTGAGAAATTAAAGAGTGTGGGAGGTGATGTGGGGTCATTGAGGACCCCTAGGACCGAGCTAAGTCCAAAAGATCCGTCGTGGCTAAGTTAGGATGAGTTCGTATAAGGGTCGACTTTTAACGACCCTATCTTTTGAAGGACGTCAATGAAGGTGGCCCACGACCTATCAAATTAAAGGTCATCGAGTCTTCTTTCCAACTCCACCAAGAACGTACATTTTGGAGTTTGGAGTCAAAAGATATGACAATCCTAAGATGAACTAGCACGACAGGAATTTCATTTTTTGGCCTGGGTTGCAACTGCTGGGGGAAATGGCCTTGGAGCTATAAGGGCGCGACGCGCCACTATCGCGCCAAGAACATGCCTCAGTAGTTTGGCCTCTGGCACGACGCGCCACTAAAAGTTGTGCAGGGTTTTTCAGGCCAAATTCCCAGAACTCAGAACAAATGGCCTTGGCGCTATAAGGGCACGACGCGCCAGAAACATGCCTCAGTAGTTTAGTCTCTGGTGTGGCGCGCCACTACGAGGTGTGCAGGTTTTTAGGCGTATTCAGCCTGGCGCTGCAATGGAGCGACGAGCCACTATCGCGCTAGGTGTATTTTTAGCCTATTTTTAGAACTTTTGAGGAGGGGCAATTTGGGAACTTACCCAAATTATATATGTATTGCCTTTGGTCTTTTGGGAACACATTTTCTCAGCCTCACTCTCTCTCTAAAAAGCCCTAGGAGCTTCTCTCTCTCTCTCTTCTTCTTCTTCCCCATTTCCAACAAGAAGAGTTCCAAGAGATTCAATATTTGAGTTCTCCATTGAAGACCCAACATCAAGGTTTTCTCCAAGTCTTCACTAAGGTATGTAAGGCTATCTAAAACATGGGGTGAGTCCACCCATGTTCCCTACTCTTGCTTTGAGGTTAGATGTCCATAGAAATGGAGTTTCTTGGTATGGTTTATGCTTGTATGAACTTTGTCCCCTATGTATTTGATTCTATATGTGTTGATGTTGTTGATCCAAGAAGTTTCTAAATTGAGACTTTATGTGAGTATGAGTCGATGAAGATGAGTTGTTAAATATATTTTATTGATCTTCTTAATTATGTGGATTATGATGAAGGATGCTATTTTTTTAAAAATGTTGCTTATCTTAAATTGTTGACTTAAAGCCTTGGAGTTGTGATGAGTTTCAAAGATTGAGTAAATGGATAGAGGAAATGATTGGTTGTGCTTATATGTTGCTATAAATGTGCATTCAAATTTCTTTTGAAAGATATGACTGAGATTGACCGGATAGTATGATTGGAAAAGATTTGATCATGATAGAGTTAATGAGTTGACAAGGTTGTAATGAGACTTGTCGATATGATTTGATTGAGTTGATTGGATGGAGTTTTATGAGCATTGAGTCTTGGGAGGAGTATCGAGCACCGAATTGGGTAAGAGTAAAGTCCATACTCGAACCCAATAACTACATCGCCAAACGTAGGAGGGGATTGAACCATTAAAGTCGGATGTTTCCCCAAAATATTTGTCCTGACATTATAGGACTTGGTTGGATTGGATCCATGATTGGTTGATTCGTCCATACCCTGGCAAGGTATGAACGGATGCGGCAACAACATCGGTTTGTTGTACTTTCACTGGCTCATAAGTGATGGTTGTCGGGTAAGAGAAACTCCCAAATAGGTCTTGATAGTACTCTGAGTCAGATTGAGTTGAATTGTATGTGATTGGTCCCGTCTAAATCATATTCTTGTTTAGACTTAGGACATTTGATTGAGTTGTTATTCCTCTTGAGTTGAGCTTCCGAGTTGATAAATTCTTCCTTGATGTTCGTTGTATTCGGTCATTTTACATACTCGTACATTCCATGTACTAACGCCATTTGGCCTGCATCATTTCATGATTTAGAGACAGGTACTAGAGGTCATCAACCGGCGCTTCGTTGAAGATCCACATATGCTCCTAGCTAGTTGGTGAGTCCTCCTAGTTCCCGGAGGATGTTGAGTCTTCTTGTATAGTTTTGTTGTCATTTCCTTTATTTTGATTATTGGTAGCCATGGACTTGTCATTGGCACCTCTTGGACTTAGATAGAGGCTTCATAGACTAAAGTGTGGGGAGGTTGAACGGTTATTTTTGAGGAGTCTTATTTTATGTGTTTGTCGGGTTTATAAATGTTTAGCCTTCGGCCCTCATATTGCGAATAGTATTTTATTAATTGAGTTTCCGCTAAGAGAATGTGACTGAATGAATGTATGACTGGACCAGGTGGTTCGCTCGGAGGTCAGAAATGGCCTTTGGGTGCCGGTTACGTCTAGGGTACCCTCCCGGGGCGTGACAAACATGGTATCAGAGCCCAGAGTTCAAGTGTCCTAGGGAGTCTATGGGGCCGTGTCTAGTAGAGTCTTGGTTATGGGTGTGTTGTGCACCACACTTATAATCAGGAGGCTATGAGACATTAGGAATTGTTTCACTTCTTTCATACTCTGAATTCGTGCGATGGAGTTAAACTCTATGAAACTTCCCTTCTAATTCGTGCATTTATACATTACAGATAATGCCTCCAAAACGTACTGCTAGCCAGAGGAATATTGATAACGCCAAGATGCCTAGTCCGAGGCATGCCCGGCAAGGGCTAGAGGCCGACCTGCGAGATACTCGGAGGCACCCCACGTGCCAGCTACTCCACCTGCACCCACATTAGAGGCAGAATTTCGAGGGGCAATTGCAATGCTCACGCAATTAATGGCTGCCCGGAATAGTAACCAGAGTTCGCCGGCTCTCAGCTCTAGTTCCCAGGAGCCATCTGCTGCCACTAGAATTAGAGACTTTCTGAGGATGAATCCACCAGCATTCACCGGTTCTAAGGTGGATGAAGATCCCCAAAACTTTATTGATGAGATGTGGAAAATTCTAAAAGCTATGCATGCTATGGAAATTGAGGGGGTTGAATTGGTGTCTTATCAACTCAAAGATGTGGAAAACATTTGGTATAACCAATGGGAACAGGGTAGGGGCGAGGATGCTGAACCTGCTAGATGGGATGAATTTGAGGGAGCCTTTCTTGACCACTTTTTTCCCCGAGAATTGAGGGAAGCAAAAGTGGAGGAATTTGTGAATCTGAAACAAGAAGGCATGACTGTTAAGGAGTACAGCCTGAAGTTCATCGAGTTATCTAGGTATGCTCCAGAAATGATCCCATATGTGAGGTCAAAGATGAGGAAGTTCGTCTCCGGGTTAGGGAGGCATGTGAATAAGGAGTGCAAAGCAACATTGTTGATCTCGGACATGGATATTTCTAGGTTGATGGTGTATGCTCAACAGGTGGAGGATGAGAAGAGGAAAGACAGAGAGGAGCATCTGAGCAAAAAGGCAAGATCAGCTGGCCATGAGAGTGAACAGAGGCAAAGCAAGGGCCACAAGTCCTTCTTCCAGAAAAGGCCTCCCAAATTATGCCTCATCTACCGCAAGTGCACCTATGCCGCAGAATAGGTATGATCGGCAAGGACAGAGTCGCCAGGATTTCAGACCTCGGGGTTCGCAATCCTAATCTAGCGTGGGTCAAGGCTCGCAAGGGAAGCCACCATACGTCAAGTGTGGTAAGTTCCACTTGGGAGAGTGCAGAGCGGGAAGGGCTGGTTGCTATAAGTGTGGCCAAAAAGACCACTTTCAGAGAGAGTGTCCAGCATGGGGGAGCAGGGCCCAGCATTCTACCACCGTACCACCGACTAGAGGTAATCAAAGGGGCACTACTTCAGGCACCGACGGAGGTACAAACCGTTTATATGCTATGGGTAGTCGCCAAGATCAAGAGAACTCTCCAAACGTCGTGACGGGTATGATTCGAGTCTCTTCTCTTGATTGTTTTGTGTTGATGGATCCGGGTGCCACCCTATCTTTTGTGACTCTTTATGTGGCTAGTAAATTCAATAAAATTCCCGAATGTCTTCTTGAGCCTTTCAGTGTAGCTACTCCTGTCGGTGATTCTGTCTTAGCTGAGAGAGTCTATAGAGATTGCACTGTGTCAATTCATCACAGGGATACCTTGGCCGACTTGGTTGAGTTAGACATGGTTGATTTCGACGTGATCCTTGGCATGGACTGGCTTTATGTCTGTTATGCCTCTATTGATTGTAGAACTCAGAATGTCACATTCAAATTCCCAAACGAAGCTGTAATAGAGTGGAGGGGTAGTCCTGTTATGCCTAAGGGTAAGTTTATTTCTTACCTTAGGGCCAGGAAGCTAATCTCAAAAGGGTGTATCTATCACATTGTCCGAGTGAAAGATGGCAATGTTGAGTCTCCATCCCTTGAGTTGGTTCTGATTGTCAAGGAGTTTCCCGATGTCTTTCCCGAGGACCTACCTGGAGTCCCTCTTGATAGGGAGATCGACTTCGGGATTGATGTTCTTCTTGATACCCAGCCTATCTCAATCCCTCCATATAGAATGGCTCCAGCCGAGTTGAAAGAGTTGAAGGAGCAGTTGAAGGACTTGTTGGATAAGGGATTTATTAGGCCGAGCGTCTCACCATGGGGTGCTCCCGTCCTATTTGTGCGAAAGAAAGATGGGTCCCTTAGAATGTGTATCGACTACAGGCAGCTGAATAAGGTCACCGTAAAGAACAAATACCCTCTCCCAGAATAGATGAGTTATTCGATCAACTTCAGGGTGCCACTTGTTTCTCAAAGATAGACTTGAGATCCGGCTACCACCAGTTGAAGGTGAGAGAGTGTGATATTCCGAAGACTGCTTTCCGGACTCGTTATGGCCACTTCGAATTTATGGTCATGTCCTTTGGGTTGACTAATGCCCCCACCGCTTTTATGGATCTCATGAACCGAGTATTCAAACCATATCTTGATATGTTTGTGATTGTATTCATAGATGATATTCTGGTTTACTCCAAGAATGAGGAGGAGCATGCCTATCATCTTCGAGTCATCTTGCAAACTTTGAGAGACTAGGTATTGTATGCGAAGTTCTCTAAATGTGAGTTTTGGCTTGCATCAGTGGCCTTCTTAGGCCACATTGTATCTGGAGATGGTATTTAGGTTGATGCTCAGAAAATTGAAGCTGTGAATAATTGGCCTAGACCCACATCCCCGACAGAGATAAAGAGCTTCCTGGGTTTGGCCGGGTATTATCGAAGGTTTGTAGAGGGATTCTCATCCATATCATCACCATTGATTAAGTTGACCCAAAAGAAGGCTAAGTTCCAATGGTCCGATGCTTGTGAGGAGAGTTTCCAGAAACTGAAGGCCAAGCTAACCACTGCTCCTGTCTTGACTCTGCCCGATGGGACAGAGGGCTTTGTGGTCTATTGTGATGCATCTAGAATCGGGTTGGGCTGTGTACTGATGTAGAGGGGAAAGGTGATAGCCTATGCTTTGAGACAGCTTAAGGTTCATGAGAAGAATTACCCAACTCATGACCTTGAGCTGGCAGCTGTGGTATTCGCGCTTAAAATCTGGCGCCACTACTTGTATGGAGTGCATGTCGACGTATTCACCGATCACAAGAGCTTGCAATATGTCTTCAGCTAGAGGGAACTCAACCTGAGGAAAAGGAGATGGCTTGAGCTACTCAAGGACTACGACATGAGCATCCTCTACCATCCAGGTAAAGCTAATGTTGTTGCTGATGCTCTTAGCAGGTTGTTTATGGTGTGGAGGAGGGAAGAAGGGAATTGGCGAAGGAAGTACATAGATTAGCCCGATTAGGAGTTCGACTTGAAGAGAATAATGAAGGTGGAGAAAACGTTCGAGATGGGGCTACGTCCTCACTTGTAGCAGAGGTAAAGGAGAAACAAGATTAGGACCCCGTCCTCCTTCGGTTGAAGGAAGTGGTTCACAAACAAGGGGTGATGGTTTTCACCAAAAGGGGAGATGGTGTGTTGAGGTACCAAGGTAGATTGTGTGTACCTGATGTCGATGATGTTAGAGGGAGGATTATGTCTGAAGTGCATAGTTCCAGATACTCTATTTATCCAGGCTCCACGAAAATGTATCATGACTTGAGGGAAATCTATTGGTGGAGTGGGATGAAGAGGGATATTGCGGAATTTGTTTCCAAGTGCCTGAATTGCCAACAGGTGAAGGTTGAGCATCAAAGACCATGTGGTTTAGCCCAAAATATAGAAATTCCGGAATGGAAGTGGGAAACGATCAATATGGACTTTATTATAGGTCTACCGAGGTCTCGAAAGCAACATGATTCCATTTGGGTGATTGTGGATAGAATGACGAAATCAGCTCACTTCTTGGCGGTTAAGACTACTGACACCGTGGAAGATTATGCGAAATTATACATCCAGGAGATCGTCAGATTGCATGGGGTTCCCTTGTTTATTATCTTCGACAGAGGAACTCAATTCACTTCCCAATTTTGGAGATCTTTTCAGAAGGGGTTAGGTTCGAAGGTGAACTTGAGTACAGCCTTCCATCCTCAAACAGATGGCCAGGCAAAGCGCACCATCCAGACATTGGAAGATATGTTGAGGGCCTGTGTACTTGACTTCAAGGGAAGTTGGGATGACCACTTACCTCTCATAGAGTTTGCATATAATAATAGTTATCATGCAAGCATTCAAATGGCTCCTTATGAAGCTTTGTATGGGAGGAGGTGTAGATCTCCTATTGGGTGGTTTGAAGTTGGTGAAGCCGAGTTGATTGGGCCTGACCTTGTTCACCAAGCCATGGAGAAGGTGAGAGTTATCCAAGATAGGCTAAAGCCAGCCCAAAGCCGCCAAAAATCTTACACCAATGTGAGGAGGAGAGACTTAGAGTTTGAGGTGGGAGATTGGGTGTACTTGAAAGTATCACCCATGAAGGGTGTCATGCGGTTTGGAAGGAAAGGAAAGCTCAGTCCTCGATATATTGGTCCTTACCATATTTTGAGGCAGATTGGGAGTGTTGCTTATGAGTTGGAGTTACCCTCGGAGTTAGCTTCTATTCATCCGGTGTTACACGTTTCGATGTTGAAAAAGTGCTTGGGCGATCCCTCGTTGGTAGTTCCCATTGATAGCGTTGGAATTAAGGATAACTTATCCTATGAAGAGGTTCCGGTCCGAATTCTTGATCGCCAAATTCGCAAATTAAGGAACAAAGAGGTCGCCTCAGTCAAGGTCCTGTGGAGAAATCAGTTTGTTGAGGAAGCCACATGGGAAGCGGAGGAAGCCATGAGATCTAAATATCCCCATCTATTCGTGCCTACCGACGAAAATGTTGAAGGTAATGTCCAGTTCCTTGATTTGAATTCATTTGTGCATCTTGAGTCTTGATTGATAATTGATTGAGGATTTGACTGATTGAATTACTGAGTTTTGATTGTGATTTGCACCACGAGTCTATTCTTAATTTCTCGTCATTCGAGGACGAATGATTCCAAAGGGGAGATAATGTAACAGCCCTCAAAAATTTTCCCCTAAAATTCGGGCCTTCCTTGTACACATGTGGGGCCCATCATATTTATTTCGAAGTATGTGGTTGAGTTAAGATGAGTCCCTGAGAAATTAAAGAGCGTGGGAGGTGATGTGGGGTCATTGAGGACCCCTAGGACCGAGCTAAGTCCAAAAGATCCGTCGTGGCTAAGTTAGGATGAGTTCGTATAAGGGTCGACTTTTAACGACCCTATCTTTTGAAGGACGTCAATCTGGGTGGACCACGAACTATCAAATTAAAGGTCGTCGAGTCTTCCTTCCAATGCCACCAAGAACGTACATTTTGGAGTTCGGAGTCAAAAGATATGACGATCCTAAGATGAACTAGCACGACAGGAATTACATTTTTTGGCCTGGGTTGCAACTGCTGGGGGAAATGGCCTTGGCGCTATAAGGGCGCGACGCGCCACTATCGCGCCAGGAACATGCCTCAGTAGTTTGGCCCCTGGCACGACGCGCCACTAAAAGTTGTGCAGGGTTTTTCAGGCCAAATTCCCAGAACTCAGAACAAATGGCCTTGGCGCTATAAGGGCACGACGCGCCAGAAACATGCCTCAGTAGTTTAGTCTCTGGTGTGGCGCGCCACTACGAGGTGTGCAGGTTTTTAGGCGTATTCAGCCTGGCGCTGCAATGGAGCGACGAGCCACTATCGCGCTAGGTGTATTTTTAGCCTATTTTTAGAACTTTTGAGGAGGGGCAATTTGGGAACTTACCCAAATTATATATGTATTGCCTTTGGTCTTTTGGGAACACATTTTCTCAGCCTCACTCTCTCTCTAAAAAGCCCTAGGAGCTTCTCTGTCTCTCTCTTCTTCTTCTTCCCCATTTCCAACAAGAAGAGTTCCAAGAGCTTCAATATTTGAGTTCTCCATTGAAGACCCAACATCAAGGTTTTCTCCAAGTCTTCACTAAGGTATGTAAGGCTATCTAAAACATGGGGTGAGTCCACCCATGTTCCCTACTCTTGCTTTGAGGTTAGATGTCCATAGAAATGGAGTTTCTTGGTATGGTTTATGCTTGTATGAACTTTGTCCCCTATGTATTTGATTCTATATGTGTTGATGTTGTTGATCCAAGAAGTTTCTAAATTGAGACTTTATGTGAGTATGAGTCGATGAAGATGAGTTGTTAAATATATTTTATTGATCTTCTTAATTATGTGGATTATGATGAAGGATGCTATTTTTTTAAAAATGTTGCTTATCTTAAATTGTTGACTTAAAGCCTTGGAGTTGTGATGAGTTTCAAAGATTGAGTAAATGGATAGAGGAAATGATTGGTTGTGCTTATATGTTGCTATAAATGTGCATTCAAATTTCTTTTGAAAGATATGACTGAGATTGACCGGATAGTATGATTGGAAAAGATTTGATCATGATAGAGTTGATGAGTTGACAAGGTTGTAATGAGACTTGTCGATATGATTTGATTGAGTTTATTGGATGGAGTTTTATGAGCATTGAGTCTTGGGAGGAGTATCGAGCACCGAATTGGGCAAGAGTAAAGTCCATACTCGAACCCAATAACTACATCGCCAAACGTAGGAGGGGATTGAACCGTTAAAGTCGGATGTTTCCCCAAAATATTTGTCCTGACATTATAGGACTTGGTTGGATTGGATCCATGATTGGTTGATTCATCCATACCCTGGCAAGGTATGAACGTATGCGGCAACAACGTCGGTTTGTTGTACTTTCACTGGCTCATAAGTGATGGTTGTCGGGTAAGAGAAACTCCCAAATAGGTCTTGATAGTACTCTGAGTCAGATTGAGTTGAATTGTATGTGATTGGTCCCGTCTAAATCATATTCTTGTTTAGACTTAGGACATTTGATTGAGTTGTTATTCCTCTTGAGTTGAGCTTCCGAGTTGATAAATTCTTCCTTGATGTTCGTTGTATTCGGTCATTTTACATACTCGTACATTCCATGTACTGACGCCATTTGGCCTGCATCATTTCATGATGCAGAGACAGGTACTAGAGGTCATCAACCGGTGCTCCGTTGAAGATCCACATACGCTCTCAGCTAGTTGGTGAGTCCTCCTAGTTCTCGGAGGATGTTGAGTCTTCTTGTACAGTTTTGTTGTCATTTCCTTTATTTTGATTATTGGTAGCCATGGACTTGTCATTGGCACCTCTTGGACTTAGATAGAGGCTTCATAGACTGGAGTGTGGGGAGGTTGAACGGTTATTTTTGAGGAGTCTTATTTTATGTGTTTGTCGGGTTTATAAATGTTTGGCCTTCGGCCCTCATATCGCGAATAGTATTTCATTAATTGAGTTTCCGCTAAGAGAATGTGACTGAATGAATGTGTGACTGGACCAGGTGGTTCGTTCGGAGGTCAAAAATGGCCTTTGGGTGCCGGTTACGTCTAGGGTACCCTCCCGGGGCGTGACAACTAGAAACCCAACATATATACAATGACACTTGAAATGCGTCAAACATGAAATCTTTAAACTTAAACATAAAACATAGCTTTAAAATTCAACTTCATGAACATGCATGCATATGAGGACTTTGAAAAACTAAAACATAGGAGTCTTAAACATTGAGCATGAGTAACTTAGTATCTTAGACTTGAGTAGGATGAAAAAGATGAGGGTAGCATTTCATCATATCCATTTCCACTTCCCATGTAGCGCTTTCAACTTGTTGATTTCTCCAAAGTACTTTGACGGATGGAACTCCTCTTTTCCTCAATCTCTTTACTTGCCGATCTAAAATTTCAACTGGAACCTCATCATAGGTCAAGCTTTGTTCAATCATATAAAGAAGCAAAAGATGCATGCAACCAATCCTTACCAATCATTACCATTTCAAAAAGGGAATTCACACTTACCGGATGAGTACCACACTAAGTTTTAGGACCCACAGAGGGGTAGGGCTGAGATCGTCGACGGCTATCCTTATCATTTTTAGCAACCCGTGGACAATGCCTCAACTTATGATCCTTCGCCCTACAACCAAAACATGCATTCAAACCGGCTAAACAATCCCCCGAATGGTACCTTCCACACTTTTGGCATGCGGGAAATGTTAGACCACTATCCTTCTTACCTTGATACCTAGGGTTAGGAACCCCATCGTTGTGATACTTAGGCACTGAGGCACTAGCAAGAGATGATCTATCCTCAATCCGAGGCTTCTTAGTCACCCTAGCAACCTCTCTAAGCTTTTCTTCTTCAATTTGCTCAGCATAAGTCATTAACCGGGAGATGTCCATTTCCTTGACCAACATGGCTGTCTTGCACTCCTTGGATACCAAGCTCGAGACACCGGAAATAAACTTGCTCATTCTAGCACGGGGATCGGATACCATGAATGGAGCATACTTGGACAATTTTGTAAATTTGAGGGCATATTCCCTCACACTCATGCCTCCTTGTCGGAGGTTGATGAACTCTTGGATCTTGGCCTCCCTCAACTCCAATGGAAAGAAACGGTCTAAGAAAGCACCTTTGAACTCTTCCCATTCAATCGGCCCAACTTCCTCACCCCTCTCAACAACCCATTGCTCGTACCACACTCGAGCCACACTCTTGAGTTAATAGGCCACTAGCTTGGCCTTTTCATTCGATGGCACACCCAAGATTGCCACAATCCGGTACATCTCCTCAATGAACTCCATAGGTTCCTCATCTATTTTAGAACCATCAAAATCCAGTGGATTCATCCTCTGAAACTCCCAAATCCTAGTGGCCGTATTTTGTACTTGGGGAGGGGGAACACGTTGACGCCCTTGGTTGGCCACAACTTGAGCCAATAATGTGATGACATTTCGGAACTCGGCATGGGACACCCCTTCCTCGTAATGTGGGATATCCGGAACCGCAGGAGGTTGGTCCTCATCGTCAACCCTTGCCCTTTGGGGTGGTACCCTTGCCCTTTGAGGTGGTCTTCCACGAGGCATCATCTAAAGAAACACGAAATAGGTTGTTAGTTATAGGAAGGCTTAGGACACTCTGAGGCACGACATGAATTTGAAAAAAGTGAAAAACTTTCCTAAACACCTCATAGTCTCCTATTCATAATTGTGGCGCGCTTCACAACCATGAACAAGACCCTATTTGACGCGGTATGTTGGACTCCGAGGACCATTTCAAAACCTTGTGCTCTGATACCAAGTTTGTCACGACCCAAGCCTAGGGCCTAGACGTGACACGGCGAATGAGACACCCGGAGGTACCTCACCCAAGCCTCTTAGCAATCATTAAGCATTTCATTGGTAACGGTAAATAATAATAAGCGGAAATAAAATCATTTTTTCCATTTGTGTCCAAACATACCTCTACTAATAGACTTGGCGGGGGCTAAGACATATCCCTAGATCACCCTCAATATAAGTGTCAAGAAATGCCTTAATAAAAGTCTTACTATTCTACATAACACAAGCTTAGAATAAAAAGGATGTCGTTCCCGAAACATGGGAACTCACCACAAGAAATCTTCAACTAACTTGAGCTAGCCACGAGGAGGAGGTCGAGGAGTGACGTCAGTTCCTACATGGTGATATCATATAGGCAAAAGTATGTGTTAGTACTTTGAATGTACTAAGTATGTGAGTATGCAATGTAATATATCATTATACAATAAGGTGAAATAATGGACCATATTAGAACCTTGTATTCATTCGAAATACCATTTGGAGTTATGAAGCTTAGTCAATAAAATATAGAAACCATCATGATTCATAAAAGAAACTTAAATATTTTAGAGGTAGTCATGAGTCGTTATAAGAAACCATATACTTGCAAAATACCACGAATAGTAAATAAGTAATCCATAAACCTTTTGAAAGAAATCATTAGTTTTGTGAGAGCACATACTTTACCTTGTGATAGACATAGTAGACATCATATAATATATCTTAAACATTGGAAGAGGGACCTTGTACCTTTGTGAGAGCGACCATCAACCGACATAAACCATGTGAGCCAAAACATGGAGTCTCGATGTTAACCCTACACCGGAAGAAAGGGGAAGACTACTTGCCAAGGTAGACTCCGTCATGCTAAGTGGATCCACTATGCTATTGTGTGAACCGGGTACTCACCTCTAGTTCTTAAACTTGGGTACTCACCTCTAGTTCTTAGACTTGGGTACTCACCACTAAGCTTTGATATTTCGGGTACTCGCCTCTTAGAGATTGGGTATTCGCCTCTATCTCCTTTATACCTACGGTGGCACGTAGTTCTGGGATGTGGGTATTCTCCTCTTGTCAAGTTCGGTGCTAGGTAAGCTCTCAGTAGAATAACATTTAGGTATCATAATAACATAAGCATTTATATAACTTTAGACATCACATCATCATCGGTGGAATAGCTCATTAAAAGCTTTGGTTTATAATATCATCATGACTACCATGCTCTATTTACCGTTCTACTAATGAACCTTGGTTTATAAGAGAATTAGGTCTACAATCAGTGATGGCATTCCAGGTACCATGCTAATCGGACCTTCTATTTTGGAAAAATGTTCAAAAGCATTGACGGCCTATAGGGAGGTCAAACATGTCATATCATAACCTTAAACATTTCATTTGATTCAATGTGAGAATTGTCCTTTCACATTGAAACCTTACTTTAACTAAGAAGCCCTTTCATCAATCAAGCATTTCATAAAGACATTTTATTTCACAAGACTCCCTTAAACATAGGCATTTGCTTCATAAACTTTCATTTCAACTTCATTTCAATATAAGAAAACTAGGTGGGTTCATTTCATATAACTTTCAAATACATTTAAAGAATACTTGTATGCATGAGAGTGATATGAATGCATCAAATCAAACATATTAAAATAACCCACCATATGCACTTTAAAACTACTTTCAAACCTTCATAGAAGTACCTTGATAAACTATCCATTTCATGTAAATATGAATCAACATAAGTCAATATAGGTAATAAACTTCAAATATTCAAGAATCTATATATTTGGAATCGTAGTATGAAAATACCTAAAAACTCATCACTTGAAATTAAGAGTCAACATATCCATTTAAACATAATAAGCTTCAAGTATACAATAATATATGCATTTTGAATCATCATGTAAAATACCATAAGATTTTATCATTTAGAATTTATATACAAAGTTGAGAAAAACATTTGGGCTCCATGGGTGGAAGAACCCATGGATGAAAACCCACATACCTTAGGGAGGAACTTGAAGAAGATTTGGAGAAGTCTTGGTCTTCAATGAGGAGCCTTGAATCCTTGAGTTTGATAGAAAAATTGGAAGGGATTATTTGAGAGAGAAGAGGATGAAGTTTAGGGTTCTTTAGAGAGGTGAAAGGCTGAAAAATGACTCCCAAACATGCCCAAGTTCGTGTATATACATTTAGGGAAAATTCCCAAGTTTCCCTTCATCAAAAAATCTGGAAAATAGGCAAAAAACTGCTGGCGCTATAGCTGGCGCGACGCGCCAGCACCCAAACTACTGAGGCCAGTTTGCCTGCGATTTCTATAGAGATAGTCTGTGGTAAAATAGTCACAACTTTTGACTCTAAACTCCAAAAATTGCAATCTTGGTGGCGTTGGAAAGAAGACTCAAAGAACATTAATTTGATAGGTCAAGGTCCACCTAATTCGCTATATTCCAGTAGATATGGTCGTTTGAATTTGACCCTTATACAAACTCATTCGGAAAATTAGCCAAGACGAATTCTTTGGACTTGGCTTGGTTTTAGGGATCCCTTATGACCCTAAATCACATATAATAACCTTCAATTACTTAGTAATTGATGTTAACTTATATATACAACTAGAATTCATCGAGTTCGATCCTATATGCCTATGAGAAATAGTTCGGGTCTTGGCGTAGAAATTTTGGGGGTGTTACAATGGTCCATGAAGAGTTTCACATCCCGCAGTGGTAACTTGTTGTCCTTTCCTTAGAAAGTTTTCTGAGGCCTTAGGGGAGCGATCACCAAGGAGGGCACTACAGTCTGTGGTTCCTCATCGTGGTCCCTTCCCTAAAAGTCTGAGTTTCTGAATCACCACCTCAGTGGCTCACCACGGTCTGTGGTGCATACCACTGCCCGTGATGGCTTTCTGTGGTCATCACTTGGTGCCAATTTTCTGCATTTATTTTGGATTTCAATCTTTGTTCCTTGTTTTAGGGCTTTCCAACTTTCGGGGTCCTATAATATTTTTGGTTATATACTTTTCAAGCAACCTATTTCTAAAAAGGTTCATACTATTACCAAGTTGGAGTCATTTATAGTAAATCAAGTCAAGTCTGTCAATCTCCTTTTTAGTTCCTAATGACTAATTTTCTAATTTGAAGTTGAGTCAAGAGATTTGAGTCCATTTTGAATTTTGTGGGCCGAAATGATCATATGAAAGTTAAATGAAGTCACGAGGAGATTCTTTAAGCACCTTAAACTCTGTATGAACATGCTCAATTTTAAGTTACCTTTCTAAAGTTGAGTTAATTTTTCAAGTTTATTCTAAAAGTATATGAGGTTCCACGATACATTTACATGTTATACGAAAGTGATTACGAGGTTATGTGAATAAGGGTACCAAAGATTCAAGATTGGCTAAGTTCTTGTTATGACCTACTATGTTAATTCAAAGTTTATATAATACATGGCATGTTATGCATGGACTTTGAGATATAATCGAAGGGAAGGGGGCCTATTTTCCCATTAGACTATGTATATATATATATATATATTGTATAGATGACCACATATTGACAATATGATACCGATTATCTACCGAAAGAGACCGCCATTGCTAGGACTTGGTTGAGTATATCATATATATATATATATGTATATATATATGTGTGTGTGTGTGTTTGTGTGTGTGTGTTCATGATATATGAGCTCAAATATCGGCCATGGAGACTATCAAAATTTCAATTTTAGATGGTATCTCTATTACACTTTTTATCGTAGCTATTTATGATTCTACTTTATACCTTATATACTAGTACATTTTCATTCGTACTGACACCTCATTTCCTGGGGTGCTGCATTTGTGTTGCAGGTTCATACAGAGGTTTTGATCAGCCTTTTCAACAAGGATGTTGTCCTAATTAAGGATTGATAAGCTTTACTCATTTTGGAGCTATTGGTTGTCTATAGATTTTGCACACTTGAGACTTTTGTATAGCTGTTGGTATTGTTGGGGAATCGTACCGACCACTTGAGTTCTAGCTTGAACTTGAAAAACATGGATTTGTAGGAGTTGAATCTTAGGAAAATATCTTAATTGAAAACCTTAGGATTCTTCAATATAATCTTGAACTTGGAGTTTTTAGATCTTCCAAAATTGGAGAAATCCCTTTCTTGAAGTTCTTGATCTTTAGGAGAAGGAAAATTATGGATTTTGAGAGTGTCTATATATAAGAATGTTATTTGGTTGTAATATGGACTTATGGAAGTTAATTGAGGGTAAAAGATCATAAATACCCTTCTAGGAATGTAAGAAGACCATTAAAATCAAATAAAATGACTTTTTAATGAATTTCATCAGTCAAGTCGGTGATCTGGAGGTGTCCTTGCTGAATAATTTGGAGAATCACCAAAAGGGAACTTTAGATTGCTAAAATTATCAATTTTTAAAGGTTTTGGGGCCAAGTCGATGAGGTAATTCGGCAAGTCGCCAAATTGGTAGGTGAGCTCGCCAAATTATCCAGTACGGACATGCTCCAATAAAACAACCATATCTTTCTACTTATAACTCCAAATGATAAAAAGTTAGCGGAGTTGCAAAGAAGATTCATAAAACTTTAATTTGATAGTTCATGGGCCACATAATTATTTATACTTTGAAAGATATGGTTATTTAAAGTTGACCCTTATTTGGACTCATGTGAAAATATAACTGGTAGAAATGCTTTGAACTTGACTTGGTGTTAGAGATCCATTATGACCCTAAACCACATATAATGCACTTTAAATAATTTGGAATTGATGCAAACATATATATAAAATTAGAAGTCATCGGGTTTGGGCCTATACGCATAGGAAGAATGGTTTGGGTCTTAGTGTAAAAATATTTGAGGTGTTACAATATCTCTCCCTTGGGAACATTCTTCCTCGAAAGAAGTCAAACTAGAGAAGAAATAATGGGATAACATCTCATCTTTCCTTTTTGAATTAAACTTACTATTAAAATCATAACCATGAAAAGGAAGACACAGGGTACGAATATGAACATAGAATCTAAAACAATCAAACACATGATATAAGTGTTGAATTTGAAATAAGCGGAGGGCTATAATCTCACATGCTTTCATCTAAATTTCTCACAACCTTCTGGAGAAAGAATTACATGCATGATTCATATAAGACATCTAAATATAAAGTAATAGGATCTGAGTATCATGATACTCAACTGGCATTGATTCATAAAACATGAACGATATAGATTTGATCATAAGTCATACTCTATCTGAAGTCATTCAACATGGAACACGGGGAGCTTGGGTACGAAGTAAGAATAGGATTACTATACCTTGAGAGCAATACGACTGGTAGCTTTTAAGCTTAGAACCACTTCTCAACTATACTCTTCTTTCTAAATACTATACTTTATTAGCTGCAACTCATATCTCCCACAAGGATATATGACTACTATTACCAAGGTCTACATCTAACTGAATGCTTTTACTATGTTCAAGCCTAACTTTAAGTTACAAAGTGCTACACATATAATGATTATATAATCTAACCATAAGATTCATTTTCTATACCTCTATAGGGAATTCCATCCCAAGAATACTACTCCTTACCACTGTATTCAGCAAACCTGGAGTTCTAATCAAGCAACACTCAATGCATCATGCGTTCAATCCACATGTTATCAACACCATAGTACTATAGCCACTCTATGTACTCTAAGTAACCAACACTTCTAAGAATTTCCCACCTTCTTATGTTCTCTAGCTGCTAAAATATCATGCATCACTTTAAGGAGATTGTCACGACCCAATCCTAGGGCCTTGCGACACAGCGAATAAGACACCCAGAGGTACCTTATCCAAGCCTCTTAGCATTCAAATAGCGTGTCAAAGGTAGTGACATTCAAGAATAAGTAGAATTAAAGGGGATAATGGGACTAAGGGAAACATCATGAAATAAAATCATTAACAACATCAAACATCATCTATTTGTCTAATAATACCTCTACTACTTTATACTTGGCGGGGGATAAGACATATCCCTAGCTCACCCTCACAGTAAATGGAATAACTACTCAAAAAGGAATCCAAACATCAATACAAATCATAAGCTAGAAAGTTATAAGGGGTATTGTTCCAAAAATATGGGAACTCACCAAGGTAGTAGCCTTCAATGATCAAACTAGCCATATGGAGGTGAATGTGGAGCAACACTGGTCTCTACATGATGATATAATGTAGGCAAAACAGTATGCATTATTACTTTGAATGTACTAAGTATGTAGGCATGCATGGACATTAAAGAAAATATTTAGACATTAATATAGTATGAAACATAGTGTAATGCATGCATAATCAATCATGTAATAAACTTTTGAAACAACTATTTTTGTGGGAAGATGACCGCAACCTACATTCAAGACCATGCGAGCTATTACGTGGAATCCAACATAATCCCCTACCTTGGCACGAGAAGACTACTTTCCAGGTAGAGCTCCGTCAACTTCATTAATTTCTTTAACTTTAACTTTAAAGGTTATTTGTGGATCTACTAGCCTAAGCATACAAGGGATCCTATGTTGGCACATAGTTAATGGGACAAGGGGTTGCCACTAGGATTCTCTTATGAAATCTCTCCTCAATGCCCCATTCGGTTCTAAGTCAACCCCACGGAATAGTTCATATAGTAAGAATAATAGCTCATTAAAACCTTTCATTTGATTCACACGAATGAGAATTGGACTTTTACAAGTGCAATACTTCATTTCACAAATATTTCATTATTCTTTCATAGCATAAGACTCCCTTTAATCATAGACATTTTCTTTCATAAAGTTTGATTTTTGATTCAAAGCTTTCATTTCAACTTTATTGAGAACATAAAAGAACTATGTAGGTTCTATTCATTTCAACCTTCAAATAATTGAAATCAATGCTAGCATGCACAAGAGTAATGTAATACATCAATTAAATCATCTTTAAACTACCCACCAATAAATCTTAAAAACTCCTTTTCATGCGTTCATATAAGGCCCTTGCTAAATCATCCATTTCATGTAAATAAGAGTCAATATAAGTCAATATTGGTAAATAAACTTCAAATATTCAAGAATCTATAAATTTGGAATAATAACATGAAAATACATGAACATTCATCACTTGAAATTGAAATATTAAGTTTAGAAATCACTTGGGCTCCATGGGTGGAAGAACCCATGAATGCAACCCACATACCTTGGGGAAACAAATCCCTAATGCAAACTTGGAAAAGAAATGGAGGCTTGAAGGTATCTTGAAATGAAACCCTAGCTTTTTTTAAAACACTTGGGATAACTTACGAGGGAAGAACTTTGCTTGTTTGAGTGTCAATGTGATAAATGAGGGCTTTATAAGGTTTAGGATCTTTAGATAGGGTCAATTCAACTCCCAAAATGACAACACTTCAATATTAAAATATAGGAAATGATAGAAATGCCCCTTTTAAATCTGGCCAGACTTTACCTTCATGGGGACACATCATGTTCTGTGGTGCTTACCATGGCCCGTAGTGGTGTCCCGTGGTAAATGACTTGGGGAAATATCATTGGAAGTCTTTAGGGAGAGTCTCTGAACTTCCTTCACAGAGACCTTTATGGTCCGTAGAGGGCATCAAAGCTTGTGAAACATGGTCGTGGTGAAGGTCCTGTAGGAGGCTTGTAGAGTGACCAGAACAGAAACACACCATGGTGTGTGAAAAGGTCCACGGCCTGTGGTGGACGTCCGTGTTCCTCGCCTTAGAAAGTTTCCTGGGGCCTTAGGGTAGGGGTAACCATGAAGGGCACTACGGTCTGTGGTGCTCACCACAGTTCGTGGTTGTCCCTCATCGTGGTCCCTTCCCTACAGGTTTGAATCTCTGAATCTCCACCAAGGCCCACCATGGTTGTGGTGCTCACCATGGCCCGTGATGTCTTTCCACAGTCATCACTTGTACTAGTTTCTGTATTTTCCTAAGATTTCATCCTTTGTTTTCTCGTATTTGGATTTCCAACTTCCAGGGTCCTACAATATCTCCCCCTTAGAAATATCCGTCCTCGAATGAGAATCATTAGCATAGAAAAGAATACAACAGTAGGACTAGCAACCCAACATGTGTACAATGACATTTGAAATCCATAAAATATGAGATGTTTAAACTTAGCATAAAACATGAATTTAAAATTCAACTTCATGAACATGCATGCATATGAGGACTTAGGAAAATATGAAACTTAGGAGTCTTAAACATTTGAGCATGAATAACTTAGTACCTTAGGCTTGAGTAGAATGGAAGATATGAGGGTAACGTTTCATCATATCCGCCTTCGCTTCCATGTAGCACTTTCAACTTGTTGATTCCTCCAAAGGACTTTAATGGATGCCACTTTTGTTTCCTCAATCTCTTAACTTGCTTTTCAAAAATTTTAACCGGGACCTCTTCATAAGTCAAGTTTTCTTCAACACCCACTACTTCCAATGGAACAATGGAACTAGGATCACCCATACATTTTTTCAATATAGACACATGAAACACCGGATGAACCATGGCCATTTCCAAAGGCAATCCAACTCATAAGAAACCTTACCAACACCTATCAAGATTTTATAAGGCCCTACATACCTAGGGCTCAATTTACCTTTATTATCAAACCGAACCATACCCTTCATGGGTGAGACCTTCAAGTAAACGCAATCATCCACACTAAACTCAAGCTCCCTTTTCCTAATATCGGAATAGTAATTTTATTGACTTTGGGCCGTCTTCAATATTTCTCTAATGACTCTCATCTTTTCCAAAGCATCAAGAATCAAATTGGGACCCAACAAGGTCATCTCCACTACTTCTAACCAACTAGTAGGAGACCTACATCGCCTTCCGTACAAAGACTCAAATGATGATATCTTAATGCTTTAGTGGTAGCTATTATTATAGGTGAACGATATAAGCGGTAGATGGTCATCCTAACTTCCTTTGAACTCTAACACACAATACCTTAATATATCCTCTAGTGTTTGAATTATCCATTTGGCTTAGCCGTTGGTTTGAGGATGGAATGCAGTACTTAGCTTCACCTTGGTACCAAGAACCCTTTGATATGATCTCTAAAAATGAGAGTGAATTGGGTACCACGAATTAAAATTATTGAAAAAAGCTCACCATGCAACCTTACCAATTCTCGAATATAAAACTTAGCATAATCTTTGGCACTAAAAGAAGTCTTGACTGGTAAGAAGTGTGCCGACTTGGTCATTCTATAAATAATCACCCAAATTGAATCATGATGCTTCCGAATACGAGGCAAACCCACTACAACTTCCATATTCACTTATTCCTACTTCCAAGTGGGTATTTCAATGTCTTGGTCTAGGCCACCCGACCTTTGATATTCGGCCTTAACTTGTTGGCAATTTGGGCATTCAGACATGAACCTTCCTATGTCCTTTTTCATTCCACTCCACCAATAAAGTTCCTTTAGGTCTCAATACATATTCATCAAACCCGGATGAATAGAGTATGAATAATTATGAGCCTCCTTCAAATTAAACCCTTTTGGCCATCCACATACGGAACACATAACCGACCTTAGGAGTGTAGTAACCCATCTTTCCCTTGTGAAAAGACCTCTATTTCCTTGTTTTTTACCAACCTCTTTAACTCTACCAATGTTGGGTCAAGGTCTTATTTTGACTTTACATCCACGACCAAAGATGATTCGGACCTATTATGAAAAACCATACCACCATTATCAGAGTCGCCCAACTTCACTCCTAATCCTACTAATCGATGAAAATACTTTACCAATTCTCTCTTTTCTTCATCAACATGAACCACACTCGCATACACACTCTACTAAGGGTATTGACAATTACATTGGCTTTACCTGGATAATAGTGCACACTCATGTCATAGTTCTTGAGGAGTTTAAGCCACCTCCTTTGCCTCAGAATTGAGGTCATTTTGGGTGAACATATATTGGAGACTCTTGTGATTGGTGAACACATCCACATGTACTCCATAGAGATAATGCCACAAATCTTTGAAGCAAATACAACAGCCGCTAACTCAAGATCATGGGCAGGGTAGTTTGGCTCGTATACTTTTAATTGTCTAGAAGTATAGGCTATAACCTTACTATTTTGCATCAAGATACAACCCAAGACAATCTTTGAATCATCACAATACACGAAAAACCCTTCTAATCCTTTCGATAGAGTCAAAATAGGAGCGGAGTCAATCTTTCAAAGTTTCGAAACTCTTTTCACACTCATCCATCCATATGAATTTTGCCTTATTTTAGGTCAATTTCATCATACGAGATGAGATAGAAGAGAACCCTTTAATGAACCTTCTATAATAATCGGCTAGACCCAAAAAGCTCTTAATATTCAAAGAAGACAATGGTCTAGGCCAATTCTTGATGACCTCCATTTTCTTGGATCGACCTTGATCCTGTCATCGGGTTCTACATGACCAAGGAA
This sequence comes from Solanum dulcamara, assembly GCF_947179165.1. Classification (NCBI taxonomy): domain Eukaryota; kingdom Viridiplantae; phylum Streptophyta; class Magnoliopsida; order Solanales; family Solanaceae; genus Solanum; species Solanum dulcamara. Next base: position 14,644,335 of record NC_077244.1, on the reverse strand, counting down.
CGTCATCTCTTTCAACAAAAACTCACATTTATTAAACTTGGAAAACAATTGCCTTTCCCTAAAGGTTTGAAGCACAACCCTTAAGTGATTCTTATGCTCTTCTTCACTCTGAGAGTAAATCAAGATGTCATCAATGTAGACCACCACAAAAGTATCGAGGTAGGGTTTGAACACCCTACTCATTAGGTCCATAAACACCACTGGTGCATTTGTCAACCCAAATGACATTACTAAAAACTTGAAGTGTCCATACCTTATTCAAAATGCCATCTTGGGAATGTCACCCTCCCTTACCTTTAGTTAATGATAGACGGACTGAAGATCGATCTTTGAGAAATGACTTGCCCTTTCAATAGATCAAACTAATCATCTATCCTAGATATTGGGTACTTGTTATTAATGGTCACCTTTGTTTAGTTGATGGTAATCTATGCACATCTGAAGCAACCCATCCTTTTTCCTTACAAACAACACGGGAGCACCCAATGGTAAAATACTTGGCCTAATGAATCCTTTCTCCAACAATTCCTTTAGTTGTTCCTTCCACTCCTTTAATTCTATTGGGGCCAGTCGGTAGGGAGGAATAGAAATAGGTTGCATATTGGGGAGAATATCGATACCAAAATCAACTTCCCTTTTGGGAGGGATACCGGAAAGGTCATCGAAAAAATCATTAACTACGAGAACCGACTCAAGAGAAGGACATTCGGGGTCGATGTCCCTAACCCTCATAATGTGGTAAATGCAACCCTTAAAGATCAACTTTCGGTCCTTAAGACAAGAAATGAACCTACCCTTCACTACCAAATCATGACCTTTCCATTCAAGAATAGACACATTTGGGAATTGAAACTTAGCTCGACAGGTTCTACAATCTATAAAAGCATAAGACACACACAACTAATCCATTCCAAGAATAACATTAAAATATACCATGTCAAGTTCGATGAGATCACATGGAATGACTTTATGCAAGATAGACATGAGAAAACCTTTATAGATTTTTATAGCAACAATTGACTTACCAGCGGGGGTAGACACCAAATAAGGATTTACTAATATTTTAGGCAGTAGATCAAACCTATTAGCAAGGAATAGAGTAGCAAACAACAAATTTTCACCCAGATCTAATAATGCATATACATCAAAAGCAAAGACCTTTAACATAAAGGTAACAACATTGGGTGCTTTCTCATTCTCTTGTCTCCCATGCAAAGCGTAAAAGTGGTTGTATATTGGCCACCTCCTTGAGCTTGTTGACCAAGAGAAATTTGGCCTTGAGGCCTACCACCACCACCTCTACAATCTCTATCATGGTGGCCCAGCTTGCCACACTTGAAGCATGCATTGAAGCCGGCTAAACATTTCCCTTTGTAAGGCCTTCCACACTTCTTGCAAATGGGTAAAGCTTGAGAACCAAAATTCTCCCTTGGAACCAACGGGTTAGCACCATTGTCCTTGTTGAACTTTGGAGGAGGAGTATTGGTGGAACCTTATCCCATAAATCTTTTCCCACCTTGGCCCTTTTCACTACCACCATAACTAGACCTTTGAGGATTGAACCCTCCACCATCAATCCTAACTTTCTTGAACCCCCTTGACCTTTCCCTCAACTTTTCTTCCTTAATTTGTTTCGCATATTTCATGATTCAGGAGATGTCCATCTCTTTAACCAACATGGCTATATTACACTCCTTAGACACCAAACTAGAAACACCAAAAATGAACTTTCTTACCTTTGCCCTTGGATTGAAGACCATGAATGGAGTGTACTCAGATAATTTATTGAATTTGAAAGAATATTCCCCTACACTCATTCCCCCTTGGAAAATATTGATGAACTATTAGATCTCTACCTCCCTTAGCTCCAAAGGAAAGAAGCAGTCTAGGAAGGCACCCTTGAACTCTTCCTAATTATCATCACTATATCTTCACCTCTCTCGACAACCCATTGCTCATACCAAACCCTTTCCATGCCCTTGAGTTGATAGGCTACTAGCTTGGCCTTCTCATTTCGAGGTACTCCCATAATAGCCACAATTAGGTAAATCTACTCAATAAATTCCATAGGGTCCTCATCTACCTTAGAACCATCGAATTTGGGCGGATTCATCCTCTTGAAGTCCCAAATTCTAGAAGCTAAAATAGGCACTTGAGGAGGAGGAGGATCAATGCCTTGGTTCCCTTGTTTGGATACAGCTTAAGCCAATAATATGATGATGTTGAAAAATTCTGCATGTGTCACTCCATTCTCATGATGCAAAGCCTCAAGAACTAGAGGAGCTTGGTCTTCATCATCAACCCTTGCTTTATGTGGATGTGATTTTCCTCGAGGCATTATCTAGAGAATACAAAATGATTCATTATTTAGAGGAAGGCTTAGGACACTCTAGGGTACAACATGAATTTGAAAGAAGTGAAAATTTTCCTAAATGTCCCATAGTCTCCTATCATAGTTGTGGCGCACTTCACAATCATGAACAAGACCCTATTCAATGCAATATTTTAGACTCCAAGAACCATTCAAAACCTCGAGCTCTGATACCAAGTTTGTCATGACCCAAGCCTAGCGCCTAGACGCGATATGGAGAATGAGACACCCGGAGGTACCTCTTCTAAGATTTTTAGCATTCATATAGCTTTTCATAGGTAATTACATTTAAGAATAAGCAAAATTAAAGGGGATAATGGGACTAAGGGAAACATCATGAAATAAAAGTCATTAACAACATCAAACATCATCTATTTATTCAACAATACCTCTACTACTTTATACTTGGCGGGGGCTAAAACATATCCCTAGCTCACTCTCACAGTAAATGGAACAACTACTCAAAAAGTAATCCAAATGTCTATAAAAATCATAAGCTAGAAAGTTATAAGGGGTATTATTCCCGAAATATGGAAACTCACCAAGGTAGTAGCCTTCAACGATCAAACTAGCCACATGGAGGTGAATGTGGAGCAACACTGGTCTCTAATGGTGATATAATGTAGGCAAAACAGTATGTATTATTACTTTGAATGTACTAAGTATGTAGGCATGCATGGACATTAAAGAAAACCTTTATATATTAATATATTATGAAACATAATGTAATACATGCGTAATCAATCATGTGATAAACTTTTGAAACAACCATTTTTGTGGGAATATGACCACAACCGACATTTAAGATCATGCGAGCTATTACATGGAATCCAACAAAACCCCTACCTTGGCACGAGAAGACTACTTGCCGGGTAGAGCTCCGTCAAATAACTTTAAGGACTATTTGTGGATCCACACGCCTAAGCCTACAAGGGATCCTATGTTGGCGAATAGGTAATGGGACAAGGGTTTTTTATTAGGATTCCCTTATCGAATCCCATCTCAATTCCCCATTTAGTGCAAAGTCAATCCCATGAAATAGTTTATATAGTAAGAACACAATCATTTATATAGCTTTAGATCATCAAATCATCATTCGGTAGAATAGCTCATTAAAACTTTTCATTTGATTTACACAAGTGAGAATCGGCCTTTCAAAAGTGGAATACATCATTTCATAATCATTTCATCATTCTTTCATTTCATAAGACTCTCTTTAATCATAGACATTTGATTTCATAAAATTTTATTTTGGAGTCAAAGCTTTCATTTCAACTTCATTGAGAACATAAAATAACTAGGTGCGTTCTATTTATTTAAACCTTCAAATCATTGACATCAATGCTAGCAAGTACGAGAGTAATGTAATGCATTAATTAAATCATATTTAAACTGCCCACCAATATATTTTAAAAAATCCTTTTCATGCCTTCATATAAGATCCTTAATAAATCATCTATTTCATGTAGATAAGAGTCAATATAAGTCAATATAGGTAAATAAACATCACATATTCAAGAATCTTTACATTTGGAATCATAACATGAAAATCCATTAACATTCATTAATTGAAATTGAAATATTGAGTTTAAAAATCACTTGGGATCCATGAGTGGAAGAACCCATGAATGAGACCCACATACCTTGGGTTAACAAATCCCTAATGCAAATTGAAAAGAAATGGAGTCTTGAAGGTATCTTAAAATAAACCCTAGATTTTCTTGAAACCTTTGGGAGAACTTGAGAGGGAAGAACTTTTCTTTTTTGAGTCTAAGTGATAAATAAGGCTTTAGAAGGTTTAGGATCTTTAGATAGGGTCAATTCAGCCCCAAAAGCTACCACACTTCAATATTAAAACACAGGAAATGAAAGAGGGCACTACGGTCCGTGGTTCCTTCCTTGCAGGTCTAAGTCTTTGAATCTCCACCACAGTTTCTCACCACGGTCCCTGGTTTTCACTTCAACCCGTGATGGCCTTCCATGGTCATCACTGGTGCTAGTTTATGCATTTTCTTGAGATTTCATCCTTTATTCCTTGTATTAGGACTTTCTGACTTCCGAGGTCTTATAGAGATAAACCAAATATTCTAATCTATTGCTCATAACAAAACCTCATCTTTCTATTCCTTCACATTTATAACTACCATAGATGAAATATCTCACCACTACTATCAGAACAAGAAAATCAACCTTTTACTATGTATCAATACTTAACTACAACCATCAATATCATGATCAAAACTTAAAAAGGATCACTGGAGGGGTTTAGAGCGAGAGATCCAGAGCACGATTCATTTGACATAGCATAACATTGCAAACCACTGAAGGAAAATCACGAATTTGCATGACTGAGCATACCATGAGACATAAGTGCTTATATGAATAGATTCATATCATGAGGCTGATATTCAAAACTTTAAGGAGTAAGATTGAGATCAATAGGCTAAAGTCTTTGTCTCTTATTTTGGAACTGAGCATAGGTGTGAATCTGTCTGAAGTGTATAAGCATAGGTCATGGACATACTGGTGATATGCGAGATATCAATAGGGTGTTATAACAATTGAAATTTGAGGAATGAGCTAGAGTAGGAGTGGACTGATATATCACCAAAGCCTTTTCTGATCACATCACTATCTAATTCTCATCACTTGACTTGGTTTATCACCTTATTATCTCCCACTTAGGTATGAAGATGACATAATAAGGCTACAAACCTATTCAACATTCTCTAAACTGGTCCATATTCACTTTACTCTAACACTCGAAAAGTGCTAATCTCATGACTACTGAACTCTCTAAGTACAAGTACTAAGATTCCTTGTAGGGATTCTTTTTGAGATCTTCTCTTAACTTCTTTCTACTTCTATAGTTATCTTTCTATAATCATTACCCACATTGGATTATAAAGCCACTTTATTTAACTCTTGATAGTCTGACTTCTCCTTCTTTGCCCACTAATCCCGTCCTTCTAAGTTCATATCTACCTAACTAGAGGAAACTTGAACAATATTAAGAGGTCATCATTACCTATGTATGATCCTTTCAACGAAACTCTTAAGTGTAGTAAAGGATGCTTATATCAGCCTACTCCACATTGACATTTCAAATATACTATCTAGGCACACATAGAATATCATAAACTTAATTAGAGCCTCATCTGACCATATACAATATTGGGTATACCTCTATAATTCGCTTGTTTATCTAATGACTTAACCACACTTCATTTCTCTCACCTAGGGGTCAAAATACCACACTTATACCACTCATATTTATCATAATTTAACATCTTAGATCCTCACATACTTTATGTCAAACCTACTACATCAAATCTCAAAATTAACATCATCACCTACATATTGCCATCCTTTTTATCACGACACTCATCTCACATTCAAGCTTACATCAAGTAATAAACATGGATAGCCATATAAATGCTCCCATACTACCCATTCATAATATATCATTGCCTAATTAGTTCCATAAACTTGTGAATATCATGGGGCTTTCCCATCAAAATCATAAGCTTAGCTTTGATCTATCACCTCCTGACTACCTTGTGTTATGAATCAACCTAGGTCTTAGTCATAACACAATGATCAAAACCTCGAAGGGATTCAAACAAGACTCTTGATATATCGTAAGTATGCATAAGGTAAAGTAAAGCGGAATATAGCATAAGAAAGAGTCTAAAATCATGATTTATAAGGAAAGATTAAACTTGACTATATAGACTCTACACCATTTCATCTAACAAATGTCTCTACTAAACAAGAAAAGCGGGGGCTAAGACATGTCCCTAGCTTACCCTCAACATGAATGAAATAAAAGTCTTTAAAAGAAAGAACCAATTAATAACTAGTCCTCGATAGATGAGGACTCACCAAAACTCCACCGGATGAAAGCTCAACTAGCCAGGTGTTGGAATGTGATCCTCAATCCCTACATTATGAGACAATGTTGGCAACAATATGCATTAGTAAGTTTGAATGTACTAAGCATGTGGTAATGCCATGCAATATAAATCATAAGATGCGATGATCGAATAACGTATATGATTGAAGAGGATAAGTAAATTCATGAAAAAAGCCATAATGATCAAAGCATTTAAAGAGACATAGTTGTTTTCATAAAAGAACATAAAGAGCATATACATAAATGGGATAGGAACCTTAACCGATAGTACGACCATACGATCTACAACATGGAATCCCGATGTTTTTTCATACAATAGAAAAAGGAGAATCTACTTGCAAAGGTACAGTCTACCCCGGTAAGTGGGTCATGTACATGCGCTATATGTGGATCCACTAGATAGGACAAAGGTAAATCCTATGGTGGAATGTAGTTATGAGACAAGATACTTTATATAAGGACCCAGTAGGTAGATCCCCCACCTCAAGTCCTCATTCAGTGCTAAGTCAAATCCTACGCATATATCATAAACTTGTTCATAAAATTCATAATTCATAGATTAGATCATTTTCATGTCATACTTGCAATGTGAGTATAACCATTTCAACATCACAATATCATACTTGTATAATTCATGTCATTAGGTTTCTAGGTCACCAATTAAGGATCCGAAGTCACCTTTCTTCATAACTTACATGAAATTCATATGTTGAACATAATTGTAATACGTAATCACAACTCATACTTGGATTTAGGGTAAAACTTGAATACATAGTCAATTTGATTGAAAATCATGGAATACTTAGAAATCCTTGAAATTCATAATCATAATTCATGTAAATCACCATTGAAAATAGCTTCATACACTGTCATTCATAATCAACTTCAAATTATGCATTTAATGTAAAATCATGCTTATAAGGATCATTATAGTAATTAGAAATATAATTGAAACAGCCCAACACAATTTATCAAAACTAGGTTTAAAGTGATGGAATTTCAAGAGATTTTTGAGGAAAAACCTTGGGAATACATGGGTGATAGGAATCCATGGATCAATCCCCATATACCTTGGTGAATTGACCTTGAAATTTGAGAGAAGAAGACTTATTCTTGAAGAAACCCTAGCCAAAACCTTGATGAAGAAGATGATTTCTTGAAGAAACCTTGAGAGAGAAGTCTTAAAGTGGTTTGGGAGTTAATGAGGGAATGAAAGGGGTTTAAGAGTATTTAGGATATCTAACACCATGAATCTAGTCTTGAAAACGTCTATATACATTGATACGATTTAGGGAAAAGACTAAACTAACCCTCATTAATTCTGTCCGGACAATCCTACAATTTGGGTTGTACGATTCTTAGAAGTAGTGATGAGTCATAGGAATGACTCGTCCTGCAGGTCCTTGAAAAGTCCCAAAAGTTGGGACTATGATTCTCTATAGCGAGTCCTGTCTATGACTCATTCTTTATTCTATGAGTCATAAACATCACTCGTCATGCATGTCAGAAAACCTGCATATCTTTGAGCCTCTGATCTTTCCTTATGAGTGAGTATTACGACTCATCGATGGGCGTACGACTCATCCTGTTGAGTCGTAGGACCTCTTCTAAGGTTGGTCCTGGACTAACTCAAAGACTCACTCTACCAATCATCCCTACGAGTCATAGGAATGTCTACGGGTCGTAGATAGAGTCGTGATCCTAAGGTTAGTTCCTTTTTTCTTGAGATTGTTTCTTCATTCTAACCTTCCGACTTTCGAGGTTTTACAATATCTCCCCCTTGGGAATATTATTCCTCGAATTAGATTTAACCAACACGAAAAGAAAATGGAACGAGGACTAACAACCCAACATGAATGCAATAACACATAGAAAAGCATAAACCATGAGATTTTCAATCTTATCATAAATCATAACTTTAAAACCAACTTTATAAGCACACATGCATATGAAAGACATATGAAACTGGAACATAGAAGTTTAATCGATTTGATCATAAATAACTTAGTACCTTATGCTTGAGTAGAAGGAAAAAGATACAGATAATACTTTATTGTGTCCGCTTCTGCTTCCCATGTAGCACTATCTACTTGTTGATTTCTTCGCAACACTTTAGCAAATACAACTTCGTTGTTACTTAACCTCTTCATTTGCCGGTTTAAGATTTCCACCGTAACCTCCTCGTAAGCTAAATTCTCTTAAATTTTCACATTCTCCAATGGTACAATAGAGTTTGGATCACTCACAAAATTTGTTAATATTGACACATGAAACACTGGATGAATAGCCAACTCAAATAACAAGTCTAATTCATATGCTACCTTTCCAACACATTTCAAGATTTTATAAGGTCCTACATATCTAGGACTCAATTTCCCTTTCTTACCAAAATGCATTACATCCTTCATGGGTAAAACCATCAAATAGACCCAATCATCTACATCAAATTCAAGCTCTCTTCTTCTTATATACGAATATGACTTTTGATGACTCTGAGCTGTCTTCAATATTTCTCTTATGAGCCTTACCTTTTCCATTGCATCTACTACTAAATTGGGACCAATCAATGCCATCTCACCTACTTCAAACCATCCCCTCGGGGATCTTCATCTTCTCCCATACAAGGCTTCAAAAGGAGCCATTTGGATGCTAGAGTGATAACTATTATTGTAGGCGAACTCAATTAATGGAAAATGCTCATCCCAGCTTTCTTTAAAATCAATCACATATGCCCTTAACATATCCTCCAAAGTTTGGATCATTGTTTTGGATTTTCCATCTATTTGAGGATAAAAAACGGTACTTAGCTTGACTTTCATACCAAGATTCTGTTGGAACGACTTCCAAAGATGTGAAATGAATTTAGTACCTCTATCTGATATAATAGACAAGAGAACACCATGAAGTTTTATCAACTCACGAATTACAACTTAGCATAGTATTCGGCGCTATAAGAAGTCTTAACCGAAACAAATATGCTGACTTTGTCATTCGATCCACAATAACCCAAATGGAATCATATTGCCTTCTAGTATGAGGCAAGCCCGTCACAAAGTCCATATTCACATCTTCCCACTTCCAAGTAGGAATTTCAATTTCTTGAGCTAAACCTCCCATTTGATGCTCAACTTTAACTTGTTGACAATTTGGACACTTAGCCATGAACTCCACTATGTATTTCTTCATACCATTCAACTAATACACCTCCCTCAAATCATGGTACATCTTGGTGGATCCTGGATAAATCAAATACCGAGAACTATGGGCCTCAGTCAAAATCAATTCCCTTAGTCCTTTAACATTAGGAACACACAAATGACCATGGTAACAAAGTACCTCATCTCTCCCTTGTGAGAAAGCGTCAATGGCTTTTGCGGCTACCGACTTCTTCAATTCAACCAAAATTGGATCATGGTCTTGTTTGGCCTTAACATACGCCACCAGAGACAATTCTGAGCCATCATACACAAGAACACCTCCATCCTTAGAATCAACCAAAGACATACCTAAATATGCCAATCTATGATCACCCTTAACTAACTCCTTCTTACCTTTCTCAACATGAGAAACACTATCTATGGGAAACTGACTAAGAGAATCGGCTGCAACATTTGCCTACCCGGATGGTACAACACACTTATATCATAGTAAATTAGAATTTTAAGCCATCTTCTTTGCCTAAGGTTCAAGTCCCTTTGGATAAACACATATTGCAAGCTTTTATGGTTGGTGAACACGTCAACATACAACACATAAAGGTAATGACACCAAAATTTTAAAGCATACTCAACCATCGTAAGTTCAAGATCATGGGTTAGATAGTTCCATTCATGCACTTTATGTTGCCTAGAGGCATATGCTATAACCTTACCATATTGTATCAAAACACAACCAAAACCAATAGGTGAGGCATCACAATAAACATCAAACCCATCCAAACCTTCGAGCAATGTCAAAATAAGAGCCGACGTAAGAAGATCCTTCAATATTTAGAAACTTTTCTCACATTCATCCAATCACTGAAATTTCACTGTCTTTTGGGTCAACTTAGTCAAAGGCAAAGCAATAGAGGAAAACCCTTCAACAAACCTCCTATAGTATTCGACCAATCCCAAAAAGCTTTTAATATCCAAAAAAGACAACGGTCGAGGCCAATTCTTTACCGTCTCCATTTTCTTTGGATCAACTTTAATCCCATCACCGGACACCACATGGCCAAGAAATGCAACTTCCCTTAGCCAAAATTAGCACTTACTGAACTTGGCAAATAGTTGCTTGTCCCTTAACATTTGCAATACAATCCTTAAATGACCCATATGATCTTCCTCATTTCGAGAGTAAATCAAGATGTCATCAATAAATACTACCACAAACATGTTGAAGTATGGATTGAAAATATGATTCATCAAATCCATGAAGACAGCGGGAGAATTTGTCAACCCAAATGACATAACTAAAAGTACAAAATGACCATACCTTATTTGAAATGTCATCTTGGAAATATCACACTCCTTTACCCCTAGCTTGATTATCAGAATGGAGATCAATCTTTGAAAAGTAACTTGCCCCTTATAATTGGTCAACAAATCATCTATTCTCTGAATTGGATACTTATTTTTTATGGTGACCTTATTCAACTACCGGTAATATATACACATTCGGAGTGACCCATCTTTCTTCCTAAAAAATAACACGGTAGCAACTATGGTGAAATACTTGGACTTATAAAGCCATTATCCAACAAATCCTTCAATTACTCTTTCAACTCCTTAAGTTCTGCCGGAGTCATACAATAAGGAGGAATAGAAATAGGTTGGGTATCGGAAAGAAGATCTATGACAAAGTCAATTTATCTTTTGGGAGGAACACCAGGCAAGTTATTAGAAAATACATTGAGAAACCCATTAACTACAGGGACCGACTCAAGAGTAGGAGTTTCGAAATGAACATCCCTACCTCACACTATATGGTAAGTGCACCCTTTGGAAATTATTTACAGGGCCTTAAGACATGAGATGAATTGACTCTTATCCACCAAATCCTTACCCTTTCATTCAAGAGTAGGGTCATTTTAAAATTAAAACTTGACCCTACGGGTTTTTTAATCAACAAATGCATAAGAGACATGTAAGTAATCCTTACCAGGAAAAATATCAAAATCGGTCTTGTCTAATTAAAGAAGATCACAATGGATTACTTTATGAAAATAGACACAGGATATTTTCTATAAACTCTCTTGACTAACACCAAATCGCCAATTGGAGTATGAATCGAAAAGGGTTCTAACAACACTTTGGGGGACACATCAAATCTTATAGAAAGTTAAGAAATAACAAAATACAAGTTGGCACCCGGATCAAGCAATGCATAAACACCAAAGTTAAAAACCCATAACATATCCATGACCACATCGGGAGTCTCATCCATATCTTGCCTAGCATGAAGAGAATAATCGGTTGTTGTGTTGTCTACCATATGGTTTAGTTTGGGAATCTTGTTGCACTTGCCCTCCATGAGTAACTTGACCTTGAGGACGACTTTCTCTATCTTTTTTGGCGATATAAGGGTACTCGGATTGCTTTTGGCCCACCTTGCCACATTAATAGCAAGTAGCCATTCCCATCAAACACCATCCTTCATGATTCTTTCCACACTTAGCATACTTTGGAAAAGTAGGGCTACTATCACTCACACCACCACCTTGACCCTTAAGGTATGACACCCTATCTTTAACAAACTTCTTTCCCAAACCTTGATCTTGTTGGAAACAACCACTACTACCACCAGTCCTAGTATTGGAGAACCCACCATCATATCGAGATCTCTTAGAATCTCTCATCCTCATAGTGGTACGATAATCCTTTGTGGCCAAGTTGGACACCCTCGATATGAATTGGCTCATTCGGGCACGTGGATCAGCAACCAATAAAGAAGCATACTTGGATAGCTTAGTGAACTTGAGGGCATATTCTTTCATGCCCATGTTGCCTTGCCTAAGATTGATGAACTCCAACACCTTTTCCTCCCTTAGCTCAAGATGGAAGAAGCGATCAAGAAAAGCAATATTGAAGGCTTCCCACTTAATAGGACCTCATCCATTCTTTGTAACTTTTATTGAGCACACCAAACTTGAGCAACACTGTGGATTTGGTAGGATGCTAACTTTGCTTTCTCTTCGGAAGTCACCCCTATAATACTCACTATATTATACACCTCGTCAATGAACTCTTGGAGATGCTCATCAACTTTCAAACCATGAAACTCGGGAGGGTTCAATCTTGAAAAGTCTCTCACTCTAGAAGCTGTAGTAGGAGCATTAGGAGGAGAGACAACTCCTTGGTTGGCCATAACTTGGGCTAGCATGGTGATATGGTCCAGAAATCCACATTAGTAACTTGGTCGAGTAGGGGACCATTATCTTGAGGGATCGTAGGAGCATGATCCTCATTAGCATTGACCCCGACCCCTCTTTGCATAGGTGCTCTTCTTAGAGGCATTTCTGAAAATCGCAAAGGACAATCATTAGGGAAAGAAGTCTTAGAGTGTAATTTATCACATGACATAGATCATGAAAGAAGTGAGAATTTTCTAGAATATCTTATATCCTCTTATTCATAGATGTGGAGTATTTCACATCTATAAATAATAATCTACTTTATGAAGCATGTTGGAATCCCTAGGACATCTTAAAGTTTGTGCTCTGATACCAAGTTTGTCATGACCCGACCGAGAGCCTAATCATAATACGATGATCGAAACTACGAAGGGCTCCAACCAAGCCTCTTGACATGTTGTAAGTATGCAAAGGTAAGTAAAGCAAAACATAGCATAAGGAAGAGTCTAAAATCATGAATCATAAGGAAAGAGTAAACTTGGCTAGATAGACTCTACACTTTCGTCCAACTAATGTCTCTACTAAGCAAGAAGGGAGGGGGCTAAGATATGTCCCTAACTTACCCTCAACATGAACCCTACAAGAAATTTAACCATTAACGACCACTTCTTAATGAAGGGACATGAATTCGGTCGTTAAAAGTACACTTTTAGCGACTATATTATTTTTCAGTCATTGAAGGTGATTTTAAGGTCAACAATAGCTAGAGGAAAATATTTAGTCGTTAAAAATACAATATCCCATCGTTATAACAAATTATAAGAAAAAGGAAGCGCTAACGTTTCTTGGCTCACCTCCACTCACTACTTTTTAAATTTTTTTGGCATAACCCTCCCCAACGCCCCACCTGACCCACTCAAAAAAAGATAATTAAAACCCGTATCATGTATCTGATGGGTTTGTACAATATTTGACAGTTTACCCACGATCTTCCTCTCATTCTCTCCAAAGGATTTCCATCCAAACCATAGCAATTTACAATCTAGGGTTTTGAATGTTTATTAATTTCAAATAAATTTCTCAAATCCGAAAAAATAAGTTTGTTTTTTTAATTAATTTCTAAACCAATTTCTCAAATTCAAGCAAATATGTTTGGATTTTAAATGTATATTAACTTCCAAAATAATTTTTCAAACATGAGCAAATCAGTCCATACAATTTTTATTGCTTGATATTAGTTTGATATAGAAGGGTGAGTGTCACGACCCAACCCCGTAGGCCGCGGCTGGTGCCCTATCTGGACATCCAAATGAACTTACATACCAAATCGTTATATTACCGAATAATTCAAATTTTATATTTGTTTCAATCAGAAGAGTAGGCAATCATTCATTTAGGTAATCGTGCGTGTAGAAAATAACATCTTAAACCAAAAGGGGCGACAGAATGTGCATCGCCGGGTATGTGCATACATACAAACATATAGGCTGTTTTGGCTGTTATACTAGAAGGGACCGCATTAAGACACTAGTCATAAACAGACGAACATACATGACTCATGACCCACACCTATGTCTACAGGTCTCTACAGAACATAGCGAAAACATATGATAGAACAGGGCCCCGTTGTACCCAAATGGTCAAATAGACAGGAGCAGGTACAAAGGAAATTCATATACAAAAATATGGGCTCCGAGTCAAAGGAGCACTCTATAGTAGCAGAAGGTGTTTAGCCTACGCTAACGGATCACGAACGTCTGTACCTACGGGTATGAAATGCAGCCCCCCAAAAAAGGGAGTCAGTACGAAATGTGTTCTGAATATGTAAAGCATGAAGTATATATAGAATCCAAACCGTAACTAAAAGGAAAGGTACAAAGAGCACTTACCAAACCAGGATATCAAAATCTGTACTGAAACATATATACAAAGTGCAAATAAAAGAAATCATGCATAAGGCTCACGAACGTGTTCACCACCCCGATGCTGGTACCATAACACATCATACTCCAAAAGGTCTCAAGTCTTCGTACAAACCCCAAACAAACCATATCATCACAAAATGTTATATCATCAGAATACATCATATGTCATATCACATCATGACACTATAGACAGTACCCGGCCCTATGGCGAGGTCTCGGGACCCATAATATATCATACTGCCAAGTATATTATAGGGCGCACGATTACAAAGCCAGCTCAGGTTTCAGCGAAAGAGATCGTAATAGTATGCACGAGCGGAGTAGTGAGAAACTAATACAGCATATGTATATAAAGCATTTCTGGAGACTCGAGATAATCATATGAAAATAAGTTAAGTAGAACCAATCAAATGGCTAAGGGACATAGAGGCAGTCCCGTGATAGAATTTCTAAAATTATATTTGTAGCCCCAAAATGGGTTTTAGAACATAAGGGAACGATTAGGACATTATTATTTAGTAGGAAAAATCATGGAAAAAAGTTATTCCTTTATGTCATACGAGAATAAACTAGATAGGACAAACTAGGTGAGTTTCGGAGTTAGTGGGCCCACCTCCGACCAAGCCGAGGTGGTGTACATGAATTTCAAACATCTGGCTCTACGGAGTCATCCATCATGGTTGTAGGATGATCCGATCTCATAAGTAGAAGCTACGGATGTTTGCACATTTCTTTTTAATATACATGAGTTTTAAATTCAATTTCACTGAAATGATTTGTAGGAAGTTTAAACTCAGATTTCCATCGACAGAATTTCCCCCGAGGCTCAAATTACAATCTACTACACCTAGGACATGCTAAAAGGAGGAAAGGAAGAGCTTTACATACATTATCCGCTTCTTACGCTCCCTCAAACTCAAATCCCGTTTCCTCCAATATCTACAAATGGTCATAATTACCAAATGTAAGTTATAAGCCTTTAAGAGTTCAACCTCAACTCTTACTTGTTTACAGAAATTTGGGCAGCACCTCCCCTATAAATTCAACATCTTCGAGAATTTAATTCGGCCAGAATATCATTTTTTAGCAAGATACAGAATGTATCGTCAAATATTCAATATGATTCCACAAGATCTAGTTTCGTTCAAGTGATTCCATCCATAAATCGATTTTCTTCCCTATGAGTTATAGAGCCCTCCTAATATGGAAGAAGTTCAAAAGGTAATTTTTAGCCACAAGTATACCGACAACATCAACAATCACTACAAAATACAATTTACACCAATAGTCTTTCTTCTTCTTCTTTTTTTGTTACATAAGGCCACCAATTTTACTCCAACTTCACACCTTCAACTAATATCGACATTTCATATTTATTCATTAATTCAAGACCGCTTAGACATAATTCGGAAGAAATTCACATTATTTCACATAATATACAAAAAATTCCACCAAAACCATAATCCACCCAAAACTTCCACGAACGCAACGAAACTACCAAGTCGCATTGTCTTCTTCCAAATTCATTAAGAATAACAATAATTATCATATAGAATTCTACTTCCATAATTACATAAAAACTATACTAAAATCACATAATTCACTATAACAACTTATAACCAATTTCAAGGCTGTCTCGAATCATTAAACTTTTAGTTACATCATACTACCACACTGATGCAACTAACAAGCTAAATAAAATTCAATTCCTCTTCCCTTCACCATCATACCACACGGCCATACACACATTTGCACACCCACACGGCCACATATAGACATACATCACAATTTCATGATTTTCATTTAAATCCAACACTTACAAAACATACACTTCTTCCATAACATAAAAAGATAGAATTCTTAACTTTTTCTTCAAATTTCCACTTGCCACAAATGTAGTTTTCTCGCTTAATTAATTATACCACGTTGAAGAGGGCCTTGAACTTAATACGAATTCAAAAAGGAAGAGATTTTTGGATCAAAGTTGAAGAACTTGGAAAATCTTTTTTTTCCTTGAGTTCGGCCAAGAGGGCCTTTTTGCTCTCACTCTCTCTTTTTGTTTTGATGACTTATGTCTTGAAGGTTCTAGAAAAAAGATGATATATAGAGATAATGGACCTTCTTAATTACTTTATTACATAGAATAAATTTTTTATGGGCTTGGGCCACCCTTTGTCTTGGTCCTCAACTTCTCTTATTATTATTATTATTTGAGCCCAAAAACTATAAATCTTATTTTAGAAATTCATAAAACTAATTTCCAAAGTTCCCAATTTTATCCTCGGCCTTCCTCCGTATTTTCACATCAATTTTCCCTAATCATCACACTGGTATTAAATAAAATAAATCATAACCACATTCCTAGAAAGTCAATTTTTTTTGAGGCCCATTCATGTTTATAGATAGGTACAACAATGGCATGATTCAACATTTGACAACTTGGAACTTGTCTTGGAGATGCAAGAAGGATGTAATGCTGCAGCATTTGAACCAACAATTAGAACCCTCTTCTTGTTTGTTTAATTTGTGCAGGTATACACCAACTTACACCACCTTGAAGTTGAAGTATCCAACAAAACTAGCCAACCATAAACATCCTGTTATGGAGACGACCTTCAGCTTCCAACACTACAACTGCATATGCTGTCTGGGATGCAAAGCTAATTCAGCTTTGTCCCTTGTGAATGGAGTTGAAGCAACTGATCCTGGAGCTCTTTAAATGTACACCAACATCCTCTGCAGCAAGCTCTACAACAGCAACAATTGCCAGAAGCAATACACAACCACAGCAACAGTCAACAGTACTCATCAATATGCAAAATGCAATACCAAAATACCTCTATATGCTGCAAGTTGTAGTAATTTCCAGCATAGGCAAAGCCCAAGAAAATGCAGGTCAAATGGATAATTGGAGACGTTAGTCGAGCGACTTTGAAAAAGTTAACCGACTTAAATTTCATTAATGATGTATACTTTTTACATATCTAAATCAGCAGCACCATGTATTTTCTTTGCATGACACACTCGCATCTCATGGACAAACTCGGTATGAAAAGATTAAGAAGGACAATGATGACATGAACGATCTCGATCCATGGAAATCAGAAGTTTTGTATACTTACTCTTCCTCAATTTAGCTATGTATTGAATGTAGCTTAGTTTAATAAGACTAGTGTAGGTTTCTTTCTTGTATTTACATGGAAAGGGAGAGTCTCCCTCATTTATGTTTTTCTTAGTCGCACCGAGAGGAGTTCTCTCATATATTTAATGCTTTTCTAATATTTAGTAAGCACTATATTATATCGGGGATGAGTTAGCCGACCTTAGTAGGTTAGCCAACTTATGAACCAACTTAAGAACGGAGGTAAGGTTTATGTCCCCTTCTTGTATTTTTCTATTTTTCATGTATAATAAGGCTTGGGGTGCTGCTCAACCCCTGGCTGTGCACGAGAAGTGGGAGCCTCGTGTAGGGTCTATTACCAGGAATTTTTTTTCTTTCCGAATGCGCAAAAGTGCGAGATGTAACATCCTCCCACCTTTAGAACATTCGTCCTCGGATGTTAAATTAGCCTTATGAGTTGGATTCTTTATATGGGTGGCATACATAATTAATTACTAATTAATGTAATCAATTATGAAATTTAAGTTACCTGATGGCATAAGGAACAGGTGAGGATACTTCTTCTTCATCTCGCCTTCTGCCTCCCAGGACATATCTTCTCGGTTATTATTTCCCCATAAAACCTTGATAAAAGGTACATCTTTGGTGCGCAATCTTCTCACTTGCCGATCTAAAATGGCTACAGGCTGTTCTTCGTAGGATAGATCCACCGTTATTTATACATCTTCTATAGGGAATATTATGGAAGGATCACCAACACATTTATGAAGCATAGACATATGAAATACCAGGTGCAATGCCTCTAGATCGTATTGTAAGTCTAGCTCATAGGCGACTTCGCCTATCCTCCGAGTAATCTGATAAGGTTCGATATACCGCAGACTAAGCTTACCTTTTTTGCCGAACCTCATCACACCCTTTATAGGCGACACCTTCGGAAATACCCAGTCGCCAATCTGAAACTCTAGTGGTCGACATCACTTATCTGCATATGATTTCTATCAAATTTGGGTAGCCAATAACCGCTCCCAAATAAGCTTTACTTTATCAACTGCTTGTTGTACCACATCTGACCCAATTAATTTAGTCTCGCCCACGTCAAACTTACCAATTGGGGATCTGCGCTTCCTACCATATAGGGCTTCATAGGGCGCCATCTGAATGCTGGAATGGTAGCTATTATTATAAGAAAATTCAATAAGTGGCAAATGATCATCCTAGCTACCTCTGAAATCAATTACATAGGCCCGCAACATATCTTCCAACGTCTGAATAGTGCACTCGGCCTATCCATTAGATTGAGGATGAAATGCAGTGCTAAGACTCACCTGAGTCCCTAATCCTTCCTAGAACAACCTCCAAAAGTTAGCCATAAACCAGACACCTCTGTCGGTTATAATAGATACAGAAACCCCGTGTAGTCTTACTATCTCTTTAATATACAATCTAGCATAATCCCCAACCGAATATGTAGTAATGAAAAGAAGAAAATGGGTTGATTTCGTCAATTTGTCAACAATAACCCAAATAAAATCATACCTGTGTGGGGTGCGCGATAATCCTGTAACGAAATCCATGTTAATTCTTTCCCACTTCCAAGTGAGAATTTCAATTTTTTGTAGTAATCCAGCGGGCTTTTGATGCTCAATCTTAACTTGATGACAATTTGGACACTAACCAACAAACTCTGCAATGTCTCTTTTCATCCTGTCCCACCAATACAAATATTTGAGGTCATTATACATTTTAGTGGATCCAGGATGAACAGAATACCAAGCATTATGTGCCTCACCCATAATTTGCTGCAGTAGCCCTATAATGTTGGGTACACATATCCTGCCTTCACATAACAATACCTCATCATACAAAATTTTGAACTGAGTCCTTTCCTTGTTAAGAGACACATCTCTGTACTGTAGCAAATTGGGATCCTCGAACTGACGCCGTTTTACCTCTTTCATAAGTGATGATTCAGCAACATCTCAGATAGAAATCCTGGTATCTCCAGAGTCGACCAAACAACTCCAAGACTGGCTAACTGATGAATCTCACAAACCAATTCTTTTTTATCTGGTAGCACATTAGTCAAACTACCCATGGACTTACGGCTAAGTGCATCAGCTACCATATTGGATTTCCCCAGATGATACAAAATATCGACATCATAATCTTTCAATAATTCCAACCATCTTCTCTGCCGCAAATTTAGCTCTGTCTTCTTAAAAATATACTAGAGGCTCTTGTGGTCCGTATAAATATTAACATGGACCCTATATAAGTAATTCTGCCATATCTTCAAGGCATGAATCACCACAGCTAATTCTAGATTGTGACTGGGATAACTTCTATCGTACAGTCTAAGCTGCCGGGAAACATAAGTTATGACTCGACCGTGCTTCATTAACACACAACCTATCCCAATACTGGAAGCATCACAATAAATGACATACCCATCTGACCCCTCTAGAAGAGCTGAAACTGGAGCTGTAATTAACTTTTCCTTCAGCAACCGAAAGCTGCGTTCACAAGCGTTAGTCTAATGAAATTTTGCTGCCTTTTGAGTTAGCTTTGTTAAGGGTGCCGCAATCGAAGCAAAATTCTCTACAAATCTTCTATAGTACCCTGCTAACACTAGAAAACTGCGTACCTCTGTCGATATGGTAGGCCTGGGCCAATTCTGTACAGCCTCAATCTTTTGTGTATCGACTCGAATGCCATCTGCTCCGACAATATGCCCCAGGAATGCCATGAAAGTTGACCAAAATTCACATTTGGAGAATTTAGCATATAATTTTTGTTGCCGAAGTATGCCGACTATTGTTCTCGGATGATTAGAATGTTCTTCTACTAATCGTGAGTAAACTAAAATATCATCAATAAATACAATCGCGAACATGTCAAGGTACGACCGAAATACCCAATTCATCAAATCTATAAACACCGCTGGAGCATTAGTCAGCCCAAAAGACATCACCATGAATTCATAATGCCCGTATTGGGTCCTGAAAGCAGTCTTCAGAATATCTGCCTCTCGTACCCGTAACTGATGCAACTGGTCAAATAAATCGTCAATCCGGGGGAGGGGATATTTATTCTTTATAGTCACATTATTTAATTATCTGTAATCAATACACATCCGCAGTGACCTGTCTTTCTTTCTTACAAATAATACCGGCGCTCCCCAAGGCGATGTGCTGGGCCTAATGAAGCCTTTGTCTAATAAGTCTTTTAGCTGCTCCTTCAATTCTTTTTGTTTTGCCGGCGCCATTCTATATAGAGGGATGGATATAGGTTGAGTATCCGGCAGCAAATCTATCGTGAACTCTACCTCCCGTTCAGGGGGAAGACCTGGAAGCTCATTCGAGAATACATTTGGGAATTCATTGACTACTGAAACTGATGGGAGAGCAGGTGTCTCATCTTTAATATCGTGTACACGAAACATATGATAGATATAGCCTTTTGAATCATTTTTTAGCCTTGAGGTACCCCTCGGCGATGCTGTACTCCCTGTCCACTCTACCACTGATTCCCCTAGAAACTGAAATCGAACTACCTTTTTCTGGCAGTCAACATTGGCATAATATGAGGCTAACCAGTCCATACCCATAATAACATCAAATTCTGTCATATCTAATTCCACCAAATCAACCTTAGTCCAACGATCACAATTAGTCATAGAACAATCCTTATATACCTGCCTGGCTATAACAAAATCCCCAACTGGTGTAGCTACTTCAAACGGCTCTATAGGTTTGGGAGTTATCCTAATTTTTCTAGCAACGAGTGAAGACATATATGATAAAGTAGATCTTAGATCAATCAATGCATATACATATTGAGAGAAAACCAATAATGTTCCTGTGATAATATTTGGCGACGCCTCTTGATCGTGGCGGCTAGCCAATATATATATGTAGTTCGAAGGACTGCTAGAATTAGAAACCCCACCACAGCCTCAACTATAGCCCACCGGTGCCGACATACCTTGTCCCACAGGACTTATAGCTGGAGGGGTAGACGATGAACTAGCAGCTAATCCGGTCGGCTGAACTGCACCACCAAAACCGCTCACTAATGGATAATCTCACATGATATGTCCCTGACGGCCACAAGAAAAGCAGGCTCCTATAGCTTGGTAGCACTCCCTGGGGTGGGATCTCCCACAATAAGAACACCGGAGCATAGGGGACCTGGACTGACCAGAACCTCTGCTCATCTGCGAACCTGATGCTCTAAACCTCTGGCTGGCCCCAGACGACCCCGCACCATCAAGTCATCTGCCGGCGGACTATGTACCTCGGCCTAATAGAGGAAGATATCTACTGGACTGCTGCTAAAGCTTCCCGCCTTAAAAAACTCTAGAATACCCCACTGATCTGGCCCACTTGGGTGGCCTCCTATCACGATCCCTACCAGACTGATCTCTCCTATGCTGGTCCTCCATTCCCTACGCGTAGGCCTGTAATCGGTCGATGTCCATGCCGACTTAAGATGCTATCGTCATATAACTGTCAACCAAATAACGATCCAACCCTACCATGTACTGATGCATTCTATCCTCCATATCAGCTACGATAGTAGGTGCATATCGAGCTAGAGAGTCAAACTCCAAGTTGTACTCTCGGACACTCCTACCTAACTGCGTTAATTGTAAAAATCTATCAACCCTCGCCCGCCGCAGCTTTGGGGGCAAGAAGTGGCTGAGGAAGGTAGCTATGAACTCATCCCACACAACTGGGGGAGCACCCTCACCCCTAGACAAATCCCAGGACTTGTACCAATTAATCGCAACATGTCGTAACCTGTGTGAAGCTAACTCAACAGACTTGGTCTTAGAAGCCCTGACCAGTCTCAATGAGCGCTGCATCTGCCGAATAAAATCTTGGGGGTCTTCCTCGGTCTTAGACCCAAAAAACTCTGGGGGGTTAGATGTTAGGAAATCACGGACCCTCAAACTAGCATGTATATCATCATCATCACCTCACAGCCCGTGTCCATGAGCCTCACCCAGTACTATCATCGTCATCAACTGCACAGCCTCCCTCAGCACCCTATCCTCTACCATAGGCTGAGGAGCTGGAGGCTCGGGCGCTGGAGCCTCTGAAGCTAATGAGGAAGCTGCTCCAGGCTCCTCTGGTGGTGGTGTAGCAGAACCCTCTGACTGGGGCATACCATCAAGCATGATCTGAGCACGAGCTTGGGTAACTCTCGGCATCTGACTAGTGTCTCCTACCACCGCTTTGCCCTTCTGGACCGTCGTCACCTTCTTTAGAGGCATCACTGAAAAATACAACAGCCGATCAGAAAAGAGTCATCTTAATAGCAGAGCTTTATTGCACGATCTAAGATTTAAAGAAAGGTAACACCCTAAATATCCTATAGCCTCCTATTTATAGATGTGGTGCATAACACACCGATAAATAAGACTCTACGAGACACGACCTATAGACATTCCGAGGACAAACTGCTCTGATACCACTTTTATCACGACTCAGCCCCGTGGGCCATAACTGGTGCCCTATCTGGGCACCCAAATGAACTTACATACCAAAGCTTCATATTATCGAATAATTCAAATTTGATATTTGTTTCAATCAGAAGAGTAGGCAATCATTAATTTAGGTAATCGCGCGTGCATAAAATAATATCTCAAACCAAAAGGGGAGACAGAATGTGCATCGCCGGGTATGTGCATATATACAAATATATGGGCTATTTTGGCCGTTATACTAGAAGGGACCACATTAAGACACCATTCATAAATAGATGAACATACACGACTCATGACCCACACCTATGTCTATAGGTCTCTACAGAACATAGAGAAAACATATGACGGAACAGAGCCCCGCCGTATCCAAATGGTCAAATATACAAGAGCAGGTACATAGGAAAGCCATATACTAAAATGTGGGCTCCGAATCAAATGAGCACTCTATAGTAGCAGAATGTGTGTAGCCTACGTTGGATCACGAACGTCTGTACCTGCGGGCATGAAATGCAGCCTCCAAAGAAGGAGGATTAGTATGAAATGTGTACTGAATATATAAAGCACGAAGTATATATAAAATCCAAACCGTAACTAAAAAGAAAGGTACAAGGAGCACTTACCAAACAAGGACATCAAAATCCATACTAAAACATATATACAAAATGCAAATTAAAAAAATCATGCATAAGGCTCAGGAATGTGGTCACCACCCCAACGCTGGTACCACAGCACATCATACTCCAAAAGGTCTCAAGTCTCCATACAAACTCCGAACATACCATACCATCACAACATGTTATATCATCAGAACACATCATATGCCATATCACATATGACACCATAGACGGTACCCGCCCCTATGGTGAGGTCTCGGGACCCGTAACACATCATACTGCCGATTATATTATAGGGCGCATGATTACAAGGCCGACTCGGATTCCAATGAAATAGATTATAATAGTATGCACGAGCGGAGTAGTGAGATACTAATGCAACACATATATATAAAGCATTTCTGTAGACTCGAGATAATCATATGACAATAAGTTAAGTAGAACCAATCGAACGGCTAAGGGACACAAGAGTTGTCCCGTGATAGCATTTCTAAAATTATATTTGCAATCCCAAAATGGGTATTAGAACATAAGGGAACGATTAGGACATTATTTTTTAGTAGAAAAAATCATGGACAAAAGTTATTCCTTTATGTCATACGAGAATAAACTAGATAGGACAAACTAGGCGAGTTTCAGAATTAGTGGGCCCACCTCCGGCCAAGCCGAG
Organism: Solanum dulcamara; assembly: GCF_947179165.1. Lineage (NCBI taxonomy): Eukaryota > Viridiplantae > Streptophyta > Magnoliopsida > Solanales > Solanaceae > Solanum > Solanum dulcamara. The sequence goes on along the minus strand of NC_077244.1, from coordinate 14,619,890 downwards.
GTGGTGTACATGAATTTCAAATATTTGGCTCTGCGGAGTCATCTATCAAGGTTGTAGGATGATCCGATCTCATAAGTAGAAGTTACGGATGTTTGCATGTTTCTTTTTAATATACATGCGTTTTAAATTCAATTTCACTGAAAGGATTTGTAGGAAATTTAAACTCGTATTTCCATCGACAGAATTTCCCCCGAGGCTCAAATTACAACCTACTACACCTAGGACATGCCAAAAGAAGGAAAGGAAGCTTTACATACCTTATCTGCTTCTTACTCTCCCTCAAACTCAAATTTTGTTTCCTCCAAAATCTACAAATGGTCACGATTACCAAATGTAAGTTATAAGCCTTTAAGAGTTCAACCTCAACCCTTACTTGTCTACAGAAATTTGGGCAGCATCTCCCCTATAAATTCAACATCCACGAGAATTTATCTCGGCCAAAATATCAACAACAACACCCACAAGCATACCGACAACATCAACAATCACTACAAAATACAATTTACACCAATAGTCTTTTTTTTGTTACATAAGGCCACCAGTTCTACTCCAACTTCACACCCTCAACTAATATCGTCATTTCATATTCATTCACTAATTCAAGACCGCTTAGACATAATTCGAAAGAAATTCATATTATTTCACACAATATACAAAAAATTCCACCAAAACCATAATCCACCCAAAACTTCCACGAACGCAATGAAACTACCAAGTCGCATTGTCTTTTTCCAAATTCATGAAGAATAAAAATAATTCCCATATAGAATTCTACTTCAATAATTACATAAAAACTATACTAAAATCACATAATTCACTATAACGACTTATAACTAATTTCAAGGCTGTCTCGAATCATTAAACTTTTAGTTACATCATACTACCACAACGATGCAACTAACAAGCTAAATAAAATTCAATTCCTCTTCCCTTCACCATCATACCACACGACCATACACACACTTGCACACCCACACGGCCACACACACACATACATCACAATTTCATGATTTTTATTTAATTCCAACACTTACAACACATACACTTCTTTCATAACATAAAAAGATAGAATTCTTACCTTTTTCTTCAAATTTCCACTTGCCACAAACGTAGTTTTCTCGCTTAATTAATTATACCACGTTGAAGAGGGCCTTGAGCTTAATACGAATTCAAAAAGGAAGAGATTTTTGGATCAAATTTGAAGAACTTGGAATTTTGTTTTTCTTGAGTTCGGCCAAGAGGGCCTTTTTGCTCTCACTCTCTCTTTTTGTTTTGATGACTTATGTCTTGAAGGTTCTAGAAAAAAAGATGATATATAGAGATAATGGGCCTTCTTAATTACTTTATTACATAGAATAAATTTTTCATGGGCTTGGGCCACCCTTTGCTTTGGGCCTCAACTTCTCTAGTTATTATTATTATTTGAGCCCAAAAACTATAAGTCTTATTTTAGAAATTCATAAAACTAATTTCCAAAGTTCCCAATTTTAGCTTCGGCCTTCCTACATTACATCGGTATTAAATAAAATAAATCATAATCCCATTCTTAGCAAGTCAAATTTTTTTTTCTTTTCGAATGCGCAAAAGTGAGATGTAACAGTGAGGTACGTATTTGGGTTCTGTAAGAGTGAGGAAGCCCTAGATTGTGGATGAATTCAATCTCTCTATATTTCTAGTAACTTACGAAGGTCTCGACTATCGAAATTTGATCTAATTGTTTATCTTATCATTGTGTATTGTCTTTTCTGTTAACTTTTGAATGTATATATCTTATGGAAATTAATATCGTTTGAGGGTTCTCTTTACTTTGAGAAACATATTGTCCTGAATACTAGAATAGGGCATAAGTTGAGGTTATGTGAATAAATTTTAATGAGCTTTTTCGTATTTGGTAATATATATGTTGAGGTTCTCCTTTTACTAGCAACTGATATAAAAAATATTGAAAGTTGTTTGCGTTTTTTTTCAAAATGATTTGCTTGCTTCATCTATGGTATATTGGAGATTTTCTTTGGTTTGGTGTCCTTGTATTTGACATTCCGCTAGACTTTTCATGATAGGAATTGACAATTTTTGTTAGTGTACTTCATAGTATTATTTTCTCAACATTAATAATATGATATTCTCTTTCTCAAAAAAATCTTACGATATTCCCTTTTAACATAATCTACAAGAATCAGGAATATATAACACAAATACTCTATGTTATGTTTCTTTTCAGAGATGAACTTGAAGATGTTGCTATACTTCATGTAAAGTAATTTGACAGTTGACACTAAAAGCCACAGATTTTCATTATGATAATTTACATTCAGTTCAAAGAACCAAGCAAATGAGATATTAAATAGGTAGAAGATCAAAAATCTAGTAGAAGGAACCATGATGCTATATTGACCGTTTGTCTATGTATTGCTTGTGGACAAGAAAATAAGCCTCGAACTATGAAGGGTACAATCTAAGATTTTTTTTCATTTCGGTGTCCTAGATTAACTTTCAATATGAATGAACTTTCTTGAGATAGTGGGCTGAAAATAGAAATTTGCGGATGAAGGTACAAAGAAGGAAATTGCTTGTCCAAAGAAACATATAGTGAAATTAACTAGTGCTTGAGATGAATTCATCAGTGGAAATGACCAAATGGGAACTATACATGTCGAGGATTTCATGTTGAGTTTTTTTATTTTTAAAGAAGGAGAAAAAGAGAACATTCTCCTTTACTATTTTTAAAATTGAATTTCCTTCAGAACTTTTGTTGTTTCTCATAACTTGGTTACTGATACATGCCTTAACTTTTAGTGACACTTTTGCTCAAATCTTGAGATGACAAATCAAACCGTTAAAGCAGTTCAAGAAGCAACAAAAATATCAGAAGAGTTTACCATAAGGTAGCTCTGCTTGTATTTATGTTGATCCACAAATGCTTATTTTAGATCTTTTAGGTCTACAAATCAAATGCTACATTTGACTAAAATAGATATCGTTTGTTCCAAATAGTGGAGAGTATATGTTTTCAAATTAGTGGGTGATGACAAAAGTCTATAATTCTATGACTATGTAGATCATTAAGCTTAAGCAATTTCAAGTTTTATGTTTCTTATATTCTACAATTCACTATACGTGGTATGTAAATTGATAAATACATGACAATGGTGGTGTTAGTTTCTTATATCATTAGACAAAATATCTATATAGCGGAACCAGGATCCATAACAGTGAATAATGAATTTGGGATGTGGAAGGTGGCGGAAATAAGAAGAGTCAGAAATACATGACTATATATTATCATTATGATTGTGCTTGTGCTCTTGAATTTTGTTCTGTATGTTAAATGGTTTTCTATCAATGAAAGCCTGTTTGCCTAAAGATTTTAGTATTTTGGAGTAATTGTTATCATTCAATCATGGTGTCCCACAGTATTTCACATAAAATCTACTTAGTCCTTGATTGATTAGTGGGTTATTGTCTTCTAATACATAAATAAGATGTAGACTCATTAGACGAACATTGTATTTTACGTTTGGCAGGGGATAGAAATTTTTGTATTTGATTGTGGTGATATTTTACTCTACTATTGTAATACTTTATTGGAATATTTAATTTTATTGTACATGGTCTAAGCCTTTGTATGGTGCACTAGTCCTTTAGATATTTGAACTGTTAGAAAATTTTCTTCTTCTTAATTATATATTTTAGAATGTGACAAATTAAAATGAGCCACTAGACACTATGTATCTACAACACATATTTAATGCATATATACTTATGTTTATAATATATGCGCATATAGATATTTTATCTACATAGTGAACAATTTTGAAATTAAATAAAAAAGGCCCTTTTAACTTAGTGGTAGAGTAACGCCATGGTAAGGCGTAAGTCATCGGTTCAAATCCGATAAGGGGCTTTGTAAAATACCAATCTAGTATTCATATTTGATGGGATATTGCTACAAGGGCTGCGAGCCTAAGATCAAAGGTAGTTCCGAAAAGGAGTTCAATTGTTCCCTAAATATGGAGTCAAAGTTGTTTATGCGTTGTACCCATCTACCTTTCTTAGTTTGATTTTATGATGATCATCAGTGGAGCTGGTTTTGCTTCAAGATCATTGGTCTCAGGGTAAGTAGGAGAGTGATATGTGGGCCCGGCTACGGTTTGGATATTTTGCCTGCTAGAAGTGGATTCGAACCACCGACACAAGGATTTTCAGTCCTTCATGATGTCTCCAGGAAGCTCTCCAAAAATTTACTTTTTATGTTTTATTTTGATTTTCATGATACTAACTTAGTCTGTGTTGATCATGAGTACAATTATGGTTAGGGAGAAACCTATTACCAACCATGATATATGTCACGACTCAACCCCGTAGGCCGTGACTGGGGTCCGACCTGGACCCCCCATATACATATCTATCAGATGTGGTCACATTGAACTGTAAATAAAATAATATCATGTAACAGAGCCCTACTGGGCGATAACATTTTCATAAACCTGTTGCTCTTTTCGTTTGTACCACAACATGATAGGGCACGCAAGCCGACAAGGCTGCCATAACATATTAATATATATCATATATCATGTAGACCCAGCTGAATCAAACTGACATACACAATCCACATATACATGTCTGCAGACCTCTAAAAATATAAATGACGACATATGGCGGGACAGAGCCCCTGCCGTACCCCCGAATGGACAAAACAATTTTATACATAAGTGGACAATATTAAAAACTAGGCCCCGATACAATGGAGCCTCTTCCAGCTGAGCTACATGGAATCCTAAGCTGACGGACTCCCAAAACCTATATTTGTACCTGCGGACATGAACGCAGCCCCCCGAGAAAGGGGGTCAGTACGACATATGTACTGAGTATGTAAAACGTAACATAATACACTGGAGGTATATTCGAAATAGAGAAGCAGGGGAACAAATTATCAAATAGAAGACATGTACCTGTACTCTATGAATCACAAAAGCATGCATACTCAATTTATACAATATAGCCAGCTCTTTCAGGGGTCCGGTGAATCACATCTGTAGGACCATCATAGGCCCGACGCCATCACCACCTTATTACAACACATCATCATATATATACATATGTACCCGGCCCTCTAGTGAGGGGATCGATGAACAGTGTAGTGAATTGTGCACGATAACGTACTCAGCCCGGGACTCAGTGAAAGAAGTGCTACAGTATACACGAGTAGAGTAGTGAGTAACTATATGCAATTTAAATCATTATCATAGACTCGACAAAATAAGAAAGTTAAGCTTTTGTTTGAGGACCCGAGTAATAGTGTAGTCATCTCGAGTGTTGTCTAAATGCTATTATGGGCTGCCTCAAAAGTAATCTCGGGGACCCTAGACATGTATTAACATAGGGACAAATCATTTATGGAATCAAAAACACTTAATCTCGTATAGTCTTTAAGACTTGGAGCATGTACATTTGGTACCTCTTTAACATATAAAAGTTTCCAGGGAAATAGTTCGACTACTGTAGGAGTTCAATATTCAGAAGTAAATAATAGATGTTTAAGAATGGAGTTACCCCGGAGCTCAGATCATATTCAACTTACAACTAAGACAGAGACATGCCCAAAAGAAGAAAGAGAATAAGCTTTATGTAGTCTGTACTTTCCTTCAGGTGATCTTCATATATATATTTCGTACCCGGCCCATTATGGGGCTCGGTGAACCACTATGGCATCATAATCTCATTTTCGTACCAAATACATATTAAGGGAAATGAGAGATAGATATATGTACTTATACCAAAACATGCCAAGAGAAAGCTTTACATACCTCTTGTGAGTTACTCTTTATCCCATTCGCCTCGTCATTCTTTAAACCTATTCAACATGAAAGTAATACGAATATCAACCACTCTTAGCTTTCCAGCATCTTAGGTTGCACCTTAGCATTCCTGGAATCTATTTCCTTGCCCGTCTCTTCGACTAGTTCTTTAATTAGGTAAGACGTTAACGAAAATTGGGCAGCACCTCTCCTATAATGTGCCCTATCCGAATTTCCAATCACACCCTTAATAACTACAGAAAACCAACAACAATAACAACCTGCAACATATATACAAGCAATTCACACCAACATTACACGATACAAACCCCAAACAACTCACTCAAAACTATCAAAACGTGAATTCTAGACAGCTTACTGTTTTACCTTGTCGCTTCGTTTCGAAGGGGTAATTGAGGGAAATAGGATTTATGTCCTCCATGAAAGTTATAGACATGTATCTTAGGGTCGTATAAAATTTCGAATCACCCCTAAATATATTCTGTACAAAAAGATATCCCCAAAACACCAACAGCAGTCCATGTAAGATTTCCAAAACCAAATCTGGGCAGTACCTCCTCTACACTTCATCACCCTTTTTCTAGAAGATGAAAGCAAAAATGGATTTTAAAGGCTAATGAAAGTTATAGACCTATGACATAACTTTCCAAAACATATTGAATAAACTGAAATGAAGCTTTACACAAGACGTTATACCAATATTACTAACAACTGTCCCTTCCAAAAATGGGTTTGTTAACTAGTTTTTAACGTTTTCTCTCTTTGTTCTTTCAACTTTCTCTCAAGTTCCAAGCTAAAGAATTAATTCCGTAGATATCGTAAGATACATATATACACCTCCATGGGGGTGAGGAACATCATAGATAATTAATTTACGGAGGAAAAGTGAAGAACTCACCTTTAATTCTTCTAAACCATGGCTGCCTCCTTCCCTTCTTTTTCTCCAAGTTTTTCTCTCTATGTTTTGGGATGATTTTTGGATAAATAATGACTTGAGAGTCATTAAAATACATATATATGGTTCCTTAGGAAGTGACATGTGTTAGCCCCTAAGGGTGACATGTGTCAAGCCCTTATTGGGCCACGGATCCACACCTAGCCTCCAAGGCTGCCACGTGCCCTTGGTGGGGCCCACCCCCAAATAGGTGGGTCACCTACTTGACCCCAAGCAGGTGGTTCACCTGCTACCACATGGCACTTCCCTAGGCTGCCACGTGGCACCTCCTTTTGCTGCCATGTGTCATCTTCTCCTCTCCCCCATGGGTTCGTAATCTCGTCTTGTCTTAAGAGCCTATGTAATCCATGCTAAGCAAGCTTGGTACGTACTCCAATAGCTTAAGTATGTAGGACTTCCAAGTTAGTAGCTTACGTAGGTAAATCGAGTCCAACGACTCATTACTTAGCCTCCAATTCCTTCCGGATTCTTATGACTCCATTTCCAACCTTCTCTACTATGAGGTATCACATTCTCCCTTCCTTAGAGTCATTTGATAGTGTCGTAGCGTATCCGGCTCACATGATAATGTCTAAGGAACTTATGAGACATTCCGAGTTTAAAAGTGTGGGGTGTAACATCCTTCCCCCCTTTAGAATATTCATCCCCGAATGTTAGACAAAACTTCTCTTAGCACCTTATACAAATCGTAGGTAGATTTTTTATTGTTTCCATAACACCTACTTCTATCCAAGTACTTAATATATGAATTTTCAGAATTGGGGTTACCCGCTGACGTCGGGAATAGGTGTGAATACCTATGTTTCATGTTCTCTTCAGTTTCCCCGGTCATTCTCTTTCTGGTTTTGGTTTTCCACCGTATCTTGACGGAAGGCACGTCTTTAGTCTACAATCTTCCAGTTTGCCGGTCTAAGATGGCGATAGATTTTTTTTCCTCACAGGATTCCATCTCCTGGACATCATCTATGGAATATACCCTGGGTGACTCGTCAGTACCCTTGCAAAGCATTCCTATCTGATGGACTGAGCGCATAGTTTCCAAATAAGGTGGTAAGCTCAACTTACCAGCTATGTTGCCCACCTTATGAGCAACTTGATACAGTCTAATATATTTTGGGTTAAGTTCTCTTTTCTGGGTGACTCCGGTATAAATATCCAATCATCCATTTGAACTCTGAATGTCGATCTCAATTATCTGTATATCATTTCTGCCAACTCTGGGTTGTTAGTCAATAGTTTGCTTAATCCTATTTGGCTTACCAGTTTAGTCTTTTCCCCAACAGGAGGACTTATACACTCTTCCTTACAACATCTTATAGGGGGTCATATGGATTCCAGAGTGGTAACCATTATGGTAGGTAAACTCAATAAGTGGTGGACGATCATCCCAGTTACTCTTAAAGACAACCATATAAGGTCGCAATATGTCTTCTAGCATTTGATAGTATGCTCAGTCTGTTCAGCAGCTCAAGGAAAAATGTGGTACGAAGACCTGTCTGTGCTCTCGATCTCTTCTTGGACTAATCTCCAGACGTTAATCATAATTGAAGTCCCTCTATTTGAGATATTAGCTGGGGAAACCTCACGGAACCTTACTACCTACTTGTCCTATAACTTCACCTAGTTCCAGCTGCATAGGTGGTCTTGCTTGAAAGCATATAGGCTGATTCGTTAGCCTTCTCGCAATAACCCGTATAGCATCCTACTTTTGAAGAGTATAGAATAGGTGCATGATGACGTTGATAATTCAGGAATCCTTAGCTTCGTATAGTTCATCTCAAATTTCTTCAGAACTTTAGCTGGCACTTTATTTTTTGGGTTTTGCTTTTCAATCCTTAGAGTTGGCTGCCAGGTGGTGTCAAAATTCTCTCGCCCACTGGTCCATATAGTCATTCTATGGTTTTCCTCTCATTAACTGGTACTATGTTGGAGAGCTGTGGCATTCGAGTGCGTCATCAGTTAGCAGTTAGCTAATCCTTCTTGTCTTGCTTAAATCCTTTTTACAATACCCTCAATGTAACGTATAGTACTCCAGGAATATAATCTCATGTCGTTTCTCTGCCGCTAGTTCAGATTCTTCCATCTCGCGCGACCACATCCGCACTATCGCACTAAATTCCACCAGAATTTAGAAGTTAAGCGTGCTTGGGTGAGAGAAATACTGGGATGGGTGACCTTCTTGGAAAGTCCTCATGTCGCGTTTCATGGAAATCCTTGCAATAATGTGTGGGGCACTCAACTTAGCCCAAAATTTATCTTAGCGTCGTCTCACTAGTCTTTATGTGTTGCCTTGCCCTTTCCTCTGTTATATTACAACCGGTATAGGGGTAGGTCTTTAGTTCCACTACGACCATGTCCCTTTTTGGTCATTTTGGTTTAAATCCTTCTATTGTATTCACCCCTTTTTGTACGCATCCATTCATTATGGTTGGCTACTAAGTAGCGCTAAAGTTCGTTCATATGGTGCCCTTTGAGCCACTTTGAGTCCTGTCTATCATTAGCTGGCATAGTTTTAAAGAAATTTGACATATAAGCTTGCCAATACTATAGTAACCAGCTAGTCCTGTCCTTCTTATTTAAACCATTTCATAATTTTTCCTTACCCCCGCTTGTAACCTTCTTGACACATTCTCATGTCATTCTTTATCTTTACGAGAATATAAGAGAGTGCAAGAAATACCTTGTCGCACTTCTTTCTATTTCCTTATTTACTTCTTTCTCATCTTATCTCCTACCATAGGAGTCTTGCTATTTCTTTTCCTTGGTTATTTATCTATCGCAATATCATTTGCGACCAACTCTACAGCCAACATGTGGCTTTTGATCTCGCATGCTGTCATTATCCTTCATAGTGTCCCTTGAGTTATTCAATATCCTTTCATTGATATATTCTTTAGCTTTTATACGTACCCACATTCTAGTGTTATATCGTTCAGGGTCTCCTCAAAACTTCTTAACGTTGTCTTACGTAGCATTCTGGCTTCCATCCAATTATTGGTGGCTTCCGGACCTTTCTAACTTGGTTCAACAAGATATTTTATTGAAGTTTAGACATCTATCTCAAATATATTGCCATACAAATTGCCTCCTCCTATTTTTTCGATTTTCTCATTAACTTCCCCCCCATTAGAGGGTACTCGTACTTTCATTTTCTTATACCTTGCTCTATGTCTTTATGTCTAGTTTCAAATTTATCTGGTCTCCTTCCCTAGTCTACTTAGTACTATATTCTGTCCCCATCTTTCCGTATATTTTATAACCTGATTATCCACGTATGGAACCTTGGCTAAATCACGAAGCGACAAGAGCTTTTCCATACATAGTGCAACATCTCCTCTATTAATCTGTACTTTAGTAATGGGACCCATGGAACAACTCGTCCAAGGACACCTTCTACTTATCTTTATAAAAAGTTAATATACACTTGTAGCCGTTCTAAATTTTCTTTTAACTAGGTAACATTTGTATTCCGACATTCATTGTCCCATGTTCTCTTGGAGTAGTGGTTTTCCCAACCTATATCCTTTGTTTCTTAAGATAAATGGAAGCTGCGCTTTTTATTCCTTGGGGTGATGTAGGTTACACCAATTATTCCTTAAGTTTTCCATCCTCATCCCTTAAGGGTTCCACTATTTTTAGGGCGACGTTGTGTACACACATCATTTTTTTGTATGTTAAGCTCTATGCTCCTACTGCATACTCAACGTAGGCTTTTAGCTTAATCAACGTATATTAAGTGCGCCTTGCTAGTGGACCTACTTTATCCCTGTATAATTGTATCACCCCGTTCAATTCATACTTACATATCCCCCTTTTTGTTTGTACTCATATTAAGTTCCTAACATCTCTTTGAGGTGCTTCTGTTTAGAAGTTCTTTCCCCAATTAGTTGGTGGAGAACTATAAACTGTTATAGTAAACCATTTTTCAACCATTGTTGGAAGAAACCAGAACCTCTTAAACATCATAGTACTTCCCTTTTTATACTCGACCTACCTGGTTTCCTTTTTAGTTTATCTCGAGGTACAAACAACTTATCTAATTTATAATAGGAGTTGGGGCTTGGTACTTTCAAAAAGAGTGAAGCTCAATTACCGGACATCTTACCCTTCAATCCGAGCTTCTCTTTTTTTTGTTCTTACAGCACAATTATGGCTGGAGATACTGCGGTCTGAATTGTACTGCTCGGACAGACTTTAGTTTTTCTGAAATAAACTTCCCCGAGTAAAAAGGGTGTACCTTATTGACGACCTAAAGGATACCTTTTATAGCTTTAGTTAAACATAGTAGGGGTACTTGGTATCAAATTTTAAGGCATACTAAAAGTCTATGTTCCATTTCCTTTTCTTGTCCTGGGAAAATTTCGGCAGAGTTTCCTCTACACTTTTTACTATCCCACAACCTGCACGCAGAAAATACCAATAATGCCTCACAGCGCCAACACACACACACACACACACACATATATATATATATATATATATATATATATATATATATATATATATTCACGTCATATCACAGCTGCACAAGGATTTCAATAGCATCTCATATCGCAGCCACACAGGGCTTTCAATGTCAATAATAATATAAAAATACTAGACTTACCTCGTACGTCCAACTTCAAACTGCATTGGTTGCATTTTCCAGTCTACTTTCCTTTCAGGTTTCGACTTTACATTTCAATTTTTCTTCCATAACTTACCCCAACAGATATCTTTCATGCCTTTACTTTACTTACCTGCGTGCTTCGTAATGTCTATGTCGTCAATCACTTCCTTTGGTTGATGTCGCCATTTTGATAAGATCCAAGGTTAGTATAAGAAATTTTCCTATTACTCGGATCTATACCACGATCTCAGATGTGAAAGAAAGAAAACATCCTAAATGCCCTGTAGCTTCCTGTTTATAGATGTGGCGCGCAACACATCAATAACTAAGACTCTACTAGACACAGTCTGCAGACAATCCAAGGACAAACTGCTCTGATACCAGTTTTGTCACAACCCAACCCCGTAGGCCACGACTGGGGTCCGACCTAGACCCTCCGTATACATATCAATCAGATGTGGTCACATTGAACTATAAATAAAACAATATCATATTACAGAGCCCCAATGGACGATAATATTTTCATAAACCTATAGCCCTTTTCGTTTGTACCACAACATGACAGGGCACACAAGCTGACAAGGCTGTCATAACATATGTAGACCCAGCTGAATAATAATGAGATACACAACCCACATATACATGTCTGCAGACCTCTAAAAATATAAATGACGACATATGGCGGGAAAGGGTCCCCGCCGTACCTCCGAATGGACAAAATAATTTTATACATCAGTGGACAGTATCAAAAACTAGGCCCCGATACAATGGAGCCTCTTCCAGCTAAGCTGTATGGAATCCTAAGCTGACGGACTCCCAAAACCTGTATCTGTACCTGCGGGCATAAACGCAGCCCCCGAAGAAAGGGGGTCAGTACAACATATGTACTGAGTATGTAAAATGTAAAATAATACACTGGAGGTATATTCGAAATAGAGAAGCAGGGGAACAAATTATCAAATCGAAGACATGTACCTGTACTCTATGAATCACAAAAGCATGCATACTCAATTTATACAATATAGCCGGCCCTTTCAGGGGTCCGGTGAATCACATCTGTAGGACCATCATAGGCCCGACGCCATCACCATCTTATTACAACACATCATCATATATATACATACGTACCCGGCCCTCTAGTGAGGAGCTCGGTGAACAATGCAGTAAATTGTGCATGCTAACGTACCCGGCCCGGGACTCGGTGAAAGAAGTGCTACAGTATACACGAATAGAGTAGTGAGTAACTATATGTAATTTAAATCATTATCAGAGACTCGACAAAATAAGAAAGTTAAGCTTTTGTTTGAGGACCCGAGTAATAGTGTAGTCATCTCGAGTGTTGTCTAAATGCCATTATGGGCTGCCTCAAAAGTAATCCCGGGGACCCTAGACATGTATTAACATAGGGACAAATCATTTATGGAATCAAAAACACTTAATCTCGTATAGTCTTTAAGACTTGGAACCTGTACATTTGGTACCTCTTTAACATATAAAAGTTTCCATGGAAATAGTTCGACTACTGTAGGAGTTCAATATTCAGAAGTAAATAAGAGATATTTAAGAATGGAGTTACCCCGGAGCTCAGATCATATTCAACTTACAACTAAGACAGAGACATGCCCAAAAGAAGAAAGAGAATAAGCTTTATGTAGTCTGTACTTTCCTTCAGGTGATCTTCATATATATATTTCGTACCCGGCCCATTATGGGGCTCGGTGAACCACTATGGCATCATAATCTCATTTTCGTACCAAATACATATCAAGGGAAATGAGAGATAGCCGTACGTACTTATACCAAAACATGCCAAAAGAAAGCTTTACATACCTCTTGTGAGTTACTCTTTATCCCATTCGCCTCGTCGTCCTTTAAACCTATTCAATATGAAAGTAATACGAATATCAACCACTCTTAGCTTTCCAGCATCTTAGGTTGCACCTTAGCATTCCTGAAATCTATTTTCTTGCCCGTCTCTTCGACTAGTTCTTTAATTAGGTAAGACGTTAACGAAAATTGGGCAGCACCTCCCCTATAATGTACCCTATCCGAATTTCCAATCACACCCTTAATAACTACATACAACCAACAAAAACAATAACCTACAACATATATACAAGCAATTCACACCAACATTACACAATACAAACCCCAAATAACTCACTCAAAACTATCAAAACGTGAATTCTGGACAGCTTATTGTTTTACCTTGTCGCTTCGTTTCGAAGGGGTAATTGAGGGAAATAGGATTTATGTCCTCCATGAAAGTTATAGACATGTATCTTAGGGTCGTATAAAATTTCGAATCACCCCTAAATATATTCTGTACAAAAAGATATCCCCAAAACACCAACAGCAGTCCATGTAAGATTTCCAAAACCAAAATTTGGGCAGTACCTCCTCTACACTTCATCACCCTTTTTCTAGAAGATGAAAGCAAAAATGGATTTTAAAGGCTAATGAAAGTTATAGACCTATGACATAACTTTCCAAAACATATTGAATAAACTGAAATGAAGCTTTACACAAGACGTTATACCAATATTACTAACAACTGTCCCTTCCAAAAATGGGTTTGTTAACTAGTTTTTAACGTTTTCTCTCTTTGTTCTTTCAACTTTCTCTCAAGTTCCAAGCTAAAGAATTAATTCCGTAGATATCGTAAGATACATATATACACCTTCATGGGGTTGAGGAACATCATAGATAATTAATTCACGGAGGAAAAGTGAAGAACTCACCTTTAATTCTTCTAAATCATGGCTGCCTCATTCCCTTCTTCTTCTCCACGTTTTTCTCTCTATGTTTTGGGCTGATTTTTGGATAAATAATGACTTGAGAGTCATTAACATACATATATATGGTTCCTTAGGAAGTGACATGTGTCAGCCCCTAAGGGTGACATGTGTCAAGCCCTTATTGGGCCACGGATCCACACCTAGCCTCCAAGGCTGCCACGTGCCCTTGGTGGGGCCCACCCCCAAATAGGTGGGTCACCTACTTGACCCCAAGCAGGTGGGTCACCTGCTACCATGTGGCACTTCCCTAGGCTGCCACCTGGCACCTCCTTTTGCTGTCACGTGTCATCTTCTCCTCTCCCCCGTGGGTTCGTAATCTCGTCTTGTCTTAAGAGCCTATGTAATCCATGCTAAGAAAGCTTGGTACGTACTCCAATAGCTTAAGTATGTAGGACTTCCAAGTTAGTAGCTTACATAGGTAAATCGAGTCCAACGACTCATTACTTAGCCTCCAATTCCTTCCAGATTCTTATGACTCCATTTCCAACCTTCTCTACTATGGGGTATCACATTCTCCCTTCCTTAGAGTCGTTTGATAGTGTCGTAGCGTATCCGGCTCACATGATAATGTCTAAGGAACTTATGAGACATTCCGAGTTTAAAAGTGTGGGGTGTAACAATATAGGTACGTCTTTCTTAACTATTTCTCCCATAAGTTTCTTTTGCTAATGTGTATTGTTGAAGCTTCAACTTTGATAACACTAACTTCTTCCTCAAACATAAAAACTATATTTGTTAACTATCTTCATTTTTGTAGTAAAATCTTTATTTTGTATATATTATTATGATAATCAAAGATACATATTTATTTATGTCTTCTAATACTTTTATAATATGTTTTTTGTGAATTCAATTTTATTCACTTACTAATGAGACAATGTTTCAGTTGTGGCCTCAAAATAGTAAGGATGGTAACACCGAAAGCATTGACTTCATCAAAGTAGTTGAAGAAAATGATTTATTTGAAGGTGATGTATGCTTTTGATCCTTTTTTGGAGAGGGGAGTGGAAAATTGCATCATAGGTATGTCACAACAGTACCATTTTATCAATTTTCATGTAGTATTTTCCTTTTTCTATCCTCTTATTTTGTATTGATCCATATTAATAGAATAACACACTTCAATACCTTGAAAATGATAGTTACATGCTTGACCTATTGTGGTCATTCATGGTAGTCCAAAATCCAAAATATAACTTATTTCCTTTGTTTGGCTTCTAAAGTAAAATTAGTATTACACAAATATTTTTTTCTTCCTTTCAAAATCTTTTTCTAGTTGTATGTTCTTTGACATGTTTTGATGCGATTGAAACATAGCTTTCTTTACTATATTTTGCTATTAGTTAGTTTAAGACCATATGAATCTAATAGTAATAGGGACTTCAAAGATGGTCTGGACTAATGAATGAACTGTAGATTCGTTCAAAGGATTAATATACTTTTAATTGCTTTAATGAACTCAAAGTCTGAATGGAGACATTACCTTATCATATTTATTATATTTATACTTCCTACAAGGTCTAATATTTTTTGGAGCAATCTAGTTATAGAAATTAATGATCATCTTGCTTCTAATTCTCAATTTATATGCTAAATATCTTGTTTATAATTTGCAGTGGCACAATATTACTTATAGTGACAATGTGTACCTACACCTGTATTGTTGATCTGGAGCCTACTATTTTGGATGAATTAAGGATTGGACATACATGTAATTCTTCGATCTTGGGCAGCATATTTTCGGAAATGAGGAACCTATTTTCTAAGATTTGTTTAAAAGATATTCTCATTTATATTATAATTGTGTTTGCTCTTATTGGTAGGAGTTGAAAAATATAATGTAGTATAATTTGGAAGAGTATATTTTGTATAAAGTGATAAATTTAGCTCTTTGTAATCAACTATGAATTATATGAATAATGATCATTTTGTATATGTGAAGCATGGAAGGGACGAGTATATTTTTATAATGTGATAAATTTAGTTCTTTGTAATCAACTATGAAAATTTATATGAATAATGATCGTTTTGTATATGTGAAGCATAAAAGGATTATTACTATTATCTAGTTTTTGTAGAAGTAGGGAAACAATTACAGAAGGTAAATCTTGTTCCTTAAAGCACTTATAATGATTGGATTTTTTGTTGTCGCCAATGGTTTTTAACGTCCGAATTCCTAATTAGCAAAGGGAAAACCCGACCTCTAAAAAGAGGTATAACGATTGGGCTTTTGGCTGTCGTTAATGGCTTTTAATGATTGGATCCGGTCATTAACTTTTTAACGACAGAGCTTTTAGCGACCGGTGATGACCAGAATTTTGTCCGTCGTTATTGACTTATAGCGACTGGAATTGACCTTTTGACGACTAGATTTTCTCTCGTTAAAAGACTTTTTACTTGTAGTGTCAAATGATATAAAAAATTTTGAAAGAAAGAACCAACTCATAACTATTCCTCGATAGATGAGAACTCACCAAAATTCTACCAGATGGAATCTCAACTAGCCACGTGTAGGAATATGATCCTACACCCCAACATTATGGGATAATGTAGGAAACAATATGCGTTAGTGCGTTTGAATGTACTATGTGAACATGCTATGCAATGTAAATTATATGATGCAATGATTGAATAACGTATTTGATGGAAGAGGATAAGTAAAGTCATGAAGAAAACAATAATGATCAAAGCATTTAAAGAGATAGTTGAAATCATAAAAGAACATAAAAAGCATATACATATGTGGGATAGGAACCATAACCGACAGTAACACCATGCGAGATATTACATGAAATCCCGATGTCTCTCCATACAACGAAAAAAGGGAAATCTACTTGCCAAGGTAGACTCTACCCCGCTAAGTGGGTCATGTACATATGCTCTATGTGGATCCACTAGCTAGGCCAAAAGGGCAATCCAATAGTGGCACGTAGTTATGAAATAAGAGAAATTATATAAGGACCCTGTAGGTCGAGCCCCCACCTCAAGTCCTCATTCGGTGCTAAGTCAAATCCCACGGAATACATAACATAGTAATCATACTTAAAATATATCATAAACTTGTTCGTATACTTCATAGTTCATAGATTAACTCATTTTCATGTCATACTTGCAATGTGAGTATAAGCCTTTCAACATCACAATATCATACTTGCATAATTCATGTCATTAGGTTCCTAGGTCACCAATTAAGGATCTTAATTCACCTTTCTTCATAACTTGCATGAAATTCATATGTTGAATTTAATTGTAATCCGTAATCATAATTCATACTTGGATTTAGGGTAAAACTTGAATATATAGTCAATTTGATTGAAAACCATGGAATACTTAGAAATCGTTGAACTTCATAGTCATAATTCATGTAAATCGCCATTGATGAGCATTCATACTTCAACTTGAAATCATGATTTAATGTAAAATGATGCTTATAATGATGATTAAAAGTAATTAGAAATATAGTTTAGACAACCCAACATAATTTATCAAAACCAGGGTTACAGTAATGGAATTTCAAGAGATTTTTGAGGAAAAACCTTTGGAATCCATGGGTGAAAGGAACCCATGGATCAATCCCCATAAACCTTTGTGAATTGAACTTGGAATTTGAGAGAAGAAGACTTGTTCTTGAAGAAACCCTAGCCAAAACCTTGATGAAGAAGATCTTTTGAAGGAACCTTAGGAGAGAAGTCTTAAAGTTGTTTGGGAGTTATGAGGGAATGAAAGGGGTTTAAGAGTATTTAGGATAGCTAACATCATGAATCTAGTCCTAAAAATGACCATATAGATTAATAAGATACAAAAAATGACCAAACTACCCCTCATTAATTTTAGATGAACAACCTTACAATTTGGGTTTTACGACTCATAGAAGCAGTGATGAGTCATAGGAACACTCATTCTACAGGTCCTTGAAAAGCCCAAAACGTTGGGTCTCAATTCTCTATGTCTATGGCTCATTCTTTAGTCTATGAGTCATAAATATCTCTCGTCCTGCATGTCTGAAAACCTGCAAATCCCTGAGCCTCTGATCTTTCCTAACAAGTAAGTATTACACTCATCGTAGGAATGTCTACAGCTCGTAGATGGAGCCATAGTCCTGAGGTTAGTTACCTTTTTCTTGAGATTCTTTCTTCATTCTAACCTTCCAACTTGTGGGGTCTTCCACTTTGTCCTTCAGTGAAACACCTATACTTGGTCTATACTAACACAATGACTCATCAGAATAAAATCATTCCTTGGTTCGAGTATACTCTCACTCATCCTAACAAACAATTCTTCCTCTATCATCTATCATGAAAGCTAGATGATACTTACTACTCTTTAGTCAAAATATAAGGGACTTGAATTATCACCTCATTACTTACCTTGTAGATACATAACTCTAGTTACAGGCCTCAATCAACCACCATTCTCACATAATATGGGTTCTACTCCTCTAACTTCATCTTTCTAGCTCAAGGGTTATTCTACTACTTATAGCTCACAATGCCTCAATCACACTGCCTCTCGGGTGAAAACAATAAGGATTTAAAGACATAACTTCCCCCTCAAGGATAACATCTGAAGCAAGTTTTAGAGAAGATTGCCTCAGAGGACATCTTTCTTTGTCTCAAACGCACGATTCATATAAATAAGCGTGCATTATTTTAAATTAATAGACTTAAGTGCACTAATCGACTCCTCTTAAGCCTTATGCAGTATCTTTACTTTCTGAAGACTTTATCTAAGAGTAACTTATCAATAATGAATATGAGCGGTAGTCGAATGAATTTGAGAAACACATGAGTCTGAATAAGTTTCTTATGGCACAACTCTATTGCATGATCTAGAGTATGAAAGAATGAGAAACATCTCCTAAATGCCTTGTAGCCTCCTTATTATAAGTATGGTGCACAACACACCTATAAGAAAGAATTTACTAGACACGAATTCATAGACACCCTAAGATACTTGAACTCTGTGCTCAGATAACAAGTTTATCATGCCCTGAGCCAACACTTAGACATGGACGACACTCAGAAACTGTTATTGGTCCCAAGAGTACCTTTGACTTGGCTAACTACTAAATGGAATACTAAACATACATGCAAAATATTTATAAAGTGAACCTTTAAAATATTTAAGCAAAACTCAAAATATCTCAATCTCAATTTATGCGCAGTTTGAAAATAGCTCTTAATATAAATAGTAATAAAGTTTAAAACATTAGAATAAATAAAATAAATTGATTCACTAACTTTTACTATATATGAAGCCTCTACTAACTGAAAATAGGTGCCGAGACAAGACACATGACTACCTAACTATAAATCAATTAAACCTGACCAATAAAATAACTGAACTCAAACAAACTAAACTGAAGACCTCTGAAAGCAAGGAGGTCTTTCCAATTGCAGATGGAAAGATATCTTACTAAAGTTTTTACAATCGTGAGTGCCTGAATCTACATCATAAAATGATGCATCACCAAATGACGTTAATACATGAATTTTGTGATATGTAATAAAGCTGAGTGAATCAAATGACTGATCTATAGGTTGAACATAACTCAACGGTGAAATACTATGAACATGTAGTGAAAACCATTTAAGCTTACACAAATAAAATATGCAATAAAAGAAACTTTAAAAATATGATAACTTTACTTTTGTTGGGGAGATTCTTTAACCGATAACCATTACTATGAGTCTCTTGATTGTACAACTTCTTTCCCATGATGCCAGAGCCATCCAATAACTTGCCAGAGTAAGGGATGAACTTAACTTATGGATCCATCTTATGAACCTTCTTAGAGGCAATGAGG
This sequence comes from Solanum dulcamara, assembly GCF_947179165.1. Classification (NCBI taxonomy): domain Eukaryota; kingdom Viridiplantae; phylum Streptophyta; class Magnoliopsida; order Solanales; family Solanaceae; genus Solanum; species Solanum dulcamara. Next base: position 14,599,903 of record NC_077244.1, on the reverse strand, counting down.
AGTCACCCAACTTTTGGTACGATCCTATCCTATGCTGGCTACGTATTTTATAGAGTTTGAGTTATTTGAACTCTTACCTAAATTGGTGCTCAATAATACTGCCAAAACATGTACTATGCTCAATAACTTCAATGATGTCCCGTTTTAAGAGAAAACTAAAAATATGATACTTAGAGCCATTGCTCAAAATACTTTCTTTAAACTGGCTTTTTCAAAACTGAAATGCTTTCATGTAACTGATAACTCTTTCTCATAACTGATAATACTTTCTTTAAAAATAGTCATGCTATTTACTAAAAAATAATGTACTTGGAATGCTTAAGGTTCCTTTTAAAAATTCTCTTCAACTAATAACTTAAAATACTTGAACTTTACTTTAATTGAAAATCAATGCATGAAATCATTTATGCAAAATCTTTGACACTTCTTCAATAAATAGAGTTCATGTGAAAGAATAAGCATGAACAATAATTTAAGATCTTAAAGGACATGAAGAAACAACATCTCAACGATAATACTTAGAACTCAAGATAAGGAAATAAAGACATATTTGAAATAAAGAGAACTTGGGGTAAATTCCCTATATTTAAATCTTAATGATTGAATTTAGATGTAAGGCGTGAGAATGAACTTAATCAACACTATGAATAGCCTTACACACCCGAATCTTTGGAATTTTTGGAGAAAGAAATTGGGCTTGGAACGTTGTAGCTTGAACTTGAGAAACCTTTCTATGGATTTCTTTGAGTTAAAGTTTGGGAAGAATCTTGATTGAAAACCTTAGGATTCTTGAAGAGAATCTTGAACTTGGAGTCTTTAGATCTTCTGAAATTGGATAAATCCCTTTCTTGAAGTTCTTAATATTTGGGAGAAGAAGAATTAGGAAATCTGAGAGTGTCTATATGAATAAGAGTATTATTTGGTTCAAGATGGACTTATATAAGTTAATTTAGGGTAAAAGATCAAAAATGTCCTTCTAGAGACGTAAGAGACCATAAAAAACAAAGAAAATAAACTTTTAATGAATTTTGTCAGCTAAATTGGCGATTTTTAGGTCTCCTCACTAAATAATTGAGAGAATCACCAAAAGGGACTTTAGATCACCAAAATAATCAGATTTTAAAGGTTTTTGGGCCAAATTGGTGAGGTAATTCGAAGAGTTTCCATATTGGAAGGTGAGCTCACTGAATTATCCAGTTCAAACATGCTCTAGTAACACAATCATAACTTTCTACTCTGAACTCCAAATGATGCAAACTTGGTGGAATTGGAAAGAAGACTCACAAACGTTTAATTTGTTAGGTCTTGGCTACATAACTCTTTATAGTTTGAGAGATATGGTTGTTTGAAGTTGACCCTTATATGGACTCATGTAAAAACTTAGCTGGTAGAAATGCTTCGAACATGTCTTGGTATTAGACATCTCTTATGACCCTAAACCACATCTAATTGTAAGACCCCCATAAATTGAAAAGTCAAAACAGAAGAAGAATCCAAAGAAAAGTTTGACTGCCTTAGGTTTGTACAACTCATAGAGACGAGATGTAGGGGCAATCTATGAGGTTGGAATTTGGTTAAGGTAGGAAGCGGATCTACGAGTCCAGTTATGACTCATAAAAGTGATGAAAACTTGTATGAATGATTCGCATTATAGGGACTGAGTTCCTGCACATGACAAGTCTCTGGACTCCTTCTACAACTCAACAGGATAAGTCATAGAAGAGTTTTTGACTTGTAAAGATGATTGATAAGGAAACTTCAAAGGCTTAGAATTTCAGGGGGGTTTCAGACTTTGCAGGATGAGTCATTTCTATGACTCATCAACCTGTCTACGACTCGTAAGGTGGGATTCATAGGGTCCTCTGTCCATATTTTAATGAGGGGTATTTTGGTCTTTTCCTATAATTTATCAATGAATGGGGACATTTTTGGGACTAGGTTCCTAAATAGTAACTACCCAAAATACTCCTAAATCTATTATTCTCTCATTAACTCCTAAATTCACAAAACCCTTCTCTCCCGAGGCTCTTCTCAAAGATCTTATTCTTCATCAAGCAAGTGCTAAGGTTTTCTTCAAGATCAAGTCTCCTTTTAGATTTCAATGTCAAATTCACCAAGGTATGTGAAAATTAATCCATGGGCCATTTCACCTATGGAATCCCAAGGTTCTTCACAAATTAACATTATAATTTTAAATTCAAAATCTCTAATTTCGTGATTATACATTGGGTTTCCTTATTCATGATGAATTATATGATATTTGATTAAATTACACATCTAATTGATAGTATTTTCATGAATTATGTATGGGTTGATACAAGTAGTATGATCATGCATGTTTTCAATCCAATTTCATGATTTTCAAGGAAAATGTTTATGTATTCAAGTTTCTACTCTAATTTCAAGTATAAGCAATGACTACAGATTTCAATTATGATCAAGATATAGATTTCATTCAAATTATGAAAATACGTGACTTAGGATCCTTAATTGGTGACCTAAAAACCTAATGATATGCATCATGCAAGTATGATTTGTGATGTGAAAGGCTTTTACTCATATTGCAATTATGATAGAAAAATGAGCTATTCTATGAGTTTGAAGCCTATGAACAAGTTTATGAATATATGTCAAGGATGATTATTATGCTACATATTCTGTGGGATTTGATTTAGCACCGAATGAGGCTTGAGGTAGGGGCTTGACATATGGGGTCCTTATATAAAGTCTCTAGTCTCATAATTACATGCCACCGTAGGATTTTCCTTTATGGCCTAGCTAGTGGATCCACATATGCTATATGTTCATGACCCACCTAGTGGGGTAGAGTCTACCTTGGCAAGTAGATTTTATTTTCTTCCGTTGTATGGGGAGATATCTGGATTCCATATTATAGCTTTTATGTTCTTATTTTCGGTTGTGGTTCTATTCCACATATGTATATGTAATTACCTTGAGGGTTATTTTTGAAAATTTGTGCAAAATTACCATTTTAACCTATCTTTAGTGCCCCGAGTGTTATTTGATAAATTTGCACTATTGGTTCATATTTATAAAGTTTCGAATGAGTTTTGAGAGTCAAAAATATATTTTGAAGGGTGGGGGTGTAGGTTGACCGCGGTCAACATGCAGGAATAGTAGCATGCGTGAAAAGTAACACGCATGAACAGTAATTCTTTGGGCAAAAAAATGCCTCTTTCTTCCCATTTCAATATTTTTCAGCATTTGTTTGAGTTCTTGAACTCCGTGAGGTGATTTGAGAAGAGCTTTTCGTGGAAAAGTATTGGGTAAGTGATTTTTGACCTAAAACCTTTCTTTTTCATTAAGTATTTGATGATTTTAACTCCTAAATTTTAGTTTCAAACCTCAAAAATATCTTTGTTTCTTTCCTAATCCGAATTTAAGAAAAATAGTGATTTCTAACTCGTTTTGAGCTATATTTTTATGGTTTTTTAAATCATGAGTTCCTTATTATAAGTAGAATGTGATTGTCCAATAAATTTCCAGATTTAACCCTTTTCGAAAATAGATAATTTTTGGACCATTTTACCCCCAGTTCTAAAACCTATCAATATGGGTGTCATTGGACTCCTAATGATGTGTATGTTTTATTATTAATAGTGTGTTATAATTTTGGGAGTTGAATTCGAGAGTTTCTTGTTCGGTGGAGGTGTTCGAGTGCAGTTTCGGCAATTGAGGTAGGTTTGGCTATCCTTCTTTGAGATTGAGATGGGCTAATTAGTCATTCATATGTTATAGACTTTGGTATGGGGACGTAGTATGAGTTGGGAATGTTATATTTATTGTGATGTCTCTATGGAGGCTTATTTATTAATGTGGTGCCATGTGAGGGTTTATTTGTATTACATAGCCCGTGTAGGGGCCTTATTTGTTATCTTATTTGCTTTGAGAGCATGTGATTCGTGATTTGCCTAAGAGAGAGGCTTGAGTATATTATTTGAATTTTGATGCTCACCTAAGAGGTTGAGTTGGGAGTTTTGAGAATGCTTGAGAATTATAATATTATTGAGAAAGGGGTGAATATTCCCATTACTATTTATTAAGGGTGAATATCATGTGTAGATACTAGTCAGGGTACCTCACGTGACAGCTGATATTCAAGTATATTGTGTATTATCTGATTAGTGGTGAGGTTCCAGAATTTGGGTCGTTTCTAGTCTATCTTTATTTCTCAGTCTTTTATATCATTCAGAGACTTATGTTGTATCTTCAGATTCGAATCTTGTATTAGATGCTCTTTATACTTATGACACCAGGTTTTGGGATAATTTCTTCATTGGCTTTCTTTTCACTTAAATAATGGCACGACTTTCCCTTTGGGAGTCTCGTATGAGTTTTATTTTTAGGCTTACACATTAGGTTGGTTTTGGAATGTGTACCATCATGACCTCAGTTTTTGGGTCATGACAAATTGATATCAGAGAACTAAGTTCATCGGTCTCATAAGTTAAAGAGCAGGGTATCCAGTAGAGTCTTGCGGATCAGCGCATAGACGTCCATACTTGTCTTCGAGAGGATACAAGATACTTAATAGGAGGATTTCTTTCTTTTTAATCCCTTCATGCGATTTATTAAGATCAAGTATTGTATACCTCTAATATATTCCTTCTGAACAGATTGTGAGGACTATAGCAAAAATTACTAAGGGTGAAGCTGCACCTGCTGCCCGACCCTCAGTACGCGGGTGAGGTAGAGGATGTGGTGGATTTAGAGGATGAGGCCGAGTGAGGGGAGAGGCACCTACTCGTGGACGAGCTAGAGAGCCATCACCTGAGCCCATGTATGAGCATGAGGATGACTTAGAGCAGAAGACTAAGGAGTAGAGGTCATCCCAACCACTTGTGGTTCCCGATAGTGCTCCAATGCTTCAGGATCTACTGGTTCAATTATTGGCTAGACTGGATGGTGCTCCTACCTTTGCTTTGGGCATAAGGCCTAAGATTGCCCTAAATGTGCTCCTTCTACTGGGCAGCTTGGGGGACTAGTTGTTCATTCTACAAATGCTCCAACTGTTCGAGGTTCTTCACAAAATACTTGAGGTGGCACCTGTGGTGCTAAGGGTGGTGTACGAGGTGGTGCTCGTGGTGGTTCGCAGGCTAAGGGTGACCATCAGTTATACTATGCTATACCGGGTATATTTGAGGCAGAAGCCTCTGATGCAGTTATTACAGGTATTGTTCTAGTTTTCCATCATTGTGCATCTGTATTATTTGACCCAGGGTCTATTTATTCTTATGTGTCAACTTATTTCGATGTGGGTATTGAATATGTGAGTGAGTCCCTTACTGTGCCTATTACTATTTCTACCCCGGTAGGTGAATCTTTAGTGGTAGATGGGGTATACAAGGGATGTTTGGTGATATTTTTGGGTAGAGAGACCCATGCAGACTTTAATTTATTAGACATGCTTGATTTTGATGTGATATTGGGTATGGAATGGTTATTTTCTTATCATGCTATATTAGATTTTTATGCAAAAATTGTAACCTTAGCTTATCTTGTTTACCTATCTTGGTATGGAAGGGTAATCTGAGTTTATATCGTAAGGGTGTGATATCTTATATTCATGATCATTGCTTTATAGATAAGGGTTATTTATCTTATTTGGCTCATGTACGTGATCTCACTAAGGAGTTATCTCTTATAGATACTACGAGGGTGGTGAGAGAGTTTATGAATGTATTTCCTATAGACTTTCCGGGAGTTCCTCCTGGCCGTGATATCGATTTTGTTATTAATTTGGAGAATAACACTAAACCCATCTCTATTCCTTCTTATCGGATGGCTCCGGCAGAATTGAAGGAATTGAAAGAACAATTGGAAGATTTATTGAAGAAGGGATTTATTAGACCTAGTGTATCACCGTGGGGTGCACCGATTTTATTTCTGAAGAAGAAAGATGGTACTATAAGGATGTGTATTGACTATCAATAGTTGAACAAAGTCACCATCAAGAACAAATATCATCTCCCTCATATTGATGATTTTTTTGACCAACTTTAAGGTTTATTGGTGTTCTCAAAGATTAATTTGAGGTTGGGTTACCATCAGTTGAGAGTTCGGGAATCTGATATCTCGAAGATTGCATTTAGGACTCGATATGGGTATTATGAGTTTGTGGTTATGTCCTTTGGATTGACTAATGCTCTGGCTATTTTTATGGAGTTGATAAACCGGGTATCTTGACCTTATTTGGACTCGTTTATGATTATGTTTATTAATGACATCTTGGTTTATTCAAAGAATGAGGCGGATCATGTTATGCACCTGAGGGCAGTCCTTTAGAGATTGAGAGAGGAGAAGTTGTATGCAAAATTCTCCAAATGTGAGTTTTGGCTTGAGTTCGTGACATTCTTGGGTCATATAGTGACCAAGGATGGTATTATGGTTGATCCAGCCAAAGTTGTAGTAGTTTGTGATTGGGTTAGGCCTACTTCGGTTACCGAGATTTAGAATTTTATTGGGCTGGCACGCTATTATCATCGGTTTGTTCAAGGATTCTCTTCTATTGCAGCCCCATTTACTAGGCTAACTCAAAAGACTGTGGCATTTTAGTGCACTGATGAGTGTGAGGTGAGCTTTCAAAGGCTCAAGGAATTATTGACTTCAGCACCTATTTTATCCTTACCCGAGGAGGGCGTGGCCATTATTATGTTTTGTGATGCTTTGAGAGTCGTCTTGGAGGGTGTATTGGTGCAAAAAGGTCGAGTTATAACTTATTATTCTCGACAGATGAAGGTACATAAGAAGAACTATCCTACCCATGACTTAGAGTTGGCAGCAGTGGTGTTTGTTCTGAAGTTGTAAAGGCATTATCTCTATGGAGTGTATTGTGAGGTCTGTACTGACCACCGTAGCCTTAAGTATATCTTTTCTCAGCCAAATCTGAACATGCGGCAGCGTAGGTGGTTAGATTTATTAAAGGACTATGACATTACTATAATTATCATCCAGGCAAAGCTAATGTGGTAGCGGATGCCCTGAGTCGCAAAGCATCTAGTATGGGTAGTTTGGCCTTCCTTAAGGCTGTTGAGAGACCTTTGGCATTGGAGGTTCATTCATTGGCTAGACAGTTGGTCCGACTTGATATTTCTATACTTCATGGTATTTTGGCCTTTGTGGAGGCTAGGTCTACTTTGATGGACTAGATTCGTACACACCAGTTTGAAGATGACAAGTTGAGGGCCATTCGAGACAAAGTGTTGAGTGGTGAAGCAAAATCAGCTTCTCTTGATCCAGAAGGAGTTTTGAGAATTAATGGTCGCATTTGTGTGCCCAAGGTTAGTGAATGGACACGTATGATATTGTAGGAGGCTCATTGTTCCAAGTATTCAATTCAACCGGGAGTGGAAAAGATGTTTCATGACTTGAAACAACATTATTGGTGGTGTGGCATGAAGAGAGACATTATTGATTTTTGGCTAAGTGTCTAAATTGTCAATAAGTAAAGTATGAGCATCAGAAATTTGGTGGTCCTATGCAAAGGATGCCTATTCCCGAGTGGAAATAGGAGCGTATCACTATGGACTTTATGTCTTGATTACCCATGGCATTGGGTAAGTATGACTCTGTATGGGTGATTGTGGATCGATTGACCAAATCAACCTATTTCCTTTTAGTGAAGACTAGCTACAATGCGGATCAGTAAACTAGGATCTATCTTCGTGAGATTGTTAGGCTGCATGGGATGCCTATATCTATTGTGTCGGATCGCGGTTCATTTTTCACCTCTCACGATTTGAAGGCATTACAACATGGTTTGGGTATGCGGCTGGAGATGAGTTCAGTATTTCATCCCCAAATTGATGGTCAGTCCGAGCGGACGATTCAGGTGTTGAAGGATATGCTTAGGGCCTGTGTGATCGATTTTGGTGCCCGATGGAACCAACACTTGCCCTTAGCTGAGTTTGCCTATAATAACAGTTATTACTCCAGCATTTAGATGGCACCATTTGAGGCATTGTATGGTCGTAGGTGCCAATGACCCAATGGATGGTTTGATTTTGTTGCGGTTGATACATTGGATACGGACTTACTTAGGGATTTTGTGGAGAGGGAACGTTTGATTCAGGTTCGACTATTGACATCTCAGAGTCGTTAGAAGAGTTATGCTGACAAAAGGGTTCATCTCTTAGAGTTCATGGTGGGTGATTGTGTGTGGATTAAAATATCACCAATGAAGGGTGTGATGAGGTTCGGGAAGAAGGGCAAGCTTAGCCCGAGGTTTGTTGGACCATTTGAAATCCTGATGAGAGTAGGTGGAGTGGCGTATGAGTTGGACTTACCCCCTAAATTGTCAGCTGTCCATCCGGTGTTGCATATTTCCATGCTTCGCAAATACATACCGAATGAGTCTCATGTGATTTCTTATGATGCGGTAGATTTGAGTCCAGATTTAACTTATGAGGAAGAGCCGATAGTTATTCTAGATAGGTAGTTTCGTAGACTCAAGACCAAGGAGGTCACTTTAGTCAAGGTGCAGTGGTAGCATCGGCTTGCTGAGGAGGCGACTAGGGAATTAGAGTCTGATATGCAGGCTCGGTACCCTCAGCTTTTTTAGACCCTAGGTACTTTATTTTATCTTATGTTCCAGTACGAACATCCTTTTTAGTGGTGGATATTATAATGACCTTGAGGGTCATTTTTGAAAATTTGTGCAAAATTACCATTTTACCCTATCTTTAGTGCCCCGAGTGTTATTTGATCAATTTGCACTATTGATTCATATTTATAAAGTTTCGAATGAGTTTTGAGGGTGAAAAATATGTTTTGAAGGGTGGTGGTGTAAGTTGACCACATTCAATGCTCGGTCAACACGCGTGAACAGTAGCACACCTGAAGAGAAACAGGCGTGAACAGTAACTTTTTGGGAAGAAAATGCCCTTTTCTTCCCATTTCAATATTTTTCACCATTTGTTTGAGTTCTTGAACTCCTTGAGGTGATTTGAGAAGAGATTTTCATGACAAAGTGTTGGGTAAGTGATTTTTAAACTAAAACTTTTCTTTTTCGTTAAGTATTTGATGATTTTAACTCCTAAATTTTAGTTTCAAACCCCAAAAAAATCTTTGTTTCTTCCCTAATTCGAATTTAAGAAAAATAGTTATTTCTAACTCATTTTGAGCTCTATTTTTATGGGTTTTTCAACCATGAGTTCCTTATTATAAGTAGAAAGTGATTGGTCAATAAATTTCCAGATTTGACCCTTGTCAAAAATAGCTAATTTTGGACCATTTTATCCTCAGTTCCGAAACCTATCAATATGGGTGTCATTGGACTCCTTGTGATGTGTATGTTTCATTGTTCATAATGGGTTGTCATTATGAGAGTTGAATTCGAGATTTTCTTATTTGGTGGAGGTGTTCGAGTGTGGTTTCGGCAATTGAGGTAGGTTTGTCTATCCTTCTTTGAGATTGAGAAGGGGTAATTAGTCATTCATATGTTATAGACTTTGGGATGGGGTCGTAGTATGAGTTGGGAATGTTATATATATTGTGATGCCCGTGTGGGGGCTTATTTATTAATCTGTTGCCATGTGAGGGTTTATTTGTATTACATAGCCCGTGTAGGGGCCTTATTTGTTATCTTATTTGCTTTGAGAGCATGTGATTCGTGATTTGCCTAAGAGAGAGGCTTGAGTATATTATTTGAATTTTGATGCTCGCCTAAGAGGTTGAGTTGGGAGTTTTGAGAATGCTTGAGAATTATAATATTATTGAGAAAGGGGTGAATATTCCCATTACTATTTATTAAGGGTGAATATCATGTGTAGGTTAAGTTTTGAGAACTTTGAACCTTCTACCACATGTGAGTTGAATATTACTTCCATGACATATGTGTTTTGATGCATTCATCCTCATTCATCATATCATAAAACATAGGAAGTTGAGAAATATGGAAATTCTTTTTGAGAAAGAAAATGAAACACCTTTAAACCTTTATATCTTGAGTCCCTGTCCGAGATAGTTTTACGGTAGGGTAGTGGATGCATTGTGATCCCTTGACCATGAGGAGGTGACAAGGATAATGAGATATTGTGATTGAGGTATATGGTCTGCGAGACCCCCATGAGTCCTTCTTGGTAGCACAGCTCGGCAGGTGTATACGACAGGCTATGCGATAGTCTTAATTCCACTATACCACCACATCATTGCATCATCATATTGTATTGCATTTCATTGATATATGTATTTCTTGAATTATATTGTTAATTATGATTATTAGCTGTTATTATTGGTTTACTTTACTTGCGTCATTATATATATATAAACTGGCGGCACCGATGCCGAAGTGGGAGTTTTCTATATGCAGGTGAAAGCGTTCCTTAGTTTATTTCATAGGCTTGATTAATTCCCTATACTCAGTCGGCTAAAATCTACTGAGTACATGTGAATTGTACTCACCCTTACTTTTGTGTCCCTTTTTGATGTAGATACTAGTCAGGGTACCTTACGTGGAAGCTGATATTCTAGGATATTGTGTATTCTCTGATTAGTGGTGAGGTTCCGAAATTCGGGTCGTTGCTAGTCTATCTTTATTTATCAGTCTTTTGTATCAATCAGAGGCTTATGTTGTATCTTCAGATTCGAACCTTGTATTAGATGCTCTTTATACTTATGACACCAAGTTTTGGGATAATTTCTTCATTGTCTTTCTTTTCACTTAAATAATGGAATGACTTTCCCTTTGGGAGTCTAGTATGAGTTTTATTTTTAGGCTTACACATTAGGTTGGATTTTGGGATGTGTACCATTATGACCTCAGTTTTTGGGTCATGATAAAATGATATTAGGGAACTAGGTTCATTGGTCTCACAAGTTAAAGAGCAGGGTGTCTAGTAGAGTCTTGCAGATCGGTGCATTGATGTCCGTACTTATTTTTGAGAGGCTATAAGATACTTAATAGGAGGATTTCTTTATTTTTAATCCCTTCGTACGATTTATTCATATCAAGTGTTGTATACCTCTAATCTATTCCTTCTGCATAGATGGTAAGGACTAGAGTCAAAATTACTGAGGGTGAGGCTGTACCTGCTGCCCGACCCCCAGTACGCAGGTGAGGTAGAGGACGTGGTGGAGTCAGAAGATGAGGCCGAGCGAGGGGAGAGGCACCTTCTCATGGACGAGCTAGAGAGCCATCACTTGAGACCATGTATGAGCATGAGGATGACTTAGAGCAGAAGACTGAGGAGCAGAGGCCATCCCAGCCTTCTGTGGTTACCGATAGTACTCTAATGCTTTAGGAGCTACTGGTTTAATTATTGGCTAGACTGGATGGTGCTCTTACCTCTGCTTTGGGCATAAGGCCTAAGATTTCCCCAAACGTGCTCCTTCTACTGGGCGGCCTGGGGCACCAATTGTTCGTTCTACAAATGCTCCTACTGTTCAAGGTTCTTCACAGAATACTTAAGGTGGCACCCGTGGTGCTAAGGGTGGAACATGAGGTGGTTCTTGTGGTGGTTTGCATGCTAAGGGTGATCGTCAGTTATGCTATACTATATCGGGTATATATGAGGCAAAAGTCTTTGATGTAGTTATTAAAGGTATTGTTCTAGTTTGCCATCGTTTTGCTTTAGTATTATTTGACCCAGGGTCTATTTATTCTTATGTGTCAACTTATTTCGATGTGGGTATTGAATATGTGAGTGAGTTCCTTGCTGTGCCTATTACTATTTCTACCCCGGTAGGTGAATCTTTAGTGGTGGATCGGGTATACAAGGGATGTTTGGTGATATTTTTGGGTAGAGAGACCCATACAGCCTTGAATTTATTAAACATGATTGATTTTGATGTGATATTGGGTATAGACTGGTTATCTCCTTATCATGCTATATTAGATTGTTATGCAAAAATCGTGACCTTAGCTTATCCTATTTACCTAGCTTGGTATAGAAGGGTAATCCGAGTTTATATCGTAAGGGGGTGGTATCTTATATTCATGATCATTGCTTGATAGATAAGGGTTGTTTGTCTTATTTGGCTCATGTAAGTAATCTCACTAAGGAGTTATCTCTTATAGAGACTACGAGGGTGGTGAGAGAGTTTATGGATGTATTTCCTACAAACTTGTCGGGAGTTCTTCTTGGCCATGATATCAATTTTGTTATTGATTTGGAGAATGACACTAAACCCATCTCTATTCCTTCTTATCGAATGGATCCGGAAGAATTGAAGGAATTGAAAGAATAATTGGAAGTTTTATTAAAGAAGGGATTTATTAGACCTAGTGTATCACCGTGGGGTGCAACGGTTTTATTTGTAAAGAATAAAGATGGTACTATGAGGATGTGTATTGACTATCGATAGTTGAACAAAGTCACCATTAAGAACAAGTATCCTCTCCCTCGCATTGATGATTTATTTGACCAGCTTCAGGGTGCATCGGTGTTCTCAAAGATTGATTTGAGGTTGGGTTACCATCAGTTAAGAGTTTGGAAATCTAATATCCCGAAGATTGCATTTAGGACTCGATATGGGCATTATGAGTTTGTGGTTATGTCCTTCAGATTGACTAATGCTCTGGCTACTTTTATGGAGTTGATGAACTTGGTATTTCGACCTTATTTTGACTGTGATTATGTTTATTGATGACATCTTGGTTTATTCCAAGAATGAGGCAGATCATGTTAGGCACCTGAGGACAGTCCTTCAGAGATTGAGAGAGGAGAAGTTGTATGCAAATTTCTCCAAATATGAGTTTTGGCTTGAGTCCGTGACATTCTTGGGTCATATAGTGACCAAGGATAGTATTATGGTTGATCCAGCCAAAGTTGCAGTGGTTTGTGATTGGGTTAGGCCTACTTCAATTATCGAGATTTGGAATTTTATTGGGCTGGTAGGCTATTATCATTGGTTTGTTGAAGGATTCTCTTTTATTGCAGCCCTATTGACTAGGCTAACTCAAAAAACCATGGCATTTCAGTGGACTGATGAGTGTGAGACGTGAATTTCAAAGGCTCAAGGAATTATTGACTTCAATACCTATTCTAGCCTTACCCGAGGAGGGTGTGGCCTTTATTATGTTTGTGATGCTTTGGGAGTCGGTTTGGGTGGTGTATTGATGCAAAAATGTAGAGTAATAGCTTATGATTCTCAATTGTTGAAGGTACATAAGAAGAACTATCCTACCCACGACTTACAGTTGGTAGCGGTGGTGTTTGTTCTAAAGTTGTAGAGACATTATCTCTATGGAGTGCATTGTGAGGTTTGTACTAACCACCGTAGCCTTAAGTATATCTTTTCTCAGCCGAATCTGAACATGCGGCAGCGTAGATGGTTAGAGTTATTAAAGGACTATGACATTACCATAATTTATCATCTGGGCAAAGCTAATGTGGTAGCGGATGCCCTAAGTCGCAAAGCATCTAGTATGGGTAGTTTGGCCTTCCTTAAGGCTGTTGAGAGGCCTTTGGCGTTGGAGGTTCATTCATTGGCTAGAAAGTTGGTCCGACTTGATATTTCTATACTTCATGGTATTTTGGCCTTTGTGGAGGCTAGGTCTACTTTGATGGACCAGATTCGTACACACCAGTTTGAAGATGACAAGTTGAGGGCCATTCGAGACAAAGTGTTGAGTGGTGAAGAAAAATCAGCTTCTCTTGATCCAGAAGTAGTTTTGAGAATTAATGATCACATTTGTGTGCCCAAAGTTAGTTAATGGGTACGTATGATATTGGAGGAGGCTCATTGTTCCAAGTATTCGATTCAACCGGGAGTGGAAAAGACATTTATGACTTGAAACAACCTATTAGTGGTGTGGCATGAAGAGAGACATTATGATTTTGTGGCTAAGTGTCTAAATTGACAATAAGTAATGTATGAGCATCAAAAACCGGGTGGTCCTATATAAAGGATGCCCATTCCCGAGTGGAAATGAGAGCGTATCACTATGGACTTTATGTCTTGATTACCCATGGCATTGGGTAAGTATGACTCTGTATGGGTGATTGTGGATCGATTGACCAAATCAACCTATTTCCTTTTAGTGAAGACTAGCTACAATGCGGATCAGTAAACTAGGATCTATCTTCGTGAGATTGTTAGGTTGCATGGGATGCCTATATCTATTGTGTCGGATCGGGGTTCAGTGTTCACATCTCACTTTTGGGAGGCATTACAGTGTGGTTTCGGTACGCGGCTAGAGATGAGTTCAACATTTCATCCCCAAATTGATGGTCAGTCCGAGTAGACTATTCAGGTGTTGGAGGATATGCTTAGGGCCTGTGTGATCGATTTTGGTGCTCGATGGAACCAACACTTGCCTTTAGCAGAGTTTGCCTATAATAACAGTTATTACTCCAGCATTTAGATGGCACCATTTGAGGCATTGTATGGTCGTAGGTGTCGGTGACCCATTGGATGGTTTGATTTTGTTGCGGTTGATACATTGGATACTGACTTACTTTGGGATGCTGTGGAGAGGGAACGTTTGATTCAAGGTTGACTATTGACTGCTCAGAGTCGTTAGAAGAGTTATGCTGACAGAAGGTTTCGTCCATTAGAGTTCATGGTGGATGATTGTGTGTGTCTTAAAATATTGCCAATGAAAGCTGTGATGAGGTTCGGGAAGAAGGGCAAGCTTAGCCCGAGGTTTGTTGGCCCGTTTGAAATCCTGAGGAGAGTAGGTGGAGTGGCATATGAGTTGGCCTTACCCCCTAAATTGTCAACTGTCCATCCGGTGTTGCATATTTCCATGCTTTACAAATACATATCGGATGAGTCTCATGTGATTTCTTATGATGCGGTAGAGTTGAGTTCGGATTCGAATTATGAAGAGGAGCCGATAGTTATTCTAGATAGGCAGCTTCATAGACTTAGGACCAAAGAGGTCGCTTCGGTCAAGGTGTAGTGGCAGCATCGGCCTGCTAAGGAGGTGACTTGGGAGTTAGAGTCTGATATGCAGGCTCGGTACCCTCAGCTTTTTTAGACCCTAGGTACTTTATTTTATCTTATGTTCCAGGACGAACATCCTTTTTAGTGGTGGATATTATAATGACCTTGAGGGTCATTTTTGAAAATTTGTGCAAAATTACCATTTTACCCTATCTTTAGTGCCCCGAGTGTTATTTGATCAATTTGCACTATTGATTCATATTTATAAAGTTTCGAATGAGTTTTGAGGGTGAAAAATATGTTTTGAAGGGTGGTGGTGTAAGTTGACCGCATTCAATGCTCGGTCAACACGCGTGAACAGTAGCACACCTGAATAGAAACAGGCGTGAACAGTAACTTTTTGGGTAGAAAATGCCCCTTTCTTCCCATTTCAATATTTTTCACCATATGCAGCTAGTACTATCTTTTAGTGTGAGAATGGTTTTATTTGGTTTGTTTGCAAAATTTTATATTAATGTTGTTTGATTGTTAATTGTTTTCACTGAATATTGTCAATGTTGATACCAACTGATAGTTTCTTATTGTTAACTACTGTTTTCACTTGTAGATACAAATCAATTTTCTTGCTGGTTCATGCTATATTTCTAGATCACCGGACATGACTTCCTTGGAAGATTTTGTTAATGGGAGCTAACAGCAATGAATTGAAGAAAGTTAAATATGTGGTCCAGTCTGCAGTCACCATTGCATATAACTTACTCCGTGAGACTTCTTTCCTTCTAGATCAAAAAGCAATGTTCTCAAGTAGTCCCCTTAGCTAAGTTGTGAATCAAATAGTCACTAATGTAGAGCTATTTGTTAATGTGGGGAAACAAATCCTTCCTACTAATGAGGAACCTATTGCTGAAACCAGTTCATCCTTTGTTAAAGATACTCTAATTTTCAGTAGTGTCCACAGATAAATAAGGCATAATTTAGATGAAGAAGGTAAGTCTCTATTGTTCAAGCCAAACAATCCAGAAGATCACGGCGTAAATGATGTTCAAGTTTCTCATGCACAACGGGTGGCTAATCAAATTGATCTAGTACAGAGGAAAAATCTTTATGACAAAGAAAAGACACCTGTAAAGGAACAAGGTATACATTGTCCATTACTGAGTGCAGAAGTGTCTCTGGAAGTTGCTGCAGACGAAGTACTTAAGACGGATGCCATGATATCATCATTAGATTGGGACAGTATTTCAGTAATGAAGTCAAGTTACAATGCTAAAATAGGCACTAGGTGTGAACATACTTCTCTTTCTAGAATCAGGTTCTATGAATATAATGATATTTCGCTTGGGAAGTTCTTGCAAGATAAATTGCTAAATCAGGTGCGTCAAACTAATTGTTTCCATTCCGAACTCTTTATTTGTGTCCCTGGGTTTCCACTCTGACAATATTTCCTAGATTTTTGGTTGCTTAATTTGATAGTTGTAGTTGTTTCTATAATCTGTGTACTGCAGCAGGAACTTTGGTTATGCCAGTTCATCATTTTCTGTACATGTAACACATTTGTTTTAGATATTGACATATAAGCTCTGTTGTGCAGAACCACCAGTGTTATACCTGTGGTGAATCCCTTGAAGGCCACATCTTCCGTTATGCACATCATGGAAAGCTACTAACTATTCAAATTCGTTCTCTTCCATTGCACAAGGGCCTTCCAGGTGAAAGGGAAGGGAAACTTTGGATGTGGAGTCGTAAATGCATATTCAAGAATGGAGGCTCAAATAATACAAAAAGAGTTTTATTATCCAGTAGTTCCCGTGATTTGTCATTTGGAAAATTTTTGCAGCTCAGTTTCTCAAACTCCTCTTTGTTTTGTAGACAGCCCAACTGCAGTAACTCCTTCCATGGGGATTTCCTCTACTTTTTCGGGTATGATCAAAGTTGTCATACCAACTTATAAGTTCAATATTTTACATATTTATGTTCAAAACTAAAAGTTCAAAGTAAGATGGCTGAAATCAAGAGTGTTATGGCAGTATTACGTA
The DNA here is from genome assembly GCF_947179165.1 of Solanum dulcamara. Classification (NCBI taxonomy): domain Eukaryota; kingdom Viridiplantae; phylum Streptophyta; class Magnoliopsida; order Solanales; family Solanaceae; genus Solanum; species Solanum dulcamara. The sequence continues at coordinate 14,583,017 of NC_077244.1, read as the reverse complement.
ATTGAAGGTTATCTAAAAAAAATGAAAGACTTCTTTAATTTAGAGGAATGTCTTATGAACAGAAAAGTAATTTAGAATTAAACAACATATCCATCAAATAAATTCATATGAATGTGTGTATTTAAATTTATGTGTGGTCAAACTGTCAATGGACAAAAATAAGGAGGATGAAAGCTGATAGAGATTCAGAGTAAAACTTATAGAGAATAAAGTGAGACAAAGGTTGCTTGAGATGGTTTAGCCATGTCCTACGGGGACCTTCATATGAACCTGTCTCTAGGTGTAACACTTGGATGATTACAGGTGATGAAAGAGAAGCGATAGACCGAAATCATATGAAGAAAATTTATCTCAAAATACCTAAAATCTCTCAAAATCAATTTAAACTAGCAGATATCATGATGTAATGGAAGCAAAGGATTCATATAACAAACACCAACTAGAAAGGATCGAGGATTCATGTTGATACTATAATTATATCACATTATGCTTTTCAGGTGTCTTTTTACTCTTGTAGAGACTTGAATGCCCATATAGGATTTGTTGTGATATCCAGAGAATCTCTATGCGTTTCTCATAAAATTCACCTTTTGAAGTATTGGAATGAAATGAACCTGAATGAGAGGAATAAATATAAATATCAAGGCATAATTAATTGACTGTTTGATTCATCACTGATCGGTATCATTTATTTAGCAGTTTGTGTTTTCAAATCTGGCAATCATTTGAATGGGTTCATTGCAGTTTAGTATGTGATTATTTGCTCATCTCATTTTCTTAAATGTGAAGATTAGGGTCGGTGGTCGCAATGTTTAAATACTCTATTTTTAGTACTTATTCCGTGTCTCTTCCACCTGCGAAGATGGAGTTTAGCAGTTCGACCAAGGGAGAGTTTAAGGATTGTGAAGATGTATGTTTTATCCTAAATACTTTTAATTTTTGGTTGAACGTGGAAGTTACATGATATATTTAGAGTTTATGATGACTGAAATTTTCATTTCTTGATTAGGTTTACATGAAAGGGATCATGATGTTCCTCGATATAGAGAAAGATTTAAAGGCAATAGAGTCCCGTTGTAATAGTACAACTGTAAATCTTCAAGGGTCAACTTTGGAATTTGCTGAAGTTGAGAAAATGTTGAAGGAAGAGAGATCTCAATTTAAGGTTAGTTCCTTTCTAGGCTCTCATTCGAGGATTACTTGTTCTTATAGCATTTAGTCCAATCAATTGTGTGGTGATTCATGTGTGTTCATTGCATATTGTTTACTTTTTTAAAAAATAAATCCACATACGTTTGTCCACAGGCATAACCAACTACTTAACGATGTCCATGTGATGTTCACAATCATGTTAATGTATGTTAAATTTATACATGCATGAACCAAGATCAGTTAGGTTGTTGATTTACTGGTGAAAATGAGAATGTATTCGAGCTACAACTCAATAAATGTAAAATTTACAGAAGTGTTTCATCTAATACTAAATTTTCTTTTATATAATTCTTTTATGAAGGCATTATTAACTCAAAATCTGAACATAATCTTGCCATTTTTTTAATTTCAGATTGATATTCAGAACACAGCGAAAGAGGAGGTTGTGTATAAAGCTATAAGTCTGAACAGAATACGACTGGAGCTTCTGTTTGAGTGGTGTGTGTGGGATAGCCGTCTTCATTCACTGATGTCATCTGGCTGTAAAGTTCCTGATTCCAAAAACATTGACCAGAAGCATGAAGCACTGGCGGCTATTAAGACTATGAAGCATAAGGAGCAACAAGACAAGGGGAGTGATAAAACAAATTCTAAATAGGAAGGAGTGAATCTAGAAAGAGGTGGAAAAGCCTTGGAATATCATTTCAATTCGAAATTTGAGTTTGAGTACTTCCATACATTCATTTTCAGACAACTTAATTTGGTAAAATGCAGATCCTGCAGTTGCCAGTTATTTTGATCCTTAAAGTAGTAGATCCCTCTTAGAAATATCATCCAAATTAGAGAATGACAAACGGTGGTGGGCTCCTTTCCCTGAAATTCAACATGAATACATGAAAATCTTCAAACAGGTCACTTAACAAGATTAGGTTCTCTCGCAACCCATGGTGTAGAAACTATAGCTTGTGAACTTACTGCTGATGAAAGTCGAAAGCTCCATATTATAACTACTATATCATATCTGATTATGAAGATGACTTTTCTAGCATAATTGCTTGTGCTTTGGCCTTGCTTAAAGATATGTCTGTTGTGACTCAAGATCTTGAAGCTGAATCATGCTCATCAAGGAATTTGCCTATAAAGCTTAAATACTCAGTAATCTGTCCCTATGCTGCCTAATTTCTTCATCTTCGAGATCGGTGTTTCCCTTCTGAAGTTGATTGTATTGCTTCCTTAAGTTAGTGTATGATCTGGGATCCAAAAGGTAGGGAAACTAATCCTTTCTTTGCCAAAACTCTTGATGATCGGTTCATCATAAATGAAATAAAGTGGGGTGAATTTGATTCATTCTTGAAGTTTTCTCCTTGTTATTCTGATTACATGTATCAGTGCATAGAAAAAGGGAATGAAACCTTCCTTGCAAAAGTTCTTGGCATTTATCAGGTCAATTAATCACTTAATTTTCTGTTTATTGGTGCAGCAAATGCATATACCTATGAGACTTTTATCTTCAAATTTATGTTTTGCAGGTCATGGAAAGATCACCAAAATGTGGGGAAGAGACAAGGCATGATCTCGTGGTGATGGAGAACGTTTCTTTTGGAAAAAATATTACTTGAAAATATGAACTGAAAGGCACTTTGCACGGTCGACTTGCTTCAGCTGATAATGTTGCTGGAGATATTCTTCAGGACCAAAACTCTGTGTATGACATGAATGTTCATCCCCTATATGTTGCTAAAAGCTCAAACAGGAAATTGTAAAGAGGTGTATGGAATGACACTACTTTCCTCAATGTAAGTATGGAAAAAAAATCCTATTATCAAGTGAAGTTAGCTCATATTTACTATTATATCAAGAGAACTTGAATAGCACATGCCATTTCTTCTTTATACATTATTAACAAATAACCATTCAATACGAGAATTTTATGTCTAAACTGGTATAATTTGCTGAATTGCAGTCAATCAATGTGATGGACTATTCTCTATTTGAGGGAATGGATAGTGAGGGCAATGAAATTGTTTGTGGCATCATTGACTATTTATCACAGTATACATGGGACAAACAACTCCTGAATTAGTTCAAATCATCAGTTTTGGTTTGCCAGAATTAATATACTTGATCCTGTTGTCATCTCTCTCAAGGAGTATAAAAATAGACTTAGGAAGTTTATCAACACATATATTCCTACTATTCTAGATCAATTTTGAATCAAAGATCATCAAATCCTTTAACCTTTGGGTATTGGTAGTGGTAATGCTTCAGCCTCTTCATAGTGCTTACAAAATACCGAGTCACTCAATGGCGTTTCCGGTGCAAGAAATTCTTGTTGTGATGTGTATTTGTGAGAATTATTGATTGAGGCACTATATTTTTTGGTGTGTGAAAAGAGTATTTGCATGTGTGGGTCGATCAGGTTTTGGAAGAATTGATTTTGAGTTTGCAAAGAGCTAGCATGACACATCCTTTCAACCACGAAAGATAATAAAGTCACAAGTTCTAGCAAACTTTGTGACTGATTACAACCTTGACATCCAACATGGGCTAAAAAAGAAGAGAAATTATCAAAAATGACATCCAACTATATCCGTATTGTTTTCTTTCCAGTACGAATAGCTAAATCCTCTAGTGGAATTGTAAAATCCAATGCGGTTGTAAAATTTTTAAGGTTTTCTTGCTTTGCATGATATTGATGTAGTAATACATATCAAACCTTTTCTCGTTCTTAATTATTGGTTGGTGGTTGGAAACATCAACTTGCGTCATAATATTTTAGTTTTGATTAGGAAAGCGAATTAAGATTTGGTAGAAAAAGCTTTTCATGAACTCAAGGTGCTAAACTTCACTTGATAAATTCTCATTAGGAATAATAAAATTTATTTGGCATAATTAGTCGCTTTTATTTAAATAACTCATACACTTATGGGAACATCATATTGAGATATATCATTTAACTCTTGAAAAAAATTGAGTGATGATGTAGGAATTAAGTGCATATAAATTCTATAATTAAAAGAAAACCAACGAACCAAGGAGCCCATTGTGGGTACACAACCTTAATACTTTAATCAATATATTTTTAGACATTTATAGTTATGTTATTTACTAATATCTTTAGTCTTTAATAATACAAAATCTTTTCAACCCTATGGAATAGAATGTATTGTCGATATGGTATTCATCTAATTAGTAAGCATTTTCTCTGTATTTCCTATGGGATTTTAAACCAACTCTATTTGGGTTACTATATTTGCATAAAACCGCATTACATCATTTGAAGGTGTAGCTGGATTGGCCATTAAGGCCGTCATATTTGGGGTTTAAGTCTAATAAGAGAGAAAATCTATAGAGAGATGAGAGTTTTTTGATTCAAAACTAGCATTTTGAATTGAAACGCAACCTCTACATGCCCCTTTATGCCTATGACAGGTGATGAGTCGATATTTTTACCAACTCATTGGACTCAAATTTATGAATTATTACTATGTTTTTATGCTAATTGAGGGGATTTTAGCCTTAGTTCTCTAGTATGTAGGCACTCCTTGAAAAAAAACAAGTTTGGAGGATTTGAAGTCCGCTGGAACTCATTGGCGTCTCGCTAGCTAAATGCTGGCATAATTGGAGCTAAGCTGCCTTCGTATTGGTGAATTAATTGGTGCACTATAATGTTATGATCGATGTTTCGTCGATCCCAACGCAGGTGCTCATGGATAAATTGAAGAGCGAGACGGTGATACTACTGTCACTATACAATTATGGATCAGCGGATCACCGGTCCAGCGCAAGTCAAAGGACAAAGGCTTAAGGGCAAGAACGTACTTGGAGTAAAGTGCTTACTTTTGAAGGTTCTAAGGACACAATACAAATTTGTGTAATTATGTACCTTTATCTTCTTCCCAATTGTAGATAGTCTAGAGGGATTATAATTTTTACACTTGATAGAATTGAGTTAAGAACTACTTTTGCTTGTAGAGGAAGAAACATCAGATTTGCAGCATTCTAAGCTTAGAATTAAGTTTTTATTAATCAAAGTAGCTTGAAATGCAGATTTTCTTTATGATTACTGATAACGCTCAATTACACCTCTCGAAAGAGATATAAATAATCGTTAGCAATATATTTTACTCAACTAAGAGTCGAGGTTGAACCCACAGGGAATAGGTTGAAACAAGTTCTATTATCTATCACTATTCAATTGTAATTACTATTACCCGAAAATAAAGTACATAAAGTAAAATGGGGGGGGGGGGGTTGTTGTTTAATTTAATAATCACTTAATGATGTTTTTGTAAAGTAACTAACAATTACTTTGTGAACAATATGAGAATTTAGCTAGGATTGTGTTCCCCATGACATGTAACTTAATAAACTTTTTGTATTCATGATATTGTTCAATGCATTGCATGCAAAATCTAGCGAGTTAGGTAACATCTAATTCACCTTACGGTCCATCTTAGACGTATCTCATTCATATCCTCCCAGTCTCATAATGTATGCTTTACTAAGCCTCTCTCTAGATCTCAGAGTACTATGTCCTCCTAGTCTCAAGTAACTGAGGCGAAGTTTATCCCTTCTTTCGAAGTGAAACTCTTCGAATTACTATTGTGATAGTGTTTTCCTAATCACTAGCTCCTTCCCTGGAAAGCAACAAATACGGGAAAGTTCTTAATGAGTGCACTCACTAAGAAAAACTTTTAAATGAAGACATCATAATACATGCAACTAACAAATCGCGAATATCAATCCTACGTTTTGCCTATTTAATTAAGTCGTCATGGTTTCCACAACCCTAGTTGTGGTCTTAGCTACTCATAATTGTAAGTAAAAGAATAAGATTTTGTATAGAATTCATGAATCAATACCTATGCGAATGAAGAATTAAACCTTGAATCAAACATACAAACCACGAATCAAGAATGAAAACCGGAATAATGTTTCAAGAAACAATCTCCAAAAGTGGTAGAGTGTATGTTCAATATGTTCACAAAATACTCAAAAAACTAATAAAAAACAGAACCCTAAAAATAAAATAATTTAGATATTTATAAAAATACAAAACCAAATCCTAAACCAACAAGGAAATCTAGATTGACACATGTCACGATGACACTTCGCAGGCCATAGAGCTATTCTCTAGATCTCAGAGTACTATGTCCTCCTAGTCTCAAGTAACTGAGGCGAAGTTTATCCCTTCTTTCGAAGTGAAACTCTTCGAATTACTATTGTGATAGTGTTTTCCTAATCACTAGCTCCTTCCCTGGAAAGCAACAAATACGGGAAAGTTCTTAATGAGTGCACTCACTAAGAAAAACTTTTAAATGAAGACATCATAATACATGCAACTAACAAATCGCGAATATCAATCCTACGTTTTGCCTATTTAATTAAGTCGTCATGGTTTCCACAACCCTAGTTGTGGTCTTAGCTACTCATAATTGTAAGTAAAAGAATAAGATTTTGTATAGAATTCATGAATCAATACCTATGCGAATGAAGAATTAAACCTTGAATCAAACATACAAACCACGAATCAAGAATGAAAACCGGAATAATGTTTCAAGAAACAATCTCCAAAAGTGGTAGAGTGTATGTTCAATATGTTCACAAAATACTCAAAAAACTAATAAAAAACAGAACCCTAAAAATAAAATAATTTAGATATTTATAAAAATACAAAACCAAATCCTAAACCAACAAGGAAATCTAGATTGACACATGTCACGATGACACTTCGCAGGCCATAGAGCTATTCATGCTTCGTGGTATGCAGTCATGGTGATCTCCTTAATCTGTTGTATTGATAACATCTTTACGGGTGTCTTTCACGGTCCGTTCAGAGCACCATGATCCGTGAACTGTATCATTGACATCTTCATGAACTTTTCCTTTGAATTTCTGTCTCCTTCAAGGACACTATTCATGATCTGTGAAATTGTAAATGACCTGTGAATGAGCTCGTGGAGTCTTCCTTGACATTTTCCTAAATCCAATTTGTACTCATCATTCATGGAACCTTTCACGGCTCGTGCAAACCTACACGCCCCATTAACGGTGTCGTGGGAATGCACTTGACACAATTTCTTCAACACAGTCTTCAACAACTTTTCACGAGGCCCTACCATGGAGCTTTAACTCGTACACGATCCGTGAAAGCTCACGTGTACCCACACTTAGTAGTTTTTCCATAGCAACTTATCGATCAGTCCAAAAACCAGCGGACTCATATTTTCCATAACAAATAAACAAACCGCACATCATATCTACTAAAACATGCTTGCAACGCACACTAATCCACCATTTTGAGTGTCAAAAGTGTTGTAAATACGCGATAATCAACACCCTCAACTTAGAATAATTTTTTTTCCTCAAGCAATGACACAAAATAAAACAACATGACACATAAACACAAGTGACTATAACAGGATAAATAGCAGCCCCACACATCAAATCTGACCCTCCTATTCAATTTATTCAACTATGCAACACACTGGCAGTCCAACTAACTCACAAGGATCTATTTTGACATTGAACTACTCGTAGTCAACCAAGTAAATGCAAACAACAGTGATCTAGTCAACATAGCAACTCAAAAATATAATCATAGTGCCCTCACAACAAAGAAGTCTCTCGTACAGTATGCAAAAACAAAACAAAGACTGAGATGAACTCACTCACACTCACAAAATAAGCTCAATCAATGCACATGTATAGACCATAGGCTTGCCCTTATTATCTACATTGCACTTTTGAATAGCTCTCTTAGGATCACATTAGGAATTTCTTTGCTTGTAACGTTGGCTCGGGCTTAGGTAGGATGAATTTAGGATTTAAGTGACTACTTTGGTCCTCCTTGATGCTACTTTGACTTAGCCAAACTATTTCATCCTCAAAACACCCATTGGTATGTTACAAACCCCAGATGTGGCTTTCGCCTTTGTTCTTTTCTTCTTCTTTTTTTCTAAGTGTGTTTTCTCAATGCAATTCTAACTTTCATGATGCATCACACTTGTTCTTTTATTTCTTCAAAGGCCACACCCCCTATGCTTACTAAGTGTGTTTTCTCAATGCAATTCTAACTTTCATGATGCATCACACTTGTTCTTTTATTATTCAACGGCCACACCCCCTATGCTTATTATTTTTCTTTTCATCACACGACTCTTTTCATACCCCACTGTTCCACTTCTTCTCTATAGTAGACACCCTTAACTTAGGCTTTTAGCTTAAGTTGAAGTACATAATCTCCTAGGAGGGACCAGAGCCAATATAAAGGCTCACAGATTGATTCTCCTTATAGTAGCCACCCTCAACTTAGGCTTTAACCTTGAGTTGAGGTGGACATTGTCCTTGGAGGGACCAGGGCCAAAATAAAGATTCACAGACAGAAAGGGAAGGTTAATCGTGGTTAATCAAAGAAAAGGTCTATTCAGGCTCAAACTTTTGGTTCAAAGGATATTCTTTCATTTGGTTGGTTATTTGTAGGCTAAATTTCTCATTTTCAACAATGACCTATGATCCTGTCCTAATCAAGCTATTCAATCATTTCAGTGAGACTAACTAAGCAAGTTCTAACTTACAGATGCATTCGAACTAGGAAATTAAGCTCATACACACATGGCACATATGTTACACGATTTATCACTAATCAACACAGTGATGTGCTAGCTAGCATTTGATTGATAAGTTAATATGTACAATGTCCTATAAAGATCCTAGAAAGTCAGTTTTCACAGTCCAAGCCAATCACATAGAATTTCACAAGATTTTTAGTTGGGAGTTCATTTTTGTTCAGTTCAACTTATTCTTTTCACAAGCAACTATATATTTCTATAAACTATTGTATTTACATAAAAACAATCTAAACATGCCAATTCTACTAGACATACGCTTGCAAAAAAGAAACATGGAAAACAAAATCCAAGCGTCAAGATGCCCCACCCCTATTAAAATATATGTGCATTGTCCTCAATTGTACGCCAATATGCTCAAAAGTAAATACAAGGGAAGTGATCATAGCTGTGACACCCTAGGTATCCATTCGGTGGTGGTGTAATGGCACTAGCATGGGCCGATGCACTCAATGATGGAGGCTTCCCCGAAGGTCATCGCTTGTAGCAGGAGTAAGCTTGTTGGGAAGCATGTCACTCACAATCACAGTTGGAGAAGGGATCTCAGCAATCCCAGAAAGTGCAGCTCCACTAAATGATGCCCCAACCTTAGCAGCCTCATCTTCCTGTCTCAGTAGCTCTGCCTTTTCCTGGGCTTCCTTTGCTGAGATATGCGTTTCTTTCTTTTCATCTTTCATCTCAGCCCTTCTTTTTATTTTATCCTCATCTGAGAAGGTACCTCTCTGGCACTGTTTCTTGCCCTTGCCTTTTTTATCAGACTTGAGGGCAAGAGCAGAACCCCATGACTCATCCAATGTAGTGGGCCCAGAAGGAGAAGAAGGGGCAACAAATAACTATAATTATGCATAAGTGGAAACTAGAGGTGTAGCAGCGGTGGATCTCTCTTGAAGAACAGTCAAGTGTCTCTGTAGGTCGGTCAATAGATTTTGCATGGATTCTATCTTTACAGAACCGAGGCTAGCCATCTATGTAGTAATGTGGGCCTCTAAGACATCAATACGCCCCAACAATAATGAAATCTACTATTTGAGATCTGAGCGAAGGCAGGTCTCAATATGCTGACCATGAGTATGAACCACTTGTGGAAGATACTTTATGATCTTGTCTACTAGTACTCTAGTCTGACGCTTCTTGGCTACCAGACTTACAAGGAAATCGTACGGCACAGTCACCATCATCCCAGTATTGACCGCAGTCGGAGGAGGAGGATTCTCGCCCTTGGGCTGCTCATAAGCCTCGCCGGTCTATGGGGAAGGAGAGACTCTCTCCAATGACAAATTAGATGGAGGTGGACTGTAACATCCCCTAAAAATGTTGTATACGATGTTTCAATTTTCGCCTAAACATGATACAGCCTCTGTATTTTGGGCATAACTTTTCATAGAAATATCCAAATTGAGTGATTCAAATTTCTGAGTAACCACAATATCATTACCTACAACCTTTATGAAGACCCTATTTTAAGATTCAGAGGTTATGTTGGTCAAATAAATTAATTTTTGTAAGGTAGGATGCTGTGACAGAAATGAGTGTTTATAGAAGAAAAATCATATTTCACTGTAGGTTTATCCAACTTGGTTGATTCCTGAACTATATGAAACTAGACTTCCATATCTACAATTCTTATGAAGACACCAAATCCTAATAAGGGATTTAACTTATTCAAACGCAGCTCCCAAGAAGAGTATTCTGTCAAAGATAACTCATTTCACCTACCATAGAAAGATCTAGATACATTTGACATCACTTATGACATAAATTGTCCTCCATTTAACATCATCCATGACATCAATATATTCCACTAAATTTTCAGATTTTTCTTTATAATTATTTTATTTATTGTTAGGTCCCTCTTTCCCACCTATAAATACCCACCTTATTTCCTCATTTTATTCATCAAGCTTTCTCAAGCAAATCTTCTCTCTATACACTTCTTTACACATTCTCAAATATAGTTTTAGTTTTTAGTAGTGAACAAATACTATTCCGGTGATTCATATACTCCAGGTTGTACACAAAACGTTCCGGCGAGGAGAGAAGCTAGGACTCAAGAGTGTTCATTAAGTCTTTCGGTACCAACTAAAGCTTCGGTCTCCAGGTATGTAAGGTTTCAATGAGAGTATTCCTTCTACTCTCATGTCTAAATTATTTTGATTATATGATAAAGTATGTTTATTTTCTTTAAGCTTTACTCTAAGTTATGTGGGTGTTTATCCATGGGTTCTTTCACCCATGTAGTCCAAAAACTCTTTCAATTAAATATCTTAATTTCAAGTAATATTTTCTTATGTTAATTCTTAATATTACTTAATAGTTTGAATCATGGTTAAACTAATGATTATTGCTCTATTTTAATGCAACATAATTTCATATGTATGAATTGATGGTTTACAAGTAATTCCTCTATTTAAAGATTCTTGAAACTCATAGTGGGTTGTTTAAAACATGATTTTTAATTAATGGATTTCAAAGTATTTATGTATATTTATTTACATACATATTTGCAAGTTGAAGTGATTTGAACCCACCTAGTTTTACTATGTTTTTAATAAAGTTTGACTTGAAAGCTTTGACTCCAAATAAATATTTATGAAAACAATATATATGATAAAAAAGGGAGTCTTATGAAATGAAAGAATGATGAAATGATATGAATCATGGATTCTTTATGCAATAAGGACAATTCTTGCATATTTGAATTATCAAATGTTTTAATGAGCTATTCTACCGAATATGATGTTTGAATTCTCAAGTTATATGCTATGAATATTTTGAAGTATTAAACTATTCCGTGGGATTGACTTAGCACCGAATGAGGCATTGAGGTGGGATTTGGTAAGGGAATCCTAGTAGCAACCCCTTGTCTCATTAACTATGTGCCAACATAGGAGCCCTTGTAGGCTTAGGCTAATGGATCCATGAAAGCCCTTAAAGTTAAAGTTAAAGAAATGAATGAAGTTGACGGAGTTCTACCTGGCAAGTAGTCTCCCCGGCCAACGTAGGGGGTTATGTTGGATTCCATGTAATAGCTCGCATTGTCTTAAATGTCGGTTATGGTTAATTTCCCACAAAATGAATATTTTAAAGGATATATATATGATTTATTATGCGTACATTAAATTATGTTCCATATTACATAAACTTTTAATGTTTCCTCAATGTTCATGCATCCTTACATACTTAGTACATTCAAAGTACTAACGCATACTCTTTTGCCTACATGATATCACCATATAGGGATCAGTGCTCCTCCTCGTTCTCCTCCACGTGGCTAGTTAATATTCCATTGAAGACTACTTTTGGTGAGTTCCCATGTTCCGGGAACAATACTCCTTTATCTTTCTAGCTTATGATATGTTAAGATATTTTACTATGGCATTTTTTCTATTATGATTGAGGGTGAGCTAGGGACTTGTCTTAGCCCCGTTAAATCTAATAGTTAGAGGTATTGTTGGACATATGTAAGTTGAAGATTTACTATTATGATTTCCGCTTTTTTATTTATCATCATTACCTATGAAAGGCTGAAAGAATGCTAAGAGGCTTGATTGAGGTACTTTCGGGTTCCTCATTCGCCATGTCACCTCTAGGCCCTAGGCTTGGGTCATGAAAAACTTGGTATCAGAGCCCGAGGTTTTGAATGATCCTTGGAGTCCAACATACCGCGTCAAATAGGGTCTTGTTCATGGTTGTGAAGCGCGCCACAATTATGAATAGGAGACTATAAGGCGTTTAGGAAAAATTTTCACTTCTTTCAAATTCATGTCGTGCCTTAGAGCATCCTAAGCTTTCTTTTAACTAACGACCCATTTTGTGTGCTCTAGATAATGACTCATGGAAGACCACCTCGAAGAGCAAGGGTTGACGATGAGGACCAAACTCCTCTGGTTCCCAATGCCCAACATCATGAGGATGGGGTAACCCATGCTGAGTTTCGCAGTGTTATTACTTTGTTAGCTCAAGTCGTATCCAACCAAGGGAATCTAGGTGTTCCACCTCCCCAAATGCAAAATCCAGCCTCTAGGATTCGGGATTTCCAAAGGATGAATCCATCCGAGTTTGATGGTTCTAAACTAGATGAGGACCCTATGGAGTTCATTAATGAGGTGTACCGGATTGTGGCTATCATGGGTGTGCCACCAAATAAGAAGGCTGAGCTAGTGGCCTATCAACTCAAAGGTGTGGCTCGAGTGTGGTACGAACAATGGATTGTTAAAAGGGATGAAGAAATAGGGTCGATAGGATGGGAAGAGTTCAAAGGTGTCTTCCTAGACCGCTTTTTCCCGTTGGAGCTAAGGGAGGCCAAAATCCAAGAGTTCATCAACCTCCGTCAAGGAAGTATGAGCGTGAGGGAGTATGCTCTCAAATTCACTAAGTTGTCAAAGTATGCTCCCTTCATGGTCTCCGACCCAAGAGCTAGGATGAGCAAGTTTATTTTCGGTGTCTCAAGCTTGATGTCCAAGGAGTGCAAAATGGCCATGTTGGTCAAGGAGATGGACATCTCTCGGTTAATGACTTACACAGAACAAATCAAAGAAAAGAAGCTTAGAGAGAGATCAAAGGGGTTCAAAAAGGCTAGAATGGATGGTGGAGGGTTTAACCCTCAAAGGTCCGATCATGGTAACAATGGCAAAGGCCAAGGTGGGCAACGATTTGTGGGACAAGGTTCCACCAATACTCCTCCTCCAAAGTTCAACAAGGACAAGAGTGGTAAAGCAATGATTCCAAGAGAGAATGTTGCTACTCAAACTTTCCCCACTTGCAAGAAGTGTGGAAGGACTCACAAAGGGGAATGCTTAGCTGGCTCCAATGCATGCTTTAAGTGTGGCAAGCTGGGCCACCATGCTAAGGATTTTAGAGATGGTGGTGGTAGGACTCAATGACAAATTGCTCATGGTCAACAAGTCCAAGGAGGTGTCCAACGCACTAACCGCTTTTACGCCTTGCATGGAAGATAAGAGGTTGAGGATGCACCCAATATCATTACCGGTATGTTAAAGGTCTTTTCTTTTGATGTGTATGCACTATTAGATCCGGGTGCAAATTTATCTTTTGTTACTCCATTCCTTTCTAATAGATTTGATGTTTTACCTAAAATGTTATTAGAGCCTTATTTGGTGTCTACCCCTGTTGGTGAGTCAGTTATTGCTAGAAAGGTCTATAGGGGTTGTCTTGTGTCTATCTTGCATAAAGTTATTCCTTGTGATCTCATTGAGCTTGACATGATAGATTTCAATGTCATTCTTGGGATGGATTGGTTACATGCATCTTATGCTTCCATAGATTGTAGGAATTATCGAGTCAAGTTCCAATTTCCAAATGAGCCTGTTATTGAATGGCAGGGTCGTGATTCGGTGGTGAAGGGTCAGTTTATTTCTTATCTTAAGGCTCGCAAAATGATTTCTAAGGGATGTATTTACCATATTATGAGGGTTAGGGATGTCAACTCCAAAAGTCCTTCTCTTGAGTCAGTTCCTATAGTCAATGAATTCCCCAATGTCTTTCCTGATGACCTTCCCGGTGTCCCTCCCGAAAGGGAAGTTGATTTTGGTATCGATCTCCTCCCTGATACCCAACCTATCTCTATTCCTCCTTACCGCATGGCCCCAGCAGAATTGAAAGAGCTGAAGGAAAAATTAAAGGACTTGTTAGAGAAGGGGTTCATAAGACCAAGTATTTCGCCATGGGGTGCTCCCGTTCTATTTGTAAGAAAGAAGGATGGGTCACTTCGAATGTGCATAGACTACCGGCAATTAAATAAGATGACCATTAAGAATAAGTACCCACTCCCTAGAATAGATGACTTGTTTGATCAATTACAAGGGGCAAGTCACTTCTCCAAGATCGACCTTCGGTCCGGCTACCACCAACTATGGGTAAGAGAGTGTGACATTCCCAAAACAGCCTTCCGAACAAGGTATGGTCACTATGAGTTTGTGGTGATGAGTTTTGGGTTGACGAATGCACCGGCAGTGTTTATGGACTTGATGAATAGGGTGTTCAAACCTTACCTTGATACCTTTGTAGTAGTCTTCATTGATAATATTTTAATTTACTCTCGGGGTGAGGAAGAACATAAAAATCACTTGAGAGTTGTGCTTCAAACATTGAGGGATAAACAATTATTTGCAAAATTTAGTAAGTGTGAATTTTGGTTAAAGGAGGTAGCATTTCTTGGTCACGTAGTGTCCGGTGATGGAATCAAGGTTGATCCTAAGAAAATAGAGGCAGTCAAAAATTGGACTAGACCATTATCTCCTTCAGACATTAGGAGTTTCTTAGGTCTAGCCGGGTACTATAGAAGTTCGTCAAAGGCTTTTCTTCCATTTCATCTCCTATGACAAAATTGACCCAAAAGAAATCTAAATTCATATGGACAGATGAGTGTGAGAAGAGTTTCTAGACCTTAAAAGATCGACTTACCTCTGCTCCTATTTTGACTCTCCCAGAAGGATTAAAAGGGTTTGTAGTTTATTGTGATGCTTCAAAGATTGGTTTAGGTTGTGTCTTAATGCAAAAAGGCAAGGTAATAGCCTATGCTTCTAGGCAATTAAAGGTTCATGAGCGCAACTACCCTACCCATGACCTTGAATTTGCAGCCGTTGTTTTTGCTCTGAAGATTTGGAGGCATTACCTCTATAGGGTGCATGTGGATGTGTATACTGATCATAAGAGTCTTTAATATGTGTTCACCCAAAAGGACCTTAATCTAAGGCAAAGGAGGTGGCTAGAACTCCTTAAGGACTATGACATGAGTGTGCACTATCATCCGGGTAAAGCCAATGTGGTTGCTGATGCACTTAGTAGAGTGTCTATGGGGAGTGTGGCCCATGTGGATGAAAGGAAGAGGGAGTTGGTGAAAGATGTTCACCGATTGGCTAGATTAGGGGTGAAGTTGGGTAGTACTAATGATGGGGGTATAGTTGTTCAAAATAGGTCTGAATCCTCTTTGGTGGTGGATGTTAAAACAAAGCAAGATCTTAACCCAAAGTTTATTGAGTTAAAGAAGTTGGTAAAGGAAAAGAAGATAGAGGTCTTTTTCCAAGGGGGAGATGGGGTTCTATACTACCAAGGTCGGATATGTGTTCCAGATGTGGATGGCCTAAGGAGTTTGATCTTGAT
Source organism: Solanum dulcamara (assembly GCF_947179165.1). Lineage (NCBI taxonomy): Eukaryota > Viridiplantae > Streptophyta > Magnoliopsida > Solanales > Solanaceae > Solanum > Solanum dulcamara. The sequence goes on along the minus strand of NC_077244.1, from coordinate 14,567,112 downwards.
GGAGGCTCATAATTCTAGATACTCCATTCATCCCGGTTCAACGAAAATGTACCGAGACTTAAAGGAGTTGTATTGGTGGGGTGGCATGAAGAAGGATATAGCAAGGTTTGTGTCCAAATGTACAAATTGCCAACAAGTGAAGGCCGAACATCAAAGGCCGGGTGGACTAGCTCAAGACATTGAAATCCCTACTTGGAAGTGGGAAGATGTGAATATGGATTTTGTAGTGGGTTTGCCTCATACCCGGAAGCGTCATGACTCGATTTGGGTAATTATTGATAGAATGACTAAGTCAGCTCACTTTCTACCGATTAAAACTTCCTATAGTGCTGAAGACTATGCTAAGTTGTATATTCGAGAGTTGGTGAGGTTGCATGGTGTGCCATTATCCATTATTTCAGATCGTGGTACCCAATTCACTTCACACTTCTGGAGATCATTTCAAAAAGGCCTCGGTACTAAGGTAAAGTTGAGCACAGCATTCCATCCTCAAACGGATGGGCAAGCCAAAAGGACGATTCAAACACTAGAGGATATGTTAAGGGCTTGTGTGTTGGAGTTTAAAGGGAATTGGGATGATCATCTACCTCTCATTGAGTTTGTCTATAATAATAGTTACCACTCAAGTATTGAGATGGCGCCGTTTGAGGCTTTGTATGGGAGACAATGTAGATTACCAATTGGTTGGTTCGAAGTAGGCGAGATGACCTTGTTGGGCCCCGATTTGGTACTTGATGCTTTAAAGAAGGTGAAGATCATTAGAGAAAGGTTGAAGATGGCTCAAAGTCGTCAAAAGTCCTATTCTGACACTAGAAGAAGGGATCTTGAGTTTAATGTGGATGATTGGGTGTATCTGAAGGTTTCACCCATGAAAGGTGTGGTTCGATTTGGAAAGAAAGGCAAATTGAGCCCTAGATATGTAGGGCCTTATAGAATCGTAAGACGTGTTGGTAAGGTTGCATATGAGTTGGAATTACCATTGGAAATAGCCATGGTTCATCCGGTGTTTCACGTATCTATGTTGAAAAAACGTGTGGGTGATCCTAGTTCCATTGTACCTATGGGAGTAGTGAATATTGAAGAAAACTTGACCTATGAAGAAGTTCCTTTGGAAATTTTGGACCGACAAGTTAAGAGATTGAGGAACAAAGAAGTTGCATCTGTTAAAGTTCTTTGGAGGAATCAACAAATAGAAAGTGCAACATGGGAAGCGGAAGCGGATATGATTAAGATATACCCTCATCTTTTCCCCTCTACCCAAACCTAAGGTATTAAGTTGCCCTTGCTCAATTACTTGAAATCTTTACATCTCAACTTTTCTTGTCATATGCTTGCAAAATTATGAAATATATTTTAAATGATATTTTAAATTACACTGTTGCATTAATGATAGGTTGTTTGTTAACACTCAACTCTACTCAAGCTAAGTCTTTTCTCATTCGAGGAAGAATGTTCCCAAGGGGGAGATAATGTAACATCCCCTAAAAACGTTGTATACGATGTTTCAATTTTCGCCTAAACATGATACAGCCTCTGTATTTTAGGCATAACTTTTCATAGAAATATCCAAATTGAGTGATTTAAATTTCTGAGTAACCAAAATATCATTACCTACAACCTTTATGAAGACCCTATTTTAATATTCGGAGGTTACGTTGGTCAAATAAATTAATTTTTGTAAGGTAGGATGCTGTGACGGAAATGAGTGTTTATAGAAGAAAAATCATATTTCACTGTAGGTTTATCCAACTTGGTTGATTCCTAAACTATATAAAACTAGACTTCCATATCTACAATTCTTATGAAGATATCAAATCCTAATAAGGGATTTATCTTATTCAAACGCAGCTCCCAAGAAGAGTATTCTGTCAAAGATAACTCATTTCACCTACCATAGAAAGATCTAGATACATTTGACATCACTTATGACATAAATTGTCCTCCATTTAACATCATCCATGACATCAATATATTCCACTAAATTTTCAGATTTTTCTTTATAATTATTTTATTTATTGTTAGGTCCTCTTTCCCACCTATAAATACCCACCTTATTTCCTCATTTTATTCATCAAGCTTTCTCAAGCAAATCTTCTCTCTATACACTTCTTTACACATTCTCAAATATAGTTTTAGTTTTTAGTAGTGAAGAAATACTATTCCGGTGATTCATATACTCCAGGTTGTACACAAAACGTTCCGGCGAGGAGAGAAGCTAGGATTCAAGAGTGTTCATTAAGTCTTTCGGTACCAACTAAAGCTTCGGTCTCCAGGTATGTAAGGTTTCAATGAGAGTATTCCTTCCACTCTCATGTCTAAATTATTTTGATTATATGATAAAGTATGTTTATTTTCTTTAAGCTTTACTCTAAGTTATGTGGGTGTTTATCCATGGGTTCTTTCACCCATGTAGTCCAAAAACTCTTTCAATTAAATATCTTGATTTCAAGTAATATTTTCTTATGTTAATTCTTAATATTACTTAATAGTTTGAATCATGGTTAAACTAATGATTATTGCTCTATTTTAATGCAACATAATTTCATATGTATGAATTGATGGTTTACAAGTAATTCCTCTATTTAAAGATTCTTGAAACTCATAGTGGGTTGTTTAAAACATGATTTTTAATTAATGGATTTCAAAGTATTTATGTATATTTATTTACATACATATTTGCAAGTTGAAGTGATTTGAACCCACCTAGTTTTACTATGTTTTTAATAAAGTTTGACTTGAAAGCTTTGACTCCAAATAAATATTTATGAAAACAATATCTATGATAAAAAAGGGAGTCTTATGAAATGAAAGAATGATGAAATGATATGAATCATGGATTCTTTATGCAATAAGGACAATTCTTGCAAATTTGAATTATCAAATGTTTTAATGAGCTATTCTACCGAATATGATGTTTGAATTCTCAAGTTATATGCTATGAATATTTTGAAGTATTAAACTATTCCGTGGGATTGACTTAGCACCGAATGAGGCATTGAGGTGGGATTTGGTAAGGGAATCCTAGTAGCAACCCCTTGTCTCATTAACTATGTGCCAACATAGGAGCCCTTGTAGGCTTAGGCTAATGGATCCATGAAAGCCCTTAAAGTTAAAGTTAAAGAAATGAATGAAGTTGACGGAGTTCTACCTGGCAAGTAGTCTCCCCGGCCAACGTAGGGGGTTATGTTGGATTCCATGTAATAGCTCGCATTGTCTTAAATGTCGGTTATGGTTAATTTCCCACAAAATGAATATTTTAAAGGATATATATATGATTTATTATGCATACATTAAATTATGTTCCATATTACATAAACTTTTAATGTTTCCTCAATGTTCATGCATCCTTACATACTTAGTACATTCAAAGTACTAACGCATACTCTTTTGCCTACATGATATCACTATGTAGGGATCAGTGCTCCTCCTCGTTCTCCTCCACGTGGCTAGTTAATATTCCATTGAAGACTACTTTTGGTGAGTTCCCATGTTCCGGGAATAATACTCCTTTATCTTTCTAGCTTATGATATATTAAGATATTTTACTATGGCATTTCTTCTATTATGATTGAGGGTGAGCTAGGGACTTGTCTTAGCCCCATTAAATCTAATAGTTAGAGGTATTGTTGGACATATGTAAGTTGAAGATTTACTATTATGATTTCCGCTTGTTTATTTATCATCATTACCTATGAAAGGCTGAAAGAATGCTAAGAGGCTTGATTGAGGTACTTTCGGGTTCCTCATTCGCCATGTCATGTCTAGGCCCTAGGCTTGGGTCATGACATGGACCTGGTGTGATAGTCATTGGGACAGCTGCTCGGGATGTCTTGACTTTATAGAGGGAGTTCTAAACATTTTTTATCCGGGAAATATTTGTAGGCTTAGTGACTGTGGTGTCTTATCCATGAATCGGCAAAAAAAGAACTTTGTAGTAGACACATAGCAATCGAATTAGGCAAGGAAAGGAGAGATCGACTTTTTTATTAAGTGCCCGGTCTCATATTTATGTCTGTATCAACCGATCCACATTCAAAGAACATCGAGACATGATGCAGGCTACTAAACATGCCTGAGATGGGAGAAGTGTATTATCATTTAAAATAGGCCCCAACCGGGCATGAACTATGGCCTACCAGAATTTAGCCTCGAAAGTAGTGACCTTTACGAACCGTCATGGTCTTCGTGAAGGTGGTCATGAGGATTTCCCTTTTTCTAAAGATGAAGGATTTGAGCACGATCACCACCACAGGCCGTGGTGAAGTTCACGGACCGTGGTGGGTCCTCCGTGTAGTCACAGTTTCAAGTTTTAATGAGGGTTACTTTGGTCATTCTCTATACTTTCATTATTGAATGTGAACTTTTTTTGGGACTAGATTCCACCTATTAACTACCCTAATGTCTTCTAGCCCTCCTATTCTCTCCATAATTCCCAAAATCATAAAACTTTATCTCCCAAGTTTTCTCTCAAGGGCTTCTTCTCCCTCAAGCAATTCAAAAGGGGTTCTTCAACGTCAATCTTTCATTCTCTACAATTTAGGGCTCATCAAGGTCAAGGTAGGTGGGACTTCATACATGGGTACCTTTCACCCATGGAATCCCAAAGATTTCTTCTCAATTCCTATTGTAATTTCTTCAATTAAAAGTACTTATTTCATGATTTGCATGGGTTTTCTCAATTATGATATATTTCAATGTTATTAGTCTAATTATATATAATTCACATCATATTGAATGATTTCAAGTTGAATTTTAATGACCCATGCTATATACTAGTTTTAAGTATGATTTGGGAGATATGATCATAATTTTCAAGTTATATTCTATGGAGGCTTTATGAATGAGTTAAAGATGATTTATGCAAAGAAGTTTATGAAATATGATTCTATGATTTTTCAAGCAAAGTTAATGATAGGGAAAGTTAAGTCCCTAAAGATGTTTATGATCAAAGATATGTAATGATGGAAGTCCTACACCCATATTGCATTAGTTATATGATAGATGAGCCAATCCTATAATTTTTTATGATGATGTTAGATGAGCTATTCTTATGATATTTTATAAAAATGGATTGATATTAGTTGTTATCTTTTCTTATGATGTTTATGATCATGTTTTATGAGTTCCATTGGGATAATGATTAAGTACCGAGAGGACTTCTAGGTAGGGTTCAGTCCTATAAAGCAGTTAGTTACCCAAGAAAATCCTAGTAGCAATCTTTAGTCCAATATTACATTGCCCACGTAGGTTTACATATGCCAATATGGAAAAGCTAGTGGATCCACATAGAAAGGTTAAATGAGTTACTTAATGGAGTATGCCCTTGCAAGATAGCCTTCCTTGTCTCAACTTAGGAGTCATTGAATTCCATGTATTAGCTCGTATGGTTTTATATGTTGGTTAAATGTCCTATCTCATACGGTTACAATGGAGTTATGAGTTGTTATGATGATTATGAAATTCTTTTAATGCATTGACCAATTGGATAAATTTTTTAATGTTTTCATGACTTTACATATGTTTTGAAGATATTGGTCTTGCATCCTATGATTCATATTTATTATGTCCCATGTTTATTGTTCATGAATATTTTTACATACTTAGTGCATTTCATGTACTAAAGCATACTTTTTGCCTATATTGTATCATAATGTAGGATTCGACGATCACGTTCATCCTCCTCCCCCTTGTGGATAGAGTGGTGCTATTAGCTTCTTACTATTGGTGAGTCCTCACAGTTTGAGGATATGATACTATTTCTTATCTTGATAGTTGTTACTTTATTTTCTTATGTTGTCTATATGGGTGAGCTAGAATCTTGTCTTATGCCCCCGTCGAGTTATTAGAGGTATGTTAGCTAGTAAAAGAGTCTATGTTATCATTTCTCATCTTGAGACTTATGTTCTATTTGAGATTTTACTTCCATATCTTGATTTAACTTTATTGTTTAATTTCTATATGTATGCTCATGAATGTTATGCTAAGAGGCTTGGTTGGGGTTCTTTGGGATTCTAATCGTCATGTTATGACTAGGCTCTAGATTGGGCCATGAAAAACTCGGTATCAGAGCACAAGGTTCAAGTGTCCTAGGGAGTCTAACATGTCAAGTCAAGTAGAGTCTTGTTCATTGGTTTGAAGAATGCCTCATTTATGAATAAGAGGCTATAAGGCATCTTAGAAAACACTTTACTTTTTTCATGATATCATCGTGCTATAGAGTTGAACTCTAAGGTTTTCTCCTCTAGCGCTTTCTCTTTGTGATAACAGAATCACACTTCCACAAAGCGCTACCATTTGAAGAAATGTTGAAGAGGATCCACAAGCTCTAAATACTCCTTCGATTGATCAAGTGACTAATGTAGAGTTCCAAGCCACTTTTTAAATACTAGCCCAACTCGTGACTACTCAAGTGAATTTAGGGGTTGATGCTACTCAAGTTTTGACTACTCCGACTTTAAGGGTTAGAGATTTCACATGGATGAACCCTCTATAGTTTCATGGATCCAAGGTTTATGAGGATCCCCAATACTTTGTGGATGAGTTATACAAGAATGTGGAGATTATGTGAGTGTCTTCGAAAGAGAAGGCAGAATTATTGGCCTACCAACTCAAAGGTGTTACTCAAGTGTGGTATAATCAATGAAAATCCGAAATGGTTCAAGATGGTCCTATAGGTTGGGAAAAGTTCAAAGTTACATTTCTTGATCACTTCTTCCAACTTGAGTTAAGGGAGGAAAAGGTGTTGGAATTTATCAACCTCAAGCACGAGAACATGAGTGTGAGAGAGTATGTCATCAAGTTCACAAAGTTGTCCAAGTATTCTTTATCTTTATTAGCCAACTCTCGTGCTCGAATAAGCAAGTTTACTTTGGCAATGTCGGACTTCATTATGAAAGAATATAGAACCGCTATTCTCATCAAGGAGATAAATATCTCTATGCTCATGACTTATGCTTAGCAAATTGAAGGAGAGAAGCTTAAGGAGAGAAATACAACAGAATCCAAGAGGACTAGATATGAAGGTGAGTTTTCTCACAAAATTCTAGTGGTGGAAATGGTCATTTCTAACAAGGTAAAAAGTTTCAAGGCCAAGGTTCTTAAAATACTCCAGCTCTAAAATTTGAGAAGGACAAGGTGCCAAATCCTAAGGCACAAGGTGGAGCTTCGGGTTGTCAAGTTATCCCCCTATGCAAGAAGTATGGGAAAAAACATAGAGGAAAGTGATTTATGGTATTGTATGTTTGTGTCAAGTGTGGAAAGTCCAGCCATCATACAAGAGAGTAGGGATGGGGCTATGCCCTTCAGACTCATCAGGAGTTAGAGGATTCCCTAGATGTTATGACTGGTATGTTGAAAGTCTTTGATTTTGACATTTATGAATTATTATATTCGGGTGCTACTCTATCATTTGTTACTCCTTATCTTGCTATGAAATTTATTATTAGTCACGAGATCTTTCTAGAGCCTTTTTTGGTCTATACTCCAGTTGATGATTCAATTGTGGCTAAAAGAGTCTATAGAAATTATCCAGTTTCTATTTTTCATAAAGTCACCTACGTTGATCTAGTAGAACTTGATATAATCAATTTTGTTGTTATTCTTGATATGGATTGTCTTCATGCATGTTATGCTTCTATATGTTGTAAAATCCATGTGGTTAAGTTTCAGTTTCCTAATGACCCAGTCCTAGAATGGAAAGGTAGTAATTCCATGTTTAAGGGTCAATTCATCTCATGCCTTAAACCTCGGAAGATGATTTCCAAAGGTTGCATCTATCATCTAGTTCAAGTTAGAGATACTAACTTTGAAACTCCTACTCTTAAGTCAGTTTTGGTTGTCAATCAGTTTTCAGAAGTTTTCCCCGATGATCTCCCAGGTATTCCTCCTAAAAATGAAATAGACTTCTGTATCGATCTCCTTTTCGATACTCAGCCTATCTCCATTCCTCCGTATCGAATGTCGTCTGTTGAATTGAAAGAGTTAAAGGATCAGCTGAAGGATTTGTTAGACAAGGTTTCATTAGACCGAGTATCTCTCCATGGGGTGCTATTGTTTGTTTTGTTAGAAAAAAAGATGGTTCTCTTCGTATGTGTATTGATTATTGACAATTAAACAAAGTCACAATTAAGAATAACTATCCCATTACAAGGATTGATGATTTGTTCGATCAACTTCAAAGAGCGAGTTACTTTTCAAAGATTGATCTTTGATCGGGTTATCATCAAATCCTAGTGAGGGAATGTGATATTCCGAAGATGAATTTTATAACTTGGTATGGTCATTTTGAATTTTTAGTTATGTCATTTTGACTAATGAATTCCCCTGCAACTTTTATGGATTTGATGAAAAATGTGTTCAAGCAATACTTGGATATGTTCATAATTGTGTTTATTGATCATATTTTTATCTATTCTTGGAATGAGGAAGAGTATGTCGAATATTTGAGGGTTATGTTGCAAATTCTCAAGGACCATCAGTTGTATACAAAGTTTAGTATGTGTGAATTTTGGTTAAGGTTAGTTATTTTCCTTGGTCACATTATTTCCGGAGAAGGAATTATAATGGATCCAAAGAAGACCGAGGTGGTTAATAATTGGCCTATACTATTGAATACTTCCAATATTTGGAGTTTCTAGGGCCTAGTCGGTTATTATAGATGGTTTGTGGAAGGTTTCTATTCCATTGCATCCCCATGACTACTTTTACTCAAAAGAAGGTGAAATTTCAATGGTCCGAGGCATGTGATAAAAGCTTCCAAGAGTTAAAGGATAGGCTTACCTCCGCTTTGGTGTTGACTTTACCAGAAGGATCTGATGATTTCATTGTGTATTGTGATTCTTCACGAGTTGATCTTGGTTATGTTCTAAAGCAAAATGGTAAGGTAATAGCTTATGCTTCAGGGCAACTCCAGGCACATGAGAAAAATTACCCAACTCATGACTTGGAGTTGGCGGCGGTGGTATTTTCTTTGAAGTTGTGGAGACGCTATCATTATGGTGTTCATATGAAAGTTTTTTCCGATCACAAGAGTTTGCACTATCACTCAAAAAGACTTGAACCTTTGACAAAGAAAATGACTTGAGTTGTTGAATGATTATGATATGACTATGTTATACCATCTGGGTAAGGCAAATATGGTTGCCGATGCTCTTAGTAGATTGTCCATAAATAGTGTTGCTCACATTGAGGATGGAAAAAAAGATCTAGTTTAGGATCTGCATAGATTATCATGTATGGGTATTCAATTGGTTGATTTCGAGGATGGGGGTGTTATTGTGCAAAATGGTTTCGAATCATCTCTTGTGGCGGATGTAAAGGAAAAACAAGACAGTGATCCCTCTTTGGTTGAATTGAAGAAAACAGCTGCCAAAAAAGCCATTAATGCTTTCTCCCATGGGGGAGATGGTGTTTTAAGATATCAAGGACAATTATGTGTTCCGAATATTGATGGCTTGAAAGATAGGATATTGTTCAAAGCTTATAGTTCGCAGTATTCTATTCATCCCAATTCCATAAAAATATATCGAGATTTGAGGAAAGTGTATTAGTGGATTGGAATAAAGAGAGATATTGCAAACTTTGTGGTTAAGTGTCCTAATTGTCAAAAAGTGAAAGTTGAGCACCAAAAGCCGGGAGTTTTAGCTCAAGACATTAAGATTCCTACTTGGAAGTGGGAAGCCTTGAATATGGACTTCGTTACTGGTTGACCTCATACTCATAGGAAACATGATTCTATTTGGGTGATTGTTGACCAAATGACTAAGTTGGCTCATTTTCTTCATGTTAAGACTTCATACATAGTCGAGGACTATGCTAGATTGTATATCCAAGAGTTGGTTAAGCTTCATGGTATTCCATTATCTATCATCCCAGATAGAGGTACTTAATTTACATCTCCATTTTAGAGAACCTTCCAAAAGGGTCTCAGTACTCAAGTGAAGCTTAGTATAATATTTCACCCACAGACGGATGGTCAGGCCGAGCACACCATCTAGATATTAGAGGATATTTTGAGAGGATGCATTATTGATTTTGAAGGAAATTGGGATGATCATTTGCCATTGATAGAGTTTGCATATAATAAAAATTATCATTCTAGCATTAAGATGGCTCCATTTGAGGCTTTGTATGGTAGGAGGTGTAGATCCCCTATCAGTTGGTTCGAGGTTGTTGAATTTTATTTGATAGGACCCGAATTGGTATTTGAGGCTATGGATATGGTTAGACTTATTAGAGAAAGATTGAAAATAGCCCAAAGCTGATATAAGTCCTATTCGGATGAGAGAAGAAGAGAACTTAAATTTGAGATTAAGATTGAGTTTATTTGAAAATTTCACCCGTGAAGGGTGTGATGTGTTTTGGTAAGAATGGGAAGCTAAGTCGCTACTATGTTGACCCATATCATATTTTGAGGTGAATTGCTAAGGTGACTTATGAGTTGGATTTGACTTCAGATTTTGCATCGATGCATCTAGTGTTCCATTTGTACTTGTTGATGAAGTTTGTTGGTGACCATAGCTCCATTGTACCATTGGAAAACATTAAGGTGAAGGAGAGTCTCTTATATGAGGAGGTTCCAGTTGAAATCTTGTACCGGCAAGTTAGAAAGTTGAGAAACAAAGAAATAGCTTCAGTTAAAGTGTTATGGAGAAACCAAAAGGTTTATGGTGCTACATGGGAAGCCGAAGCTGATATGATGTCCCAATATCTTCATCTGTTTCCTTCTATTCCTAGCCAAGGTATTTAATTCCTTTATGGTCCAATTAGCCTAAATCATATATTTCAATTGTTTTGACTGTTTTATATGCATTCATGTTCATGAAATGAGTTTTAAAGTCATAGTTTAGCTTGAGATTAAAGATTTCATATTTTATGCATTATCGAAATATTTTGCACTCATGTTGGGATGTTATGTTCCTTTCCTAATCTATTAATACTAGCTTGAGTCCCATTTGAGGATGAATTTTCCCAAGGGGGAGATATTGTAAGACCCTAGAAGTTGAAAAGCCCTAAAATAGAGATCAAAAGATGAACCTCCAGAAAATCTCAGCTTTTGCATTGGGTCTTTTCAATTATGATCTATTTCATGATTTGTATTAGGTCTTTTCAATTATGATATATTTCAATTGTATTAATCTAATTATGCATAATTCACATCATATTGTATGATTTCAAGTTGAATTTTAATGACCTATGATATATACTTGTTTCTAGTATGATTTATGAGATATGATTATTATTTTCATGTTATATGCTATGGAAGCTTTATGAACGAGCTAAAGATGCTTTATGCAAAGAAGTTTATGAAAGATGATTCTATGATGTTTCAAGCAAAGTTAATGATAGGGCAAGTTAAATTCCTAAAAATGTTTATGATCAAAGATATGTAATGATGGAAGGCCTAGACCCACATTGCATGAGTTATATGATAGATGAGCAAATCCTATGATTTTCTATGATGATGTTATATGAGCTATTCTTATGATTTTTTATAAAGATGGATTGATATTTAGTTATTATGTTTCCTAATGATATTTATGATCAAGTTTTATGAGTTCCGTTGGGATACTGACTAACCACTGAGAGAACTTTTAGGTGGGGTTCGGTCAGGTAACATAGTTAGTTACCCAAGGGAATCCTAGTAGCAACCTTTAGTCTCAAACTATGTTGCCCATGTAGTTTATATATGCCAATATGGAGAAGCTAGTGGATCCACATAGAAAGGTTAAATGAGTTACTTAATGGAGTATGCCCTGGCAAGGTAGCCTCCCCTGTATCGATGCAAGAGTCATCGAATTTTGTATATTAGCTACCATGGTCTTATATGTTGGTTAAAGGTCCTATTAGAGGTGCTTATCAGGCAGATTGGACGGATTATTATGCTTAATGGTTATCGGCTTTTAAAAGCACTAATCCGCTAGCCAACCTATAAAATATCGGTTGGTTCGGTATCGGATTAGCAATTATCGGATGGTTATCGGGCGGTGTATCGGTGGTATGGTAATATGTAAAATATCTGTCATTTACAATATCAGATGTCTTTCTCTTGGTTTTGTAGCTCTGGTTTGGCACAGTAGAGGACAAGTTGGGCTTTGTGTTGTGTAGAAAGCTCCATTCTATTGGTTGGGCAACATCGCTGCTTGTTGTCACTCGAAATAATGTTAGTAATAATTATGTCTTGACAGCTTGTATAATTTCTGCTTCTTTTGTGTTCAATTATGTGGTTAGCATGAACTTGACATTAGTTTTCCATTGGAAGTTGGGTTTCTGATAGATACTAGAAGAGTTACCATAATTCCCTTCTATTTTCTTTTGCCCTGTATTCTGTTCAACTTTTGCAGCAATCCAGCTCACAAATAGTAAAGGCAAATAAGTGTTGGGAAGTTGATGCGCACTTAAATCAGCTAACGACTGAAAACAGATTTGAGTTATAAATGCCAGAAAGGGACTCCAAAAAAGAATATAGGAAAACATCAAAGTTTGTCTCTATAATAAGCTTCAACTATAATATGCTTCAAGATCTCCTAGCAATTGAAATAGTTTCTTGACCATGCTGAGCTAACTTTTATGTAGAACAGTCTGCTGTATTACTTTTCTGGAGCACCATTGTTTTCTTTAGTTAAAGTCAGTTTCTGCTCGATTTTCACCTTGATAGTTAAATGTCTGATGGACCTTCAACATTTATTAAAAAAAACTTTATGCTAGCGTATGTTCCTAATCACATCCTTTTCATATTCAGAGGAGCCAGCAACTGCTAACATTAGAGAAGGGAAGACTCTTGTTGTTGGGGCAGAGGAGCCTGCCCTCAAGAAGGCATATTGCTCTACATAGTAATGGTCATTAGATTTTTAAGCCTCTACATTGTTCCTTCTATTAGTGATAATTTGTACTGTTTTTTCTCCTTTTTTTTCCTTCTATATTTTTGTCAAATCTGATACCCATTTTCATCATTAGTAAGGTACATGTGCAATACATGTTAAAAGTTTTGCTAAAAAAATAGACAGAACACAGAAATAACAAATTAAAAAATAAAAAAACAAACCTAGATGGATCTTTCATCGGAGACAGTAGATGAGGGCGAAATTTCATCGGAGACAGAAATGGTCTTGCTTGTCTCTATGGCAAAATTTTGTCGGAGACAGTAGATGAGAGCGAAAGAATAGAGGCGGAGGGGAGGAAAGAGACGAGGGAGGTAGCGGGTTTGGAGGTTCAGCGGCCTAAGGGAAAGGAGATGAGGTCTAGTGGAGGAGAAGACAGGGCGGCACCGTGGCTCCACCTCTTAGCCTCATAAGAGACTGAGAGAGAATGAGAGAATAGAGATGAGACAAAGGCGGCAACCGGCAAAGTGGCACTCTTAATCTCTTATACTCTTATTTAGGTTTAGGAAAAATTAGGTTTAGGAATTAGTTACTGTGTATACCCTAAATGGCTTGGCCTGTTTAACTAAATGGGCTTGGCCTATTGAGGCTTATCTTTAGATTTATAAATTATAATTATCATACATATTTTATATGTTTAGAGATAAAAATATAATAAAATATTATAAATTCTTAACGGGTTAACGGTTTACCCAATAATAAAATTGAGTAATCCGTCCCCCACACTGATAAGCTGTTAATTATAAAATTTAAATTCATTCCCCACCCGCTAATCCGATAACCCAATACCAATAAGCTAATAAGCCAATTTTGCGGTTGGGTTATCGGTAGCGGTCGGTTTTGAACAGCCTTAGGTCCTATCCCACACAGTTACAATTGAGTTATGAGTTCTTATGATGATTATGACATTCTTTTGATGCATTGACCAATCAAATAAATGTTTTAATGTTCGCATGACTTTACATATGTTTTGAAGATAGTAGTCTTGCATCTCATGATTCATTTTGATTATGTTCCATTTTTATTGTTCATGCATATTCTAACATATTTAGTGCATTTCATGTACTAACACATTCTTTTTGCCTACATTATATCATAATATAGGGTCTAACGATCACGTTCACCCTCCCCCCACTCGTGGCTAGAGTGTTGCTATTAGCTCCTCACTAATGGTGAATCCTCATAGGTTGAGGACCTGACACTATTCCTATCTTGGCAGTTGTTACTTCATTCTTTTATGTTTTTTATATGGGTGAGCTTGGAGTTTGTCTTATTCCTTCATCGATTTATTAGAGACATGTTTTAGAGTAAAAGATTATATGTTGTCAATTCTCGTTTTGAGACTTATGTTTTATTTGAGATTTTTCTTTTGTATCTTGATTTAGTTTTATTTCTTAATTTTCTTATGTATGCTTATGAATGTTATGCGAAGAGGCTTTGTTGGGGTCGTTCGAAATTCTAATTGCTATTTTATGACTAAGACCTAGATCAGGTCATGAAAATCAGTCTGGGACAAGCTAATCTAAATACAACCAAAGTTTCTTATAAATCTATGGCATTACAAGAACTTTGACAATTACATAGGATAAGAAGCTAATCTCTGAAGTCGCACTATCCATACTGCCATATTCCTTCCTCCGATATACATGTGTAGGACCATTTCTCTGAATATAACTTCAGGTTGAAAGGTTTGTCTACTGCTTCTCAGACAGTTCCGAGCTTGCCATACTTTATTCACTACTAAAGCAAATGCACGAGATGTTATCTCAACTAGTCTACCTCTGTTTTTTACTATTTGGCTCATCCAACTAACTTCATTCTCCTAGTATAGAATTTGTCTGTCATGTCCCAACCATTGTAGTATACACCTCCATATGTTTCTGGTAACACTATAGTCAATGAATAACAGTGAGAAGGACTCCAAATACTTCCCACAAAACACACAATCTGGGAGAACATTGATTTAAAATTTCATTAGTCTCTTCACTGTTTCCAGTCTTCTCTGAATTACCAACCTTAGAATGAACTTATATCTAGGGTGTATCCTTAGATAAAGGCCTAAATGTTTCCAAGGCACCTTGGGGTGAGCAGGAAGAAATGAGACATATATTTTGTGAATTGAGAATTTATCTCCAACTTGAGACTTCCCAAGTTGTTGTTGCACTATTCCATGGCTATTTATTCTTTGGACCAATTGATTTCTAGATGCCAAGACTTTTCTCACCACCCATGAAGCACTTTTGGGTATCTGAATTAGACTAACATCACCATGCTTGATATTGTAGTTGTGTACCCACTGGAACTAGAGGTAATCCATTTTTCTGTCTATGTCACATAATAGTTTATGGATGAAGAGTTCCAAGTATATAGATTCATAACATTGAGTCCACCTGCAGCCCCTGGTAGAAAAATATTATCCCAAGAGAATAGAGCTTTCTTTAAAATAGTCACATCACCTATCCATGGGAAGGTTCTGCAAATTTGCTCTATTGTCTTCTTAAGTTTCTTAGGAATGAGAAAAATCTGAGCCCAGTAAGCTTGGAATCCAAGTAAAACTACATTAATTAATTCTAACCTTCCAGCATAAGATAGAAGTTTGGCAGACCAACATGTGCTCTTAGTAGTGATCTTCTCAATAAGTGGTAAATAAGAATTAATCCCTAGTTTTTTGATTCTAAGGGAATCCCAAGATACGTGAAAGGCATAGTCTCCATAGTGAATCCCAAGGCATCCACAATATCTTATATCATTTACCTGTAATCCTGATGCCTCAGAAAACTTCAAAAATACATCATGCATCGGTTTTACAGACACAAGGTCAGCCCTGCAATACATAAGCAAGTCATCAGCAAAACAAATATGACAACTTTTCAGCCTCTCACATCTAGGGTGATAGTTAAAATCCCCATTAAATGCCAGTTAATTAAATTCCCTTCCCAAGTACTCCATAGCGAACATAAAAATGTATGGAGATATAGGATCCCCCTGTTTGATACCCCTTTATACTGGAAAAGGTACAGTTAGGCCTCTATTCAATAGCAGGAAATAGGATATTGTGGACACAAACCATAATCCATTAAACAAACTTAGTAGGAAATCCCATATCATTCAATAGTTTCTCTAAGAATCCCCATTCCAAGGTGTCATAGGCTTTCCTTAAATCTTCTTTGAGCATACATCTAAGAGATATCCATTTCCTATTTTACCTTTTGAAAATTTCATGACTGACCATGATGTTATCCACTATACTTCATCTTTCTACAAATGTTGATTGTGCTTTCCCAACTAATCTTGACATCACAAGCTTTAATATTTTAGTAATTACTTTTGAAATAATTTTATATAAGGTGGTACAGCAAGCTGTAGGTCTATAATCCTTTACTTTGGTAGGATTTGGTACCTTAGAAATCAGTGTCACAGTTGTGGTATTAATAGCAGGACACATACTTCCAATATGAAAGAAGTGCTTCAAAGCTGCAATAATATCCTTATGAACCACATCCCAATTCTTAGTAAAGAACTCAATTGGGAATCCATCAGCTCCTAGTGCTTTATCTCTGGGCATAGCCTTAATAGACTCCAATATCTCATCTACAGTGACTTCTTTAATAAGCTCTCTCTGTTGAATGATAAAGAGATAAGATCCCCTTCTTACCACCTCAGTGTTTAGGCATTTCACCTCATTAGCTTTTGTCCCCATTAGACCTTTAAACACAGAAATAAATTTAGCTTTAATCTGCATAGGGTCTGTCAACTTGATCCCAGAGTCAGTATAAATGGAGGAGATAGCATTATGACTGGTCCTAATCTTCCACTGAGCATGTAAGTACTTACTGTTGGAGTCCCCTTCGTCAATCCAAATTGCTCTAGCCTTTTGCCTAAGTGCAAGTTCTTCAATATTACTCCATTTTTCAATCTCTTCTAAAATGTGCTTCGCTTGATATATTTGAGTTTGATCAAGGTTTTTATTTTGTATTTTCCCCTGAATAATGTCTAATTGTTCCCTCAACACATGTAAATTTTATTTGTAAGAAGCCATATAAGCATTCATGTCTTTGCTTTGCACTTTTAAATTCTTGAGCTTCCTCCAGAACTGCATCATTGTGTAGCCGTCATCACTGTCACCCCATGTATTTGCCAATACACTAGCAAATATAGGATGTTCCATCATATTAGTAAAGAATCTAATAATGTGTATTTTGATATTTCTTGCACTTAATCAAAATGGGAGAGTGATATGAGATTGATGGGTTCAAAAGCTCAGCTTCAACATGCCTAAAATGCTATAACCAGTGTAAGTTATGAAAACCCTAATCAATTTTTCTGTATACCCTATAGTGACTTGCCTGTTTATTGCACCGCGTAAAGTGACAGCCAGTTGCTCTGATAGTAGTTAACTACAAATGATCCAGTGTATTCTGAAATCCCTGTACCTCTTATTGTATGATAGGGGAGCCTAACCTATCCTCTGATCCCAACACACTATTATAGTCTCCACATAAGACCCAAGGAAGTTGATGTTGTAAAGTGATTTGCATAAGGTTTTTCCATAATATTTCCTTCTTCTATACCTCATTTCTTGCATAAACAATAGTAATATATAGCCTGTTTTGCATTCTAGGGTCTTGAGCCAGACAATGAATATATAGTTCATTAACCTCCAAAATCTGCACCTTCAAGTGTGATTTCCACATCAACTAGATCATTCCATTGGAATCACCACTATAATTATGTGCACTCATCCATCCTTGAACTATTTTCCTCTTTATTAAGACTGATTTGTGTTCTTTAACTCTTGTTTCCAGATAGCCAACAATATCTACTCTGTATTTATTTAGAAAAAGCTTGAACTCCTTTTGTTTTTGGCCTTGTTTCAGGCATCTAATGCTCTAAGTAGAGATAATCATGTAGTAAGTAATAGCATGTAGTTGCCAACACTATTCCTACTACCCTGCTGCTGAGTATCTAGCACCCTATTCAAAGATTGCAGATTTGAGGTTTCCTCAACATGTTGTTTCCCATTCCTCTGGCCAGGATCAGGTTCAGGTGGTGGCTGAGTGATAGTTTCAGAGCTTGATCATATGGTTCCCCTAGTGGCTTGTTAATCATCATTAGCACTAGTATGTATTTGAATAGGCCTCCAATTTTGTGTATCTCTCTTTCTCTACCCTCCATCCTTCTTCCCTTAACATGACCCTGATCAGCCCTCACCAGATCCATCTCTTTCCCATCCTCACCATGAGTCAGTTTAGTTTCCATCCTATCCTCATTAGGATTCTTAAAAAAATGCTCAACATCTTTTTGTCCCAACTTGATACAAGAGTAGTATCGCATGATTAGGTTAGTTCTAGTTATTGATAGTCTTTTTAAGAAAATTATGAGTTGGTGTCCATAGTTGATATTAGTTTGGACTTTTACCATTAAAGCCTTAGTTTAGGTGATTTCTTGTTTTGTTTGCACCATTTAGTATCCTTAGAATTTGCTTCTAGGTGATTTGAAACTTAGGATGCTGCTTGTTTAACTTGGTTGATTCTGTTTGCCCTTTTTGGTGTGCTTTTGAGTTGTAATGGTGTTTTGCTTACTTATGATATTGAAATATTGGGCCCGAGGCTATGCTTTTGGTATGCTGGAGTTCTGGGTTAGTAATTTGATGCCCTTGGAGGGGATTTCTCCTAATATTTGAGTGATACATGACCATTTGATGTGATGTTTGCCATATTTGTCTTTACCATTGATTAAAATGGGAGTTTTCCCCTTTAAATGGATAAATTAATGAAAAGACTAAATATTTTGGTTAATAGATAAGTATAAGAATTTGAAAATAATGGTAATCTTATTTCTTATGGAGTTTCTTGTCATTGATGAGCTTGAGGTATGATTCTGGGTGACACTTTTATTAACTTCGGGCTACACTATTATAATCACTATTGATAAGCTCGAGGTGTGCATTTCGAGTGGCCCATTGATTTAAATTTTGAGTTGGTTCCTAGGAATTGATAAGCTGAAAGGATATTCTAGGCGGCCTATGAAATCTTTTAGGCTATTTGCTTTCTAATTACTTAACCCTTTTTGGGTTCATTCCTGAATATTGTGATTGTGACTATTGTTGTGGTTACTTATTTGTTGTTGAGTTATTTTGGCAACTGTATATTCTTCCCGTACACTGATGTACCCATAATTGTAGTTTATCTCTTACTTATGTTATTTTTAGTATCATCATGCTGCTTATTTAAATATATGTTCATCCTGAGCTTGGTCGGCCTATGATGCCTACTGGGTACGCCATATGCCTACTGGGTACGCCATACTTAGTTATTTACATCTTTTGTACTGACTTGCATTGTATTTTGGATATTTAGTTTTGTATTATGTATATATATATATATTAGATTTTATACCAAACAACTCTTATTTAGATAACACCTGGTCTGGGGATTGGTCTAGCATTAGTTTGTCTTTTTGGTCACTTTCAGGACTTTTTATTATTTTGTATCATATTTACACATCTATACCATGGCTGATCTATTTTGTTATATTATTCTTGCTTTCGTATGCTTATGTTATTACTTAAATATTTAATTAAATGTTTAGTTTCTGCAAATTTTGGGTTTGGTTTGGCTTTCCTACTCTGGGGTTATAGTAGGTGTTGTCATGGCCTGAGTTTGGGTCATGATAGAGTATTATTAGAGCTTAGGTTCACCGTTCTCACTAGTATAAGAGAAGGTGTCTAGTAGAGTTTCCCAGATCGATATGATGATATTTGTATCCAATCTTTGGGAGACTATAGGGCATTGTTAAGAATTTGATCATTATTCTTGTTTTGGTCGTGCAATAGTGATGATAAAAATCTCTAAATCTAGTTTGTTTTAATCTTTCTCAGATGGCGAGGACAAGATCTACCGCGGGAAGTCAAGAACCTTCTATGCCTACCAATAGAGCCCTATCTTGGGGTAGAGATTGAGGTCGACATAGAGGTTATGGTATAGCACAGGCCATAACACCAGTGTCGGAGACAAATATAGAGGTTGAGCAGTTTGAGCATCTACTGGTGGAAGTATATCCAGCCTAGCCCCACCTAGATTTGTGGCCACACCAGTGTTACTAGATACTCTGGCTAAGATCCTTAGCTTCATGGAGGGTATGTCCTGATCCAAGACCCTGACTAGCATTTTAGCTGGACCCTAGGTCCTAGAGGAGGCACAAACTTTGGCCCAAACAGGTGTACAGTATAATCATATCCCGTTCTATAGCTTACTACTAAAACTCCTCATCCCGTGATTCAACCTATTCCTACAATTGCTCAGCATAGAGAAGCTAGGCCAGTTATGACTATAGAGGAGCAGAAAATGTTAGATTGGTTTATCAAATTGGGTCCTCCCAAGTTCTCAGGTGCTGCGGGTGAGGTTGCCTATGAGGTTTGGGTCAGCTGCCAGGAGAGGTTGCATAACCTTGAGTTGGTGGAGTTCCACGGGGTTGAGTATACTACTTTCTAGTTGGATGGGCTAGTAAAGCAATGGTGAAGGTCCTATCTTAGCTGCGGACCCATGTGATCACTACTGATGAAATAGACTCAGTTCTACGAGGCATTCTTAGAGAAGTATGTGCCCCACAATTTGAAGGAGAGGCTGAGGGATGAGTTTACAATGCTAGTGCAGGGATCAATAATGATCATAGAGTATGAGTGTCAGTTCCATGAGTTATTTAGGCATACAACCATGATTATGCCGATAAAGGAGGAGCGAGTGCACTAGTTTGTCAAAGGGTTATGTTTTTGTTTGAAGTTGGCTACAGATTAGATAGTTGCATTGGGTTGTTTTTTCTTTCATAAAGTGGATCATGTCTGTACCATTGAGGCTATTTGTCGTGAGGTCTATTAGGGCAGTTTTAACGAACTCGGTCATACGATAAGGGTTCTTTTGGTAGGGGCAGTTTCTAACTAGCAGGCCAATTCAGGCATCCTTATATCTTATTGATTATGGAAAAATAGATACTGGTGGTAAGAGAAGCTACACTTCGAGTTAGTATTCTTGGGGTCAGTCTTTTGGGTATTTAGGACATGATGGCTATTCAGGTTCAGTTGGGGCAAGGGAAGTTTATTTAGAGGGTCGTGCTATGAGTGTGATGTGATAGTCCACTTTTCTAGGGAGTGCCCAACGATCAGCCATCATAGATGCCAGAGTCTATAAGGTTCAGAGGGTCAGCAGGTTTAAGCCGCCAAGGCTCCAGTTTAACCTTCTATAAAGGATGCACAGGATGGTAGACGTGATTCTCAGGGAACTAAGGGTGGTTCCTAGATAGGCCAAATAGGTGGTAGAAGATGACGTGGCCACATGTATATTTTTTGAGTAGGCAAAAGGTGGAGACATCAGATGTTGTTATCACAGGTACAATCGACGTCTCTCATCAACCTGCATATGCTTTATTTGATCTAAGGCCTACTTACTCATATGCGTTTACTTATTATGCTACTTGGTGGGATGTTTTGTTTGAGCCATTACTTATGCCTATGTTTGTACCTACCCATGTAGGTGATTCTTTAATAGTGTATCCAGTGTATCGATCCTTTGTGGTGACCATCTTGGGGTATGATACCAGAGCAGACTTAATTGTGTTAGATATAACTAATTTTTACTTGATTCTAGGCATGGATTGGTTGTGTCCTCATTATGCCATTTTGGATTGCTTCTCCAAGACCGTTACCTTGTGTATGCCTGATATTCTTCTAATCATGTGGACAGGTGCAACTAGTCATGTGTCATGTGGTCTGATCTCCTTTCTCAAGGCTCAGCGGTTAGTAGGAAAGTTGTGTCTAGCTTATCTTGCTTATCTCTGTAACACTAGTGCTGACACTTCTTCTGTTGCTTCTGTACCTGTGGTTTGAGATTTTCTTGATGGTTTTTCCACTGATCTACCTAGTCTTACTCCTAAGTGTGATATTGATTTTGGTATTGATGTTGAGCTGAGTACACAGTCGATCTCTATTCCACCATATCGGATGGCTCCAGTTAAGTTGAGAAAGCTTAAGGTACAACTCCAGGACCTCTTGAGTAAGGGTTTTATCAGGCCTAATGTGTCTTCTTAGGGTGCTCCTGTTCAATTTGTGAAGAAGAAGGATTTTATCTTACGTATGTCTATTGATTACAGACAGCTGAACAAGGTGACCATCAAGAACGAGTACCCAATGCCGCGTATTGACAACTTATTTAATAAGCTCTAGGGTATGACAGTTTTCTCTAAGATAGACTTGAGATCGGCGTATCACCTATTGATAATTAAGGAGGAAAATACCCCTAACACTGCTTTTAGGACTCGATACGTCCACTATGAGTTCTTAGTTATTTCTTTTAGGTTGACTAATGCCTCCGCAGTATTCATGGATTTGATGAACTATGTATCTAGACCCTACTTTGACTCTTTGTTTATTGTATTCAGTGATGACATCCTAGTATACTCCAAGAGAAGAGAGAAGAATAAGAAGAACCTAAGGATAGTACTTCAAACCTTATGAGATCAACAGTTGTATACTAAATTTACTAAGTGTGAATTTTTTCTTCAATTTGTGATTTTCTTGGGACACGTGGTGTCCAAGGATGGGATTATGGTAGATCCAGTGAAGATAGCAGTAATTCATGATTGGGATAGGCCCAGTTCTCCTACCAAGGTTCATAGTTTCATCGGGTTCACAGGGTACTACAGGCTATTTGTAGAGTAGTTCTCTTTTATTACAGTGCCTTTGACCAAATTATATCAGAAGAATGTTCTTTTCCATTGGTCTGACGAGTGTGGGGAGAGCTTTTTGAAGCACAAGACCTTGTTGACTTCAGCTTTGATTCTTACTTTTCTAGTTAAGGGCCAGGGATTTATAATTTCTTGTGATTCTTCAAGTGTTGGCTTGGGTTGCATTCTGATGCAACAGGGTAGAGTTATTGTTTATGCTTCAGGGCAGCTGAAGGTGCATGAGCATAAATATCCCACATATGATTTGGAGTTGGAGATTGTAGTCTTTGCATTTAAGATTTGGAGGAATTATTTATATGACACCCATTGTGAGATCTACACTAATCACTATAGTCTCCAGTACATCTTCAGCCAGAAAGATATTAATTTGAGACAACATAGGTGATTGGAGTTACTTAAGGAAAATAATGTCACTATTGTCTATCACTGGGGCAAGGTAAATGTAGTAGTAGATGCTTTGAGTTGGAAGGCGGTGAAGATAGGGGGTTTGGAATTGTTTTCAATTGAAGAGTGGCCTTCAACTCCTGACATTCAATCCTTAGCGAACAAATGATTCAACTTAATATTTCTTAGCCAGACTGGGTAGTTGCTTACGTAGAGGCTAGGTCTTTCTTGATGGAGCAGATTTAGGAATTTTTTTTTGATGAACCACAACTAAGGGTGATTCATGATAGGTTGCTCAGTGGGGTGGCTAAGAAGGAGACCTTAGATCCGGAGGGCATTTTAAGGATCGAGGGTCATATCTGTGTTCCTAGAATTGGAGATTTAGTTAGTCTAATTCTTAAGAATGATGATTCTTAAGAAGGCCCATTGTTCGAGATATTCTATTTATCCTAGTGTGGCAAAAATTTATCATGATCTACGATAGCATTATTGGTATTGTGGGATGAAGTGGAACATTTCAGATTTTGTTGCTAAGTGCTTGAATTGTCAGCAGATTAAGTTCAAGCATCAGAGGCCAGGTGGTTTGACATAATGATTACCCATTCCGAAGTTGAAGTGGGAGCGGATAGCTATGGACTATGTAGTGGGTTTACCACGTACCTCTCGGGGCTTTAATTTTATTTGAAATATCATAGATCGATTAACAAAGTCTTCTCACTTCTTTTTGGTTTAAATTGCCTATAGTTCAGAGAGGTTGGCTTAGATTTACATTCAAGAGGTGGTCCGATTGCATGGAGTGACAGTATCTATCATTTCAAATCATGGTACTTAGTTCACTATGGATTTTTAGAGATCTTATCAGAGAGAGTTGGGTACCTGGGTTGAGCTCAGCACAACTTTCCACCCCCAGAATGATGGTCAGTTAGAAAGGACTACTCAAGTCTTGAAGGACATGCTACAGGCCCGTGTTAATGATTTTGGGAGTTAATAGGATCAATCTTTGGCTTTGGTAGAGATTGCATATAATAATAACTACCATTCGAGCATTCAGATGACACCTTTTGAGGCATTGTTTAGTAGGTGATGTCCTTCTCTGGTGGGATAGTTTTATTCTTTTGAGGTTAGGTCTTGGGGAAATGATTTACTACTTGATTCGATGGATAGAGTTCCTATGATCTAGGAGAGACTCTGTATTGCCCAGAGTAGATAGAAGATTTATGCTAATCAGAGGGTTCAACCTTTGGAGTTTATGGTTAGAGATCGGTATTTCTCTTGGAGTCACCCATGAAAGGTGTGATGATATTATGAAGGACGTTTAAGCTTAGCCCCAGGTTCATCGGCCCTTTTATGATCCTGAGAAGGATAGGAGAAGCTTATGAGTTAGCCTTGCCCCTAACACTTTTAGGTGTTCATCCTATATTCCATATTTCCATGCTATGGTGGTATGTTCTAGATGATTCTCATTTTTGTCAGTGGGATTCAGTTCAGCTTGATGAGTCCTTAGCTTTTGAGGAAGAGCCTGTGGCTATTTTAGATAGATAGGTTAGGAAGTTGAGGTCATTGGTAAAGGTCTAATGCAGGTATCGTTCGATCGAGGAGTCTACTCAGGAGGCCAAGAGGGACATGCAAACCTAATATCCTCACCTTTTTAAGTCACCTGGTAGCTTTGATTACTTTGACTTTTGAGGAGGAAAGTTTTTTTAGTAATGGATGTTGGAATGACCTCCAAGGTCATTTCCATCCTTTTGCATGTTTTTATCATTTCACACCTTCTTGTAGATTTTTTATCGCCCTTATATAATGTTGGAATGGGTGGCACAGTCCTCGTAGTGGTTGGGTGAGCTTGGTATGAGTTTTTTCCTTTTTAGAGGTTTGAAGTAAAAAGAGTTGTCTTTAGTCAACATCTAGAGATTCAGTCATCGTATGGAAATTTTAATCCTTCCATCAGCTTCAGAAGGTCCATTATTTTCTAGACGAAAGGTCAGTTTAGGTTTTGGAGTCTTCGTTTTGAGTTTATCTTGTTTTGACATTTTAGCTTTAAAGTTTTGGCCAAGTTTGACTTTGGTCAACATTTTGAGTAAATGCGCTCGGATCAAAATTCCGTCAGCGTGGTTAACCCCCGAATGTCATGTATGATCTAGAATAACCTTTGGTTCTATTCCTGGGTGCTCAAAATGAGTTTTTGGCCTTTTGGGCATTTCATGTATTTTCCTTGAAAGTGTTGACTTTGGTAAACATTTTGACGAGACATCCTCCATTTGTTATTTTATCAATTCCATTGAGTCTGAAGCACTATTTACAATAGGGTAGCATGGTTTGCTTGCATCAACGGGATTTCAAATGAATTTCGAGCACCCATCGGGGAATTTTCCCTCTTAGTGAATAAATGATGCACCACTGTTGGTGAAGCTCATGGTTGTTCTCTGCGATCACAATCCTTTGGCCGCATTCGTGGAGGTTCGGCTGATTGTTCTCCTTATTTCCAGGCCATTTGGCTGAGTTCGCGGAGGGTTGCCTGTCCCTTCATCATGTTCACGAAGGGTAAGCTGGCTTACCTTCGCATTCATGGAACTAGTCTCGATGTTCGAGAAGGCCAAATAGTCTGGCAGTGCAATCTTTTAAGATCCATTTTCATCTTTCCTCTTCCCATTTCCAACCTATACAAAACTCAATTTGGAGTGCGTCTTTTGTTCAAATTCAATAATTCTTGCTGTATTTTATTAGAAACTCTTGCTGGGACTTTCCAGAACCCTTTATCATCCTAAAAACCTTATAAGGCTTGCGTAAATTCATCATTTTCTTGCATTGTTTATACTCTTAGGGCTTGAACTTGGTGGGGCTGATTTGAGCCCTTCCAGTGCTCGGATTGGGCCCACTTTCAAGGCATAAGTTTCTTGACCTATTTGAGACCGTGTGACTAAGTTGGTTTTTCAATTTGTTGCACGAGTCGCAATGTTGAATTTTGTCCTACTTTTGATTCCATTTTTAATTATGGTAATATGGGTATCGTTGGCTTTGTTTTCATGTGTTCTTCAATAATGTGTAAGAACAGCTCAAAAAGGAAATTCTTTGGTTTAGCAGATCGTGTACGGTTTCATCCTTGAGGTAGGCTACGGTTTCTTCACTATATACTTGTCTTGGTTAGAACTTGTATGTTATGAGTATTATCGCAGTATTAGGTTGGTTCTAGGTGTCGATAGTTTTTTTGAGAAAATTAGGATTTGATGGCTATCATTGATACTAGTTTGAAATTTAGTCATTGAAGCCTTAGTTTAGGTGAATTCTTTTCCTGTTTGCATCGTTTAGTATTCTTAGAATTTGTTTCTAGGTGATTTGAAACTTAGGATGCCGCTTATTTGTCTTGGTTTCTTCTGTTTAGCCTTTTTGATGTGATTTTGAGTTATAATTGTGTGTTGCTTGCTTATGATATTGAAATATTATTCCCTAGGCCATTCTTTTGGTATGCTGGAGTTCAAAGTTTGTAATTTGATGCCCTTGGCGGGGATTTCCTTCAATTTTTGAGTGATGCATGACTATTTGATGTGATACTTGCCTTGTTTACTTCATCGTTGATTAAATCCAGAAATTTTCCTCTTTAAATGATAAGTTAACGAAAAGACTAAGGATTTTGGTTAATGGATAAGTATAAGGATATGAAATATTGGTAATCTTATTGCATATGATGTTTCTTTCTATTGATAAGCTCGAGATATGATTCCGGGCAGAACTTTTATTTACTTTGGGCTACACTATTATATTAACTATTGATAAGCTTGAGGTGTAAATTCCGAGCGGCCTGTTGATATAAATTTTGGGTTAGTTCCTTGGAATTGATAATCTCAAAGGCTATTCCGGGCGACCCATGAAATCTTCCGGGTTATTTGATTTATCATTATTGGACCCTTTTTGTGTTCATTCCTGAATATTGTGATTGTGATGATTGTTGTGGCTACTTATTTGTTGTGGAGTTGTTTTGGCAGCTGTATATTCTTCCCGTATCCCGATGCATCCGTAGTTGTAGTTTATGTTATTTTTAGCATGATCGTGCTACTTATTTATATATCTATTCTTTCTGAGCTCGGTTTCCCTATGATGCTTACTGTGTACCCCATATTTTGGTATTCATACTGTAATTCTACATCTTTTGATATAGCTCCCAATATGAGCAACCCCAAGCACACCTGATCATCCGTAGCTATCACATATTCGGATAGTGGTGAGTTGCCGATCGTTCAGAGTCTTGTTGCCTTCCATCTTTTGTACTGAATTGCATTATAATTTGGATAGCTAGTTCTTTATTTATATGTATGTATATATATATATATATACAACTTTTATACCTAGCAACTCCTATATAGGTGACACCTGGTGTAGGGATTGTTCTAGCGTCAGTTTGTTTTTTTGGTTACTTTCGGGCCTTTTGTATATTTAATATCATATTTACACATCTATACCATGGCTCGATATCTTTTGTTATATTATTCTTGTTTCATCCTTCTTATGTTGTTACTTGATTATCCAATTAAATGTTTGGCATCTGCAAGTTTTGTGTTTGGTCTGGCTTTCCTACTCAGGGGTTATAATTGGTGCCATCAAGGCCTAGGTTCAGGTCGTGACATGCAGAGAGTGTGTTGTGGCCATCTAAAGCTGAACATCCTTAAAATCTATGAAGACCTCATATGTATCCTTGGTATGATGCTCCAGCTCATCTAGATCCTCTTCATCTATCTCTAGAGGCTCTAACTCATCATCAATTACGGTTATAGAAGCCAGAGGAACCTCAAAACTCGCCCAAACAACAGGCTTTACATAATCGATCACTTGGAGCGGAGGCAAATCAGAACTAGGGATGTCAGGGGTGTCAGCATCACCCCATAGCATAGAAATATCAAGGAACATGAGCTTATCCACGTCCCTCCTCAACTCAACAATATAAGCCTATCGGGATGCCATGTATGCTGAATTGCCCTCGGCTCTCTCCCGCTTCTCAACTCATGCAATGAGAGTATCCAAACACGAACCATAGTCACCCAATAAACAAAGTTGTCCAGTTATCTCCTCCCATTTAAGGGAAAGAGAATCCTCAATAGCCTCACTAGAAACTTCAGGGTTTTCTGAGAAAACTGAGCACTCAAAATGTGAGCTGAGGGAAGCTCCCCTAACAGGGTTAAAGACTCAGCAATATGAAGTCTACTCACCAAAAATATCAGTAGATTTGAGCAATCTGAGTGCCTAGACTGTGAGCTCAAACGAGCTCACTGAGTAAAATGAGCGAGACGTCAAGTGTGACATGCTCGCCTAAATGATCTACGATGTTTGATTTTTCTAAATTCTAAAATGGGAGAGCCAAGATGGGCTCGCCTAGCCTATTAGGCATATCGCCGTTTGGGTCACCTTCTCGACAAATATGTCTTTTCAGTGAAACTCAACTTTGACCTTCACAGTCAACACGTGTTATTGAAAAACAATTAGAAACTTGGGCTTCCTCACATAAAGCGCCTTAGTTTACATTGTGCCACGACGTGGACATGCATTCAAACATCGTCCAAATATACCACATTGATCATCCTAACACTCTGGCTATCCCTAAAATACAACTTAACCTTTGGCCCATTGAATTTAAACCTTGAGCCATCATTGTTTTCAACTTCAATAGCCCCATTTTCAAACACACAAAACACTTGAAGGGGCCCGACCATTTTGATTTTATCTTTCCCCAAAAGAGTTTCAAACAAGAATTATAGGGTAATACAAGATCCCCTATTCTAAATTCCCATTGTAGGATGTTGGCATCATGCCACTTCTTCATTAGCTCCTTATAAGGGGCTGAGCTCTCATAAGATCATAAAAGCCGAAACACTTCCAACGCATGAAGTTGGTCAACTCAATCCTTTGACCCAACTTCCCCATTCATGTTCACAGTCTACAAGACCCACAATTCCTTATGCTCAATTCCAACCAATAGATGATAAGATTTACCAAAAACCAATTGATATGGGGACATAACAATCTAGGTCTTGATTATCATGACCCAAGCTATGTCCTAGGTGTGACACGGTGAATAGAATCTCAAGGGACCCCAACTAAGCCTCTTAGCATATCATTCCTGAGCATACATAAGGTAAGTAAAGAAATAAGTTAAGAGATAAATGAAAACTCTCAACTCAAAATGAAAAGAAAATATAGACTCCATGACATCCAATATGCCTCTACTAAACTATATTGGGGCATAATACAAGCTCCTAGCTCACCCCTGACAATATATGTAGTCATAAGAATGATGAAAAATATAAAAGTCTTGTCCTCGAAGCATAAGGACTCACCAACTATGAGAAACGTAATGCTCAACACTACCCAGAATGGGTGGTGCACGATGATCGTCCGACCCTACGTTATGATACAATATAGGTAAAGAGTATGCGTTAGTACATGTGTGAAAAGTACATTATGATACAATATAGTTAAAAAGTATGCGTTAGTACATAAAATACACTAAGTATGTGAGAAGTATACATGAATAATGAATATAAGACATAATCAATATGAATCATAAGATGCATGATCAATATCATAAAACAATAGTAAAACCTTGAAAACCTTAATACATCATAATCATATGGTCAATGCATCAAAACATCATCATGAGAACTTTATACCTTTACATATATCTTGGTGTGGGATAGGACCTTTAACCTATATATAAGACCATGCGAGCTATAACATGGAATCCGATGTAACTTCCACATTTAGAAGAGAGAGGCTACTTTGTCAGGATAAACTCCAAGAGCACATCATAAATATGAGCTATATGTGGATCTACTAACTTGGCCATATTGGCATCATAAACCTATGTAGGAAACCTAGATAGGGACTTAAGGTTGCTATTAGGATTTTCTTGGGTAGCTACAATGGCTACCAGACCAAAACTCACCTTAAATTCCTCTCGATGCTTAGTCATTATTCCAATATAATTTGATGAAAACATAGTCATCAACATCATTAGAAAAGACAATAAAAAATATCAATCCTCATCATAGAATTAATCATAAAAGTAGCTCATTAATATGATTGATTTATAAGAATCCATGAGTTGGTGAGAATGCCCTTTCACCACTATAACTTGATTGTGTGAGAATTTCATCTCACACCATAATTTATTGCTTAAAACATCATTGAAACATAATTCATAATCTTTCATGACTCATTCATAAACCTTGGTAATAATTCATAAAGCTTTCATTGAAATCAGTTGAGATTCATGATCATAATTTATTTGAAAACATACTTGAAAATAGCATATATGATGGTTCATTGAAATTCAACTTAAAATCATGCAATATGACATGAATTATGCATAGTTTAATCAATAGTCATAAGATAAATCATAATTGATAAGACCCAATGCATATTCATGAAACTAGGGCTTTTAGAAGAAGAATTCATAAGAGAATTTGAGAAGAACCTTAGGACTCCATAGGTGAAAGGGAACCATGGATGAAGTCCTACATACCTTACCCTTTAGAATCCCAAACTTGTTCTTGACTTGAAAACTTGAACTTGATTCTCTCTTTGAATTCCTTGAGGAAGAAGAAGATTCTTGAGAGAAAACTTTAGAGAGAAGATTTTGAGATTTGAGTGTTAGGGTGAGAATGAGAGGGTTAGGAGGTCTTAGGGTATTTAATAGGATAGTATAAACTCCTAAAAACCATCCACATTCATTAATGAAACCATAGAAAAAAGGCCAAAATACCCCTAACATAATTGAATTTGAGACCCTGCACAGAAGGCCCACCATGCCCGGTAAATCTCACCACAGGTCATGATGATGATCGTGGTTGGGGACTTCAGAAATTAGGACGAGGGATCTTTAGAGGTTAGGTTCACGATTGGCTTCATAGTCTGTGGTGAGTACCATAAGCCGTGAAGCCCTCTATGGTCCTTGTCCTAATTTTCTATTCACTAGTGTACCTTCATGGTAGCTCTCTATAGCCAGTGAAGAGCCCCACGACCCATGAAGGACCACCTGGTGCCAAAAGCTGTGATCTTCATCTTAAACCCCATTTCCCAACTTTCTGTCACGCCGCGGGAGGGTACCCTAGATGTAGCCGGCACTCGAACACCATTGCTGGTCTCCAAGCGAACCACTTGATCCAATCACACATCCATTCATATCAATCAATCAGCAGAAAGTTTAAAATAAAGAAATAATTTAGTGGGCAACTCAAATCCTCAATCTAACTCAAATAATAAAGGCCATGGGCCAACAAATCAAACTCCAATCTATGTCGTTAAATAGTTTGACAAGAACAATTCAAGGAAATAAAATACTCAATCGACCCATCACTATCTAGTCTATGAAGCCTTTATCACTATTATCTAATTGGTGCCAATGATAGGTTCGTGGCTACCTCAAATCAGAATGAAAGACTAAACTCAATGCGGGAATAACATAAGTGGTGTCCTTCGAATGTAGGAGAGGACTCACCAATAAGCTGAGTGTGAATAGATCCTCAATGGTGCGCCTATTGATGATCTCTTAAACCTGTCTCTGCATCATGAAATGATGCAGGTCCAAATGGACGTCAGTACGTGGAATATACGAGTATTTAATATGGCAGAATAAAACAATATCAGTTCAAATATCTCAAGTCATAAAGATAAGAGATACTCAATCAAGGTGTCATAAGGCTAAAGTAAGAACACAATTTAGACAGAGAGCAATCATAAACCATCCAATCTAATCTAATCATGTACAATATAATTCAATCAAATCATTCAATCCAATCTAATCATATACAATCCGATCCAATCCAATTATATATCATCCGATCCAATCCAATCATATACAATCGGTCTAATCCATCATTTACAATCAACTCAATAATCACGTCAAAGGACTCAATTCAATAGATATGTAAATTAAAATTTAACAATGTTTTACAGTTCAACTCAATCATCTAGAATCACAATCAAACCAATCATATCATGCACAATCCACTCAATTTAGGAGTTTCTCTAACTGAAAAACTCACCTATGAGCCAGTGATGTACAACAAGCCGACATTATTGCCACGTCTGTTCATACTTTGCCAGGGTATGAACGAATCAACCAAATCAAGTCCTATCATTTCAGTATAATAAAAGGGGAAACATCCAACTTTAACGGTCCAATCCCTTCCTACGTTTTTTAATGAAATTTTCACCTTATATATATAAAAGTAATCTGACAAGTACAAGGAGGAGGACGTGAAAGGCCTTACCTCCGAAAATAAAATGGAAGATATCTAATGAGAGGACTCCTCTCGACTAGGAAGATCAAGTATAGGAAACTAGTTCTATTCAACTAAGGTACAAAACCTAGCTAAATTGAAGAAAATCAAGTATACCCAATTTCTTTTGCATGGGTCGAGATCGTTCATATCTTCTGTGATGCTCGACTAACGTTTCCGAGAATCCATTTGGGCTTTAAATTCTTGGGTCCATATAATAGCTAACATACAAGTTGTTGAAAGTTGTTAAAATTTGGATTTTGCCAAAGAATAAGAAACAAAGGGGTTCCATAACAATCGGCTATCTTTTTCAAGGTCGCTCGACTAACATCTCCGATTCTCCGTTTGGGCTAAAATTTCTTGGGCTCTACAATTGTTGGAGTTGTTGTATTCCTGCAAAATTTGGAGCATTTTTGATGATGTATACTGTTGCTCGTCTTCAGAGTTACTGTTCTGCCTGCAACATCGGCTGTCTTTTTCAATGTCGCTCGACTAACGTCTCCGGTTATCCGTTTGAGCTGAAATTTCTTGGGCTCAACCATCTTTGGGGATGCTAATATCCTGGAAAATTTGGAGGATTTTGGATGTTGCATGATGCATGTTACTGAGGGCTGATGGCTGCTGCTGAGGTGGTGTATTGTTTCTGGCATCTGCTTCTCCTTAGTTTTGACAAACTTGTTGCAAGGAACAGCTCCTCTTGTTTTTAATCTTGGGATCTTGCTGAATCTGTAGAGCTGCATGTCTGCAAGTTGTTCAAATTATCACAGCTGGAGTGTGCTGTAAATCTGTACTGATAAACAAACAAACACAGATGGCTCAAGAGGTGCAATTTTAGGTTGGTAGGAGTTGTTGAGAGGTGTTCCTGATGAATGCTTTTGGATTGTTGTAACTACTGTAATCTTGGAAGAGGTTGGAATGTTGTTCCTGCTGTAGTTTGTAACCTGCACAGAAACAAAAACAAAAAGCAAAGTCTGGAAACAATTCTGTAACCCCAAAAAGAAGCACTTCCCTTGTGGCTCCTCTTGTTGTTACTGATGTAGAAAAATTCCAGGATGTGTAATGTGGTGTATCTACACAGACCAGCAAACAAAAACAAAAACAAGAACTTGAATGTGTCCCATGTGTGGTGCAAGGAAACCAGCCATGGCTTCCAATCAAGATTCCTATACTTGTTAAGCCAAGAAAGAAGAGAAGACAAAATATAAACTACTCTACTCCTTACCTCTAAAGTTAGACTGGTTATTCTAAGAAAATAATAAAGATAGTAATAAGGAAGGGAGATTTTCCTTTTGCCAGGAGTTCTAACTGTGAGATCTTCAAGGTATTTATAGCTATGCATAGACAAAACCATGTTGAAGTTTGAGTTAGAACCAAAATGGAATAAGTTAGGGAGGTTTCTTGATTCTCCTGAGTTGCTTTCTTCTGAAAGAAGGCATTTCCATCTTGTCCATCTCAAGGTATGCCTTAGCTTGTTTGGGGAGATCATGCACAGTGAAATAGAGTTTAGGAGATTTATATTTGTGGCTGTGTTTGGATAAGATATCAGTTGTGTAGTTTGCTTCTCTAAGGATGTATTTACAGCTGAAAGTTTGGAATTGGTTGATGATGTTGTTTAAATTGTCCAGCGGCTCCTTTATTGACCAAGGGGGTTTTGCTTCTTATTTTAACCACCTGATTAGGAGTTGAGAATCTACCTCTAACTCTACCTGTAAATAACCAAGATGAATACACCAAGATAGACCAAAGATAGCAGCCCTGATTTCTGCTTGGTTGTTAGTTCCTTCCCCCAATGGAACTGCATAGGCAAAGATAAGGTCACTATGAGTATTTCTAAGTATTCCTCCTCCACCAATGTTGCCTGGGTTGTTAAGGGCACTACCATCTGTATTTAGCTTTACCATGTGATCACCTCGTTTGATCCAGCATACAGGGGTAATTTTGGTGTCATGGTAGTATTGTTCCACTGAAACGACTAGGTCCTTCCAGTTATTTGGCCATTCAATATAAGGAAAAGCTGTGATGAGCAGGTTAGAGATGTCTTTGTAGACAGAAAATTTGACTCTTGAAAGGTTAGATTTCTTCCCTCCATATTTGGAAGCACATCTATTCTTCCATAAGTTCCAACAAATGAAGACAGGGACTGCTTGTAACAGGAGCTTATGGGCTTCATTCTTGTATTTAGATGTCCAGCATCTCATAAGCATATTTCTAAGAGGTGTGTAATCCTTTTTTATGCCCAAAGAATCAGCAAACACCCTCCAAGTATTCTTGGAAGAGGTTCCTGCAACAAAGGTGTGATCAATGGTGTCTTGGCCAGGTCTATCACAACAATGGCATTGAGAGGGGGCTTTGCCAAAGCTGGTTATTTTCTCATTGGTAGGTAATTTCCTTCTAAGAGCTCTCCAAACAAGAAAGGAGCATTTGAAAGGTATTAGTTGCTACCAAGTACATGCATTCAGCATAGTATTTGTCCTCTTGTCTCTAATGAGCTCCCAGGCAGAAGAACAACTGAACTCCCCATTGGTATTAGGAATCCAGCAAGGATGGTCTTGTTTGAGAGGATGGTAGCTGAATTGAGTTGCTAAAATGTTAGGAACAAACTTAGGAGGGGCTTTTTGGATAATGAGATCAACATTCAATTAGCCATTAGTTAGAAAAGCTGAAACTTGGGTGTGTTTAAACCTACAGCTGTTAGCATAAAAGTGAGCTAAAGGTCCAACACCTAGCCAGTTGTCCCACCAAAAAAGGCAAGATCCAGACTTAATTTGCCACTGAATGTGAGGCTCAATGTTGTGTTTATTGTTCATGAGGTGCTTCCAAATTAAGGACTGACCAGTGTCCCACTTTTTTGTAATAATATTGGCCCTCTGATAGTATTTAGATTTAAGGAATTCTCCCCACAAGGTGTTCTTGGTTCTAAGGGTCCACCACTGCTTGTATTGAAAAGATTTAACCACATCAGTGATTTGTCTAAACCTTATGCCCCCTTCATCATAAGGATAGCTAAGGTTCTTCCATGAGGACCAATGGTACTTCCTCTTGTCATTTTTCCATCCCCCGAAGAAGTTAGCAGTGATGCTCTGAATCTGCTTGATGATGGTTGAGGGAGGGATGCTGGCTGAAAGCAAATGTATTGGCATGGCTTGAATAACATGCTTCACAAGAATAGCTCTACCCCCATAGCTCAGGATTTTAGCATGCCAACCAGTGATCCTACTTACAACTTTTGCAATAAGATCAGAGTAGTAAATAACTCTTTGCCTACCAATATAAATAGGACATCCCAAGTATGTTATAGGACTACTCTTTTGGTTGAAACCAGTGATACTCTTGATTCTCAGTACAGTAGACTTGAAAGCATTGGAGGGAACCATGAAATGACTTTTTTGCTTGGTAATCAATTGTCCAGAAACTCATTCATAGGTAGCTAATATTTCCATAATGAGAGCTAAGGTGTGCCTTCTTCCAGAAGTAAAGATGATGATATCATCTGCAAAACTCAGATTATTGATCTGAGGTCCTTTTTTTGCCATAAAGAAACCATGGAATTGGGGATACTAATGAAGATTATTCAGTAGTCTGGACAACACTTCAGTACCTAGGACAAATAAAGCAGGGGAGAGAGGATCACCTTGTTTGAGACCCCTTGTGGAGTGAAAGAAACCATGTCTTGAACCATTGACTATAACAGAGTACTAGTTATCAGCCATGATTCTCCAAACCATGTCAATGAAAGTTTCTTTAAACCCCATTCTTCTCATCACAAGACAAGTGTAATTCCAAGAGACCCTATCATAAGCCTTGGTCATGTCAAGTTTTATCACAACATTGCCTCCAACATTTGGTTTTTTGATCTAGTGGATTATTTCCTGGGCAAGCATGATATTTTTAGAGATGTTTCTATTCTTGACAAAGCCAGATTGGTTCAAGGAAATGAGGTTGGGGAGAATATGAGCAAGTCTTAGGTAAAGGAGTTTGGAAATGATTTTGTTAGTGAAGTTGCTAAGGCTTATGGGTCTAAACTCAGAGATTTTTGTAGGATGGTTTACTTTTGGGAGTAGAACCAAACAAGTATGGGTGAAATATTTAGGCATATTTTGTCCACAAAAGAAGGATGTGATCACTCTAAGGAGGTATTCTTTGATGATGTCCTAGCACACCTGAAAGAAAGTTCCATTCATCCCATCAGGGCCAGCAGCAGAGTGAGGATTCATAGTAAAAACAGCAGTTTTCACTTCTTCCATAGTAGGCATGGCTTGTAAATCTTCATTGTCTTTGTCAATCACCATTGTAGGGATGCAATGGAGTGTCTGCTGTTGGATGTGCTCATCCTTTCCAGTAAAAATTTGTTGCAAATATTCACAAGCAGCATCAGCTATCTCTTTATCACCTTACACCCAAGAGCCTTCTTCATTTTGGATCCTGTGGATGTAAATCTTTCTTCTCCTGCCTCTGATGAGAGTATGAAAGTAGCTAGAGTTCCTGTCACCTTCGTTGAACCAGTGAAGTTGAGACTTTTGTCTGAGGATAGAATCCTCCATCTTCATGTATCTAATGTACTCAACATTGATAGCATGAAGTTGAGACCTATTTTCATTGGAGTTTATACTGATCAGATTCTCTTCAGCTTGTGTAGCCTTCTCCTCATATTCTTTGACTTTAGCATAGATGTCTCCAAATTGATTTCTTGACCAGCAGCTAAGCGTAGCAGTAAGTCTCTTTATTTTCTGATGAAAACTCCACATTGGATTTCCTTCAGAAGGTCTGCTCCAGCAATTCTTGACAGTATCCATGAAAGAAGGTTGCTCAGGCCAGCAGTTCAGGAATTTGAAATACTTGATGGGGTTGTGTTGTTGGTCAATCATTTCCAAGAGCAAGGGGCAGTGGTCAGAACCCACAGAAGAAAGATGAGTAATGCTGGTATGGGGCATGGTCTCTAGCCAGTTATCATTAACCATCCCTCTATCAAGTCTCTTCCAAATTCTAAAGTTGATACCCCTCAGGTTGGACTAGGTGTATTTCTGACCTGAGAAACCAAGGTCTTGAAGACCTGAAGCCTCAATAATGCTAATGAACTCAAAACTCTTTCTCATATTATAGGGGACACCCCCTAATTTTTCTTTAGGGTCTACAATAACATTAAAGTCTCCTATAGTGCACCATGGATTGGATGTAGTAGACTGTTGTAGAAGGCTATCCCATAAAGGTCTTCTGAGATGATCTTTACATTTAGCATAGACAGAGGTAGTGATGAATTGATTTAGGATCATGACATGATTGAGCTCACAAGTGATTAGTTGCTCATCATTCTCCAAAATCTTGCAATTAACATCTTTGGTCCAGAAACTCCAAATCTTACCATTGGGATTGTCGATGGCATGGTCCATATTGAGCTGGTTTCTGAAGTATTGTAACTGAGAGTTATCAGAAAAAGGTTCCATTAGAGCTATACGAGAAATTTGATGGATATTTTTGAGAAGTTTTATTCTATACATGGCTCCTTGGGTATTAATACCCCTTACATTCCAGCTAAGGGTACTAATCATTGAAAAATTCTTGAAGTATGGGACCTGGTACTTGGTCTGCCTGTGGGGGCATTTTTTGTAGAAATTTTTGCCTTGTTGCTAAATCTGGTCCTATGTATCCCTCTAGGAGATAGACCCTGTAAACTAGCCACTTGTTGGATGTCTTCTTCATATATATTCTCAGAAGAGGGGTTCATGGTTTTGATTAAATGCTCACTTATAATATCATCTTCCTCCTGATCATGCAAGGGCTGATAATTATTATCTTCTTCATTTTCTGAATCACATACAGCATACTTATCAATAGGGTCCTGTATGTTGGTGTTGAAGGTGAAGTGATCTGTAGCTACCTCTGGAGTTTGAAAAGGGGTGATATTTATACCCACCTGATCATCATCAAGTATAAACTATTGACATCCCTGTTTACTTTGCTGCATTGCAACACTGTCAGTTAAAGGAGTTTGGCATTTCTTAGAAAGGTTTGTTTTCTTTTTGATGGCCTCTCTCCTTTTCTTGCTTAACTTGTTCTTTTTAGCATTAGAGTCTTTTCCACTACTGCTTGCAATGGATCCCAAATCCTTGGCCATAGAGCCTAAGATGTTTTGCATGGTAGAGTCATCAGTAGGGGGATTTCTTGTGATGGATTCAGGATTTGGTATGTCATTTTGAGCCTTGTGTGCAGGGGTAGCAGGGGCTATAAGGTCACTCCTAAGGTCAGTGATATTCTCATGCAGAACATGAGACAAAATCCCCCTCTTTGGGTTCCCTATCCTGCAGATTAGTGGGGTTCTCCATTACTCCTCCAACCATTCCTTCATTAACTACATAGCCAACAGCAGCAGAGATATGATGTGGGGGTGTAAGGGGTATGGGGAGTAATAAGTCAATACCTGCATTCCTTGTTACATTGCTCCCTTGAGTAATACCTTGTTGTTGAATTATGGTGTTTTCTTGCATTTTTGTTGAATTCTTCAAAGTGGAATTCCTTTGGTTACTTGGTTCTCCTGCATCTTGGTTATTGGTTTGATCCTGGGTAACAAGATCAACATAATTATTGGAAGTATAAATAGGAGTAGAGGGCTTACCTAGACCTGTGATGTTTTGCTGAGGTTTATCAACTCCTCTGTTCTGCTGTGGTTGAATAGAGCTGATCACATTTGTTTGTTGGGGCTTGTTTTGTCCCTTAGACTGTTTCTTCCTCTGAACTTGCCACAACAGTTCTTTTGCATTATCAAGTGTT
Source organism: Solanum dulcamara (assembly GCF_947179165.1). NCBI lineage: Eukaryota > Viridiplantae > Streptophyta > Magnoliopsida > Solanales > Solanaceae > Solanum > Solanum dulcamara. Next base: position 14,528,078 of record NC_077244.1, on the reverse strand, counting down.
TGTTGTGGCTGAGCAGGAGCATCTTTTACAGATGTATTGATATGTGTGTCATCATGATCCTTGGTTATCATGCCCTCCTTGTTTTTGTTCATTTTTGTTGTTTCCTCTTCTTTTCTTTTTTTTGTTCTTTATCCCTTATTTTAATATTACAATCATGTATCAAGTGACCCTGATGTTTGCAATACATGCAGTAATCAAGTACATTTTCATATAAAATAGCTTGCCACCTCCCTAGAGTTTTATCAGTTTTGTCATATCCCAGCCAAACATGGGGAGGTCTTTTATTGGTGAGGTTCACTTGAAGTCTCACCTTAGCTATGCTTCCCCTTGTTTTTGTATGGAAGCAGTGTCTAGATAAAGTACCTTACCTACAGAGGCTAGCAGGGCAGTGGTGAACTCCATGTTATAACAATGCCAAGGTAGTTCTGGTAAGGCTACCCAGATTGGCACTATTGGGGTTTCTTCATCAGGTTTAAAAGTAGGTGTCCATGTCTGAATCCTCATGAGTTGGCCCTATATTGTCATTTTCTATTTGGTCCAGACAGTATTGTAATCTAACTCATTGTCCAAGTCATTGTAGACATGTCTAGCATTGAAATGAGCAATTTTTACACCTCCTGAGAGCTGAGTTTGAATGATAAAGCTCCTTCTTATCAACTCTATCTTTGGCATGGTGTGGGTAAATCTGCCAACCAAGGTGTATTTGCATCTTTGAGCTAGTTTGTGCATGAAGTCTTCTTTTTTCAAAAGACATAGCAGGCAGGCCCTGTTTGGTTGTGTATTCAGGGGTGGCTAATTCAATAGGAGGCTCATTCTTTGCTTGATTATTTCTGAGTTTGGCAGCAAAGGTCTGAACTACAGTGCAAGGGGCAGGCTGAAGGACCTGGTCCTTTAAGTTGGGAAAAATATTTTTCTAGGGGTTTTGGTTAGAGGAATTTGGTTGAGGTTTGGTATTGACTGATTTAGTTCCAACATGTCTAGGACCAGTATTAGCATAGCTGCTGGGCACCTTAGGTTGGCTAGTTTGAACCTGGATGTCAAAATTACTAGACACCTTAGGGAAGCTATTGTGGGTGGTGGTAGGCTGTTGAGTGTGTAGCTAGTTGCTAGTTTGAGGAATAGAATTGTTAGGTATTTTGGTAGGAATTTCAGGGCTGCTTTTAGAATTGATTTTGGTATGATCAGTGCCCTGCAAGGAGTTACCTACAGCATTACTAGGGATTACATTTGCATTAGGTTGCAAAAGAACTCCACTGGATTTTAAATTGGCAGTCTTAGAGTATATCAAGTTGGAAGGATTGGTCTTACCTTGAAGGTCTGCAACATTAGCACTGTTACATTGTTGTGAAGTTCCTGAGGCATGTTTATCATTTTTGGAAAAAGGATGCATCGACTTTGCATTATCAATTGTGTGCATATCATCCTTTAATTGATTGAATTGATCATATTGTTGATATTGGTCTTGAACCAATGTGTGTTCTTCAGCTTGATTATCAGTGAAAATGTGCTTATCACCTTGACGAGTGTCTCGACGACGTTTTGAATTTGAATTTGTTGTTGATGATTCGAGACACCTCTTATGGATGGGAAGTTGCGCATTGCCCTTAGGGACATTTTGGATTTGATCTTGTGACAAATGGTTTGCTGGAGCTCCGACGCCGGCACTCTGACAGTGACCCTGTTGATTTGGCAAATTCGAGCTAATTTGAGAGGATTTGATTCCTTCTCTAGTGTTTGTGAGTTGCTGGTGGGGTGTATTTGTATCATTGAAACGCCCCATTTTGCATTGGTTTCCACCTGAAAATATCGCCTGAGCTCCGGCAACCTCGCCAGTACCATTGTCCCCAATGATTTCACCGTCCATTTGGGTTGAAATTTTGGTGGCAGGAGCGCCATGAGGTGGGGAAAAAACCCTAGGGGGTCCGCCGTCTCGAATGTCGCCAGAGCCCCTTCGAATATGAAGGCGCAACTCCGGCGACTCTGCGATGTTTCTCTCAGGAGTCGCTTGATCAGTGCTCTCAAATGGTGCGGTGGTTTGATCTAATTTTTGGACTGTATGTAGTCCAAAATATAAGGAATCATCTACCACAGCTCTTGATACTCGAATCAAACCATGTTTCTGAAAATTGATGATCTTGTGTGCAATTCTCAGCTCCTCTTCAGAGACAGTGATTGCATCAGTATTTTGTTGACCGATCGATTGTTGTTGATTCAAACCAGCTTCACTTGAAATTGCAGTGTTATTTTGCAGATTCAGAGTGTCATTAGCTGGTGATGTTTGATGATCTATATTCAGTGGCTAAGGGAGCTTCACCGGCGGCGGTGAAGCTATTCAGAACTGACCGAAGATGAACAGTATGAGAGAGAGAGGGAGGAGATGACCATTAGAGAGGACCGTTATTGAGAGAGATGATTTACGGAGTTTTTTTGGTTGGTTAATCCCTTCCTACGTTGGCTGCGTAGTTCATGGGGTTCAGTATGGACTATACTCTTACCCAATTCGGTGCTCAATACTCCTCCCAAGACTCAATATTCTCATATCTATCAAGTGAGTAAAATACTTAAAATACTCATTTAGTCTCATTGGACTCTTTCAAATCAACTCATTGGACTCTTTTCAAAACTCGATCAAATCTGGCCACATTGGACCTTGTTTCAAATCAACTCATTTCAATCATCAAACTTTTCTCTTTAAATTCAATACCATCTCAACTCAATGAATGCATAAAATATTAGATGCATTTAAAACATAATTTCAACTCCTCAACTCAAACTCAAAATAGACATTTTTATGTAAAAATGCTCAACTCATTTATACTCAAAATACTCATGTTCAAAATGATAATTAAGAGACTTCTTAAACTCAACTCATGCTTAAACTCTTTTTAAATCAAAGATAAAAATAATCATTCTTTAAACTCAAAATAGTGTATAAATAGTTTATGCAAAAATGTTCACAAATCATTTATTTAAAACTCCTTCTCAAATAATCATTTATACTCATATGACTCCAATCAAATCAAATTATGCAAATCACATATCATATAGTCACATTAGACTCCAATCCATTTCATATCAAAATATCATTATCAACATAACCTCTTCATCAATCATTTTTTCATAGTTAAATAAACATCATTCACCTCATCATCAAACCTCATCATTCACATAATCATCAAACATCATCATTCACATCATCATCAAACATCTTTCTCCAAAATCCTTATTTAATTCTATATTCAATTTATAGAGACAAAAGGACATTCTAGCTATACCAAGGTTTCATTCATAACTATCCCAATTCATTCTTTTCATTCCAATCAATACATATACACAAAAACCATCAATTTCAACCTCAAGACAATTATGATAAAAAGAAATCTCATCTTGGGTTTATGTGAATGAATACATGAATCTATACTCCCAACAAAACTCAACTCAAGAACACCATCAATACATATTAATTTATATACAAAAATTCATTGTTGTCAATATGTAACTACGGTTTGTGAAATAAATATGAAAGATAATTATTCAAGAATTAAAGTCATGAAAATCATTAATCAATTACTAGTATATAAAAATATTTTAGAGTTTAGGAAAATTTCAAGAAAACCTTCATAGAAGTTTCAAGTCTTTCACCATCTTCATCTAACACATCTATAGGGCATATGGAAGAACTCAATCTATATTTTAGGTTAAACTTACATACCTTAGAGTAGGTGTTGAAGAAACCTTATTGTTAGGTCTTCAATGGGAAGCTTGAATCCTTGAATTTTTGAGGGGAAATCTTGTTGGAGATGATTTGAGAGAGAAGAGGGTGAAGATTAATGTTCTTTGGAGGTGCAAAAGACTGAAAATATCATCCATAAACGTGACCAAGTTGTGTATATATGTATAGGAAAAATATCCAAATTGCCCTTCATCAAAAATCTGGCAAAATGGGCTAAAACCCTACTGGCGCTATAGTGGCGCGCCGCGCCACTGTAGCGCCAAGCCTGAATTTTTTGAAACTTGGTAAATAGGCTTAAAAACTTGAAAGTACAATAGTGTCGCTTCGCGCCAAGGGACAAACTACTGAGGCTAGTTTCGGGCGTTATAGTGGTGTCGGGCGCCACTGGAGTGCCAGGCCTAAAATTCCTGCAGTGATAATTTGTAGTAAAATAGTCATAACTTTCAGCTCCAAACTCCAAAAAGTTCAATCTCACTAGCGTTGGAAAGAATACACAAATACCTTTAATTTGATAGGTCATGAGACACATAACTATTAGTATACCGAAAGTTATGGTCGTTTGAAGTTGGCCCTTATATAAACTCATTCGGAAACTTAATCGATAGAAACTCCTTAGACTTGGTTTGGTGTTAGAGATCCCTTATGACCATAAAACACATCTAATACTCTTCAAATAATTAGGAATTGATCCTAAATCATATATAAAATTACAAGTCCTTCGGTTTGAGTCTACACACAAGTGAAAAAATGTTCGAGTCTTTGCGAAAACAATTCTGGGGTGTTACACTTTCCAACTTCCAAGGTCTTACAATATCTCTGCCTTAAGAATATTTTTCCTCCAATAGGACTCAAGCTAGCATGAATTGGATAGGAAAGAGATATAGTAGCCCATCATGAATGCAAAATATATCAAAAACATAAATTTAAAACTCATTTCATGAACATGAATGCATATGAAAACATGAGAATGACTGAAATGTGTGGTTTGGACTGAGTGGATCTTGAAGGAAATCAAAACCTTGACTAGGAATGGAAGGGAATATATGAGGATATCATGACATCATATCAGCTTGGGCTTCCCATGTAGCACCTTCAACCTCTTGGGTCCTCCATAAAACTTTAACTGAAGTTATTTCATTGTTCCTTAACATTCTAACTTACTAGTATAGGATGTCAACCGGAACCTCTTCATATGATACTCTCTTTCATACCAATGTTGTGAAAAGGTACAATAGAGCTAGGATCACCAATAAATTTCCTCAATAAAGACATATGGAACATCGGATGCACCAGTGCCAACTCAAAAGGCAAATACAATACATATGACACCTTGCTAATCCACCTTACAATATAACATATGCCCACATAGAGGGGAATAAGCATCCCTTTCTTGCCAAAATGCATCACACCCTTCATGGGTAAAATTTTCAAGTAGACCCAATCATTTACTTCAAATTCATATTCCCTTCTTCTCACATCTGAATAGAATATCGACTCTGGGAAATCTTCAATGTTTCTCTATTCAACCTCACCTTCTCCATAGCCTCATGCACCAACTTAGGTCCTATCAAGGTATATTCACCTACTTTAAACAAGCCAATAGGAGATCTACACCTCCTACAATATAAGGACTAGAATGGAGCCATCCGGATTTTGAATGATAATTGTTATTATAGGCAAACTCTATCAATGGAAAATGATCATCCCAATTACCTTTAAATTTAATGACACAAGCTTTCAACATGTCCTTTAAGGTCTGAATAGTATGCTCGGCCTGACAGTTTGTCTGAGGGTGAAAAGTTGTACTAAGCTTGACTTAGGTACCAAGACCTTTTTGGAAAGACCTCTAAAACTAAGATATAAACTGAGTACCTCAGCCTGAAATGATAGACAATGGGACAACATGAAGCTTAACTAACTCTCATACATATAATATAGCATAATACTTAGTTGAATAGGAAGCCTTACCGGGAAGAAAATGAGCTAATTTTTTCATTCAGTCAACAACCACCCAAATCGTATCATGTTGCCTATGGGTTCAAGGCAAACCTGTATTGAAGTCCATATTCAAGGCTTCCTACTTCCAAGTAGAAATCTCAATATCTTGAGACAAACCTCCCATTTTTTGATGCTCAATCATCACTTGTTGACAATTAGGATATTTTGCCACAAACTCCACATTGTCCCTCTTCATTCCATTTCACCAACACACTTCCCTCAAATCACGATACATCATTGTGGAACCCTAATGAATAGAATACCGCAAACTATGAGCTTTGGACAATATCATTTCCCTCAAACCATCAACATCAAGAATACATAATTAGCCTTGATATCTCAATACACCATCTCCCCCTTGGGAGAAAGCCTCAATGGCTTTTTAGGCAACTACTTTCTTTAGTTCAACCAAAGTAGGATCTCTATCTTGCATGGACTTAACATTCGTTACAAGAGATGATTCAAAACCATTTTGACAAACAACAGCACCATCCTAGGAATCAACCAAGCGGACACCCAAATGGTCTAATCTATTAATATCACAAAAAACTCTTTCTTTGCATTCTTAACATAGGAAACACTATTCATAGAAAATCTATTAAGAGCGTCGGCAATCACATTTACTTTTCTCAAATGGTATAACACACTCACATTATAGTCCTTCAACAACTCAAGTTATCTCCTTTGTCGAAGATTCAAATTCTTTTGAGTGAAGACATATTGCAAACTCTTACGATCGGTGAATACATCAACATGGACACTATAAAGGTAGTGACTCCAAATCTTTAAGGCAAAAACCACCACCGCTAACTCCAAGTCATCGGTAGGGTAGTTCTTCTCAGGCACCTCGATTTGGATAGACGCATAGGCCATCACCTTACCATTTTGCATTAGAAAACAACCAATACCAACTCTTAAAGCATCGCAATAAACAACAAACCCATCAGAACCTTCCAAAAAAGTCAACACCGGGGTGGAAGTAAGCCTATCTTTCAACACTTGAAAACTCTTCTCACATGACTCGGACCATTGGAATTTCACCTTCTTCTAAGTAAAAGTAGTCAAGGGTGATGCAATGGAAGAGAAAGCTTCCACAAACCGTCTATAATAACCGGCTAATACCAAGAAACTCTAAATATCAGAAAGAGACAAAGGTCTAGGCCAATTCTTAACTGCTTCAGTCTTCTTTGGATCAACCATTATACCTTCACCAGAGACAATATGGCCAAGGAAAGAAACTGACCTCAACCAAAATTCACACTTGCTAAACTTAGCAAACAATTGATGGTCCTAGAGGACTTGCAACACAATCCTCAAATGATTGGCATGCTCTTCTTAACTCTAAGAATAAACCAAAATATCATTGATGAACACAATTACGAACATAACCAAATATTGCTTGAACACCCTATTCATCAAATCCATAAAAGTTGCAGGAGCATTCATTAGTCCAAAAAATAAACCAAAAATTCAAAGTGAACATACTGAGGTCTAAAATCCAGATTCAGAATATCACATTCTCTTACTTAGAGTTGATGATAACCCAATCGAAGATCAATTTTTGAAAAGTAGCTTGCGCTTTGAAGTTTATCAAATAAGTCATCAATCCTAGAAATGATATACTTATTCTTAATAGTGATGTTATTAAATTACCGATAATCAATACACATACGGATAGAACCATCCTTCTTTCTAACAAAGAGAATTGGAGAACCCCATGGAGACATACTCGGTCTAATGAAACCTTTATTCGACAAATCTTTCAACTAATCCTTTAACTCTTTCAATTCTGTAAGGGTCATTCAATAAGAAAGAATAGTGATAGGTTGACTATTGGGGAGAAGATCGATACCAAAGTTTATTTTTCTTTTGGGAGGGATAACTGGGAGAACATCGAGGAGAACTTTCGTAAACTCATTTACCACCGAAACTGACTTTAGAGTAGGAGCTTCAGAATTTGTATCTCTAACCCAAACTAGATGATAAATGCAAACTTTGGAAATTATTTTTGAGCTTTAAGGTACAAGATATTGACTGGCTCATTAGAAAACTGAAACTTGACCACATAGGTTTTACAACATATATAAGCATAAAATTCATAAAGCCAATTCATACTGAGAATAACATCAAAATCATTCATATCAAGCTCTATAAGATCAATGAGGTAACCTTATGAAAGACTCAAACTGGGCAATTTTGATAGACTCTCTTAGCCATAATGGAATCACCAATAAGAGTATAGACCAAAAAAGGCTCTAATAAAATTTAGGACTAATAATGAATTTCATAGAAATATAAGGAGAAACAAATGATAGAATAGAATCCATATCTAACAATGCATAAACATCATATTCAAATACTTTAAACATACCTGTCACAACATCTAGCAAATGCTCTAACTCCTGATGAATCTGAATAGAATAAAATTTGTTTTGGCATTGACCACCACCCAAAGTAGTACCACATTGATCCAAACAACATTTATCCCATGTCTAAGTCTAGGGTCTAGTACCACTCCTACACTAGTTCACTTGATGACCTAGCTTTCTACACCTATAGCATACATTTGATCTCGCTAAGCATTTTCTCTTATGAAACCTTCTACGCTTCTTGTATAGAGGTATAACTTTACCACTTGAGCTCTTTCTTGTACCTTAGTATTAGGCACCTTGTCTTTATCAAACTTTGGAGCTGGTGTGTTTGATGAATCTTGGACGAAATACTTTTGATGAAACCGAAGACAACAACCATTCCCAGACTTGCCCTAAGAGTAATTCCCAATATCAGTTCGAGACCTCTTGGATTTTCTCCTAGATATCTCCTTCAACTTTTCCTCTTCTATTTTCTCGGCATGTGTCATAAGCCTCTAAATGTCCATATCTTTGATAAAAATAGCCGTTTTATATTCTTTGACCATCAAATCGGACACACCTCAAAAATACTTGCTTATGCAAGCCTTTGGATCAGCAACCATGATAGGAGCATATTTTGACAACTTAGTGAACTTGAGAGAATAATTCCTCACACTCATGTTACCTTGGCGAAAATAGATGGATTTTTTTTCTTTAGCTTCCCTCAACTCTAAAGAAAAGAATAGGTCAAGAAAAGCATCCTTGAATTCCTCCAAATCGATGGATCCATCATCTCTTCCTCTTTTATCTTTCCATTTCTCTTACCAAACTTGTGTCACTCCCTTGATTTGATAAGCCGCTAAGTTTGCCTTCTCCACCGGGATAACACCTTCAACAATCTTAGTAATGCCTTTGATGAATTCTCTTAGATCCTCATCCACTTTAGAACCATGGAATTCAAGAGGGTCCATCCTAGTAAAGTCACGAACTCGGCTAGCCATCGTACCCATATTTAGGTTTATAGGATCTACAACTTTCCTATTTGCTTAAGCAATTGCGGCTTGGGCAGAACTTGAAATATGGCCGAAAACTCCACATGAGAGACTAGATCATTCAAAGGGATGTTTGGATCTTGTTGCTTCTCCTCAACATTACTTCTGAAGGGTTTCCTTCATGGAGGAATATTTCTGAAATCACAAAGAGAAAGCGTTAGAGGAGGAATCCTTAGTGTTTAACTCTATCGCACGATAAGATCAGGAAATAAGTAAAGTATTTTCCCCTAAAATTCCTCATAGCCTCCTATTCATAGATGTGGCGTACTTCAAACTGATGAACAAGACTCTACTCGACACGGCATGTTAGACTCCCTAGGATACTTTAAACCTTGTGCTCTAATACCAGGTTTGTCATGACCCAAGCTAGGCCCTAGGTGCGACACAATGATTAGAATCCCAAGGGACCCCAACCAAGATTCTTAGCATATCATTCATGAGCATACATAAGGTAAGTAAATTTATAATCTAAGACATAAATGAAAAATCTCAACTCAAAATAAAAAGGCAACACAGACTCCATGACATCTAACATGCCTCTACTAAACTAGATGGGGGCATAAGACAAGCTCCTAGCTTTCTCAGACTTGATATAATTGTCATAAGAATGATAAAAAAGATAAAATTCTTGTCCTCGAAGCATGAGAAATCACCATATATGAGAAAAGTAAAGATCAACTCTAGCTACGAGTGGGAGGTGCAAAATGATCGTCCAACCCGATTTATTCCCACATACCTTAAGCTTTAGAATACCAAACTTGTTCTTGACTTAAAAAATTGACCTTGATTTCCTCTTTGAATTTCTTTAGGAAGAAGAAGACTCTTGAGATAAAACTTTAGAGAAGATTTTGGGATTTGAGTGTTAGGGTGAGAATCAGAGGGTTAGGAGGGCTTAGGTTAGTTAATAGGATATTATAAACCTTTAAAAATCATCCACATTTATTAAAATTACCATAAAGAAAAGACAAAAACACCCCTAACTTAATTGAATTTGAGATCCTGTATAGAAGGCCCACCACAGCCCATGAAGCTCACCATGAGTCATGGTGATGATCGTGGAGGGGGACTTGAGAACTTAGGCTGAGAGGTCTTGAGGGGTTTGTTTCATGGTTTCTAGTGAGAACCACAAGCCGTGAAGCCCTCCGTGGTCCTTTTCCCAATTTTCCATTCACCAGTGCATTTGCACAATTGCTTGCGTAGGATTCTCCCCTCTCTATTGTTTTCAAGATTTGAGCAGCTTAGGAGGGTATTTAGAGCATTCCTTATCACTTTACAATTAAATAATAGGATGAAAAATATAAAATTCCCTGTCCTGAGACTACTGTCTCGTCAGCTTCTCTATAGAGGCTGACAGACCACTATAGTGGCGTATAGAAGGAAAATTCTATCTATGGTTGGATGATGTTAGCTCAGATTATTCCAAATTTTAAAGTTTTCATTGTGTCATCCCAATAATAAATTGATAACGTATTGCAAAAAATGTGGGGTTCCATACTAGGTGCCCTTTTAAATAATGATCAATAGGTCATTACAAAAAATACCAATTTATTCATCATTTATCACCAAATGATTAAGATGGAAGGAAAGAAAAGGTGATCATGGAATACTATTGCCAAGTTGACAATTTAACAGGAGATTGTAAAACATTACACATAGAAAGGGAATTTACCACCTCTCAAGTGCCCAAATATATCAGGACCTTTCAAGGGGGTTTAAACAAATAAAGCAACAAAAATTTTCCCCACCCACCTACCTAGAACCTGCTATAAAGGGAATATTCTCTCTATAGCAATGCCACTATAGCGGTGGTACTGCCGCTATAGAAGTGGACGGCAAACATAAGGGGAGATGAATGGGTTCCTGATGAGTCGGGAATTTTGAATCAGTTAGGACTTTTTATTTAACAGAATAATTTTCTCTATGCTTATATTGTGTCCAACTGACGTTAAAGTGTTGATTCGCAGATATAAATGATTAAGGACATAGAAAAGGCACTACATTGCAAAAAAGAGCCAAAAAGTTAGAAAATAGTGAAAAAGAAAGGCTGGTACTCCAAAGAGATACTTGGAGACTCTCCAAGTTGGTCCCCTGATCGCCCAAGAGTCCTGAAATATGGGCAACCATTAAAATAAGGTTGGCAAGCCATAAAGTCTTAATGATAACTCACCGAAGTGAAAGGCGAGTGTAGTTTTGCTCGCAGAAGAATACTGAAAAAATCTGCTTAGAGAACAGGGAAAAACAAATAGAGAAAAATGAAGACAGTGACACGCCAACAAGGAAGCGAGCTTGCCAAAATATCCTGATATTTCTGATCAGAAACAAGGGCAAAAAGGAGAGTCTGTGCTCCAAATAGCGACTCACCAACCTTGTATATAAGATCCTTCAAGCTTATCGAAATAGATCCTGAGTGTTGAAGAGTTGGAGCAACTGAAAAGCGAGAAGACCTTCCCCTTAGCGAGTCTTTCAACCATTCGGTGAGCACGACTAATGTCACCAAAGTGGTTCCGAAGTGAGTTTTTGCCACATTTTGGAGAAGGCATAAACAACCTAGAAGAAAGTAAAATTGGCATCTTTACCCTACTCTGAATTCTGAGAAAAGAACCTTATAACTCGTTGGGGTTTTGAACTTAGTGTTTTGGTGGAATTTGGGATTTTTTCAGTAGTTACTTGAAATTGAAGTATAATTTAGCTGAAACTAATGAGAGCCAACTGTCTCGATATAATTCTCTTTAATTTTGTAATGTTTATCTAAAACCCCTGCCTTCTGGAGGGGGGGTGTTAATGTAGTTTAATTTTAGTTTTGAACTTATATTTTATGTATTAGTTCAATAGTTTTGAACTTGGATTTTATGTTGGGGTTTTGAACTTTGTGTTTTGGTGGAATTTTGGATTTTTTTATTAGGTACTTGAAATGAAAGTGTAATTCAGCTGAAACTAATGAGACACAACTATCTCGGTATAATTCTCTTTAATTTTGTAATGTATAGCTAAAACCCCTGCCTTCTGGGAGGGGGGATGCTAATGTAATTTAATTTTAGTTTTGAACTTGGATTTTATGTATTAGCTCAATAGTTTGTTAATTTGAAATGAGTTTTATTAATTCAACAAGTTTTAACTTATGAATTAAGGTTGCAAACTTAGTTCTTTTTTTATCTCCATATTTTCTTGAGAGGGCTATATGTAGTGGGTAAATTAATGAATATCCATCGATGTATGTCAAATTCTGAATTTCTCTCTCTCGAGAAAATTGTGCTAAGGTTTGGGTTGATTTGTACTAGTACCCACGTGTAGGTTTCAGAGAGCTATCATGGAAAGTCGATTAGTGATTGAAAAATGCATGTCGAATATTTGTTTAATCTAGCCTTCTCATTGATAATTAAATATATTGAGTTATACTTTTACTATTGTTCGAACTATGATTCCAACTATGCTCCTCCCCTAGAAGTCCCTTCTCTAGTTGTTCAAGCTCCATGATCATTGTCCTTGTTAATGATAGATGACTAAACTCTCTTTATTGATAATTGAAATTTACAGATTTACATTTATGTTACATTTTCTTTATTTTGACTCTAGAAGAAGTTAGAACTCTTTCATACTTCATATTTGAATTCTTTTCAATACCGTTGCTTGTGGGATTCAACCCCGACCTTAGACGTTGGGTTTATAATTTCTTACAATCATCTATACCTTGAATCATAAGAGGTATATTTGAGCATTATCAAAAATGACGCCGTTGCCAAGGAATGATAATTAGAAAGGACATCAGATAGTCTCATTCAAACAAACAAATATAGGTAATGGATCACTCATGATATATATCTTAACTCAAACGTCCATTTCAAGTGCATATCCTATTTTTACACAACATGGTTATAAAAATCCATGAGAAGCGACTGGGCGTATTGTATGCCAATTGAGATTTTGCTAATAAGTCCATGGAAATTGAGGTTCCACAAGCGATACTTCTTGATATTGTATTTGAAGTAGTTGTTCGAATTCCTTATGATATGCAACTGAAACAGGTTATTGTTAATGGTAAGAAAGGGGTGTTTAACATGGGGGCTGATCTTAATTTACCGGAGAGGTTTGAATTATCTCCTCCCGATCGTATTTCTCCCGAGATAAAAGAAAAGATTGGCAAGTAGTTCCTTTATTAAAGTTTGTTCATGATCTAGTTTGATTGTAGTAGAACTCCCTTACTATTGTTTTCTTATTTTTATTCTTATTTGGTGGAATATATGAGTATTCACGGGAGTAATGCTGCTAGTTTACATGGAAAAAATAACGTCATAGAAAACTAAATAATGTCAATGTTGACCAAATAGGTAGTTTTGGTGCCATCAGGTTACCCCTAACTGTGGGTAATGCGATCTTTCATGTGAGTGGAATAATGTTTTAGTCGCTACAAATGAAATGCTTCTTCGGGGAACTTCTCATAAGGACCCTCATGATGACATATGAAATTTCTTGGATGTCTATAGTCAATTCTCCTTCAAGAATATCTCTCAAGAGTACTATTAAGGTTGTTTCCCTTTTATCTAATGGGGGAATCAAAGAAATGATTGGCCGAGCTACCTAGGGACTCAATTACATGTTGGGAGGAGCTAAGAAATTCATTCTATGAAAGATTTTTCCCTCCCTCAAAGATGTTGAAATGGAGGGACAACATTCAAAACTTCAAGCGAGTTGATGGTGAGCGATGTACTACTCATAGGTTGAGGTTCCAAAAGTTTCTCCTACAATGTCCTACTCATAGATTACCGGATAATGTGCTACTGCAATATTTCTATCGTAGTCTTGATAACGTGAATAAAGGATTAGCTGATCAACTTATTCGAGGTGGGATTATGTGTCAATTATTTTCTATGACATTGATATTGCATGATGAGATAATTAATTTAAATTATGCATCGCACACAAGAGAAGATCACATGTCTCCTCTCAATGTTGGGCTGACCAAAGAACAACTGGAGAAGAATCATGAATGTGATGAAACTATGGCAAAGATGCTGAACCAAATTGACTTGTTGTTTAAACATATCATGGGTGGTGGTTATAAGTCCGTGAATACGGTAGGTGCTAATAGTGGGTTAAGCCCGGATGATGCTAAGTTTGATGCAATGTATAATGAACAGGTCTAATTTTAAGTAAACCAAGTGGGAGGTTCTCGTTCGAGCTATCCAAGGTCGAATGGAAATCAAGGTTGGAACAAAGATCATGAAGGTGATTGGAGAGAAAGGGAAAGAGATTGGTGTTATAGAGGCACTGACTAGAGAGAAATAGATGGTGATAGAGATTGTTATGTGCCTCCTCACAACCGTTCAAAGCCTATAGAACCTAGTGCAGACCTCAAAAGCTTTCGAACATAAGATATGCTTGTCCACATCCTAAATAAAGTAGAGGTATCAGATAAAGTACTCAAGAAGATGATGATTGATTTCTTCTCTTTGAACCAAAAGGTGGACTGTCATTCGATTTCTATCATGCAACTTAAGGCACAAATGGGTAAAATTTCTTCTCACTTGAATCCTAGACCAAAGAGGGGTCTCCTAGTGATACTGTGAAAAATCCAAAGAACAACAATGCACAATGTATGGTAATCTTGATCCAGAGTGGCAAGGTTGTCGGAAATGATGCACTTGATGATGAAGTGTCCAGCTCAAGCAAAGGGAAAGCTACTATTTTCGAAAAGTGATGAGCTGGCCGAAGAGTTGAATAATGAAGCTTCCAATAAGGTGGATGACACATCAAAGATTATTGATTCTGGTGGGGTTAAAAAGTCTAATGTGGGAGTTGCTCTTCCCGTGGAAACTAAAAAGTTGCTTCCGAAGGATAATCCACCATTCCCTCAATGATTGAAGAACAAAGATAAAATATGTGAAATTCCATAAGTTTCTTTCGTCTTCAAAACCCTTTCTATCAATCTCCCCTTGGTAGAGACATTGATAGAGATGCCAGTTATGCAAAATTTATGAAGTAGTTGGTGACTAAAAAGAGGATCATGGATTTATAAACTATTGAGTTATGTCATAGTTGTAGTGCTATTATATCGAGCAATGTGGTCATAAAGAAAGATGATTTGAGTGCATTTACTATTTCTTGCACTATTATTCTGTACCAATTTACTAAAGCATTATGTGATTTGGGGGCGAGCATTAATTTGATGCCCTATTCTATCTTCAAGCAACTTGATTTAGGTGAGCCTAAACCAACTACGATGCATCTTCTTATGGACGACTACTCTATCAAGCATTTTATCAGCATCATCTACGATATTTTGGTAATGGTAGATAAGTTTATTTCCCATCCAATTTTGTAATTCTTGATTGTGAGATTGATGTTGAGGTTCCTATTATTCTTCGTAGGCCATTTTTGTCTACCGGTAGAGTTCTTGTTGATGTTAAAAATGGTGAGTTGAAATTTTGGGTAAATGGTGAGGAAGTCACATTCAATATTTGTAAATTGACGAAGCAACCAAATAACCTCCATGCGATATTAGTCATTGATATGATTGATGATGTAGTTGTAAGTGTGAATGAAATTTCAAGTGTGGCTGAATCATTGGCTACTGTGTTATTGAACTTTTATGAGGAAGAAATCCACGTTTACGATGAGGTTGTGGCTGCTATTTTGGGTCTTGGGACCTATTCCAAGAATCCCATAAATCTTGATATTAATTTAAAAAATAGAGAGACTCCACCCACAAAGCCATCCATCGATGAACTACCAAAGCTAAAATTTAAGGTTCTCCCTTCCCATCTTTGTTATGTGTTTTTGGGATCAAATAACACTTTGCCTGTGATTATTGCTGCAAATTTTCTTGAATGACAAATGCAAGCGCTTGTTAGTGTGTTGAAAAGGTTTGTCAAAGTTATTGGGTGGATGATTGCCAATATTGTGGGGATTTCTCTCGGCATTTGCACCCACACAATTCAATTGGCTAGTTATTGCAAGCTAAGTATTGAGCATCAAAGGAGGTTGAATCCTCCAATGTAAGAAGTTATTGAGAAATATATTATTAAGTGGCTTGATGCAGGTGTCGTCTATCTTATTATGGATAGAAAATGGGTAAGTCCCATTCAATGTGTTCCAAAGAAAGATGGTATGACAGTTGTCCCTAATGAGAAGAATGAATTAGTGTCTATGACACCAGTATTTGGGTGGAGAGTATGTATGGATTACCATAAGTTGAATTCTTGGATTGAAAATGATCATTTTCCTATAATTTTTATTGTTCAAATTCTTGATAGACTTGTGGAAGACCAAGAAAATACAATTTTTACTTATCCTTATGGCACTTTCACATACAAGTGTATGCATGTTAGTTTGTTTAATTCTCCTATGACATTTTAAAGGTGTATGCTGTTATTTTTTCTTACATGGTGAAGGAAATAATGGAAGTTTTTATGGATAAATTCTCGATTGTGGGAGACACATTCGAAGCTTGCTTTGAACATCTTGAGAGAGTGTTTCAAAGATGTCAAAATGAATCTTCTTCTCAATTGGGATAAATGTCACTTTATGGTGAAAGAAGGTATTGTATTGGGATGTTAAATTTTGGGGAATGATAGTCAGGTTGATCAAGCAAAGGTTGAGGTTATTGCACATTTACCTCCTCCCATTTCAGTCAAAGGTGTGCAAGCTTCTTAGGCCACGCAGGTTTCTATAGGTGATTTATAAAGGATTTCTTTAAGGTGGCATACCATCTTTACAAGTTACTTGAAAAGGAGAGTGTGTTCAAATTTGATAAAGCTTGTGTCAAAGCATTTTTGTGTCCTAAGGAGAAGCTCATTTTAGATCCTATCATTGTTTCTCCATTTTGGAGTATTCATTTTGAGCTACTGTATGATGCAAGAGGCATAGCATTAGGGACCATGCTTGGCCAGCGAAAGGGCAACTTGTTTTAGGCGGTCTATTATGCAAGCAATACCTTAAATATGGCTCAAAAGAACTGCACTGTCACCAAGCAAGAATTGTTAGCCATTGTATATGGCTTTGAGAAGTTTAGAGCCTATCTTTTGAGGACTAAGGTGGTGGTACACACCAATTATTCTTCTATATGCTATGTGATATCTAAGAAGGATGCAAAGACGCGCTTGATTAAATGAGTGTTGTTATTGCAGGAATTCGATTTTGAAGTGAAGGATTGAAAGGGTTGTGAGAAACAAGTATCAGACCACTTTTTCAGGCTTGAATCCAATTTGTTGTGTCTGGTGAAAGAGATATCTAAGAGGCTTTTCCTGATGAGTCAATGATGGTTGTGTCTAGTGTTACTCCACCATGGTGTGTTGATTTTGCCAATTAAATAATCGGTGGGATTCTTCCCAAAGAGACAAACTTCTATCAATAAAAGAGATTTCTTTTTGATGCTACGAAGTACTTTTGGGATGAACTTTATATATTTCGAGAGTGCACTGATCATATGATTAGGATGTGTATTTTGGAAGTTGAGGTAGATGCTACTCTTGATGGTTGCCACGCATCACCCGATTGGTGGGCTTCATAGTAGAGTGCGTACAACTACTAAGGTACTACAAAGTGGCTATTATTGGCCAACATTATATCAAGATACAAATTCTCTTTTTAAGAAGTGTGAGCAATGCCAAAAGCAAGGAGGGGTGTCAAGACAACAAAATTACCTCTCACTTCTATTCTAGAGGTAGATCTATTTGATGTTTGGGGAATTGATTTTATGGCCCCTTTTGTGAATTCTTATTGTAACATATATATTGGTTGCAGTGTATTATGTTTCATAATGGGTAGAAGTAATGGCCATAGCTAACAATGAAGGGTGAAGTATAGTCCAATTCCTAAAATGGTACATATTCAAAAGGTTTTGAACTCCACGTGCAATTATTAGTGATAGTGGTTCGCATTTTTGCAACCTCATGTTTGCATCGATGTTGAGTAAATATGGAGTTAACCACAAAGTTTCCACACCCTATTACCCATAAAAAAAGTAGATAAGTTGAGGTGTCCAATCAAGAAATTAAAGAAATCTTGGCCAAGACCGCTAATGCAAATTGAATCGATAGGTACCGGAAGTTAGATGAAGCTCTTTAGGCGAACAAAAATACATTCATATAAGACCCCGAAAATTGTAAAGTCGGAAAATGGGGTTTAAGATGAAGATCACAACTTTTGGCACTAGGTTGTCCTTCATGGGTTGTGGTGCCCTTCACTGTGTGATATTTGTGATTTATTGGTTGGCTCGGGTACCAAGCCTAGCACGAGATACTATTGGTTGGATCGGGTACCATTCCTAGTACAAGTTCTACTATTGGTTGGTTTAGGTACCATGCCTGGTGCAGGTTATATTATCGGTTAGCTCGGTTGCCACGCCTAGTATAGGATACTATATAATTGACTCAAGTACCACGCCTATATATGTTTAATTTCTCTCATGTGTGTTATTTCCTTGAGTGAACCAGGTTGATCCTTGTGATGTTTTTTGTATGTTGGTCAGTTTGTTGCTAGATTATTGTGTTTAAATGTGGGGATGGTTCTATAGTGGATGAGAATTGCATTTTACAAACTATAGAAGATATCTTAGGGATCCTTTAGTGGTATGGGTTATTTGAAAGGTGATTTGGACTCAGGTATAGGTTATTGTGATGGTCTATACATGTCTAATGTGGTGGTTAGGTTATATTGATGACCAGGGGTCTTGTTCTTTGTTGAATTTCTTGAACTGTATATATCTACTAAAGTGGTCTAGGATGTATCTAATCACAGTAATCTTGGGAAGCCTTAGGATGGTTGGAATGAAATCTTTGAGTGGGGTACTTGTGGTAATCGGCACAATGGGTTAGGCTTAGGAAGCCATAAGTTGGAAAATATGGTAGGATTGAAAAGTCGTAATGTAGCATAAAGGTAGGCTTGGAAAATCCTTAGAGTGATAAGAGGGTCGAGTATTTAATGGTAGAGTTGGTAGTGAAATGAGGTGGGAAGATGGGATCCAAGTGTACTAGTTATGACATTACTACCTGGGATGGGATGGTATGAGCAAGTGGATAAAGACTTGGGTGGTATAACTTTCATAATACATCTCTTCTCAAATATTTGCATGAGATTATATGGTGGATTTGGGTTGTCGATGATGCCTACCGGTACGTGTTATTTGTACTGATACAAAACTCTTAATATGTCACTTGGCATAGTTTGATTACAGGGTCAGTGATGTTTCTTAGGTGAAGACGGTGATGATCTCCGACAACTTTTGCTCCTTTCTACTTTTATGATATTTCTGATTCTTGAAAGTTCTTGTACCTATTTAGACTAGTTCCTGGGGAGGGATTTTACGGTACTAGTTCTGGTTGTATTTTCAAGTTTTATATTGAAAGTAAGGTTGAAAATTTTATGTTATTATTTTATAGTATTTTAGCATATTTTGTTTTTCTTCTACATACGTATTTTAAATTAGGTGGTAGGGGTTGTTCTATCTGGTGTTAGAGTAGGTGTTTGCACAGCTTGGTATTTGGATCATGAAATATTTATTTAATGATTTAATTCTATAATTTATGTTGTGAATTAACCTATAATATATGAAATCTCATATGCATTGATATTTGTGGTATATACGGATTTATTGGTAAGTGCAATTTTTGGCTAAGGGAAGTTGCATCTCTTGGCCATTTCATGTTTGGTAATGAGATTAAAGTAGATCCAAAGAAAATGGAGGCATTTAAGAATTGGCCTAGACCATTATTCTCTTCGGAAATTTGAAGTTTCTTGGGTCTAACCAGGTACTATAGAAGATTTTTTGAAGGATTTTTCTCTATTGCTTCAACTTTGAATAAGTTGACCCAAAAGAAGGTGAAATTTCAATGATCGGACGAATGTGAAAAGAGCTTCCAAATATTGAAGGATCGTCTTACGTCGGCTCCTATTCCTATATTGCTAGAAGATTCGGATGGGCTTGTGGTTTATTGTGATGCCTCATGTGTTGGTTTGGGTTGTGTCTTAATGCAAAATTTTAAGGTGATAGCCTATGCTTCTAGGCAGCTTATGGTGCATGAAACAAACTATCCAACCCATGATCTTAAAATTGCACAGGTTGTGTTTGCTTTTAAAATATGGCATCACTATCTTTATAGGGTGCATGTAGATGTGTTCATTGACCATAAAAGTTTGCAATATGTGTTTATCCAAAGGGACTTGAACCTTTGACAAAGGAGGTGGCTTGAACTCCTAAAAGACTATGACTTGAGTGCATTGTACCATCTGGGTAAGGCCAACGTTATAGTCGATGCTCTTAGTCGATTGTCCATGAGTAGTGTTGCATATTTTGGGGAAGGTAAGAAGGAGTGGGTCAAAGATGTTCATAGATTTGCACACTTAAATGTGTGTTTAGTTAACTCTAATAATGGAATCATCTCTTGTGGTAGATCTTAAGTCCAAATAAGACAATGATCCGGTGTTGGTCGAATTGGAGAAGTCGGTTGCCGAAAAAGCCGTTGAGTCTTTCTCCCAAGGGGGAGATGGGGTACTATAATACTAATGTCATTTGTGTGTTCCTAAATTTGATGGATTACGAGAGTTGATATTGAATGAGCCCATATTTCACGATATTCGATTCATCCAAAATCCACCAAGATATATGTAATTTGAGGGAAGTGTATTGGTGGAATGGTAGGAAAAAGTACATAGCGGAGTTTATGGCTAAGTGTCCTAATTGTCAACAAGTTAAAGTTGAGCACCAAAAACCGAGAGGCTTAGCTGAAGACATAGAGATACCTACTTGGAAGTGGGAAGATGTCAATATGGACTTTGTAATGGGTTGCCTCATACTAGAAGACAACATGATTCCATTTGGGTTGTTGTAGATTGGATGACTAAGTTATCTCATTTTCTACCGGTTAAGACTTCATATGGTGCCGAAGACTATGTTAAGTTGTACATTCATGAACTTGTGAAACTCCATGATGTTCCTTTGTTGATTATATCGAATAGAGGTACTTAATTCACTTCACATTTTTGGAAGTCATTCCAAAAGGGTCTTGGAGCTAAGTACTGCTTTTCAACCTCAAAGCGAGGGACAAGCCAAAAGAACGATTCAAACTTTGGAGGATATGTTAAAAGAATGTGTGATTGATCTTAAAGGAATTTGGGATGAATATTTTCCATTGATTGAGTTTGCCTACAATAATAGTTATCACTCTAACATTCAAATGGCCCCTTTTGAAGCCTTTTATGGGAGAAGATGTAGTTCTCCGGTGGGATGGTTTGAAGTGGGTGAAGTGGTATTGATTGGCCCAGATTTGGTAGTTGATGCAATGGAAAAAGTAAGGTTGATAAGAGAAATATTGAAGACATCTAAGAGCCATTAAAAGTCCTATTCGGGCACCAGGAGGAGAGAGCTTGAATTTGATGTGGATTATTGGGTGTATTTGAAGGTTTCTCCTATAAAAGGTGTAACATGATTTGGGAAGAAAGGGAAGTTGATTCCTAGATATGTAGGACCCTACAGAATATTGAAATGTGTTGGTAAAGTGGCATATGAGTTAGATTTGCCATTTGAGTTGGTTATGTTTCATCCGATATTTCATGTAAAATTGTTGAGAAAATTTGTGGGTGATTCAAACTCCATTGTGCCTTTTGAAATTGTGCACGTTGAAGAAAATTTGACTTATGAAGAGGTTCCAGTGGAAATCTTAGACTGGCAAGTGAAGAGGCTAAGGAATAAAGATGTTGCGTCCGTCAAAGTGTTGTGGAGAAATCAACAAATAGAAAGTGTTACATGGGAAACAGAAGCAGACATAATAAAACGTTATCCGTATCTCTTTCCTTTCACTCAAGCCTAAAGGTATTAAGTTGATTCATAATAGAAATTGATTAAACTCCTACCTATTCAGTCTCTCCTATATCATTCATATACATGCATGTCGTGTAAGTGATTTTTAAAACCATGTTTTATGCTAAGTATGAAGTTTACATGTTCCATGCATTTTTAAAATGTTCCTATATTCATGTTGGGTTGCTAGTCCTCTTTCCATGTCTTTCCTATGCTAGTTGAATCTCATTGGAGGATGAATGTTCCCAAGAGGGAGATATTGTAAGACCCCGTAAGATCAAAATTCAAACTAAAGAAAATCTTTCGAAAGGATTGAAATGAACTCAATCCCACAAGTCAGTCTATGACTCGTATAGGTTGTAACGGGTCCTAAACTTGACTCGTAGAGGTAAAGTAAGACTTTGGAAACTTAGCTAAGGAAGGATTTGGGTTGATGAGTTCATTCATGACCCATAGAGGAAATGACAATTCATAGAAATGAAGCGTCATGGCAAAGTAAGATGACCCACAGATGTCATCCTCAGGACATTGTCTACGACTCAACAGGATGAGTCATAGAGAAGCTCATAACTCATAGAAATGAGTCATATGAAAACTTTAGAGACTCTTCAACTTGAAGGTTATTCATACCTACAAGACGGATCACTTCGATGAACCATAAACCCAATGATAAGCCGTAAAGAAGACAAGTAACAAAAGTTCAGAGACTCGATTTTCAAGTTTTTCTTAGGACCTATAGGACGAGTCGTAATGACGACTCATCACCATGTCTACAACCCATAAACTCAAGTCGTGGAGTTTCCCGATTGGAATTTTAATGAGGGATAGGTTGGTATTTTTCCTACTTTATAATAATGTATGTGGACATTTATAAGAACTAGATTCATTACGAATTGGATCCTAAATACTCCTAAACTCTTTATTTTCCCTCATTAATTCCCTAAAATATTATAACTTGTCTCCCAAGGTTCTTCAAGAGTTCATCAAGTTTCCATTAGGGTTTCTTCAAGATCAAATCACCTTTCTCAAATTCAAGTCTAATTTCAATCAAGTTAAGTGTGGATTGATTCATGAGATCCTTCCACTCATGGAGTCCAAGGTTAAATCTCATGAAATCTCATTACTTTTGAACTTCAATTTTGATGAATTGTGTTGGTTCTTTTAATTTCATTTTAAATCATTATTTATAATCATTATAAGTATGTTTCTATGTAAATTACATGATTTCAAATTGAATTATGAAAGCCCATGCTTGAAGCTATTTCCTATGATGAATTACATGCATTATGTTCGTGGACTTCAATGTTTTCAAAGTATTCTTATGGTTTTCGATCAAATTGATTATGTATATATGTTTTACTCTAAATTCAAGTATGAATTATGATCATGATTTATAAGTATGTTCAAGTTATGATTCTCATGAAGATAGGTGACTTAGGGCCCTACGTGGTGACCTAGGACCTAATGATATAGATTCTGCAAATATAATTTATAATAATAGAAGGCCAATACCTACATTGCAACTATGTTATGAAATGAGATACTCTATGATTTTCAAACCTATGATCATGACTATGATATGTGTTCATTATGATTTCTATGCTATGTATGCATTCTTTAGGATGTGACTTAGCACCGAGTGGAATTTATGTGGGGGCCCTACCAAAGCCTTAGTAGCAGCCTTATGTCTCTTAAACTACGTGCCACCATAGGTTGCCTTCATGGCTTAGCTAGTGGATCCACATATAGCGTATATACATCACCCGCCTAGCGGGGTAGAATCTACCTTGGCAAGTAGATTCCTATTTATTCGAGTGTAGGGTTAACATTGGGATTCCATGTTATAGTTCTCATGGTCTTATTGTCGGTTATGGTTCCTATCCTACATATGTATGATACCTTATGTATTTTTACGATCTCAACTATGCTTTTCAAATGCTTTAATCATCATGATTCTCTCATGTCCTTACTTGTCTCATCTTGTTATGTATTTACTTGATCATTGCATCTCATTATTTACGTTGCATGTCGTGGCCTCATACTTAGTACATTCAAAGTACTAACGCATATTGTTTTCTACATTGTCTCAAAATGTAAGGATTGAGGTTGAGGATCACTTTCCCCCTCGTGGCTAGTGAGCTTTCTATCGGCGAAGTCTTGGTGAGTCATATCGGGGGCAAGTTATGAGTTGTTGTTCTTATTTTCAAAGACTCTCGTTATGTTTCACTTTGAGGGTGAACTAGGGACATGTCTTAGCCCCCGTCCACATTTATGATTAGAGGCATTGTCAGACAATTATGAAGAGTCTTATGTAGTCAGATCATATTTCCCTTACGTTTTATGTCAGACTCTTTTCTATGATGTTTACATAATTACTTTACCTTATGTATGCTTATATTATGAACAAGAGGCTTGGTTGGATCCCTTTGGGGTTTCGATCACCGTATTACAACTAGGACCTAGGTCGGGTCATGAAAAAAGTCCATAACACAGGCCCACAATATATCCTTAAGAACTTGAATAGTGCGCTCCAACTAACCATCACTCTGCGGGTGAAAATTTATGCTAAGGTCGACACCGATGCCCAACTTCTCCTGAAAAGTCCTCCAATAGTTGGATATAAACTTTGAGCCCCAGTCTAAAATGATAGAAACAGGCACACCATAAAGACGAACCATCTCCCAAATATAGATATTGTCCAACCGCTTAGCACTATAGAAAGTATGAACCAGGAGAAAGTATGTTGACTTGGTCAATCGATCAACGACAACCCAAATACTATCAAGACCTATGGAAATGCAAGTAAACCCAATAATAAAGTCCATAGTGATACACTCCCATTTCATCTCCAAAATGGATAATCTCTGAAACTCCCACCAGGCTTCAAATGCTCGGGCTTCACATACTGACAATTTAAACAACTAGACACATAGTCTTCAATGTCTCTCCTCCTGCCGCTACACCAATAATGCTTCCTAAAGTCAATATATATCTTAGCAATGGCTAGATGGAAAGAGTACCTAGAATCATAGGCATCACTAAGGATGTATCAAGCCCTCAACTCTTGGAACATATAAGGGACCACCAAAGCTCAATACCCTATTTGAATATGAGGTAGCCTGACTCGAGCCACCTCCCAAAACTCGATCTTGAAAGGATACAAACTCTTTATCCTCAAATTGTCGACCATAAATCTAATCTAATAGAGATGATTGAGCTCATATATATAGCACATGCCCAGAATTGGAAATATCAAATCTAATCATCCGGTTGGCTAGGACTGGATGTCCAAAGGCAAAGGTCACTCCAAAATAGATGGAAGGCTAGACTACCCATACTCACCTCCTTCCAACTCAAGGTATCGACAACCACATTCGGCTTGCCTAAATGATAGAGAATAGAGAGGTCGTAGTCTTTTAGGAGCTCAATCCAATGGCGTTTCCTCGAATAAAGATCATGTTGACTCATAATATACTAAAGGATCATGTGATCAGTGTAGATCTTACAATGAAATCCATACATATAGTGCCTCCAAATTTTAAATGGGAAAACTACCGCCGCCAACTCCAAGTCATGAGTGGGGTAGTTTTACTCATTCAGCTTAAGCTGCCTCGATGCATAAGTTATAATTGGGCCCCGCTGTATCAACACACAACCCAAACCAATGATGGATGCATCATAATATACCTTGAAACCCTAGCCTTCAATTGGAAGAGTCAATATAGGAGCGGTGGTAAGCAACTCTTTGAGCCTCAGAAATCTCCTCTCACACTCATTCGACCACTCAAAGGGGACATCCTGGCGAGTCAACTAATCTAAGGGTGTTACTTTAGTAGAAAAGCCCTCAACAAAATACCTATAGTACCCTGCCAATCAGATGAAGCTACGAATCTCCGTCGTGGGACTAGCCCAATCACGAATAGCCTCAATCTTCACCAGATCTACCATAATTCCATCCTTGGACACCACGTGCCCCAAACATTCTATAGACTCAAGCAAAAACTTACACTTTGATAACTTGGCATAAAGTCATTGATCTCTCAAATTATGGAGCACTATCCTTAAATGTTGCTTATACTCACTCTAGCTCCACGAGTATACTAATATATCATCGATGAATACTATGATCAAAGAATCAAGGTATAGCATGAATACATAAGTCATCAAGTCATAAAGACGGTAGGGGTATTAGTCAAACTAAAAGGCATCACTATGAACTCATAATAGTCGAAATGCATCCTAAATGCGGTCTTAGGGATATCTGTTGCCCTAATCCTTGGCAAACCTGGGGACACCCTTAAGCTAGTCAACTAAATCATTAATATGAGGCATGGGATATGACTCTTTATCATCACCTTTTCAACTGCCTATAATCAACACACATTCGTATAATGTCATCCTTCTTCTTCACAAACAGGACTGTGGTACCCCAAGATGATACACTAGGTCAAAAGAGTCCCTTACCTAAGAGATCCTAAAGATGAACACTAAGTTCCTTGAGCTCTCCGGAGGCTATACGATATGGTGGGATAGAAATATGATGGGTGCTCCACTCCAAGTCAATGAAAAAATCAATATCATGATTTGGGGTGAAGGTTAGGCAGGTCTGAAAGAAACACATTTGTATACTCTCAAAATATAGGTACTGAATCAACTATAGGGTCCTCCTTACTAACATCTATAACATAATCCAAATAAGCCAAGAACCCGCAAGCCACTAATTTCCAAGCTAGAAAAAAAAAAGAGAACCCCAACCAGCATGCGATTACAAGAACCCTACCATACCACTAGCGGAATACCAGGCATGGCTAAGGTAATAGTCTTGGCGTAGCAATCCAAGACCGCTTGGTCAGGGGATATTTGGTCCATGCCCAGAATTATGTCAAAATACAGCATATCAAGTAAAATAAGATCATCCTAAGTGTCCTACCCATGAATAATTATCAAACAGGATCTAAAAACATAATCCACTACTAAAGAATCACCTAAGGGGCTTGAAACACACAATGGCACTACTAAGGTCTCCGAAATCATACTCAACCAGGGAGCGCAATATACATATACATAATAATAGGTGGAGCCTGGATCAAATAAAGTTGAGGCGAGTCAATGGAATAAAAGAACCATACCTGCAATCACATCATCCAATGCCTCGGCCTTTACTCTAGCTGGATCAGCAAAGAAGTGGCGCTGGGTAACTCTACCTCATGCATCAACTCAGCCACCTGACCTTCCTCCCTAGGGACCTCCCTATAAACCATGATGACTACCCCATTGATGTTGAACCTAGCCTCCGCCTCTAACTAGAGGTGTTGTTGCTGGTGCAAACCTAGTTTCTTATGGAGCTGGTGTGGCTGACTTGTGGAGAGGACACTTTTTGGACCAGTGATTGAGCTTCCTACAGTCAAACATCCTTGTGGTGCTATACTCTCAATAGTATGTCGGCTACCCAGCCTATAGAACCCAACTGAACACCACCTCAACCCTGACTCAGACCAGCAGTAGAGTCATCTTGACCTGGTTACCCTCTGAAGCATGAAGCAAATCCTAGAATGGGAGATAGGACTAACTCTATAGGAACCTCTAGCAGGTCCTATCATATGAGTCCTTGGTCCTAAATTAGGACCCTCTGTGGGTGTTATCCTATCTTTCCCTCTTGACGTTACCTCTTTGGGTCTCGTGATGGAAATTCTCAACCATACGAAAGTGGTCCACAACATCTAAGAGGAGCATCCTGCTAAAACATGGATTTAGACTTAATACGCAGCTGCAACCTCAAACCTCTGATAAAACACCAAACTCTCTCCTTCTCAATAAGTAAAATCATAGTGGCATATCGGGAGAGCTCATGGAATCTAGCCTCATACTCTAACACGGTCATGGAGCACTGCTCCAACTATGAGAATTGATCATGGAGATGATCTTTTCCACTCCTTAGATGAACTGGGCTAAGAAGGCCTCCAAAAACTCTGACCACAACACAGGCAGAGACCCAGCTGGCCTGGTCTCTAAATATAAATGCCATCATAGTCTGGTCGGCTCATCTAACTAATATATGGTAAAGCCGGCTCCTTGTGACTCCACCAATCCCAAAGCATATAGCTACTCTCAGAAAGTAGTAAGGAACTCATAGGCATCCTACCCAAGTGCCCCAAAAAACATTGGTGGTGAAAAATGTAAAAATATCCCGAGCATCTTCTACTCTCATAAGGGCATGACACCCTCTAAATCATCAGGCTGAGCGGAAAGTGCCTGTGGTTGTGGAACCTTTGGAGCCACTGCTGCACGATGACCCTTCTATGCTTACTCGGTGGTTGCTATAGTTGGGGACTGTTGCTTTATACCTCCCAAGTTTTATCAATAGTTGGGTGATGGACACCTGGAGCTTATGGGCCATATCTAGAGTAGGTGGTGGTTGGGCAGGCCCCAGCCCCATAGGCTGGTGGTGAATTGGATCTACTTGCATCTCCACCTCCTTCTTCGAAGTATTTTCTCAATCTTGGGCAAATATTGCAGCCCTGGTATGACCTCGAGGTCAACCTCTACCCCTAACTGAGGATTTATCTGTGGGCCTAGGTAAATCACCCCTAATGTGGTACCATGCATCCGAGCCATTATGTAAAAAGAGTATAACAAGTGAGATTTCATGAAACTGATAAGACACACACTGCATGAAAGTTATACAAAAGCAAAATAATTCCTAAGGATGCCCAGTAGCCTCCTAAAAATAAGTTAAGGACGTCTCCACACAGATCTGCGGGACTCTACTAGATGTTAGCTCTGTAAAAGTGAGACCGGTGAACCTGTGGCTTTGATAACAATTTTTCACAACCCGACTACTCGAGCATGATGGAGCCTACTATAACCTACCAGTTGGCAAGCCAACCCATAACCCAGAACTACAAGTAATAGGATGTATGGTCAGGAAGCTAACATCAAACTAAAATAATAAAATAATTAATAGGAAACACAGGTGAAGAAGAGGAAGCAAGCCAAAAATATATACAAATAAAAGATCTCTCTCAAAACATGGAAGTCACATGTATAGAGCTACTAATAAAATGAGTACAAGTATCAAAAATGGACCACAGAAACAAGGCAGTCTCAAAAAGTAAAAGAAAAGCCAATATATATATAAGGAGACGTGTAAATCTAGGACATTGTGTGCACACCCTTGCCACCAAATTTGACTACAACTAGCTCGATGTCAAAGCTGGTAGCTGGTACTTGGACTTGCATCATGAAAACATATGCAGAGTGTTGTATGAGTACCAAAAAAATGGGTACCCAGTAGGCATCATAGTCCTACAGATCAAAAAAAAGCAAAAGTATTATAAAATGCGAGAATTTAAAACCACAACCAGAAACAAGAATGAGAAATCTATCTGGAATGCACACGAGTGTACTAACACAGAAAGAAAAAGAGCATAGATAACTAAATTCGACCGAGCACCCATAAATCCGGTGGGTACACTCGTGCGCAAGTTTTAATAAAATTTAGAGTAGGATCCCATTAATCCCAACATATACAAGAAAGAGTTGAAATGAAATAAGAGAATCCAAGGAAGTTTCCAAGATTTCCACAACTTTTCACAAACTTGAGTCGAACCAATCTGAATGCTTGAAACTTTATCCAAAATTGATAGGAGTTTAGCACTTGAACCTATATGAAGATGAAGGAATCAAGGACTTGAACTGAGATTTGGAGTAGCCGAGGACTTGAACCACGTATAAGTATGACCTAGGACTTGAACCAAGGTGAAAGTAGCTATGGACTTGAACCAAGTTGTAAGGAGCGGTGGATTTGAACCATGGCGGCAAATAGTGGTGGACTTGAACCACAACTATAGTACCAAGGCATGGACTTGAACAACGCCTAGTGGAGTGAATTGAAGACTTAAACCATGAATGAAGACGAATTAGTTAGAAATAGTATTAGCTACCAATCAAGTGTCATGCGGAGTACCCCCAAACTACGTGCCATTAATAAATCACTCCACCCCAAACCATATCCAATCAAAATTGATGAATAGCTTCCTAAAACCAAGAATCAGGTACATCAAAAATGATGGAAACAGGGGTGTTATGGATATAAGGTTTCCAGGAGAGGTGTTACTGCCTAGTTAAGGCCCAGACTATCAAAATCAAGTCTACAATATCAACCTACAGGAAGCTAAGTTGCTCGAAGTGACGTTAGAGAGATTTTGAAGCCCAACGGCTTCAAAAGTATGCAAGTCTATGGCAATTACTAGTATAAGCCTAGACTAAGTCTAAAAATGCCTTCAACAATAAACACAAACCATACAAAGGCACACCATAAGGTATGAACGATCAACAATAACAAATGACATACTTCAACAACCCAAAATATCCTAAATATAGCATAAGCCATGAGTTCTAGGAATTTAACATGATCGACTACCAAACCTCCCCAAATCTACACAATTCAATATACAATTACTTAATCATGCTCAGTCTAAGGAGAGGGAAGTCGTAGTCTGCCTGAAGGCTGACCGGATGTGCTCTAAATCACTTTTTCAAAGCTTTTCCCCTTTGTTCAACCTCGGAATACTATCACACTATCAACAATAGAATCACAATGTTAATACGATCATTTTGACACTAAAATTATCAAAATGACAAATCAATTTTGGTGTTAAAATAAAAATGTGGGACTTGCTTTGGTAATTCTAAAATTGACTCTATAAAAAGGTCCAATTTACCTTTCCAAACTTATGTTCCAAAATAGAACACAATTCGGAGCTCAAAACAACGAAAATAAGAACATGCAATAAATCCCAATTTTAAGCATAATGAACAATAACGGAAGCAGGTATTTGCTGAAGTTTACCTCAAACGAAGCTTCCCTGACTATCCTCGAACACTCCCTATGCATACCCATGAAGATTTTGGACACCCCAAGATTTGAATCACTCAAAATGGACTTCCACATCTCAAGTTATCGCTTTTTGAAATTTTGGGATGATTGTTGATCACATTTGGTCATAAATTAAAAAATCAAACAAACTTGTTCATTGCAATCGCGACAACCCCAAAAAATGACCATCGCGATTGCGAAGGTTAGGACTCACAATTTCAAAGATCAAATTATTGTCAAGCCTAGTCAACCACTCATCACGATCGCCATGCCTATGCTGAGTGACTTATCATGATTGCGGAGGCTTCATTGTGATAGCGATAAAGAAATTCCCTTTCACCAGCAGCTGCTGCAACAAGGATTTTTGGGCCTTGTCCATGTCTCGAACGGGGTGCTCAAAATTTGTTTGAAATTCCATGTGCGCAAATAATATATACTACCCACCAAATTCGATATGCCCGACTTAATGGCACAGTCGAAATGTCCATACAATGTCATTTTGCTAAAAAGCGGGTCTCACACTTAATGTTATTTTTAGCCAAATTCTACAATGAGCCTCGAGATTAGACTGAAAGCCTCAGAGACCGCACAAAGGATCATTATAGATCAAACTCGACATTTGAAAAATAAGCGCACTTACAGAATTTTCATTCGAGTGTGTTTTCCAAGAATGTTGACTAAAGTCAAACTTAGACCAAATTTCAAAGGCTAAAATGCCTAGTGGTCCAAACTCGCATAGAATATCTCGATACTTATGTCGACCATACTACTAGCCTAACTTGATCATTCCAAAGCTCATGGAATTGTCAGAATTTAATTTTGTTGTCATTTACCTAAATTTTTTATCGAAATCAAATTGCAAGTTTCAAAAGCTCCACAATAGGGAAACGGGCATGAAACCCGAACGAACGATCACAAAACTATACAGTCAATGTCAGCAAGTCATAAATGACTTAAGGTTGCTATAGAAATTCTCTAAACGAGGAAATGAATGCATTCACTGAAAAATAACCTAGAGATTCATTACAAAAAGTAATTGAGAATTCAGGTAGTTATATACTGAAGAAATATAAAGATTTTCACAAATTCTCTAGTGGTGCTTGTTCTCATGATAAATTGAGCATTGTATCAGTTAATATTGAGATCATGTTCCTCAAATTTTTGAAACATATAAAAAGGTGAATATGAGCCCGTTCATCTGTCATGTGGACCATTTGCAATTATATCAATTTAACAGATGAATCTATGAGATAGTCACATGTGTTTTTCTATCAATTTACAATTTGATTTTTGTAAGGTTGTTTGTTTGAATTGTTAAATTAAGAACAAAGTTCAAAATTATAATGTTATTTTTATAATGTTGATTAATTTAGCAGAAATTATATGCCTCTAATTATAGCTAAATCATTGGTTATGAGAAAAAATCTCTCAAAAATTTAGTTTGAGATGTGTTGCTTAAAATATAGTAGCATTTGTACCCATCAAACCATCAAGATTCAAGGTCAGAAACCATATTATGCTTACCTAAAAGTTTGAATATATATATGGGTGGGCGTTCAGTTTTTCAGTTTGATTTTGTTAAATTTCAATTTGATTGTTTTGGTGTTCAGTTTTTAAAAAGTATGCACTGAATACTAAATCAAGCTAGTTCGATTTGATTAGATTTGATATTTTTAAAATATTTTTTGTGCAAATGAGAAATAAATTTGAATGAAAACAGTGTTTTGATTGACCTGTTTCTATTTTTATGTATTTATAAAAAGGTCTCCCTTTATGCTTACACAAGTTTTCTTGTGTGATGCCCTTCTCCATGACTTTTCTAATTGAGATAGAGAACAAAAGGAGATTAGAGACTAAAGAGGGATGGAGGCTGAGAGTTTGAGAGACGGAGAACAAAGAAGAGACGAGAATGTTGATTTTGAGTTTCAATTTTGGAATTAGGGCTCCAAATGCAAATAGGTTAAGAAGGCAAAATCTGAAATTGATTAGATCAAAATTAAAATATTTTGGGTCAAAATATATAATTAATATAATTTAAAATATTATTTTAAATT
The DNA here is from genome assembly GCF_947179165.1 of Solanum dulcamara. NCBI lineage: Eukaryota > Viridiplantae > Streptophyta > Magnoliopsida > Solanales > Solanaceae > Solanum > Solanum dulcamara. Next base: position 14,495,219 of record NC_077244.1, on the reverse strand, counting down.
TATTTAACAAAATTTAAGTTCATCAATGCATTGAAGATCCTTGACTCTTACACCAAATATCGAACCAAAGAATCAATTTTTCAAACATATAAACCAACACCGTACTGAAATATCGAAGAATCAAAATTAAAAAATTTAAATTAGTTTGATTCAGTTCAATGTTTAAATTTTTCAATATTTATGCCCCTAGCGGTATAAGATTCAATTACTCCACCACAATGCATAAAGATGGATACCCAAATAAGAATTGTTGGTTAAAATAGAAAATATAACATTAGGGAGAGAGATAATTAGTAGCTAAAAATTATATATTGGATGAATTATCTAGATCCTTGTAAAAAAATAAACTTGAAGTTTAAGAGATAATTCATTTACAATTGCAAATCAGTCGCAGATGTATTTGTTGATCCTATATTATAATTTAGTTGCAAATGCTCCAATGAAAGTTTCTTATAGAACAGGGTCAATAACACACCCTAAGCATGATAGACAGATCGATTTCAAAGGTAAAATTCCTTCAAGAAAAAGAGGAGAAAATGATCAAGATGGTCATAATAATAAGGCATGTGCCTTGAAAGAGAACCATGATATAACTTTATAAAACCTTGACAAAGATTTAGGTACCTGAAAATGATGAAAAATGAAGAGATCTTAATAAGTTATATCACATTAGAATCGATATCAATGTGATCATCGATGGTATGTGATATAATATAACATCCAAAAATACTAAAACCAATATACGCACTTCAAGAGGTTATTTCTTGATGATATGAACAACTCCTACTTTGCAATGTTTTGACTCAAAATTTGCTATATGAGAGAGCTTGATTTCCTTGAATTGTGACGGTATTATAAAAGATTACCTTAAGGGAGTTTAGTAAATTTTTATGACATTATATTGAAATCAAAGTGTGATATTTTAGAAGTTGGGCAGCCAACATTGACTTTTTGGTCAGCCACCTTTTTTTCATCAACTTTAGTGATAAATATCACTTGATATATAATATATTTTTTAAGCTACTCAAAGAATGTTAAGTAGCATTTATAGGTCTAGCATAACTATTTAGTTCACAAAAATCACAACAAAATCTGGTTCCTTATAGCTAAAACTCAAGACACACTCTACCTTTTGGTTAGTGATCAAATCTAATTTTGAAACTGTGTAGATGTTAATAATTTTGGAGTATATTGTTATGTAGAGATTTTTTTTAGTGAATAAATATGTTTTGAAAAGATAACACACATACCTACAACTCTTATGATTATATTGGAATCTAATTATGTTATTATAGATTCAAAAAAGGGGACGAAATATAGGACAAGTTTTGTCTAGATTTTTGTTTTGGAAATCTTCTATGTACCGTTATTAGTATTTTAAGCATATCATTTTGTACGAAATATATTTTGTGATGATTTTTTATTCCTTGAAACCCCAGGATATATATCTACAACATTTATGAAGGCTGAAAAGTCTAATTTTGTCGTTTACCTATTCAAAATTTATTCACAACATAAGACTGTCAGGCTGTCCAGATTTATGATTTTGCAAATTTGGTATGATTTTCACAAACTAGGCTCACTTTTGATATATATATTGTTCATTTTCACCTTCTAAAATTGCTAAATATGAAATGGGTATCTGATTTTTTATTAAAGGTATTTATAATCTTGTAAAAGCTAAAGGAATTTGTCTAAAGAAATTGATGCACTTGTTGATCCACAATTTGAACTATGGTAGGGCTGTTTATGTGCTAAAAAAACCAAGGTTGGTGTATAAACTGTGGTAGGGTTTTTTATATGCTAAAAAATCCAAGTCTATCTTAGAGAACACAGCTGCACCCTGTAGCTAATCAAATAAGTCATCAATATATGGCATCGGATATCGGTTCTCGATGATCACCTTGTTCAGGTGTCTGTAATCAATACACATACGCAAGGTACCATCCTTCATCTTCAAAAATAGAATATGAACACTGCCTGGAGGCACACTGGGCCTGATAAACCTCTTACTCAAGAGATCCTAGAGTTGTACCTTAAGCTCCTTAACTCAACTGGAGCCATCCGGTACAGTGGAATAGTGAATGGTTGTGTACCCGACTCAACATCAATTCCAAAATCAATGTCATGCTCAGGAAAAACACCAGGTAGATCAGTAGGAAAAACATCAAGAAACTGTCAAACCAACAGAATAGAATCAACATAAGGAGTGTTAGTGCTAGTGTCATGGACATAATCAAGATAGGCTAGACAGCCTTTTCCAACTAACCATTGAGCCCTGTGGAAGGAGATCATACCACATAGCACATGACTAGATACACATGTCCACACGATTGGAGGAATATTGGGAATACATAAGGTAATGGTCTTGAGAAGCAATCCAAAACCGCATGATGAGAAGACAACCAATTCATGTCTAGAATCAAGTCAAAGTCTACCATATCTAGCACAATCAAGTCCTCTCTAGTATCATACCCCAAGATGGTCACCACACATGATCGATACACTCGATCCACTACTAAAGAATTACCTACAGGGGATAGCTATATGCATAGGGACAAGAAATGGCTCACACAAAACATCCCACTAAGTAGTATAATAAGAAGACACATATGAGTAATTAAGTAGACCCCAGATCAAATAAAGCATAGGCAGGCTGATGAGAGATAGAGATCGTACCTATGATGACAACATTTGATGTCTCTGTCTCCAGCCTACCCAAAAATGCAAACATATAGCCACGTCCACCTCTACAGGCTGTCCAGACTAACTAGGGACCACCCCCTAGTACCTTGAGAATCACCTCTGCCACCCTGTGCACCCTCACTGGGTGGCTAGACTAGGGCCCTATGGTCCTAAAACTGCTGACCCTATGGATCCTGTTGGCTCTGGTTGATCATAAGGCACTCCCCGGAAAAGTGTCCTATCATACCACACTCATAGCACAATCATTTAAATGCCCACCCCTCCTCCCCCGTTATATCCCAGCTGAACCAGAATTTCCACCACGGCCTAAATACTTGAAGTCTAACCCAAGAAGACTAACCCAAAGTTTGGTTTCTCTGACCACCGGTACCCGCTAATCCACCATCGGTAAGATGTAAAGTTGCCTGAACCGACATGCTAAGTGTAACCTATTACGAATAGTGTTGTGAACTCATCCCTCAGTCTTTCCCTCAAATTGCGGGGCGCATACTTCTCCAAGAAAGCCTCAAAGAATTGAGTCCATGTCATCAGCGGTGATCCTATGGGTCTACAACTTAGACAGGACCTCCACCACTGCTTCGATGGACCATCTAGCTGAAAAGCAATGTAATCAACCCTGTATGACTCCACCAACCTGAGGTTATACAACCTCTCCTAACAATTGAATACAAACTCATGGGCATCCTCTCCAACAACATCAAAGAACCTGGGAGGACTCAATCTAGTAAACCTCCCCAACATTTTCAACTCCTCTGTAATCATAACCGACCTTGTTTCTATGTGCTGAGGAACTATAAGTATAGATTGAATCACCGGACAGATAGTTGTAGTAGTAGGTTGTAAAACTAGGGTCTGATTATAATATGCCCTTGCCTGGGCTAAAGTTTATGCTTCCTCTCGGACCTGATATATAGCTGAAGTGCTAGAAAGGGTCCCTACTTGGGACATACTCTCTATGAAGCTGAGGATTCGGGCCAGAGTATCTTATAATACTGGTGTGACCACAAATCGGGGTGGGGGTTGGGCTAGATCCGCCTCCACCAGCTGATGCTCAAACTGTTCAATCTCTATATCTGGCTCCAGTATTGGTGTTGTGGCCTGAGCTCCGCCCCAACCTTTATGTCAGCCTCGACCTCTTCCTTGAGCTGGGCTCTATCAGTAGGCGCAGGAGGTCCTCGCCATCCCATGGTAGATCTCATTATATTTATCTAAGAAAGAATAAAACAAAAAAGACTTAGAGATATCTACCATCATTATTGCATGATCGAAAACAAGAATAGTGGCTTTAAACCTAGCAATGCCTTATAGCCTCTCGAGGATTGGATATGGATGGCATCATACCGATCCATTGAACTCTACTAAAAATTTTCTCCTATATTGGTGAGACTGGTGAATCTAAGTTCTGTTACTACTCTGTCACAATTCGAACCTGAGCCATGATAGCGCCTACCAGAACCCCTGGGTAGGCAAGCCAAACCTAACCCAAATATGCAAAAATCAAACATCAATTTAATAATTAAATAATAGCATAAGAAGGCAGAATCAGGAATAATATAACAAAAGAGACTGAGTTGTAGTATAAATGTGCAAATATGATAAAAATATACAAAAGGCCCAAAAGTGATCAAAATGACGAACTGACACTAGACCAATCCCCTAACCTAGTGTCACTTGTACAAAAGCTACTAAGTACAAAAGAAAACAATACATTTATATATGTACAATACAGAGTTGACTATCCAAAATACAAGTAGAAGTTAGTACAAAAGATGAAAAGCACCAAGTCTCTGAACATCAGGAGCTCACCACTAATTGGATCTGGCATAGCTACGGATGATCAGGCGCAAATTGGGAGCTGCATCAAAAGATGCAAAAGTGCAGTATGAGTACTAAAACACAAATTACTAAGTAGGTATCATAGGCCGACCGAACTCAAAAAGAATAAATATTTATATATATAAGCAGCATGATAATACTAATAACAACATAAATGAGTCACAAACTACAACTACGGGTGTATCGGGGTACGGGTAGAATATATAGCATCCAAAACAACTCACAACAAATAAGTAGCCATAACAATCGACACAATCATAATAAATAGGAATGAACACAAAAAGAGCCCAGTAATGATAAAGCAAATAACCTAGAAGATGTTATGGGCCGCTCGAAATAGCCTTCAATCTTATCAACATCAAGGAACTAACCTAGAAATATATCAATAGACTGCCCGAGATTCACACCTCAAGCTTATCAATAGTTAATATAACAATGTAGCCAAAAGTCAATAAAAGGGTCGCCCGGAATCATACCTCGAGCTCATCAATAGCAGGAAACACCATAAACAATAAAATTCTAATATTTTCAAATCCTTATACTTATCCATTAATCAAAATCTTAGACTTTTCGTCAATATATCTATTTAACAATTTTAATCACCGGTGAAGCAACCAAGGCAAGTAGCATATCAAATGGTCATGTATCATTCAAAAATGGGGGAAATCCCCGCCAAAGGCATCAAATTGCTAATCTGGAACTCCAGTACACCAAAAACATGGAAATGGGTCAAATAGTTCAATAACATAAGCAAGCAAACAATAATTATAACCCGAAAGCATACGAAAAAGGGCAAACGGAATCAACCAAGACAAACAAGCGGCGTCCTCAACCAAGACAAACAAGCAGCATCACAAGTTTCAAACCACCTAGGAGAAAATTCTGTGGATACTACACGGTGCAAGCAAGACAAGAAAGCACCTAAACTAAGGCTTCAACGGTTAAAATCCAAACTAAAATACAAAAGATGTCCATCAACTCCTAATTTTCTCAAAAAAAACTAACAACACCTAAAAACCAACCTATTCATCCGATACTCTTGATAATGTACATGTTCTAAATGAGCCAAGTCTAAAGGGAAGAAACCATAGCCTACCTCAAGGCCAAAACCGCACACGAATTGCTAAATCAGAGCATTTCTTTTTTGGACCGCCTCCAAACGATGTCACTCTATCAAATTATCAAAAAATACACTAAAATAAGACTAACGATACCCATATTACCACAATTAAAAATGAAATCAAAATCGGGTAAAAATTCGACATTGCGACCCACACACGAAATTAAAAAACCAACTCTATCACAAGATCCAAAATAGCTCAAGGTAATTATTCCCCAAAAGTGGGCACAATCCGAGCATCGAAAGGGGTTAAATCAGACCCTCAAAATTTAAGCCTTGGGATGGTAAAAAATGGGAGAAAACAATGAAATTACACAAGACTTACAAAACCTTTGGGATGAGAAAGGGTTCTGGAATGTCTCCGCAAGAGTGGCCAGCACAAAGCAACAAGAATTAGTGAAATTGACCAAGAGGAGCTCTCAAAATTCAAATTTCTATATGTTGAAAATGGGTCTTAAAAGATTTCACTGTCAGGCCATTTGGCCTTCGCGAATGCGAAGGCTAGCTCTGCGAACGTAGAGGCTACTGCAGGCGCTGAGAAGGGACAGGCAACCCTCCGCGAACATAGAGAACAATAATCTAAACCTCCATAAATGTGGTCAAAGTCCCGCAATCGAGGAGAACAGACAATGCAGCTCTGCATCAGCATTTCACCAAGAGAGAAAAGTCCCCCGACGGGGGCTCAAATCTTGTTTAGAACCCCATTGACGAAACAAACTATGCTATCCTATTGGGGACGGTATTTTGGACTAAACAAAATCGAAGAAATGACCAATGAATGTCCTCTTATCGAAATGTTAACCAAAGTCAATACTTTTAAAGAAAGCATACAAAATGCCCAAAGGGGCAAACACTTATTTCGAGAACCTCGAGAACCTAACCAAAGATTGTTCTAGACCAAATTCGGTGTTCTGGAGCTAACTCGTTGATGAAATTTTCATCTGAGCGCTTTTATCCAAAATATTGACCGAAGTCCAACTTAGTCAAAACTTTAAAGCTAAAATGAAAAAATCACACAAACTCAAAATGAAGACTCCAAAATCTGAACCAACCTTCCTTCTAGATCAAACTGACCTTCTAGAGCTGATGGAACCGTCGAAATTTCCATATGGAGACCGAATCTCCGGATGTTGGCTAAAGTCAACTATTTTCAGTTTAAACCTCTAAAAAGGAAAAAACTTGCACCAAGCTCACCCAACCACCTCAAAGAGTGTGTCACCCCTCTCAACATCACACAAAGGCTATAAAGAAGCTACGTGGAGGGGTAAAATAATAAATTCACATAAAAGCAAGGAAATGAGCTTGGAGGTCATTACATTTCAGTCTCGCAATACCTGAAAATTTTGAATGCATATAATAAATTATTATTATATTTGGCTAGACAGTAAAGATTATGTAGATCCTTGAAGGAGATTTAGATTGTTTTGAAGCATATAAAGGTTTCTAAGACTTTGTTATATAAAGTTTCAAGAAATCTTTATATTAATTAAAGTTATTCCACTAAGTACCCAATGATTGTATTTCACTGGATATAAAGTAAAGGTCTATTGCAATCTCAAGAAAAGAATGAAATTTTTTTTGATGATGAAACATCACATCTGAGTGCTATCGGGGCATTGTTATACCTTGTCAACAATATACAATCAGATATTTATTTTGTAGTAAGTTTATTGGCGAGATTTATTTTCTCTCCAACAATAAGACATTGAAAAGATGTTAAACATATATTTAGATATCTTTGGGAACAATTGGTATGTGATTGTTTTATTCTAATGCAACCAAGTTATATGTGATCAGTTATGTAAATGTGAGATATTTGACTGACCCACATAAAGTCTGATCTTAGATAGACTATTTATTCACATACGGAAGTACAATTATATCTTGATGTTCGATGAAACAAATAGTAATTGTCAGTTCTACAAATCGTGCATAAATAATATTACATTCATGAAACAAGTCGGTATTGTGTTTGTTTGAGATCAATCACTCAACATATTTAGAAATATGTGATTTTTTTCTTTTGAAAAAGGATATTCAAACTATAATGTATAAAGACAATGTTGAATATATAGCTCATTTAAAGGGAGAATACATTAAAAGAAATAAACAAAATATATTTCACAAAAGTTCTTTTTGGCTCATAATTTTGAGAAAAAAGGTAAGATAGATGTTCAACAAATTTGCTCGGTTGATAATTTGATGGATCTACTCACTAAAGCTTTACCAACCTAATTATTTGAGAAAATAATATACAAGATCGAGATGTATCGTCTCCAAAAAAAGTATTTACACTATAAAGGACAAAATATGTGTTGTGCTTTTTTTCCTTAACTAAGATTTTGTGCCAATTTGGTTGACGAAACTCCTTCCAATGATTGTTGATATTGATTCTATACTAAAAACAAACTCTAATGATATTCAACACTTTATGGGTGTTGACTCAAGTAGACCTTCAAAAGATAAAATTAGAATACAAATTAAGAAAAAAGATAGTAATTAGTACTTTAAGTTAATTAGATGACTCACGCATTTATGTCTCATTTGTTTGCATTTGATGGATGTCTGAATTTTAATTATTCATATTTAGCTCATTAAATGCATTCGGTTTTTAGGTTTGAATTTGAGTCATTCACATTCAACTCATTAAGTCCGTTTTTTTATAAAAAAAAAACTTAAAATGGATCTGAAAAGATCTGAATGAATCAAATCTGTATTAGAGTCTTAACAATATTCAGACATATTTAATTTTCCACAAAATGATCAGTCGCACTTCATCTCTCTCTCTCTCTCTCTCTATCACTTTCTTTCTTTCGTTTCTTAATTAAACATCAAGTTTTTATCTTGCATTGATAAGTTCTCATAATCTTTACAAGTAGTTAATTTTGTATTTTTTTTTAATAATTGTTATGGGGTGTATTGATGTTTGTCAAAAACTTTGTTGTCATAATATTTTTGGGTATATTGATTTTTATCAAGAACTTAAGGTTTCTGAATGAAAAATATTAGAGATATTAAAACAATAATTATATATATACTTAATGTCTCTTATTAAAATTTTATTTTAGGCAACTAAGTTTATTGAGATTCATTGATGACCAAATCCACTTGTAAGATTACACTAAATATATTATTGTTCTTGAGCTATGTATATACTTCAGATGTCTTATTAAAATTTTATTTTAGACTATTAATTTATTGAGACTCTTTGATCATCAAATTCGTTATTTTTTGCAATTTCATTTTCCCAATTTTGTAGAAAATTGTCCCTTTGAAGTCGGTAAAATTTTAAACAAATCTCAGGTAACCGACCTCATCTTTAAACAACAAAATATGTATTTAAACATCCAGACCTGGGTCTGTATATTTAAAAATTAATTTTCTTATAAAATGAACTAAGGGAGGCTGATATTTATTTTTTAAGAAAAGAATCTGACCTTCTACAATTGATTTTAAAAAAAAAATCAGATTCTATATTAGAAATTAGATATTATATGGGAAAATGCTTCTTGTCGACCAAGAAATTACCTCTCGCTCCCCTTTTGAGGTCAGTATTTTATCTGTTTTTCTAGCAAACCGACCTCTTGAGGTTGATTTTTTTAATAGGTTTTGAGTAGTTTTAATTGTTGCCCCGAAAGTTAAGACCATCTACCAAGCTACATACATGAATTTAAAACTAATAATAATGAGTCTTAGTGTAGAAACCTATACCACCTAACGATTTCAAGAATCAGGTACTTGAACGAGTAATATGAATGTAAACAATAAATACAAGACACAGAATTTATTGTGGAAAACCTCCTTACTCAAGGAAAGATAAACCACAACCTACACCACGTAGGATTTCCACCAAACTTCACTAATTTTCAAAGAGAGGTTTTAGATTGCAACTCAATAATCAAGAAACTAACTCAAGTACCTAAACTCTAACGATTAACTATAATCGCAACTCAAACTCTCTAAGAAGTCAAACCCACTTCTTGTTAAAAGACTCACTTTTTACCTTAAAAAATTATAACTCAATAATATTTCTAAGTAGAGTTCAAACACATGAATTAACTTTCAGAAAGAAAACCTAACTCTAGTTCTTTCTTTCTTCATTTTTTGCTCTTGGAACTCTGCCTTGCCTTTTGCTTGAGAAATTTGATTTCAAATTTGCAAAGTCAATAAATCCTTTGTGCGACCTTTTCCTTTTATAGCATTGGTTTTTGAAGATATAGTTGAGTCCTTCAAGAAAAGTACAATTTTAATTTTATTGCTTTTCCATATATGAGTCCTCTTGTGCCGTATTTCCTTATTTCTGCGTTTTTGACTCGTATAAGGATTTTTCCAATTTCCCACATCTGCCTACTGCACCATCTAGCAAGTGAACCTGGTTTTCATTTGTCATTATCAAAACTTGTTTGAATGTTGTTAACAAATTCCCCTTTTTTGATGATGATAAACCTTATACTTTTTGCACCTGCACATATGCTTAATACAAAACCAACAAAAACCAACTTTCCTCTTTTGACATCTCAAAAAGAAGAGTAAGTAAATAAGGTATAGAATAATGTGAGTATACTGATTTAGAGCCATAAATGGAAACACTATCACCAATTTGAGGAATCACAGAGTACTCACAATTTGAGGATATTAGCCATCCAAAAAATAGCAAAACAAAGAAAATACAAAGCAGCAGATCCAAACACAAAAGCAAGATAACACATCATTTAAGCCCAGAAGGTCACCAGCATAATCTATACAAAGCAAAACAATAAAAATATAGTTTCAAAACCCAACTGAGAGAGACAAATAAAAGGCCATGGAGGCGGAGTAGATGAAGATGAGGAGGTAGAAAGAAGGAGAAACAGCTTGTTCGTGTGAGCATTGTTTTCCTGTTGTTGCCTGATCAGTTGATCCTTTAGTGCGACCATTTCTCCTTGTGCCCCAACAAGATCAACCCTCAAAATATCCACTTCAGCTTGAAGAGCAGTGTTTTGGTCTAAAGCAACATTGAGAGAGGCCATTAACTAGGCAACTAGACCAACTACCCTTAGATCAGGTGCAGGAGCAGTATTAGCAATGGGTAGACAATCACATTCAGCAAGAGTGGTTCTATCAATCATATCTTCATCTTTTTTTATTGTGGTTGGTCATCCTTCAACTAGAGGCACATTAAAGGCCTGAAACACTAAGGTACGCAGGTTCCCATAGGCCAACTAGTGAGGACCAGGTTTAAGATCAACTACCTTGGCCATATGATGAATTATGAGGGCTGGCCAGTTAATGTGTTCTTCCTGATCAAGAGAATCTGCCAACTCCATGTCCTTAAACGTAGCTTTATGTTGTCTCTCCCCTCGTGGAACGATCTCTTTGTGCACTATTTTGACTAACAACTTATGAGTGGTTGTATTTTACCTTTCATCACTTTCCTAAGTCTGACAGTGACCCTCCCCTATGTGAACTTGGATGTGAGTAAGTAATTTTCTTTCTTAATCCACATATATATAGCAAGCCCAGATGTAGGAACTTGTAAGATTTCCTCTGGTCGATGATAATCAACAACAATCTCAACCCCATGAACTCTAGAACTAACCACACTATCCTTTAAGACTACCAGATTTATATAGAACTCAACCACTTCAGGGGACACATTGGGGGTTTCAGTGGAAGAAAAAGGTAAGGATGAAGGGTTAGGGTTTTCAATGAGTAGAGGTGATGGTGAAGGAGTGAAAAGGAGAGTGATGAGTTTGGCGAGCAGGGAAGGACGGTGGTGAAATAGGTGGCATGCCTAGTTGAGATTTTGGGTGATCTTCTCCCTGAGCAGATGCCCCTGGTGATTCCCCCTGAAATGATGTCGGGTCCTCACTACCAAATTAATCGACGATGGCCAAAAGATGTGAAGATATTTCGGGAGGAGTGGTCATTTCTGGGTAGGTAGTAGGTGGAGGAGTGGGAACTGCCATAGATGTAGTTAGGGTTTGTTAGTGGAGAAGAGAGAATCAGTGGGTGAGATGGTTGAAGAGTGATGAGTGTATAGGGATTTTTGGGTGATTTGATAGGAAATGATGGTATTCTAACGAGTGATTTGAGGGTGAGGTGACAGTTAAGATCCCAAGGTTATTAATATTCATAGGGGAAATATGAACTTCCCACCCATTTGGAATGTAGAGTATAAATGAGGGGACCAGGTTCAGTTGGATATGTGAACATACATTTAAGATGTACCGCAATAGTAAAGACCAGGAGGATGAGTGCATACCTGTTAAGGGAAGGATCTGGTTCCTGTGTGCAGTCAATTTGTTTCTCCGCCTTGTTATAGGAAACTAAGGGTAATATCATCAGACCTAGGTTGTAGTGTTCCTCTGAAGATTAGTGCGTATCTGGTATAGTACAAAGGTAAGTCATTAAGTCACATTATATTTATAATACCAAATCACTTCTTATTAATTTGATCTCTCAAGAAAGAGAGAAGGTAGTCAATTTGACTGGTAAATGAGACCAAGGGCCAGTCTTTTTTTCTCAAATTGTTCTCTTCCCAATGCTTTGGTGAAGATATCAGCCACCTGATCTTTAGTTTTACAAAACATCATGGCTATGACTCCTTTTTCAATATTTTCTAGAAAAAAATGATGTCGTGCATCAATGTGCTTGGTTCGTTTGTGTTGGACCAGGTTCTTAGCCATGTTCATCACACTGGTATTGTCACATCTTATTGGTATGCATTTTGATGTACTTTTTCTATCTACAAGATAGCCTGCATAGTCTACGTCAGCAAATCCAACTAGATCAAAGGAGTATCCTGTAGGATACTAGAGAACTAGGTTCTGTAGGGGCATTGTCCATAGCTGGAAGAATATCCTTAGTAAGCTCATTTGGTTCAAGATTTTGTTCTGGAGTTCTGACATTATTGTTTGAAGGTTCAGTGTCATCATTATCATAGTCATCAACATCTCTTTACAGGTGATTCGTCATTCCCATCTCATCAAGATTTTCCTCATGCACACTCTCCACATACTTGGTTTTCATTGAATCATCCCGTTGGTAGTCCTCGCACCAGTTTTTTAAAGATCAATTTATTTATTGTTGAGAAACTTGCGTGCCCCGGTCGTTTTTGCCATAAGAATGAATTATCATCAGTTGCACTTAAGCTTTTAAGCATGGGCGTTTCTGGACCCGTAATGTCAACTTTGTAGAAGTTTTTGTGCCTTTCTCCTATAAGGACCGGTTTCTTTGAATTTGCACTAGTTTCTCTGCATGCAGTTGACATAAAGATTACACCATTCCCTCTGTCACACATTTGTGACACGCTAAGAAGATTATGTTTTAATCCTTTAACATAGTACACATTGTCTATTGCTTGAGAATAAAAAAGTCCAACTTTGCCAATTCCCATGATTTCACCTTTCTTTCAATTTCCAAAAGCGTCACTTCTGCCATGAAAACCATTCAGTAAGAGAAAGTTATCTTTTTTTCTGTTATATGTCTTGAACATACGCTATCCAAGTACCATTGTTCATGTCTTCCTCTTACCTATTCCTGTCCTAGAAATCAGATATTAGTTTTGGACACTCAGATCCACTGGGGTCCCTGTTTGTGAGTGAAAGGATGAATTAGGTTCTTCTTAGTCCATTTAGGTAGGAGCTTATGTTTGTGAACCAGTTTTCTGATTCCTGATCCATAACACACTTTCTTCACATAGGTTAGATTGTTTTTAATATCCATGTTTCTCTTTTGAAGCATGTGCATTTGATGACTATTTTGTCCCTAGTGAGTACATAACATATCATAACAATTTTTACCAAATTTTAAAGAATTATGCTTGAAACTTATTCCATGTTTATTTGAGGATTGACTTCTTTGGATATCGTCAGCATTATGGATGACTTTGTCCATCTCATATTGATCTCCAATTACTTTTTAGTCTTTTCAAGTTCCTCGAGTAAAACCTCATTCTTTTTAGTTAAAGATTGTAACTCATTGTTTAACCTCTTTATAGTTTCATCTAGAGCAATGTGTACATTGTTTTGTATATCTTTTCCTTTCATAGAGAAGTCCATTCCATTATTTTTTTCTTGAAGATTTTTGTTTAAGGGTTCTAGAGTCTCATTCTCTGTTCTCAAAGCTGAATAGTCATCCAACATTTGTTCTTTTGCAACATATGTTGCATGGTATGCATCTATGAGAACACTAGATAAAGATTCTAGTTTTCTTTTGGAATAGAGATGAAGATTTTCTTTGATTTGGTGAAAGCTTACCTTGGACTGTTTGTCGTCCTCTTCATCTTGTTCTGAATTTGTTCCAGCCATTAGTGCCAGGATTTTATCTTTTGACTAATATTGGTTCTTCTCACTATTTGACTCTACAATTGCCACTAGTGCTATGAAGTCGTACTTTCTTTCTCCTTTGATTGCCAGTAATGACTGATTTTGAGCTTCAGTCCCATTAGACTCTTCTCCAGAAGAATTTTCCATTGCTGCAAAAGTTTTCTTCATGGTCAGGTCAGCCTCTTTATTGGTCATTCTTCAATTTGTAAGGATGTATTAATCACTTCTGACTTCCTTAGTTCTTTCAGAGTTATTGTTTTTGTACTCCAAAGCCCATAATAGACAAAATTTGATGAAGTGATCTGGACTTCCACAATTGTGACATGGTTGCTCTCTCAGGTTTTTATCAGTGGTTCTCTGAGGTTTTCTCATTTGATTTGTTTGTCATTTTCTCATCATTCTTTGAAACCTTTTTGTCATCAGTGCAATATTCTTTTCTTCAAAGTCATCTTTTTCTGTTTCTTTAAGGACCAGGTTCTTATCTTTCATCTTGCCTCTTATTTCTTTATCTTGGTTCTTCTTTGATTTATAGGTCAGCAGACTCCCAATGATTTCATCCATCATCTTAGTGTTGAGATCACTTTCTTTAGTAATCGCTTCTACCTTACTTTTCCATGATTCAGGAAGAATACTCAAGAGTTTCCTAATAGCTTTTCCAGTTAGAATCACTTCTCCTAGAGAGTAGATTTCATTGATTATGGAAGTGAACCTGGTGTGCATATCTTGAATTGTTTCTCCATCCATCATTCTGAACAGTTCATATTGTCGATTCAGATTATCGATCTTAGATTTGTTGACTTGATTTGTTCCCTCGTGAGCAATTCGCAAAGTGTCCTATAATGCTTTTGCATCTTGACATACAGAGACTCTGTTGTACTAATCTGGACCTATTTCACAATTTAAGATTTTCTTAGCTTTTGCGTTGTTTTGAATAGCCCATTTATCTTCCGCATTCCACTCCATTTTGTCCTTTGGTACCTGTGTTGTTCCATCTGTTCCAGTCTTTATAGAAATAGTTTGTCCGTCGAGGATAATATTCTAGAGATCTGTACTATCTCAAATCAAGTGATCCATCATTCTGTTTTTTCACAACCCGTAGTTTTTTCCATTGAATAGTGGAGGCCTTGTCTGTGATTGCCATTCTTGTGCAGTAGGTGGTGCAGCCATTGATCCTTTTCAAGATTTGAATCTTTGAGTGAAAAGACCCGCTCTGATACCAATTGTAGAAACCTATACCACCTAAAAATTTCAAGAACCAAGTTCTTGAACGATGAATACGAACATAAACAATAAACACAAGACACAAAATTTATTGTGGAAAACTTCCTTGCTCAAAGGAAGAAAAACCACAACCTACACCTCGTAGAATTCCACCAAACTTCACTAACATTCAAAGAGCGGTTTTAGATTATAACTCAATAATCAAGGAACTAACTCAAGTACCTAAACTCTAACGATTAACTATAATCGCAACTTAAACTCTCCAAGAAGTCAAACCTACTTCTTGTTACAAGCCTCACTTTCTACCTTAGAAAATTATAACTCAATAATATTTCTCAGTAGAGTTCAAACACATGAATTAACTTTCAAAAAGAAAACCAAACTCTAGTTCTTTTTTCTTCAATGTTTTGCTCTTGGAACTCTGCCTTGCCTTTTGCTTGAGAAATTCAATTTCAAATTTGCAAAGCCTGAAATCCTTTGTGTGACATTTTCCTTTTATAGCATTGATTTTGAAGATCTAGTTGAGTTCTTCAAGGAAAGTACAACTTTAATTTTATTGTTTTTCCTTGTAGGAGTCTTATTGTGCCTTCTTTCCTTATTTCTGTATTTTTGACTCGTATAAGGATTTGTCTTGTGCCATCTTTCCTTATTTCTGCGTTTTTGACTCGTATAAGGATTTGTCCAGTTTCTCACGTCTACCTACTGCACCATCCAGCAAGTGAATCTGGTTCTCATTTGTCATTATCAAAACCTGCTTGAATGTTATTAACACTTAGTATATACGGGGTCCTAATTGCATGACTAGAACTCGCCCGGAGAATGAGAATCAAAAGACAAAATCTACAGCGATTGTCAACTCGATGTGAGGAAAATTGATAGGTCAAAAATACAAGAATGCAAGCCTATATTATATGAGAAGTTTGAATAAGTCGCAGAGGAAAACAATCAAGAGCAAGCAATCAAAAATACAAGAATGCAAGCCTATATTACAGTAACCGACACTTTTTGTGCAAGAAAACAAAGAGAATAATGGTGTAAAAAATATTTATAAAATCTACTGGTCACATAAAAGGTAGGTAACTCTATTTAATAAAAAGTTCATCGTTAACATACCATAAATGATAAGTAACTTGATATATTAGGGGGAGGATTGCTTAGAATTTCATAAAAATGCAACAATGGAAGGTTTAAGTGTATATATATTACACGAAGATGAATGTCATTTTGCATGTTTTTTAAAGATGAAACTTAATTCTCTTTCTAGCGGTTTAAGGCAATTGATAACACGGCGGCTAGTACAAACCAACCTAAAAAGAAATATCCCACCAATATTGTTGGTTCCACATCCTCTGGTTCCTGCAATTGTGTATACATGACAATTAAAAAAACGCTAACTATTAATAATTATTTTCTCGCTAGCTGATGGGGATAACTTATAACTTATTCATAAAGAGTGGAACATAGTCGAATAGTATTTCCTCTGTTACTATTTATGTTTTTTGTTATTTTTAATTCAAATTAGGTAAATTTTGATTAATATTCTCAAATATATCTTTTTTATCATATGGACATGAGATAAATAAAATTTATATATTTTTCATATAGTTTTTGAATATTTAAATTTTAATTTTAAAATATTAAATTGATATAACCTAACTTAGCTGAAAAAATTAAGAGTTCAATGTCAAAAACCAGATCTAAACTATTCCTTACTATTGGGATTGTGAGAAACACACCTAAATTATCATTCATTAGTTAGGTGTGTTTCTCAAACTTATGGGTGATATTTTATATGTGTTTGTCACACTTCCAATAGTTTAGGTGTAAAATTTTAAAAAAAAATATTTTAGATGTGTTTTAAACACTTCACTTAAAAATTAATCAAATTAAATTTTAAAAATGAAACATATCGCTTAAATTAAAACGGAGGAACTAACTGATTCCCATAAATATCGAAACACTCTTCCATGTACGTATACATCTTTTATTTCAATTTTCAACAAAAGAAAGTAATTTTTTTAAATAATAATTATTAATTGAACGAAAGAAAAATTAATTAAGTAATTAGTACCTGTGGAGGAGGAGTTCCGGTAGACGGTGGAGTTGGATCAACCTCAAATGGCCACTTGTAATCATCCGGTGCCTCACTCCTTACCAAACTCCAATCATACAGCCTTCTCTCCTCTGGTGTAGACAAAAGTGAATATGATTCCTATATATGTCAAAAAAAATTAAAAAAGATACAATAAAAAGGAAAAAATCATCTCTAAAACTTTCTCAATTAATAAAAATGAAATGAAACTAATACTTTTAGGAGCTCAAGCTTCTCGTTAAGCTCTTCTTCTACCAATCCCTCATTCATAATTTCTTCAACCTTCTTCTTGTACGCTACTGGTACCTATATATAATATATTGTACCAATACAAGTCAAACACTAAGAAAATACATCAAACGAACCAGGTTTTTTTAATTTCTTTTTCTAGCTGACTGTGGGAATTAATTAATGGGTGAACAACATAGAAAAACAAAACTAAAGAGAGGTAGTGTTGACCTCAGTATATGAACATTTTCTTGAAAGTCCTAATCTTCCATAGTGATCTACATCTGTTATTGCTGCACTCTAAAAAGAAACTTATTAGTCAAAAAAATCATAGTCATTAAGGTGAACGAATCAACTTTAAGATTTTCGAGAGCCATGTCACTCGTGTGACTAAGGAATAACTATTGTTCTTTCCATACCAACTTATATGAGATAGTTCAAATTTCAAAAGTCAGATTCTTTATTTCAATGGTGCATAAAACACAACCTTTTAAGATTTTTATAAAATGATTTACATAATTAGAAATAATATAAGAAGTATTATAAGTCATAAGAATTAACAATGAACATACAAATAAGTGCTCATAATAAGAAAAATCAATCCTCTCGGCGCACGGTAGTGTATCCTGCTAACATGTGCCTACTGATTAGAAATGACATTGAGGAGGAAGAAGAAGGAACTCGTCAAGTTGGGGGAGACACCTAAAGGATTGGGGTATGTAGATCTCGAATGTCAAGCAGGAACTAAGGCGAAAGTATGTCAACAAGCAATGGAACAGTGACCTCCATTACCTTTAAGGGAGGTCACACCAAACACCAATGGAACAGTGACTGGAGATAGATCTAATAATGCGAAGAAAGGGATGGCTGAAAAGAGTGAGCTAGAGGTGCAGGTAGATGAAAATGAAGAAAGCATCGAGGTAGTGAATAAACCTGCACAAAGGAAGCTAGAGATGACGGAGGAACCCAAGCTAAAATGGGCTAACTTCTTCAATATGAATAGATTATCAGCTAGAGGTATGGGACTTAGTTATGTTGCTCCGATTATGAAGAATGGGGAAAAGATTATAGAGCTAAATAAAGAGGAGGTGGATAGAGATACAGAGGAATGGAAGCAAGCACTGA
The DNA here is from genome assembly GCF_947179165.1 of Solanum dulcamara. Classification (NCBI taxonomy): domain Eukaryota; kingdom Viridiplantae; phylum Streptophyta; class Magnoliopsida; order Solanales; family Solanaceae; genus Solanum; species Solanum dulcamara. The sequence goes on along the minus strand of NC_077244.1, from coordinate 14,476,582 downwards.
TTCTATATGTTGTGGAAGTTTCGCCTACCATAGCTGTGATGAAAAGGTACATTGCTCATCATGTGAATACTGTAAGCAAGCCAAAAATATACTATCACAATGACGGTTATTTCCTCGCTTGATTTGCAAGTTTGGATGATAGGAATGAATTTCTCTACTCAGGGCCTCATATGATGAATAATCGACCTATCATCGTGAAGGTATGGAGTTCTGATTTTGACTTTAGCAAAGAAGTTGTGCTGACTGTGCCTATTTGGGTGAAATACCCAAATCTGCCTTTAAATTGTTGGAATATGGATTCTTTGAGCCGCATTAGTAGTGGATTAGGAGTGCCTTTATATGCTGATGAATGTACTATTAAAGTGGATTGAATATCATTTGCTCGTGTACTTATTGAAATGGATGTTGCTAGAGAACTACTAAAGAAGTTAAAGGTTGAAGATCCTAACGGTAGGGTGTTTGAACAAACTGTGTAGTATGAGTGGGTACTAGAGTATTGTGAGAAGTGTATGCAAGTGGGACATAAATGTCAAGCTAGGGAGGGAATTAGACCACCAGTACCAGTACGAAAAGTGAGCAAATGAATACAAAAATCTGAGAATAATAAAGGAGAGAAAGGGATACAGGAAAGGAATGGGCAGAAAAAGGTGTCTACAGAAGAACAATGAAAGTAGGTACCATCAAAGTTGACAGACAAGGCTAACCCAAAACAGCAAACTAGTGTACAACTTCAAAATAATTTTGACCAACAAAGAGTGTATGAGTTTGGGTCTACAAGTGGTGTAGAAGAGCAAGGTGTGGTGGGGGTAGGGATAGAACTAACTGGTAATGAATTTGAAGTTAGTTACCTGGAACACTAGAGGCATAAATAAACTTCATAAATAGAAGGAACTAAAGCTGTTTATGAAGGAGAATAAGGTTGGTATTATAGCAGTTTTAGATATAAAGTCAAAGTAGAGATGGCTAGTAAAGTGATACAAAAACTAGCTCCATGATGTAAATATGAAGACAATTATGATTTCACTGATAAGGGTAGAATTTTGGGTGATTTGGGATCCTCACTATGTGGAGTACATTGTTGGAAGGAAATTTGACCAATATATTCAAGTAAATGTTAAAGTTAAAGGTAATAGTTTGCAGTTTGTATTTGTGGCAATCTATGGTTTGCATACAATACATGATAGGCAGGATATGTGGAAAGATTTGATAGACATGGATGGTAATATTAAGGAGCTTATGTTGTGTATAGGGCATTATAATGCAGTATTACAGGCTGAAGATAGGCCAAAAGGTCGACCAGTGCAGGATATGAAAGTCAAAGATTTTAATGACTTTCTGATTGATGCAGAACTGACTGAATTGAAAACAGTTGGGGGTACTTATACCTGGACTAATGATCATACTTGCATCAAAATAGATATGGATATAGTAAATGCAGAGTGGCTACTACATATGCCTGTCATGGAGGTTAAAATTTTGAGACCAGGGATATCATATCATTCTCCTCTGAGTATAAATTTGGATATATAATTATTGTAACAATGCAATAAGAACTTTCAAATTTTTTAATGAGATAAGTGTCAAAAACACACCTGAACTATCCTTTTTTTTTAGTTTCATACCTAAACTGTTGGGAATGTGAGTTTTATACATAAATTATCACTTATTAGTTTGAAAAACGCATATCTCTCTTTTGTTCCACTTTCATCATGATGTGTGTACTACACTCTCTCTTTCATTTAAAAACAATTATCACATTACACTTCACATGAATAAAACATTCCATCTTAACAAAAATTAAAATAGAATTAGTTAAAATTAAGATTAAAATATTACTATCTCCCGTTCAAAAAAAATTATAAAATAAAATATAAATATTTTTCTTACCTCACTCCACCACTTTCTCTCACCATATTCCACACCCCCCCTAATTTTATTTTATTTTTATTTATTAAATTTCTTTTATAACATTTTTGAAAAAAGATTCTTACTTCATTTGCCTTGGTGATGGATGGATTGACGTGATAAATTCAAGGTGAGGTGCCATGGTGTATGCTTTTTGTGGACGACATAGTCCTGATCAATGAGACTCATAGCAGAGTTAACGTTAAGCTGGAGGATTTGAGACATTCCTTGAGTCTAAAGGTTTAAGTTGAGTAGGACCAAGACAGAGTACTTAGAGTGCAAGTTCAGTGAGACACCTCAGGAGGTTGGCGCGGAAGTTAGGCTTGGTGATCCTGTCATCCAAAAGAAAAGTAGCTTCAAGTACCTTGGGTCTATCATGCAAGGCAGCGGAGATATTGACGACGATGTCACATATCGTACTGGGAAAGAGTGGATGAAATGGAGGCTCGCTTTCGGTGTGCTATGCGACAAGAATGTGCCACCACAACTTAAGGGCAAGTTCTACAAAGTGGTGGTTAGATCGGCTATATTATATGGAGCGGAGTGTTGGACAGTTAAGGTCTCTCACGTTCAAAATATGAAAGTAGCCGAGATGAGAATGTTGAGATGGATTTTTGGGCATACCAGGAGCGATAGGATTAGAAATGAGGCTATTTGGGACAAGGTAGGAGTTGCGACACCCCGGAATTTGTTTTTCGCAAAGACTCGAACATTTCTTCACGTGTGGGTAGACTCGGACCGGAGGACTTTTAATTCTACACATGAGTTAGGATTAATTCCTAAGTATTTGAAGTGTTTTATATGTGTTTAGGGGTCATAAGGGATCTCTAACACCAAGTCGAGTCCAAAGAACTCCAATAGATTAAGTTTTCGGACGAGTTAGTATAAGGGTCAACTTAAAACGACCATATCTCCTAGGATATAAAGAACTGGGTGGCCCACTACCTACCAAATTAAAGGTCTTTGAGTCTTCTTTCCAACGCCACTAAGATTGAAATTTTTGGAGTTCGGAATCAAACGTTATGGCCATTTTAATACAGACTAGTACTGTAGGAATTTCAGGCCTGGGAGAAATTTGGGCTTGGCGCTCCAGTGGCACCTGACGCCACTGTAGCGCCAGAAAACAGCCTCAGTAGTTTGGGGCTTAGCGCGACGCACCACTATTAGATGTGCAGGGTTTTAAGCCTATTTTGGCTTGGCGCTGCAGTGGCGCGACGCGCCACTATAGCGCCAGCTAGGTTTTTGCCCAATTTTTCAGATTTTTGAAGAGGGGCAACTTGGACTTTTCCCTAATTATATATACCCTATCCTTGAACGTTTTGGGAGCATTTTTCAGTCCTTCCTCTCTCTAAAAAGCCCTAAAATTTTCCCTCTCTTCTTCTTCTTCTTCTTCTCCAAATCCTTCTCCAACAAAGATTGCCTTCAAGAGCTTCAAGAATTCAAGCCTTCCATTAAATACCTAACATCAAGGTTTCTTCAAAGTCTTCAAACAAGGTATGTAAGGCTAACCTAAAATATGGATTGAGTTCTTCCATATGCCCATAGATGTGTTGGTTAGGAGTTGTGAAAGAGTTGCACCTTCTAGAAAGGTTTTCTTGAAAGTTTTCCGTGAACTATGGAATGTTTTTAGATACAAATGGTTGATTGATGATTTTAATGACTTGAGTTACTAAATAGTTATTTTTCATATTATTAACTACAAATGTATCTTTGTATATAGATTTATAGGTATTGACGATATTCTTGAGTTGAGTTTTGTTGAGAGTATGGGTTCATGTTTCATTCACATGAACCCAAGATGAGATTTCTTGTCATAAATGTCTTGAGGTTGAGATGGATAGTTGTGTGTATATATGTATTGATTGGAATGAAAAGAATGAATTGGTTAGTTAAGAATGTTCCTTTGCTTCTATAAAATTAACATAGGACAAAAATAAGGATTTTGGAGTAGATGTTTGATGATTGATGTGATGATGATACTTGACAATGATGTGATGATAATGTTTGATGATGATGTAAATGATAATATATAATGATGATGTGATGATGATTTTTTGATGACGATGTGAGTGATGACGTGAATGGTGCTTATTTAATATGTGTAAAATGATTGATGAAGAGGTATATTGATGAGGATGTTATGTGATGGAGCGGATTGCAGTCTAATGTGATTATGTGATATGTGATTTGCATAATCTGAGTTGATTGGAGTCTTATGAGTATTTTGAAAATAAAGGATCTTTTGAGAAGGAGTTTTAAATAAATAATTTGTGAGCATTTTTGCATAAACTATTTATACACTATTTTTGAGTTTAATAAATGATTATTTTCATCTATGATTTAAAAAGAGTTTAAGCATGAGTTGAGTTTGAGGAGTCTTTTAATTATTTTGAACACGAGTATTTTGATTATAAATGAGTTGAGCATTTTTACTTGTTAATATGTCTTATTGATCTCTTTAACCATGTCATTATGTTGCATAAGTCAATTTTCTTGAATGTGTTATTCCACTTGAGTTGTTGGGCTAAAAGCCATAGAGTTGTTGGGCTAAAAGCCATAGAGTTGTGATGAGTCTTGAGGAGATGTCATAAATGCTTATCTAAATGAGGCTTGATTGAGTTGATTTGAGAATGGAATTGACGAGTGGACAAAGTCCTAAATGAGACTTGCCATTATGACTTAATTGAGTTGAAATGAGAACAGAGTTGATGAGTTGGCAATGTCCCACATGAAACTGGCCGTGCGGGCTTGTTTGAGATGATTGGAGGGAGTCTTATGAGCATGGAGTCATGGGAGGAGTATCGAGAACCGAAGCGGGTAAGAGTATAGTCCATACTCGAACCCCAGAAAATACGCCGCCAACGTAGGTAGGAATGGAACCGTTAAAGTCGGATGCTTCCCATGGGATCGAACCGTTAAAGTCGGATGTTTCCCATTTTATTGTCCTGAAATGATAGGACTTGACTAATCAATGGTATCCATGATTAGGGAGGCGTTCATGCCCTGGCAAGGTATGGACGGACGTGGCAACAACGTCTGATTGTTGTACTATCACCGGCTCATAGGTGATGGTTGTCGGATAAGAGAAACTCTCATTTAGGTCTTGATAGTGCTCCGAGTCAGTTGAGTTGAGTGGTTTACGAGTTGGTCCTATCTAAACTATTTCTTGTTAGACTTAGGGCATTTGAGTGAGTTGCTATATGCTTATGAGTTAGTCTTGTCTAAACTATTTCTTGTTAGACTTAGGACACTTGAGTGAGTTGTTACATATTTATTGAGTTGAGTCCTTTGAGTTGATTATTGAGTTGAGGGTATATGATCGGGTTGGGTTAGATGAGTTGTGATTGGATTGTGCATGATTGGATGGATATATGATTCTATTGGATTAGATGATATGTGATTGACTTTGAGCTAACAGTATATGATCGAATTGGATTGAATAATTTGATTGAACGGTATTGTGTATGATTGGATTGGACTGTATGGTTTATGATTGGTCTTTGTCTAAAAATGTATTATTACTTTAGACTTATGACGCCTTGTTGAGTCTCTCTTATCTTTCTGATTTGAGATATTTGGACCGCTGCTATTCTTCCTTGAGGTATGTTTCATTATGCCATATTACATACTCATACATTCCACGTACTGACGTCCATTTGGACCTGCATCGTTTCATGATGCAGAGATAGGTTTAAGAGATCGTCAATAGGAGCATCATTGGGGATCTATTTCACACTCAGCGTATTGGTGAGTCCTCCCCTACATTCGGAGGACACCGCTCATGTAATCTTGCTTCGAGTTAGCCTTTTCATTTTGAGTTGAGGTAGCCATGAACCTGTCATTGGCACCAATTAGATAGTAATGATAGAGGCTTCATAGACTAGATAGTAATGGATCGATTGAGTATTTCTTTCCTGAAATTATTCTTGTCAAACTATTTTTAATGAAAAATATTAGAGTTGATTTGTTGGCCCATGGCCTTTATTCTTTGAGTTAGATTAATGCTTTGAGTTGCCCACCGAATATTCCCTTTATATTTTTTTTCCACTGATTAAATGAAGGAACGGATGTGTGATCAGGATATGTGGTTCGCTTGGGAGCCAGAAATGGCTTTTGAGTGCCGGTTACATCTAGGGTACCCTCTCAGGGCTGACAGGAGTGACCTCGGTGTAAGACAAGATGCGAAAAATGCGAATGAGATGGTTTGGGCATGTAAAGAGGAGAGACATAGATGCCTCAGTGAGGAGGTGTGAGAGGTTAGACATGGATGGTTTCAGAAGAGGTAGGGGTAGGGGTAGGCCGAAGAAATATTGGGGAGAGATGATTAGACAGGACATGACGCAGTTACAGCTTACCGAGGACATGACCTTAGATAGAAGGGTATGAAGGACCTACAATTAGGGTAGAAGGCTAGTACATAGTCTCGTTATTCTTTCCTATTAGTAAGCGAATTAGCGCAGTATAATTTCTTTTGTGGAGGACTCAGATTAGGATAAAAGGCTAGGTGACTTATCCTTACACTATAGTAGTTGTAGTTCTGCTCATTGTTTATTGCCATTTGATTTCTGCATTGTATTGCTGTTTATAGGTGTGGGGCCGTTGTACTTTGATTATTTTATTTATTTATAGTAGTTAATGCCTCTTTCTTTCCGTACTATTCTACCATGACTTTCTCACTTTCGCTATTCCTTATTTTCATCTTGTTTTCGATATGTTTGTCCCTATCTGACCTTTTATCTTGTTTTCCTCTCTTGAGCCGAGGTTCTTTCGGAAATAGCCGCCCTACCTTTCAAGGTGGGGGTTAGGTCTACCTATACTCTACCTTCCCCAGACCCTACATGGTGGGATTATACTGAATTTGTTGTTGTTGTTGTTGTTGTTATTTGCCCCATCAAATAATAATTTAGATATTTTATTTATTTATTTAAAAAAATTCTACCCCACCTTAGCTAATTAAGAGCGAAAGCTTAGATGAAGTGGGTATAATTTTATTTTTTTAAAAAATAAAATTTAAAACATTTTTAGGAATGAGTGAGGGGAGGGGGTGAAGTATGAATTTTTTAAAAATATTTTATAAAGGAAATTTAAAAAAAATAAAAGGACGGGGATTGGGGGGGGGGTGGAGAAAGGTGGTGGAGTGCGTGAGCAAAATATTGTAAATTTTATGTTTTAAAAAACAATTTCTTTTTTAAAAAAGTAATTTCTTTTATAAAAAATAATTTTCTTTTTGGAATAAAAATACGTTAATCTTTAACTTTTAAATACTATTAATAGTTTATCTAATTTTTGTCAAAGTGAAATATTTTATACATGTGGAATATCATTTAGCAAAGTTTTAAAAAAAAATTGAGAGAATAGAGAGAGTGTATTACACACACCGCTGAGGTTCGTTTCTCAAACTAATAAGTGATAGTTTCAGAGGCGGATCTATGTTGGGTCCAGAGGGTTCATCCGAACCTCCTTCGTTAAAAAATTATACTGTATATATAAGATAATTTTTTTGATTTGCATGTATATATTTATCATTGAACCCCTTAAGCATAATCCAAAGGGCTTAGCTTAGTGGTAAAGGGGTTCAATTTTTCGCTCAGTCGTACCAGTTCGCATGTTCGAACCGTGCTTGATTTTTTTTTGAACCCCCTTGATAAAATTTATATCTCCGCCACTGGATAGTTTAGGTATGAAACTCACACTTGCAATAGTTTAGCTATGAAACTCAAAAAAAAGATAATTTGGTATATATTTGACATTTATTTCTTCTTTAATTGTATATCAGATCATTTAGATTTTATAAAATTAGTGCAGCATGCTTGGAAAGGAGACAGTGCAGGGGACATGAAGACTATATGGTGGAAGCTCAATTGAAGGGTAAGAAGAGTACATCATTGTTATACAGATTGACACTGGCAAACACTGTATATCATCTATGGAGGGAGCGTAACAATAGAATTTTTAAGCAGAAACATCAAGCTGCTAGTGCATTAACTAGACACATCATTCAGGAAGCACATGAGAGAGGTAGAAAGTATCCTAGAATAGCTACAAAACTGCATAGTTTAAACATGTATGTATAGACTAGGTAGCTGAAGTGGAGACTAAGCTTAGCAACTATGGTGCTTGTCCATACCTGCTGATTTCAGATTTGTATTGAATACTTGGTCAATAAAAATTTTTACTTATCAAAAAAAAAAAAGTGCTCATAATAAGTGAAATTGTACTGGAAAATGTGGTAATAACAATACTGAATTGGAAAAAGTATTTAGAGGATAAGTTGAATGGAAGAAATCACCTATGCCAAGAAGTGCTTTTTCAACATTAAGAGCAGAGATAATAGAAGGGGGTCCTGGTGGAATTTCAACAGGTGAGGTTTCGTCTGCGCCTATAGCTGCGGCTTCGCTGCTGGAGTTTCGAACTATTAAAACTAATTTTCTGCTCTGTTTCCCGCAACTAGTTGGAATAATAAAACAAGGAATATTGGAGGTAGCGTAATTGTGGGTTGTAATTGTTGGGAATTTTTGGCTGTAAATGTTGGGAGTTGTAGCCATTCTATCTTTTTCTTAGTTATTCTTGCATCTTTCTTTTCCTTCTTCACATTCTCTTACCAACAATTTAGATAAACGGATCGGCAATCCAGCGCCAATCATTTTGTGACCTCCTGGGTCTATTATTATATGCCATTATATATCTTAGTGGAATCACTATTGACAACAAAGTCGTTGTAGTATAGTGGTAAGTATTCCCGCCTGTCACGCGGGTGACCCGGGTTCGATCCCCGGCAACGGCGCATTTTTATTTATTTTATTTTCATTTTGGATCCTAATTCGTAAAGTGGAAGAGCCTTCCTTCCCATTACTGATTAACATTAAAAGCAAATTCGCGACACATATTTTTCTTATATAAATGAAAAAAAAACAAATATTACATCCCCTTATTTCAACTTTAGGTCAATTACGTTGACGAAAACATAATTTTGTTTAAAAATTCTTGTCATTTTAATTAGCTTTTTGTCTGATCAAACTAATTACAACACTATATGAATACTTTTACTCCAATAGTTTTCCAACTTGATATACCTTTGCAACCACCAGCATCCTCCCTAGCTATTTCATTCAACTGCTTGAACATTTTTGTCTCTTTATTTAGAGATATTTAATGTGGCCTATATATTAGGTGATTAATTAGTTTTATCTTTCAAATAAATTAAATGTCAGGTAATATCAACAATTCTTTTAGATTAAAGACGATTCTCTATGACACTTGAATAACTGTGATTAAAAATACACATTTCATTTTTCTTCCATTGCAACGGCTCTGCATATGTACTTGATTTTCTATATATGCTTTTGAATTTATGATGAAATACCTTTTTGTTCTTCTTCTTATTTTACTCCTCCTAGGAGTTCCTATCCTTTTTTTTATTTTCTTGCTGACTCAAATTCACAAATCGCCCTTTTTGTTGTCCTCGTGTAACGTGCATTCACTTTTTAAAAAATATGTTAACTCGTATTTAATATTAAACTTCAGACAAAATTGTTTGCTTCTTCTTCTTAGTTGTTGTTAATTGTGTTTTTTAAAATCTATAGAAATTGAAAGATGATGTTTTAAAGAATTAAGTAGGTCTTGAATTTCAAATATAAAAAGTGAATTTAAATAAAATTGGGTCTTGAAAACAATGGCAATCACCATTTATTACAAAATGGGTTTGTTATATTTGTTGGTTGTTTTGAAAAATTGATAATGGAAGTTATATTTCATATTTGGGCTTATTTGGAGTAAAATGGCGGGTGAAAAATGCTGAAATTCAAAGAATATTGCTGAAAATGGATTTGTTATATTTGTTGATTGTTTTGAAAATTGATAATGGAAGTTATATTTTATGTTTGGGCTTATTTGGAGTAAAAGCGCGGGTTGGATTGTTGAAATTCAAAGAATAATTTAGTTATTTTTGGGAAAAAGAATTCAACAACACTTTACAGACACACTATTGAAGTTTTGATCAAATTTTACATGCAGAAATCAAAATGGTGAACGGAATTTGTTTAGATAAATTGATAATTGAGGATTGTTATATATGATATATGAAATTTATGCTTCAAATTTAAGCTTATTTGAAATAGATTTGGATATGAAATTTTGTGTTGGATTGTTAAAATTCAAAAAACAAGTTTTGACAACAAAAATAATAATTAATTACACTTCTGAAATATATGACTGATCAAGTTTTTGGCCAACTTTTACATGCACTTTAGTCATGTGTGAGTGACATGTAGGTAACAATTTGAGTTTTTTTTTTTTTTTTACCAGAAGTGACATTGGTCTCTTATAGTCTACATCCTCAGTAAAACATATCTGAAGTTCGGTCTTGCTAAGGCAACAACTTTACTAAACAAGTTCGCTAAAAAGTATTTGAAGTTAGTGTAGGAGAGTCTGATAACATTTCAGTAATTGATTGTTGGTTTATTGGAATTTTAATATTATTTAAATGTGTCAATAGAATGTCTTTTTGTGCAGCTTGTTCTCCATTTCTGTTTCTGTCCGTTGGAGGACTTAAAAGAGCAATTCATTGTCTCATTAGAGCATGTTAGTTCTGGTCTTTATTGCTGATCTTTGTAGACGTTAGTGCACGCTTTGTTGACTTAAAAGAGCAATTCATTGTCTCATTAGAGACGTTAGTCCTGGTAACTTATATAACCTCTTGGACATTTATTTTCTCTATTTTCTTCACAAATATCTTCCTATTCATTGCTAGGAAGACTTTTCCACATATAAATAAAGATAGTCTTACTTTGTTTATTTGACACAGGAGAATATAGAGTGAATAAAAGTTAGTCAAAAAGAGAGTTCTTCTTAGTTGAATGAAGGTGTTCTTTTTGTGGAGTTTTAGACTCAACTCTTGTCTAGAGTTTGTTAAGTTATACTTTGTGATTAGGCTATTGTATCCTGGAGGGGACAAGTCAAGAGAACTATTACTGGACTGGTGAAAAGATTTGCTGAAGTGGGCTTGAATCTCCTTAAATAGAGCGAGATATCGCACCTAAGCCTGAAAAGATTTTATTTTCTTCATTTTATTTTTCAATTGTATTTTTGTAATCTTGTAATTTCACCAATAATTTTAAGGAGATTCATAATGGCTACAATTCAAAAATCTGCAGATGTCAAGAGATGAGAGATCTTAACAAGTCATTTCGGTTCAACGGTAATCATTTCAAGAGATGTAAGGGTAAAGTACTTTTCTACTTAAGTCTTCTCAATGTTTCATATGTGTTAGCTGATCAGAAGATTCCTAATTTGACATCCTCTCCATGAATAATGATGAACTTATCTCTCATCAAGAGATAGTGGAAAAGTACAATGATGATTCCTCAAATGTCAGCATTATATTCTTAATTGTCTATTTAATAATTTTTATGATTATTATAATAGAACTTACTCTAGTGTAAAGAAAATTTAGAAAGCATTGCAGAGTAAGTATGATATCGAAGAAGTTGGAGCGAAAAAATATGTTGTTAGCCGATTTTTTTATTTCCAAATGGTGGACAACAAATCAGTGATGGACCAAGCTCAAGACTTCATAGTGATCGTTGGGGAGCTCAGGTCCGAGGAGGCAAAAATTGGAGATAACCTTATTATTTGTGGCATATTAGATAAACTTCCACCTTCTTGGGAGGAATTTTAAAAAACTATGCGTTACAAACAAAAGGAACCTCTCTTGAGACGTTTATAATGAAAATCAGTATGGAAGAAGAGGCAAGAGGCCAAGATGCACTTTTACAATCAGAAGAGAGTAACATCACAACTAAGGTAAATTTTAGTTACTTCAAATAATACTACTCCTGAATCTAACAAAAATACCTATATGAAGCGTAAGAAGAAAAATTTTAAGAAAAATAAAGGCAGACCTACCAAGAAAACTAATGGTGCAAATAACCAAGCACAAAATCAAAAAAATCAAGATAAGGGAAAGTGTTTTGTCTGTGGCAAGAGTGGACATATTTCTCAATTTTGCAGATTTTGAAAACATGGTCATACACCTCAGGCAAACGTTACCGAAGAGTCTTTTGTGGCGGTGATTATAAACATAAGTATGGTTGAGCATGTTGATAGATGGTGGGCTGATTCTGGTACTAACTGTCATATCTGTTATGACAAAGATTGGTTTAAGAAATATACTTCTTTTGAAGAGCCCAAAACCATCATGCTTGGTGATTCTCACACTATTCATGTGCTTAGAACGGAAGATGTTGAATTGTGTTTTACCTCTGGAAGGGTGTTAACTTTAAAATATGTACTTTATATTCTCTTAATGAGAAAAAAATTGATGTCTAGTTTTCTCTTCAAACAAATTATTGTATCTGATCAATATATAATTGTGAAAGAGAGTATTGTTTATGGAAAATGGGTATGCTTGTGATGGGGTGTTCAAACCTAATGTACTGAAATAAGTAAAGTTTCTACTTCTGTTTATATGCTTTCTTTTATTAATTTTTGGCATGCTCGTTTGTGTCATATTAATGATCGTTATATGGGAATCATGAGTAGTTTATGATTAGTCCCAGTGATTAAAAAGAGTTTTGAAAAGTGTGAAGCTTATAGTAAAGCCAGAATCACTGAAAGACCTCATTTTTAAGTTGAACGAAAAACTGATTTATTAGAATTAGTTCACACTGATATTTGTTAGCTTGGAAGTATTTTAACCCGTGGAGAAAATAGATATTTGATCACTTTCATTGATGATTTTTCTAAGTTTACATATATTTATTTAATGAAAACTAAAAGTGATGTTTTTGAAAATTTTAAAATCTATCTCCGTGAGGTTGAAAATTAATTCAAAAAAAAAATAAAATGAATTAGAAATGATAGAGGCCGCGAATATGAATCAAATGAGTTTAATTCTTTTGTTAGATTATAGAGAATAATTCATGAAACTACTCATCCTTATTCTCCTGCGTCTAATGGTGTAGCGGAAAGAAAAAAGAGAACTTTGGTTGAATTGTTTAATGTCATGCTTATTAAGTCAAATGCACCTTTAATATTTGGGGTGAAACTATTTTGACTGCTTGTTATGTGTTGAATCATGTGCCTCATAAGAAGTCTAAACTGACACCCTTTGACTTGTGGAAAGGTTACAAGCCAAATTTGGATTATCTAAGAGTTTGGGGTTGTCTAACTTTGATGAGGCTAATGGTTCTAAAGATTACCAAGTTGGATAAGAAAGTTACTACTTGTGATTTTCTTAGTTATGCTTCAAATAGTACAACCTATAAATTTTTTAATCTTGAAGATAATATTATAATAGAATCAGATGATGTCATTTTTCATAAAAATAAATTTCCTTTTGATTCTAAAAATAGTGAGGGTCAAAGGATTGAACAAAATATTTTGTCACTACCTAATTCTTCTTCTTCTTCGGCTTTTAAAAAAATAAGCAATTGATGATTTTGAGTTAAAAAGAAGTAAAAGAGCTAGAGTAGAAACAAAATTTGATCGGAATTTTTATATTTTTAATGTTGGAGATGACCTCTCAATTTACAAGAAGCTTTATCTTCACATGATTCTACTTTTTGAAAAGAGGATGTAAAACGATTGGTTGCAAATGGATCTTGCGAAAAAAGTCAAAATCGGATGGATCAATTGATAAATATAAGGCTAGACTAGTTGCTAAAGATTTTAAGCAACTAGAAGGCCTAAAATTTTTTGATACCTTTTCTCCGATTACTAGAATTACATCCATTAGATTTTTAATTGCTATAGCGACAATTTTTGATTTGCATATTTATCAAATGGATGAAAAAACTATTTTTTAAAATGGAGACTTAAATAAGAAAATTTGTATGGAACAACCCGAGTGTTTTGTTGAAGCAGGCCAAGAAAACAAAGTGTGTAAACTTACTAAATCCCTATATGGCTTGAAACAGGCACCAAATCAATGACATGAAAAGTTTAATTTCTGCATGATTGAAAATGATTTTAAAACAAATGAGTGTGATAAGTACATATATCATAAGTTTTGAAATGATTTGCGTGTTATTATTTTCCTATATGTTGATGATTTATTGATCTTTGGCTCTAACATAAATGTTATTGGTGAAACTATAAATATTCTTAGAAGCTATTTTGATATGAAAGATCTTGGTGAGACAAATTTTATTCTTGGAATAAAAATTACTAGAACATATTGTAACACCTCCTAAAACGTTATATGTGGTGTTTCAATTCTCGATGAAATTGATACTGCTTCTGTATATTGGTCATAACTTTTCATAGAATAGTCACAATTAGATAATTCAAATTTCTGAATAACCCCAATGTCATTACCTACAACTTTCGTGGGACCATATCTTAAGATTAAGAGGATAAGTAGGTTAAATAAATTAATTTTTACAAGATATAGTGTTGTGATGAAATTGAGTATTTGTAGAAGAAAAGTCATATCTCATGGTAGAATGCTCCAATTTGGTTGATTCATAAACGATATGAAAATAGACTTTTAGAGCTACAATTCATATGAGACACCAAATCCTAATTAGGAAGTTATGTTATTCAAATGCAGCTCCAAAAAGGGTATTCCGTTAGAAGAAGGTTCATCTCATCAACCATCAAAAGATCTAGATCCATTTGATATCACCCATGACATCAATAGTCCTCCATTTAACATCTTTCATGACATCACAATCCTCCATTGAATTTTTAAGATCATTCTTTGTAATTATTTTTATTTATTGGTAGGTCCCTCATCCATACCTATAAATACCCACCTTATTTCCTCATTTTATTCATCAAGCTTTCTCAAGCAACCCTTGTCTCTATACACTTATTTACTCATTCTCAAATATAGTTTTAGTTTTTAGTAGTGTAGAAATACTATTTCGATGATTCTTATACTCCAGGCAGTACCCAAAATGCTCCAGCGAAGAGAAAATGCTAGGGTTCAAGATTGTTCATTGAGTTCTTCAATTCAAAGTATATATTTGGATTCTAGGTAGGTAAGGCTATTCATATCATTGGATTGAGTTCGTCCATGCCCCCAATATTTAAATTCATCGTAATAGAGTTATAGTTGAGTTTTACCCTAATTTTTGAATTCTAAATGAGTTAATTCTTCTTCGATTGAGTTAGATATATTTATGGATTGAGATTATTATTATTTTTATCTCTCATATTATTGAAATTATTGTTCGTGACTACTTTTTCTGAACCCTAATTGATTTTATGTTCATGAATATTTTTATACGTGTTTTAAGTAAAGATGTTGGCTTTTAATATTCATTGACAAAAAAGTGATTTGAATTAATACTATATATGTATTTTATTGAGTTTTGAACGAGCAAGAGAATTGAGTTTAAATGAATTTGATTCTTTGGATTAAAGGATGTTTTGAGTAGGATGTTTTGATGAGATGTAAATAATGTTTTGAAGTTTAATGATTGATGAAGAGGTAATGAGATGGGTTTGATGTTTTAAATAAAAGTCCAATAAGACTAGACGATGAGGTTAATATGAGCACATATTTTGAGAGTAGTATTGAGCGCCGAGTTGGGTTAGAGTTTAATTGACTCAAACCCTAGAACTATGTAGCCAGCATAAGATGGAAACTATGCGTCTTAAGTTCCAAAAAGAGGACTTTGATGATTGGATCCAAGATGGTGATTTCCTTTACCCTGGCAAGGTATTAGATGGATGTGACAATGACATCATTTTATTGTATCATCACTAGCTCATAAATAATTGTTGTCGGTTAGAGAAACTCGCAACTGAGTAAGCATTACTTATTATTATTTTTAAACTTCCATTACGTGTTGATGTTGAGTCTTCCTGAGAGGAGTTTCTTGATATCTATCCTTACTTTCCTGTCATTTTACATACTCATTCATTCCATTTACTGACGTCATTCCACCTGTATTACTTTATGATGCAGATACATGTATTAAAGATCCTTAACAGGCGCATCGTTGAATATCATTACTTTCGAGTTATTTGGTGAGTCCTTCTTGTATTCAGAGAAACTCTTTATCCTTTTATTATTATTGAGTATTATTATTCTTTTGAGGTAGACATGATCATGTCATTAGCACCATTTGATAGTATTAGAGGCTTCATAGACAGGGTTTGATAATGTAATTAGAGTAGTTCTCCTTGGAAACTACTTCTTCTAAGGATTATTTCTTTCCTTTGATGTTGATGATGGCGAGCCCACATAAGTATTCCTATTTTTACTTAAGTCTTTCGCTGGTGAACGAATGAGTAATGAGACCAAGTGGTTCTCTCGGAGGCCAAAGATAGTTTCTAAGTGACGGTCATGCCTAGGGTACCCTCTTGGGGCATGATAAATTTGGTATCAGAGCACATAGTTCAAGATTCTTAGGGTGTCTATGAAACTGTGTCTAGTAGAGTCTTGCTTATAGGTGTGCCATGTACCACACTTATAATCAGGAGGCTATAGGACATTAGGAATTGTTTCACTTCTTTCATAATCTGAGTTCATGTGATAGAGTTTAACTCTATAAAAATTCCTTTCTAATTTGTGCATTTACACATTGCAGAACATGCCTCCTAAATGTACAACCAGTCAGAGGAACGCTGCCAGCACTAAGGTTCCACAGCCAGAGATGACTTCACCAAAGACTAGGGATGACCTGCAGGGTCTATTGAGTTACCCCAAATACCTACTGTTCAGACTAGTCCTACTTCAGAGATAGAATTCAGAGGAGCTATTACCGTATTCACTCATCTGGTAGCTGCCTAAATGGGTAACCATAGTTCACCAACTCCTAGATCTAGCTCTCAAGAGTCATCTTCCACTACAAGGATTAGAGATTTTTTGAGGATGAACCCGCCAGTCTTCACAGGGTCTAAGGTTGAGAAGGATCCTCAAAATTTCATTGATGAGACATGAAAGATCTTAAAAGTAATGCGTACTACCGAGTTTGAGGGTGTTGTGTTGGTTTTCTACCAGCTCAAGGATGTGAAAAACGTCTGGTATGACCAGTGGGAGCAGAGTCGCGGTGAGGATGCTGGACCTGCAGTTTGGGATAAGTTTGAAAGAACTTTCCTTGACCATTTCTTTCCCCAAGATCTACGGGAAGCAAAAGTTGAGGAGTTTGTGAACCTCAAGCAGGAGAGAATGACTATAAAGGAGTATAGTTTGAAGTTTATTTAGTTGTATAAATATTCCCTAGAAATGATTCCTCATATGAGGTCCAAGATGAGGAAGTTTGTCTCTGGCCTAGGCAAACATGCAAAGAAACAATGTAAGGCAATGCTAATGATTTCTGACATGGATTTTTCTAGATTGATGGTATATGCTCAATAGGTTGAGGATGACAAGAAAAAGGACCGAGAGGAACACTTAAGAAAGAAGGCTAAGTCTGTTGGGTATGAGAACGAGAAAAAGTATGGGAAGGGTAACAAGTCCTTCTTTTAGAAGATGTCTTCTAATTATTCACCTTCCTCAACAAGTGCTTTTACACCTAATTAGAGGTCGCTGAGTCACCAGAATTTTAAAGCTCAGGTTTCTTATTCCCAATTAAGTATGGCTCAAGGTTCTAGAGGAAAGCCACTATGTGCTAGATGTAGAAAGCTCCATTTAGGAGAGTGTCGTGTGAGAACCAATGCTTGCTATGGATGTGGAAAGACAGGTCATTTTCAGAATGAGTGTCCTTCGAAGAGACAGGGAGATAGAGGTAGTAGAGCTCAGTTTTATACTGCAGCACCGCAGAATAGAGTTAATCATAGAGGTGCAGCTTCAGGTGCAAGTGGGGGAACAAACTGTCTGTATGCTATAGGTAAACAAACTGTCTATATGCTATAGGTATTCGCCAAGACCAAGAAAATGCACCTGATGTTGTTAGGTATGCTCTGAATCCTTTCTTTTGATGTGTATGCATTACTTGATCCAAATGCTACATTATTTTTTATGACTCCTTACTTGGATAGTAAATTTGAGATTCTTCCTGAGTGTCTTCTTGAGCCTTTCAACATGTCTACTCCTATTGGTGAGTCTATCTTCGCTGAGAGGATTTATAGAGATTGTACTGTGTCAATCTATCACAGGGATACCATGGTTGAATTAGTTGAGTTGGACACGATTGATTTTGATGTGATTCTTAGCATGGACTGACTTTATGCTTATTATGCCTCAATTGATTTTAGAATCCGAATTATCAAGTTTCAATTTCCAAATAAGCCTATCTTAGAGTGGAAGGGGAGTTCTATAGTGCCTAGGGGTAAATTTATTTTCTACCTTAAGGACAAAAAGTTAATCTTTAAGGGATGAATATATCATATAGTCCGAGTCAAAAATATTAATGATCTAGCTCTATCTCTTGAGTCAGTTTCCGTTGTGAGTGAGTTTTCTTAAGTCTTTCTTGAGGATCTACCCGGAATCCCTCCTGATAGAGAGATAGACTTTGGTATTGATGTCCTTCCTGATACACAACCTATCTCTATTCCTCTTTATAGGATGGCTCCTAGTGAATTGAAAGAGTTGAAAGAACAGTTGAAAGATCTCCTAGATAAGAGATTTATTAGGCCAAGTGTCTCACCTTGGGGCGCTCCTATCCTATTCGTGAGAAAGAAAGAAGGTTCCCTTAGAATGTTCATTGATTACCAGCAGCTTAATAAGGTCACCATAAAGAACAAGTATCCTCTCCCCAGGATAGATAATTTATTTGATCAACTTCAAGGTGCCACATGCTTCTCTAAGATAGACCTCAGATCAGGCTATCATCAGTTGAAAGTGAGAGAATGTGACATCCCGAAGACGGCTTTCTAAACCCGCTATGGTCATTTTGAGTTTCTTGTTACATTCTTTGGATTGACAAATGCTCCTGCAACTTTTATGGTCTAGATACGTTTGTAATTGTCTTCATCGATGATATTTTGGTCTACTCTAGAAGTAAGAGTGAGAATGCTAACCACCTTAGGAGTGGCCTTCAAACTCTCAAGGAGAGGGAGTTGTATGCTAAGTTTTTGAAGTGTGAGTTTTGGCTTACGTCTATAGCATTCCTAGGCCATGTTATATTTGGTGATGGAATTCGAGTTGATACTTAAAAGATTAAGACAGTTAAGAATTAGCCCAGACCCACCTCTCCAATCAACATAAGGAGTTTCTTATGTTTGGCTGGTTATTACAGGAGGTTTGTTGAGGGATTTTCATCCATATCCTCACCATTGGCTAAGCTAACTCAGAAAAAGACTAAGTTTCAATGGTCTAATGCTTGTGAGAAAAGCTTTTAAGAGTTGAAAGCTAGATTGACTACTACTCCAATACTGTCCCTATCCGAGGGAATGGATGGTTTTGTAATCTATTGTGATGCTTCCAGAATTGGATTGGGATGTGTTTGAAGCAGAAAGGTAAGGTCATTGCCTATGCCTCCAGAAAGCTTAAGACCCATGAGAGGAATGTTACACCCCACCTTTTTTAAACTCGGAATGTCTCATAAGTTCCTTGGACATTATCATGTGAGCCGAATACGCTACGACACTATCAAACGACTCTAAGGAAGGGAGAATGGGACACCCCGTGGTAGGGAAGATTGAAAATAGGGTCAAGAGAAGTCGGAAGGAGTTGGAGGCCAAGTAACGAGTCGTAGGACTCGACTTATCTACGTAAACTACTAAGTTAGAAGTCGTACATACGTGAGTTACTTGATTACATACCAAGCTTGCGTAGCAAGGATTTCATAGGCTCTTAAAGTGAGACGAGATTACGAATCCACGAGGAAAAGAAAATTTTTTTGCGGGGCAGCCAATGGGAGGGTGACACATGGCAGCACCTAAGAAGGCAGGTGACCCACCTGCTTGGGGTCAAGTAGGTGACCCACCTGCTTGGGGGAGGTGGGCCCCACTGCCACGTGGCAGCCCCTCCTTGAACATGTAGGTGTGGTGGCCCAATAGGGGCTGGACACGTGTCACCTCTTGGGGCTGACACGTGTCACACCCTAAAGCCACATATACATGTTGATATATATCATATACTTCAGTTTTTCATCAAAAGAACATGAGCCAACATAGAGAAAAAAACGTGAGAAAGAGAGATAGGGAGGCAGCCATGGCGTTTGAAGTTTAAAGGTAAGTTTCTCAATTTTCTCTCCGTGAATTAATTATATACGACGTTCCTAAAATATGTGGAGGTGTATATATGTATATTACGATGCTTACGGAACTATATTTTCAGTTCTACACTTGGAAAACTAAGAGAAACTTAAAGAGAAAACGCTAGTTAACAAACCCATTTTTGGAAGGGACAGTGATTAGTAATATTGGTATAACTTCTTGTGTATATCTTCGTTTCAGGTGATTCAATATGTTTTGGAAAGGTATTTCATGGTTATATAACTTTAATTTATACTCCAAAATCCAGTTGTACTTTTATCAGCTATAAAAAGGGTGATGAAGTGTAGAGGAGGTACTGCCCAGATTTTGGTTTTGGAAATCTTACACGGACTGCTGTTGGTGTTTCGGTTATATATTTTTGTACAAAATTGCTGTAGGGGTAATTCAAAATTTTTTGTGACCTTGAGACACATATCTATAACTTTCATTGAGGCCACAAATCTTGTTTCCCTCAATTACCCCTCCGAAACTAAGCGACAATATAAGACAGTGGGCTGTCCAGATTTCACATTTTGGATAGTTTTGGCGAGTTTGACAAGTTTAACGTAAGGTAAGACCTT
Organism: Solanum dulcamara; assembly: GCF_947179165.1. Classification (NCBI taxonomy): domain Eukaryota; kingdom Viridiplantae; phylum Streptophyta; class Magnoliopsida; order Solanales; family Solanaceae; genus Solanum; species Solanum dulcamara. The sequence continues at coordinate 14,456,003 of NC_077244.1, read as the reverse complement.
TCCTTTTTAAATTGGAGTTTATAGTATTGTTATATGGTGTATTAAACCCCTTGTATGCTGCTGGAAGTTTAAGAATGTCATAGAAATGCTCGACGTTCGAAATAAACTAAATTGGAATCGCTATAGTTAAATTGTCGTCGAAGGATAGTGTTGTTCGTGTGAGGTGCTGCTGCAGGGGTTTGATATGTTGTTGCAGGGCCTAAATAGGTTCTAATTTGGGTTAGGGTGCTGCTAGTTGAATCCACACGACCCCTCGTTGTGTATAATGAAAGGCGTTACAAAATAAAGGCTAGACGCCCTATTGTGCTACCGTATCTTTGAATAAGTCGTTTGGAGTTTATGTTGTATATTGTTGGTCCAAATTGATGCAGGTTGTTGTTTTTGGTTGGCTGTAGGTCTTAGGGACCTAATAGGGCACATTATAGGGGAGGTGCTGCCCAATTTTCGTCGACGCCTTAGCGAATAACAGAACTAGTCGGGGAAGCGACTAAGGAAATAGATTCCATTAATACTAAGATGTAACCTAGGGTGATGGAAAGTAAAAGGCGTTGATATTCATACTACTTTCATATTGAATAGTTTCAAAGGACGGCGAGGCAAGCAGGATAAGGAATAATTCAGACAAGGTATGTAAAGCTTTCTCTTGGCATGTTTTGGTATAAGTTCGTACAACTATCTTTCTTTCCTTTCGGCAATGTTTAGCCTTAAGTGAATTGTATATGAAGTGCGGGGATAATTCCATTCCCAGAATTTCGAGTACGCCTCATAACCCCTATCCACTGTTCAGTATTAGAGTTCTTGTGAAGATTAAGTATTGCCTAGTAGGGCTTCTATGTGTCAGAATGTAATGTATGGGAAGCTATCTCTCATTTTCATTAAGATGTATTTGATACGAAAATGAGGTTACAATGCCATAGTGGTTCACCGAGCCCCGTGAAGGGCCGGGTACGAAATATGTATATGAAGATCACCTGAAGGAAAGTACAGACTATATAGAGCTTATTCTCTTTCTTCTTGTGGGGCATGTCCTTGTCTTAGTTGTAAGTTGAATCTGATCTGAACTCCGAGGTAACTCCACTCTTAAACATCTCTTAATTACTTCTGAATATTAAACTCCTATAGTAGTTGAACTACTTTCCCTGGAAACTTTTATACGTTAAAGAGGTAACAAATATACAGGCTCTACATCCTAAGGACTATAAGGTAATAAGTGTTTCTGATTCTATAAATGATTTGGCCCTATGTTAATACATGTCCAGGGCCTCCGAGATTACTTTTGAGACAACCCATAATGGCATTTAAGGGACACTCGAGATGACTACCCCATTACTTGGGTCCTCAAATAAAAGCTTAACTTTCTTATTCTGTTGAGTCTCTGGTAATGATTTAAATTGCATATAGTTACTCACTACTCTACTCGTGTATATTGTAACACTTCTTTCCCTGAGTCCCGGGCCAGGATATGTTTTCGTGCACAGTTCACTGCATTATTCCCTGAGTCCCTCAATAGAGGGCCAGGATACGTGTATAGATATATGATGATATGTTGTAATAAGGTGGTGATGGCACTGGGGCCATGATGGTTTTACAGAGGTGATTCACCGGACCCCCGAAAGGGCCGGCTATATGATATGACTCGAACATGCATATTTTTGTAATTCACAAAGTACAGGTACAGGTTTCTGAATTGATATCTTATCCCTTATTTCTCTATATCAGATATGCTTCCAGTTGTATTATATTATGTTTTACATACTCAGTACATATATCGTACTGACCCCTTTTCTCGGGGGGCTGCGTTCATGCCTGCAGGTACAGATACAGGTTTTGGGAGTCCGTCAGCTTAGGATTCCATGCAGCTCAGCTGGAAGAGGCTCCATGTATCGGGGCCTAGTTTTTGATACTGTCCACGGATGTATAAAAATTGTTTTATCTATTCAGGGGTACGACGGGGGCCTTGTCCCGCCATATGTTGTCATTTATATTCTTAGAGGTCTGCAGACACGTATATATGGGTTGTATATGTCAGTTTGGTTCAGCTGGGTCTATATGATATATTGTACATGTTGTTATATTATGGCAGCCTTATCGGCTTGCGTGCCTTGTCATGTTGTGATACAAACAAAAAGGGCTACAGGTATATGTAAATGTTATCGCCTAGTGGGGCTCTATTACATGATATTGTTTTATTTACAGTTCAATGTAACCACAACTGATAGATATGTGTACAGGGGGTCCAGGTCGGACCCCAGTCGCGACCTACGGGGTTGGGTCGTGACAAGGAACTACCCCACTCATGACCTTGAGTTAGCAGCTATGGTATTGTCTTTTAAGATTTGGTGTCACTATCTTTATGGTGTACATGTGGATGTATTCACGGACCACAAGAGCTTGCAGTATGTATTCAATCAGAAAAAGCTAAACTTGAGGTAGAGGTATCACAACCCAAAACCGAGTGTGATGGCACTCATCTCAACCCACTAAGATAAATTAGCCTAATACCTAACGGAAAATAAATGTGGAAGAAAATGAAATAAATCAAAATTTAACTTAATCAAAAATATATAAAACAAACTCAAATTCCCTCAAGATTGGTTGTCATGTGTACAAGCCACTAATACATTACCGGAGTATGAAAGAAAATACAGTCACAATGTCTCTGTCTCTAGAATAGGACTAAATCATAATAAAATAGTAAGAGGTATCTTCTAGATGGATGTAACAGCTACCTCAACACTCGAGATGATAGCCTCGGATGTGGTATAAAACACGAGGAGATCAAGCAAGTCCGAGTTCACAACCTACACAAGTGTAGAAGCAAGGGGTGTGTACCAAACAACATGGTACTCAGTAAGTGGATAACTAAAACTAAGCAAAGCTTAATAGATACAAGTACTCCTGTCATCCCAACCGAACCTCCTCAACTACAACCTGCATAAAACTAGCCCAACTCTACACGAATACTCATCTGTAGTCTCATCAAGTGAATCATATCAGGTCAAGTTCAACATATACAGAGCAATAAGCGGTGAACACAAATTCACAAATATCTACAAAATGCGATGCAATGCAATGAGATGATGCATGTCTGTCCTATCGGTACACATCCGCTGAATTATAGTTCAGAACTCATGAGGGATATTTCTGTCCATGTAACCTGCCATGGAGCGTGTAGCCCATTCCCTTAATATTTATATCCTTCCACGGAGCGTGTGGTTCGACCCCTTTGTTTTATAAAGCTGCCATAGAGCGTGTGACCCAATTTTTTTGTTTTATATCATTTTCAGTATCAACACAATATGTCAGAACCAATGCAATCAATACATGTTCATATAATTCATGATAATAACATGACAACAATAATAATTTTTCCTATCTCACATCAACATATCATTGCACATGTCCAAAATAAACCCATAATCAAAACATATCAATTCCTCCAATACATGTCATTAGATCACCATTTTATACCCCTCATCTCCATTTTAAGGCCAATCATATAGTCAATAACTCAGTCCAATTCTCATTACTCTCCAGTACACATAACACGGAAATACAAGTATCTACAAGCTTAAACTGAGGTTTAGAAATTCACTTGCCTCAATTAAGTTGAATAATTACTTTAAAACTTGAGCCTTTTATAATGCTTCCGAATGATCAAAATCTGTTCAAATACATAATCTTCATAAGAATACGAATCCAATGACACCCATATTGCTATATTTATTTTTGGATAAAAAATTGGGTCAAAAAAATCATCCCGAGTCATTGAAGTCAAATCTAAAATTTTCTTTCCGATTATGTTTACTCATGATAAAATAAACTCACATGTCAAATTTCAGCTAAAACGGATCGTTATTCGACCTCCAAATCAAGATTTTATGTGAAGAACTCTAGAGTCATATTTTCTTATTTCAGTGTTATTTCTCCACCAATATACCCTAAAAATATGTTCATAATCACATAAAAATTTAATGAAAAGAATGAGAATAATTACCTTGACGCTTTGGAATAAAAATCCCTATTTTTCTCTTCTCCTTTATTTTTTTCCCCTTTCTTTTCTTTCTTCCTCCGTATTTCTTTTTTCAGTTTGTTCATTCTCTTTCACGCCGCTGCTTAATACTCACATCTGATGGCTTAATGCCATCAGATGTTTTTTATATATATTATTATTATTATTATTATTATTATTATGTATTTCCTTCTTTTTCTTTTCTAAATTAATCATGTACTAAAAGTGATAAACCCTACTAACCTATTTTATTAAATATAAGAAAAGTGGTATAAGTATTAAATAGATTAATACTTTAGCCCACCAATTAAATTAATTCTCCAAAATTATCCCTCAACTAATTAACCGAAGTTACCGAAAGGTCCAAAATTTTCAACTTAAATTTATGAAAAGGGTCTTCTATGATAGGAGGAGGACTCGTTCTCAAAATGGCCTAATGGGTCATTACAAGAGGAGATGGCTAGAGTTGCTCAAGGATTATGACATGAGCATTCTCTACCACCCAAGTAAAGCAAACATAGTTGCCAATGTTCTTAGAAGGTTATCCATGGGGAGTACGGCCCATGTGGAAGAGGAAAAGAAGGAGTTGGAAAAGAAAGTGTATAGACTTGCGCGTTTGGAAGTTCAACTTATTGACTTTAGTGAGGGTGGTACTATAGTACGAAATGGAGGTGAATCATCTCTAGTTGCAGAGGTAAAAGGAAAGCAAGATCAGGAGTCATTCTCTTTCAACTGAAAGACGAGGTTCACAAGCAGAATGTAATGGCTTTTGCCAAAGGGGGAGATGGAGTGTTGATATATCAAGGGAGATTATGTGTTCCAAGTGTTGATGGCATTCGAGAGAGAATCATGGTAGAAGCCCATAATCCCAGGTATTCCATCCATCCAGGTTTGACAAAGATGTACCACGACTTGAGAGAAGTATACTGCTGGAGTGGAATAAAGAGAGATATAACATAGTTTGTGTTCAAGTGCTCGAATTGCCAACAAGTTAAAGTTGAGCACCAAAGGCTTTGTGGAGTAGCTCAAAATATAGAGATCCCAAAATGGAAGTGGGATATGATCAACATGGACTTCATTATTGGTTTACCGCGAACCCGCAAACAACATGACTCTAGTTGGGTGATTGTGGATATGATAACCAAATCAGCCCATTTCTTGCCGGTTAAGGCTACAAACACTATAAAGGATTATGCCAAACTATATCTGAGAGAGATTGTTAGACTTTATGGAGTTCTTTTGTCTATCATCTCAGATAGGGGAGCTCAATTCACTACTTAGTTTTGGAAGTCATTTTAGAAGTGTTTGGGTTTAAGAGTGAACCTTAGTACTGGTTTTTAACCATAGACACATGGCCAAGCAGAGCGTACGATACATAATTTGAAGGATATGTTGAGAGCTTGTGTCATCAACTTCAAATGCAATTGGATGATCATTTAACTCTTATTGAGTTTGCATACAATAATAGCTTCCATTCGAGTATTCATATGGCTCCTTATGAAGCTCTGTATGGGAGGAAATGTAGATAACCAATTGGTTGGTTCAAAGTTGGTGAAGTTGAGTTTATTTGACCAGACTTGGTTCACCAAGATATGGAAAAGGTAAAAACCTTCCAAGAGAGGTTGAGGACTGCTTAGAGTCGTTAGAAATCCTACACTGATGTTAGGAGGAGAGATTTAGAGTTTGAAGTGTATGATTGGGTATACTTGAAAGTTTCACCCATGAAGGGTGTGATGAGATTTGGAAAGAAAAGAAAGCTTAGTCCCCACTATATTGGTCCTTATCATATTGTGAAGAGGGTTGGTAACATAGCTTATGAATTGGAGTTGCCTCAAGAATTAGAATCTATTCATCCCATGTTTCACATCTCTATGCTTAAGAAGTGTTTGGTAGATCCTTCACTTGTTGTACCGACTGAGAGCATTGGGGTGAAAGAGAGTTTGAGTTATGAAGAGATTCCAGTCCATATTCTTGATCGTCACTTTCGCAAATTAAGAACTAAGGAAGTGGCATTTGTCAAAGTCCTATGGAAAAATCAATTTGTTGAAGAGGCTACATGAGAATCTAAACAAGATATAAAGGCTAAATATCCTCATCTATTTGTGCCTTCCGAGGATGATATTCAAGGTAATATTTCTTACTTCTACCTTTGAGTCGATGTGTATTCTTGAGTTTGAGTCACTGACTGTTTGAGTAGTGTTGTTTGAGCATTTGAGTATCAGAACTTTTGAGAAATTGATGTACTGATGATATTCGTTATTCATGTCCCCTAGTTTTATCTTCATTCGAGGACGAATGATCCCAAAGGGGAGATATTATAACACCTCCTTAAATATTTTATGTGGTGTTTCAATTCTCGATAAAATTGATACTGCTTCTGTATATTGGTCATAACTTTTCATAGAATAGTCACAATTAGATAATTCAAATTTCCGAATAACCTCAATGTCATTACCTACAAATTTTGTGAGACCATATCTTAAGATTAAGAGGATAAGTAAGTTAAATAAATTAATTTTTACAAGACGTGGTGCTGTGATGAAATGGAGAATTTGTAGAAGAAAAGTCATATCTCATGGTAGGATGCTCCAATTTGGTTGATTCATGAACGATATGAAAGTAGACTTCTAGAGCTACAATTCATATGAGACACCAAATCCTAATTAGGAAGTTATCTTATTCAAATGCAGCTCCAAAAAAGGGTATTTCATTAGAAGAAGGTTCATCTCATCAACCATAAAAATATCTAGATCCATTTGACATCACCCATGACATCAATAGTCCTCCATTTAACATCTTCCATGAAATCACAATTCTCCATTGAATTTTCAAGATCATTTTTTATAATTATTTTTATTTATTGGTAGGTCCCTCATCCACACCTATAAATACCTACCTTATTTCCTTATTTTATTCATCAAGCTTTCTCAAGCAACCCTTGTCTCTATACACTTCTTTACTCATTCTCAAATATAGTTTTAGTTTTTAGTAGTGTAGAAATACTATTCCGGTGATTCTTATATTTCGGGTAGTACACAAAATTCTCTGGCGATGAGAGAAGGCTAGGGGTTCAAGGGTGTTCATTGAGTTCTTCAATTCGGAGTAAAACTTCTAATTTCAGGTAGGTAAGGCTATTCATAGCATTGGATTGAGTTCTTCCATGCGCTCAATATTTAAATTCATCGTAATTGAGTTATAGTTGAGTTTTACCCTAATTCTTGAATTCTGAATGAGTTAATTTTTCTTCTATTGAGTTAGATATATTTATGCATTGAGATTATTATTATTTTTATCTCTCATATTATTGAAATTATTGTTCGTGGATACTTTTCCATGAACCCTAATTTATTTGATGTTCATGAATATTTTTACGCGTGTTTTGAGTAAAGATGTTGGCTTTTAATATTCATTGACAAAAAGAGTGATTTGAATAGATACTATGTATGTATTTTATTGAGTTTTGAACGAGCAAAATAATTGAGTTTTGAACGAGCAAAATAATTGAGTTTTGAACAAGCAAAATAATTGAGTTTAACTGAATTTGATTCTTTGGATTAAATGATGTTTTGAGTAAGATGTTTTGATGAGATGTAAATGATGTTTTGAAGTTTAATAATTGATGAAGAGGTGATGAGATGAGTTTGATGTTTTAAATAAAAGTCCAATAATACTAGACGATGAGGTTAATATGAGCACATATTTTGGGAGTAGTATTGAGCATCGAGTTGGATAAGAGTTTAATTGACTCAAAGCCTAGAACTACATAGCCCGCGTATGATGGAAGATGTGCCTCTTAAGTCCCAAAATGAGGACTTTGGTGATTGGATCCAAGATGGTGATGTCCTTTACCCTAGCAAGGTATTGGATGGATGTGACAATGATATCATTTATTGTATCATGACTGGATCATAAATGATTGTTGTCGGCTAGAGAAACTCCCAATAGAGTAAGCATTACTATTATTATTTTTAAACTTGCATTATATGTTGATGTTGAGATGATGTTGAGTTCTGAGATAAGTCTTCTTGAGAGGAGTTTCTTTATATCTGTCCTTACTTTCCTGTCATTTTACATACTCGTACATTCCATGTACTAACGTCATTCGACCTGCATCGTTTTATGATGCAGATATAGGTGTTAGAGATCCTTAACATGCATATCATTGAAGATTATTACTTTCTAGCTATTTGGTGAGTCCTTCTATAAGGATGAACTCTTTATCCTTTTATTATTGTTGAGTATTCTGTTTCTTTTGAGGCATCTATGGACATGTCATTGGCACTGTCTGGTAGTGTTAGAGGCTTCATAGACAGAGTTTGATGATGTAATTAGAGTAGTTCTCCATTGAAATGACTTCTTCTAAGGATTATTTCTTTCTTTTCATGTTGATGATGGCGAACCCACAAAAGTATTCTTATTTTCACTCAAGTATTTCGCTGATGAGCGAATGAGTGATGAGACCAAGTGGTTCTATCGAAGGCCAGAGATGGGTTTAGAGTGCCGACCATGCCTAGGTTACCCTTTCGGGGCGTGACACATGTTATGAAATATTTTTGACCAGTCACACTGTGTTGAGAAAATTTTGAAAAAAATAATTACTTTTTTGATTGACAATATTTTTAACTTGTTTTGATTCAAGTGTACACTTGTTTACTATTCAAAGTGAAAATGATGTGATAAATCAAAAGGAATATGCTAGCTTAATTGAAAGTTTGAGATATGTTACTAATTGCAGTAGGCTTGATATTGCATTTGCAGTAGGAGTACTTAGTAGGTTTACAAGCAAGCCAGGTAATCAACATTGACAAGTTATAATTAGAGTTATAAGATATTTAATTAGAACAAAAACTTGTGGTTTGTTCTATAAAAATATCTTGTTGTACTTGAATGATTTTCTGTTGCTGATTGGAATGCTTTATTAGGTGACTCATGTTCTACTATTGGTTACATTTTTACTTTGGTTGGTGGTGCTATTTGTTCGTTTGATTTCTGCATTTGATTACTACTTATATTTGTTGGTCCGGTTTACTTTGGGTATCCTATTTATCTATAGTAGTTAATGCTCCTTTCTTTCCGGTCTTTCCTACCCTGACTTTCTCGCTCTCATTATTCATATTTTTATATTATTTTCGATATGCTTGGATCTACTGACCTATGTCTTATTTTTCTTATTTTTCTTCTCTTGTTCTTCTCTCTTAAGTCGAGGGTCTTCAGAAATAGCCTCCCTACCTTTCAAGGTAGGGGTTAGGTCTACGTACACTCTACCCTCCTCAGACCCCACATGGTGGGATTATACTGAGCTTCTTGTTGTTGTTGTTGTGGTGGTGGTGCTATTTGTTGAAAATCAAAAAAGTAAACTATAATTATTAACTATACCATGAAAGCTGAACTAATTGCTAGCTTCAGCTAGTGAGGAAGTGAATTGGTTTAGAGATTTATTATTTCAAATACCTTATTTTAAAAAACCAATTCCTTCGATTTTAATTTATTGTGATAGCACCGTGCTCTTTAATTGGTAGAGCTCAAAACCGTTATTACAATGGTAAATCCATACCTATAAGAAGGAAACAGTAATGTAAAATTGTATTTAACAAGTGATACCATTAAAGTTGATTATATCAAATCTTGTGATAATCTTGCAGATCCTATTACTAAGGCCTTAATAAGAGAAAATGTCTGGAACACACCGAGAGGGTGGGATTGAAACCTATAAATCCATGAGTCATATATGAGGAAACCCAACCTTGGAACTAAAGATCCTATAACCAGTTTCAATGGAAAAGACGAATCATATGATGACTTATTGTGAAAAAATGCACTATTTTTTAATCTCTCCCTATGATGTGAGTGCATTATTTCCTGTAGTGATTTGTGGAGATTGAATTTACAAACTCTTAATGAAATTCTGTAGCCCGTATGGTTGGAGTGTTAAACTTGCAGGAGAATCCACGATAAATTTCACCTATGTGAGTGTGGAAGTAGGCCGCTTCTTATGAGAATTGAGTTTATTCTTAAAAGCACTCATAAAACTGGGATATCACAAGACCATAATGTGATGGCTTAGAAGGCTCATGTCAATACCTTGATTATTATGTGTGAGCACTGATATTTTATTTCCCTTAAGCAGTCATAGTTCAAGTCTGAGACCACTACGACACTGGAGTAAAAGTTACTATTTCACTAAGTGGAGGTTCAATGCAGAACACACCTTCATTATGCAGATAGAATCTCTTATATAATATTAAAATGAGTGGGGAATTGTTGATTTATTAATATTTTAATATTATTTAAATGTGTCAATAGAATGTCTCTTTGTGCAGCTTGTTCTCCATTTTTGTTTCTTTCCGTTGGAGGACTTGAAAGAGCAATTCATTGTCTCATTAGAGCATGTTAGTGCTGCTCTTTATTGATGGTGTTTGTATACGTTAGTGCACATTTGGTTTTCTTCTTATTATTTCCCTCATTACTCGATCACTATACCTTAGTAACTTATATAACCTCTTGGCCATTTATATTTTCTATTTACTTCACAAATATCTTTCTATTCATTGCTAGAAAGACTTTCTCATCTATAAATAGAGATGATATTACTTTATTTTTTAGACACAAGAAAATATAGAGGCCATAAAATTTAGTCAAAAGGAGAGTTCTTATTAGTTGAAAGGAGATGTTCTTTTTGTGGAGCTTTAGACTCAACTCTTGTACAGAGTTTATTGAGTTTTACTTTGTGATTAGGTTGTTGTATCCTAGAGGGGACAAGTCAAGAGGACTACTGTTGGATCAGTGAAAAAATTTATTATAGTGGACTTGAATCTCCTTAAAGAAAGTGAGATATATGCACCTCAGCCTGAAGAGATCTATTCTTCATTTTATTTTTCAATTGTATTTTTATAATCTTGTAATTTCACCAACAAAAGATATTTGAAAAGTTGATCTTGACAAGAAATATCAAACTTTAAGCAAAAATGTCTTGGTCTTCACATGATTGAACTTTTAACCACATACGTCTGAACTTGTTCCCAAAACAGACAACTTGCAAAAATAAAATAATTAAGAGGGGACACAAATTAATTGGCGGATCTAAATGTGGGTACTTGTGCATTTCCTTTTGAATTAATGAATACAAAGGAGAATCGGGTCTAAATTGATTAATTACCCATCAATATTAAAAATGGGTCTAGCTAACATACTACCATCAAAGTTCTCTATAATTATCAATCATATCCATTGTGAATGAACAATAAAGTTTTTAATTTTCATATTTAGTGGGTCGGACGAGTGAAAATGGGTTAATAGATTTAATTTTAAAAATGTGTCATGTAGGCATCATATAGGAAAATTAAGGTGGGACATGAGGATTTAACACAGTAAGGTTAAATATAATTCTTTTTTAGAGTACAAGAATATATATATATATATATATAAAGAGCAAATATGTTGAAGACATAGAAACTTAACGTTATAGGGATAAATATAATTTTTTTCCTAGAGTACAAGGATAAATATGATCCTAAAGTTTGATGGTAATGAGAAATATGTTAAAAATATATAAAGAAGGGCAAACATAACTTTTTTGTGAAAGTACAAAGGCTAATATGATCATTTTTCACTATTTGTAACTGGAAAATTAAATGAAACCCCTAGGTGAATCCAATTTTTTTCTAAGATCGAAGTGCAATAAAATTTAATTAATTAAATATAAGAGTATATTAATAAGGATGAATTAGTCAAGTTATAATTCTTCTTCATTAATGAAAAATAGGTAAAATAAATTATTTTAAAATATGGAACAAGGGAGGTAAGTGAAATATTGTAAACCACGATAGATGTTAGTGTGATAGAGCAAAATCTGAGGGGAGGTCTATGAAATTATTCCTATTCTGTATCAAAAAGGTCATTCAAGTTAGACTAATTTATCTACAATATTGTTTGTTGTTTGTTGGTTCGTGTTGTTCAAATTTTGAATTACGAAAATTTGAGTATCAAAGTTGTTTGTGATTGAAAATTGATTTGAGTGCTTTATGAATTAAGATTTGAAATTGATGCCATGTGGTTCATGTTTTGTTTCTTTTCTTCCCTTCGGATCTGGAAGGTTTCTCCTCTAGTTGTTCAAAGGTCCAACCACGATCGGAGGTAATAGCCCATGCCTATGATTATAACTTTTGGGAGATGATGAAGATGCAACTTAGAAGTGATATTATGTGATTCACCTTTTGTGAATATTTTAGATTTGAACCTGGCACTCCATGTAGAAGATTCACTTATTCACTACATTAGAATTAGTTAAAAACTTTATCGCTAATCTCCCATTAAATTGCTCATAACTACTAATTCTTTTTGATAATCTGCCGCTAATATATCACTAAATAGGATTAACAATAAATTTATCAATAGGGGTTGTGGGTTGTGTTGGAAGTGGTTACTTGATTTTAGGACTGTTGGAATAAAGACCTATTCTACTGAATTATTAGAGTATTATGCTATTTTTATTAATCATATGTGAACTGAGTTTTCTTATTATTGTTAGTTGTATACTTTATAAAGCCAAGAGCTATTTTTCAATAAACTGATCATACTAAAAACCAATTATTTGTGTTCTTGTTTTTTTAATACTTTATAATTGGTATCAGAGCCCCCATTGGGCTTGTAGAAGTAGAAATTTTTGAGTGATTAAGCAACGAGAGAATGAGTGAAGACAAGACTCTAACCAAGATCCCTCACTTCAATGGTTATTATGACCATTGGAGTGAACTGATGGAAAATTTTCATAGGGCAAAAGGTCTTTGGAGCTTTGTGAAAATAGGTTTTAAAGAACCAAGAGTAGGGACGAATCTGACTGAGGCGCAACAGGCACATATTGAAGAAATAAAGAATTCTCTTTCTTCATCATCAATCTAACCACTGGTCGTGACCCAAGATTCTATTTTCTCATCAATCCAATCTCTATTCACATTTTTTCTTTTCTTATCAATGAATAGATACAAGAAATGGCAGATCTATTCACTCTATCAATAACCGAGCCGAATCTGGTGCTAGAATCAAGGATCACCAAGTGAATCATTATTTGTTTCAAGCAATTGATCGAATTATCTTTGAACAAACCTTGGATCGTCGCACAACCAAGATTATTAGGGACTCAATGAAGTGAAAGTTTGGAGGAATTATAAAGGTGAAGAAATCACTTCTTAGCTCATTAAGGAGAGATTTTGAAGTTCTAGAAGTGAAGAAAGATGAAACAATCGCTGAGTACTTTGCAAGAGTGATGGCAGTCACTAATAAGATGCGAAGCAATAGAGAAGACATGCTTGACTCAAAGATTGTTGAAAAGATCCTGTGAACCCTAACTGAGAAGTTCACATATGTTGTCCTATCTATTGAAGAGTCAAAGGATACTGGCAATATGTCCATTGATGAATTGCTGAGTTCATTGGTGGTGCACGAACAAAAGTTTCTGTTATATCCCATACTTTTGTATATTAGAACATTTTTAAGCTCCTCTAAAGCTGCTATGTGATCCATGTTATCCATGACTTTATCAAAATAATACTGAGGGGAGGATGTAACATCTCATATTTTGCATAGACTAGTTCTATATGGGTAGTGATGGTTTGAAATAGGTTTGGAAGGATTTGAAAAGGGTTCGAGGACAAATAATTTATCATAATAATCGACCTACTTTCTTAAGCTACTGATTTAGATGTCTTACATATTTAAGCTACTTGATTACACATCTAGCTTAAGAAGAAAGGATCACACGGGTTTTTAAGGTAAGATTAATTGCTAACCCATGAAAAGAACAAGTAGGTGATGCACCTATTTAAAATATGTGGCTACATTTTAAATGAAAAGGGCAAGTAGGTGATGAAACTACTTACAAACTTGTGACAGGAATTAAGTGGGGATTAGTAATTAATTATGATTAATTAACTTAATTAGACCACTAAGTGGGCTCCACCAAGACAAGTGGCAGAATCTGATTGGTGTGTGGATGATAATGGAACACATGTCAACAATGGACACATGTCATAAGGGTGGACACGTGTCCAACCCCTAGACAGCCTATATATACCCAATTTGATGACTAAGAAGCTCATTTCTTTCATCTTCAACCATTGGAAATATAGAGGAAAAGAAGGAGAGTCCAAGCCATGGCAACTCACATTCATGGATGAGAAAATCACGCTCCCAAATTCCGATCCCCATATAAATTTTCTAAGATAATTTTTGATCAATTGGAGGTGATTAACAACGTGAAATAATCATTGAAGCAGTAAGAAGACCTAACGTGTAATCCACATGTTTCAGCCAACTTAAGAAGCCAACTTGTTAAGGTAAGAGTTAATCATTTTCTATATGTTTTAGGATGAATTTGGACGTGTTGTGAATGTATAAAAGTGAATTGGATGTATGAAATTATGTATGTGGGCATTGGAATGTTGTTAAAGCCATATGGGCTATTTTAATTAAAGTCGGTTAGTTGAATTGTAATAATATTTTGGTTGTTATTGGCATGGATTATGTAATGAGAATGAAGGAATTAAATGGTTAAAGTGAAGTTGTAATTATTGTGTGGGCTGTTGTAGAAGACTATATGATGTTAATGTATATCTTCTAATGTCTGGATAGTACATTTAGCATGTCCATAAGTCTGAGGATGAAATGCGGTGCTAAGACTCATCTGTGTCCCCAATCCTTCCTGAAATGATCTCCAGAAGTTAGGTATAAACTGAGCTCCTCTGTCCGATATAATACATATGGAGACCCTGTGAAGTCTTACTATCTCCTTAATATATAACTTTGCATAATCCTTGGCTGAATAAGTAGTCCTAACTGGAAGAAAATGGACTGATTTTGTCAACCTATCTACAATAACCATATAGAATCATACCTCCGTAGAGTGCGAGGTAGGCCTGTAATAAAATCCATATTAATTTCTTCCCATTTCCAAGTCGGGGTTTCCATCTCCTATAATAGTCCACCAGGCTTCTGATGCTCGATCTTAATCTGTTGGCAATTCGGGCACTAGGCTATGAACTTGGCTATGTCCTTCTTCATGCCATCCCACCAATATAAACATCTGAGTTCATGATACATCTTTGTTGACCATGGATGAATAGAATAACAGGCATGGTATGCTTCCCCTATAACCTGTTGCTGTAGCCCTGCAATCTCAGGTACGCATAATCTGCCTCTATACCTCAGCACTCCATCAGGTGTGATCTCAAATGGGGTCTTTTCCTTTTGAAGGGTTGCATCCCTATGATATGCCAGAATAGGTTCCTTGTATTGGCGTCGCTTTACTTATCCCATAATAGAGGATTCAGCAACTCCTCGAACAGAAACTCCACCATCATCGAAATCAGCAAAATAGACTCCACGGTTAGCTAATTGGCTAATCTCACGGACTATCTCCTTCCGTTCTGGTGGTAATCTTCCAAGCTACCTATAGATTTATGGTTGAGTGTATGTAATACAACATATGCTTTCCCCGAGTGCTATAGACTGTCAACATCATAATCTTTCAGCAACTCTAGCCACCTTCTCTGCATCAAATTCATCTCCTTCTACTTAAATATGTATTAGAGACTTTTGTGATCCATGTAGATATAAACATGTACGCCATATAGATAATGCCTTCATATTTTCAAAGCATAAATTACTGCTGCTAACTCCAGATCATGAGTTAGATAATTTCTTTTGTGCTTTCTGAGCTGCTGGGAGGCATAGGCTATAACTCTACCATGTTGCATCAGTACATAACCTAACCCAACACCGGAAGCATCATAATAAATGACATATCCATCTGGTCCTTCAGGAAGAGTTAGAACAGGGGCTGAAGTCAACTTATCTTTCAGCAACTGAAAGCTTCATTCACAAGCACCGATCCATTGGAACTTAGCCGCCTTCTGAGTCATCCATGTTAAAGGTGCTGAAATTGAAGTAAACTTCTCTACGAATCTCCTGTAATATCCTGCTATCCCTAGAAAACTACGCACCTCAGTAGGTGTCATAGGTCTAGGCCAAATCTTTACAGCCTCAATTTTTTATATATACTCGAATACCATCCGCTCTAACAATATACCCCAAGAATGCTATTAAAGTCAACCAGAATTGATATTTTAGAGAACTTAGCATACAACTTCTAGTGTTGGAACTCCCCGAGTACCATCCTCAAATGATCTGTATGCTCCTCTTTCGATCATGAATAGACTAGGATATCATCAATAAATACAATCACAAACAGGTCTAGGAATGGCTTGAATACTCAGCTCATTAGATCCATAAACACTGCTGGAGCGTTGGTCATCCTAAAAGACATCACCCTAAATTCATAATGCCTATATAGGTTCCTAAATGCAGTATTTGAAATATCTACTTCCTTTACCCATACCTAATGATAGCCTGACCATAGGTCTATCTTCGAGAAAAACTTAGCACCCTACAACTGGTCAAATATATCATCAATTTTGGGGAGGGGATATCTATTCCTTATTGTCATTTTATTCATCTACCTATAATCAATACACGTTCACAATGACCCATTTTTCTTTCTCACGAATAGTACCGGTGCTCCCCAAGGTGATGTACTGGGCTTAATGAATCCCTTTCTAACAATTCTCTCAGCTGCTCCTTTAATTCATTCAATTCTGCAAGTTTCATTCTAAGAATAGATATAAGCTGAGTATCTGGCAACACATCTATAGTGAACTCTATCTCCCGCTCAGGAAGAATACCTGGAAGTTCATTTGGGAATACATCTAGAAATTCGTTAACAACCGACCCTTTCTAAATCATCTCTTAGTGTCACAAACCCTTCCAAATTATCCTAGTATTTCTTTTTACCATAACCCTTCCAAATTATCCTAGTATTTCTTTTTACCATATTGATATCCTCATAATTATTATTACCATCAATTCATCAGTTAATCTTTATCTCTTAAAGTCAGACGTACTTGCGACTTAGTCAAATATTATTGTTATTATTGGCGCAACTTTCCAAAAATATTACAAACTTATATATCATTTTCTTATTAATCCTCAGAGAATTTTGGCAGAGTTTCCTCTGTATTTCTTACTATCTTAAAACTTGCATGCAGAAATTACCAATAATGCCTCACAGAGCCAACACACACATATATTATATCATATCGTAGTTGTACCGGGCTTCCTATATCAATCACAAGATGAAAATGACAAAATTTCCCTGTATATCCAACACAAATTATACCTATCACTCTTTCCTATTTATTTTCCCTTTCCATCTTTAACTGCAGGTTTCAAACATACCTGCAGCATTCGTACTATGTCTAACATATATTTCGTTTACAGTTACTGGTTCCTCTAGCTTCTTATGTGCACACTTTCTAACTGGACTTATCTACGATATATACATTCAATCCCTTTCCTTACTATACTTACCATAACGCGCCATAATGATCGCTAATTTTCCATTTTGTATATACAAATTCCTATTATATTCCCTTGCTATCTAATTTTCACTTGTATGTGCAACTATTCTCCATCCTAGATTTCAAAATTCCCATGGGTGGGAATGCCTTGGTCACTATTACTCATAAATACTTGGTTATTGACTCCTTTGATTTCCGCTTGCCGCTATTAGGTAACAATCTATAACAAATGCATATACATAGGAAATTTCGATAATGTCTCCTATACCTATAGTCGATCAGTCTTTAGTCTGATCTAATGATATAGAAAGTGAAGTGTTCTCTTCATCATCGTCTGTCCACCATCTACTCATCTGACCTTTATCGTCTTTTTCATCTGAATCCAGGGAATGCAAATAATCGGGTAACTCCTGGTATACCGAAGACTAGGACAAGAGGCTG
Source organism: Solanum dulcamara (assembly GCF_947179165.1). Lineage (NCBI taxonomy): Eukaryota > Viridiplantae > Streptophyta > Magnoliopsida > Solanales > Solanaceae > Solanum > Solanum dulcamara. Next base: position 14,438,141 of record NC_077244.1, on the reverse strand, counting down.
GAATCATCTGTAATACTTACCGAGGTAGCCAGTCTGACGTGGTGCCTTGCCATAGTACCAAATGGTAGGGCTTCAGGGACCGTCTCCCTGGATATCAAAAACTCTAGAGGAATTATCGTTGGGTCCTCTAAGGGGTCAGTCTCGATAGAATAACTGAGGCTCATCCAACTCGATCCTAGAGCTTGAGGTCTCAAATTTACCCTAGGGGCCTTCTTAGCACCCCCATTATCTGAAACTGGCCTCTTCATCTCTCACAAATCTGCACCTACTTATAGGAAAAGAGGTCAGAAACATTCTTTCCTAGGTTCAGGATCTATCGCACGATCTAAAGCAGAAGGAAAGGTAATATCCTAAATGTCCTGTAGCTTCTTGTTTATAGATGTGGTGCACAACACACCGATAAATAAGACTACTAGACATGGCCTGTAGACACTCCAAGAATGAACTACTCTGATACCACTTTTGTCACGACCCAACCCTGTAGGCCATGGCTAGTGCCCGAGCTGGGCACTCATATACATATCTATTAGATATCGTCAAACTGAGACCAAACAAAATATGAAGGCTTTGTGAAAATAGGACGTCATCTCAAGCATTACATATATGTATCGGGGTAACTTATCTCCTGGTGAATCACAATCAAATTAAAACATTATAATACATGAGCTGACAAGGCTGTCACTCATACAACATACCAAAATATATACATATGCAAGCCGACAAGGCTTCTAGTATGAACGGGAACGTCCTAACATAAAAGTCATATAGGCACAACCGAACACATATACACACAACCCATACATATATCTATAGTTCGCTAATAGTATCATTAGTATCATATGGTAGGACAGGGCCCCACCGTACCCCAGAATAAACATATATATACATAAAATGGTCTATACCAAAAGTCTAGGCTTCGGGACAAAGCACTCTAAGACAGCTGAATAGAAGTCCTAAGCTGGTGGACACCGAAGCTAGTATCTATACCTGTGGGCAAGAAATGCAGCTCCCCCAAAGAAGGGGTGGTCAGTATGAGATTTGTACTGTGTATATTAAGTATGAAATACAATAAGAAAGATCATAATTGAAATAGAGAGTCCTGGAGACAAGTATGATAATCAAGAACTTACTGTACCTGTGGCTTATGAAACAAATCATGCATAGCATTATCACATACTGTACCCGGCCCATTATGGGACTCGGTGCCATAATCGTATCATTATATTATCATATCATCATATAAATATATCATACCCGTCCCTTTAGTAAGGGACTCGATGAACAAATTCGTGCGCACATATACCATACCTGGCCCATCGTGGGACTCGGTGCCATAACCATATCATTGCATCATTATATCATTATATAGCATACTCGAACCCCTAGTGAGTGACTCAATGGATAATGTAGTAAAATATGTATGATAATATACCCGGCCTGGGACTCGGTAAGAGATGTAATAATAGTATGCACGAACAGAGTAGTGACTAACCATATGCATTTTGATCATCATTTGAGACTCAATAGATAAGTAGACTAATCAATACTTGAGTATCAGGGCGATAGTCATGTTCAGTATTCTTTGAAAGTCATTATGAAATATATTAATTAAAGCTTCAGGGATCATAGACACGTATCAAGATAACACGAGACACCTTATAAAAGTTAAGGACATTAATCATTATAGAGTCTTTAAGAATAGTGATTTTCACATACCAAATACTGTCCAACGTATAGAAGACTAAAGGGCAGTTGCTCAACTACTTTAAGAGTTTTAACATCCCAAAGAAAATCAAAAAATCATGAATCATACTCAGAACCTATGAATGGAATTACTCCAAAGATCATATCATATACCACTTATATCTAAGCCAAAAGAAAGAAGGGATAGCTTTACATACATTCAATATTTATTTGTAACATAATACGTATACGCTGCCCGCAGTATCTCAACCTATATTGACGTGTTAAGAACTATGGTTAAGCTACGGGAAGGTTTTAAAACATACTACAACGTTAGAAGCTCATTTCTAGAAAATTAGGCGATATTTCCCTTATATTCAAACCAACTACATAATAACCAAGTCAACATCAACAACCACACATTCAATTGCTATATCAAAGTTAGCCAAGGCAAGATTCAAGAATATTCCAAAATAGTCCACACAATACGACATTCCATAATTTTTAACATAATGACTACGACGTAATCAAGTTACTCTTAATAATCTATAGCCACAACACTTCATCGAATGACCTTAATATAGTCCAACAATTATAACAACGTTATAGCCTTAACTGCTCTTAGTCCTTCAATTCAACAAGAATAACAATACACCCAAAATAGCCCCTAACTAACAACGTAAAGAGATGCCTGATACTCTTACGAACACCTACGAGCATGTCAAATGGACCATCTATGTTCATTATACATTACTTAATAAATTCTTTTCGTCAAAGTTCATGAACTACACCAGCAACCACACGTTAACAACATCACCTTCTAGAACGTGATCGCTATGAACTCTAATAAGAACAGGTCCAAACTACATGCAATTCATGCTAAATACATTAGGTACCTGAAAATGGAGGAAGCTATTCTCAAATAAAAGACTCAGTTACATTGGTTCAAAGAAGGTGACATGAACTCTAGTTATTTCCATGCTTTGATCAGAGGCAGGAGAAAAAATCTATACATTCACAAGATCCAAAATGAAGAAGGCACATAGGTACAGGGTAATGCTGATATAGCTGAAGCTGCTTGTGAGCATTTCAAACAAATGTTTACTGGGGAGTAGAACTATATTCACCAACAAGCCCTTCAATGTATCCCTACAATAGTCACTGGCAAACACAATGAGGAGCTCCAAGCTATGGCTACTATGGAAGAAATAAGAAATGTTGTATTTGCGATGAATCCCAATTCAGCAGATGGTCCAAATGGGATGAATGGCAAGTTCTTCCACGTGTGCTGGGATATTGTCAAGGAGGATCTACTTAGATGTCACGATCCAAGCCCATAGGTCGCGACTAGGATCCAACCTGGACCCTCTTATACATATCTATCAGCTATACTTAAGTTGAACCATGTGTGATGTGATACTATACACAAACTCCAATGGGTTAAAAACATTTTTAATAAACTTGTAGCCTCATTCACCTGTATCATAATAGGAAAGGGCACGTGAGCCGACGAGGCTGCCATACTACGAAAACATTTGCAATACGTCGTATGAGCAAAACTAAAACAAACTTACAAGTAACCCACATACACATGTCTACAGACCTCTAAGAGTAATAACGCATCATATGGCAGGACAGGGCCCCCGCCGTACCCTTGAATAAATAAATATGTACATCAAATGACAAGTATCCAAAAATTAGGCTACAAAATAGTGGAGCACTTCCAACAAAGCTGAGAGGAAATCCTGAGCTGACGGATCTCCAAAATGAACATTTGTACCTGCGGGCATGAAATGTAGCCCTCCATTTAAAATGGGGGTCAGTAAGATATATGTACTGAGTATGTAAAGCATAACACATCATAACTGAGACCATAACTAAAATAAGGATGCAGGGGATAAGTATAATAATTAACAAATTACTGTACCTGCACCTTAGGACATGTAATCATATACATCATTATATACTGTGCCTGGCCCTCTAGTGAACTCGGTGTCATAATTATTTCATCATATTCACATGTCATCATATCATCATATATTTTACTTCATCATATCATCGTATACGGTATCATATCATCATATATGGTATAATTTTATCATGTATTTCATCATATTACATTCGGTTCATTACGGGGCTCAGGATCACAAATGTATTACTCTAATCTCATATGCATGCTTACATAAAGTATCCGTCCTTTTAGTGAGGGACTCAGTAAATGGAGTGGTGTACGTCTATAGCGTACCATCATAATATATACACTGTACCCAGCCCTCTAGGGAGGGACTCGGTGTTCTTTCCTTATTTTGCCATACCACTATCATATTACAGCCGGTACGACACTCGGTGAATAACCATATCATCATAACATATATCACACCTCACATACAAAATCGTCTCCTCGTGCGTGGAATTGTACACATCTGGCCCGGGATGCGGCAAAAGAAGTAGTAAAGTTGCACCCGATATAATATCTAGCCCATCGTGGGACGCAAAGAAAGAAGCGTTACGGCATGTACGAGTAAAGTAGTGAGAAACTATATGCAACTAAGTCACCCTATGAGACTCAATGAAACAGTCAAGTGAACCGTCACCTGAAGACTAGGAAGGTAATTATCCTAAGTGTCCTTTAGATGTCATTAGGGATTACATCAATTGGGGCCTCAGGAATCACAGACATGCATTAAGACAATACCACATAGCTCATGCAAACAAAGACCCAACTTATGCAATCAGAAGCAATTATCACCATCGAGCCTTTAGGAAGAGGAGCTGGCATCTCCACTTACCATTCACTATATAGAAGACTCGAGAATAGTAGTTTGACTACTTTCAGACTCTTAATGTTTAGAAGTGACTACAAGTCACGATTTATACTCAGAGCTCATAATTAGAATTACCTCTAAACCCGTATCATGTATCATTTCACTTAAAATTAAGACATTCCAAAGGAAAGAAGAGAGAGGCTTTACATGTACTACTTTTCATCACATAGAAGACTTAAAGGCAAAAACTCAACTATTGCAGGAGTTCTAACATCAAGAAGTGGACAAGACTTATGAATCATACTTAGAGATTTATGAGTGGAATTATCCCCATATTTCATATACAAATCATTCATAACTTATACCTAAGACATGCCAAAAGAAAAGAAGGATAGCTCTACATACCTGTTATGGGTTAGTCGCATCCTGACTCACATCGGTACTCCTTTAACCTATTTAAAGCGAAATTAATACTAAGGTTCATGACTTTCGACTTTACCATTCCTAAATCCACAACTAAGCACCCATAGAAATTAAATCCTTACTCACCTTCCTCGACTAGTCTTTCAGTTAGTTACGGAGTTAATGAAAATGGGGCAGCACCTCCCCTATAATGTGCCCTATCCGAATTTCCAATTAGGTCCCTAATTACTACAGACAACCAAAAATAGAAACCTTCAGATCATATACAAATAAAACATGGCAACATTACACCACATAAGCTCCACACAACTTGCTTAACATTACGATACCAAAATAGGGTTTTTAGTCGCTATTTCGTAAAACCTTTAACCGTATGAAGTGGGGGATCATGTGGATGAAAAAAGAAGCTCCCACACCTATTTTATAATGCCTTTAGTCCCTTCAACACACCACCACACACCTGCAGCATCCCCCACATACACAACGCCTTATTTTGACTACAATTTAACTTTAGCGATTCCAATTTAGTTCATTTCAAACATCGAGCATTTCTACGACATTATTACGCTTACAAAAGCATAAAAGGTGTGTAATACACCCTATAAAAACACCATAAATTTGAAATTTAAAGAAAGACCTTACCTTTCCCAAAATTGGCCAAAACCCGCCTCAGAAAACCTCTTGATGTGCTGAAATAGAGTGGACTATTTGTTGTCCGTTTGGTGCTGCTGAAAATCTTAACTTTACATTATTAAAACCCTAATAACATTTCCAAACCCTTAACAAAATGTGGGATAAGAGAATAAAGCCATAGCTTATCAAACGGCTTCCCAAACTTGCTGATAATTAACTTCGAAACCTCTTTGACTCGGCTGAAATATTGTGGCTACTTCTTACTCGGTTTTTCTGCCCCAAATAGGTAATTTACGTTAATAAAAACCTCCACTTGATAGAATAATACCTTAGATAATTAATTTACAGAGTGAAATCAGGATGTACCTCTTTTTTCTCCCTAAGCCGTCACCCTTTTCCTTTAGATTTTAGGGTTTCTTTTCCTTTGCTTTTGCTGGAGATTTTTGGATAGGAACTGAAGTATAAGTCCATATATATATATATATATATATATATAAATGGTCTTAGGAGGTGACACATTTCATCCCCATAGGGTGACACATGTCCAGCCCCTATTGGGCCACAGATCCATGCCATCAAGGAGGGGAGCCACGTGTCCTTGGTGGGGCCCACCCCAAGTATGTGGGTCACCTACTTGACCCTAAGTAGGTGGTTCACCTGCTTTCTTGAGGTGCTGCCACGTGTTGCTCGTCGATTGGCTGCCATGTATCATCTTCTTCTCTTCCTAGTGGGTTCATAATCTCATCCTATTTTAAGAGCCCATGTAATCCTTGCTACACAAGCTTGGTGTGTACTCAACTAGTTTAAGTATGTAAGACTTCTGAATTAGTAGCTTACGTAGGTAAATTGAGTCCTACGACTCATTACTTGGCCTCCAACTCCTTTCGACTTCTCTTGACCCTATTTCCAACCTTTCCTACTATGGGGTATCCTGTTCTCCCTTTCTTAGATTTGTTTGATAGTATCGTAGCTTATGCAGCTCACATGATAACTTCTAAGAACTTAAGGGACATTCCAAGCTCAAACGTGTAGGGTGTAACATTAGAGTTGTCATTTCCTTCTTTTGTGGAGAAGCAATGCCTAAGTACTTTACCCATTCTTGTTTGATTTTACTCCCAAAAGTAAACCATCCTACCAAAATGTCTGAGTTCAGACCCATAAGCCTCAGCAACTTTACCAATAAAATCATATCCAAACTCCTTTGTCTTAGACTTACTCCTATTCTTCCTAACCTCATATCCATTAACCAGTCAGGCTTTGTCAAAAATAGGAGCATATTTGAAAATATCATGCTTGCCCAGGAAATTATCCACCAGATCAAAAAACCTAATGTAGAGAGAAATGTTGTGATCAAACTTGACATGGCCAAAGCCTATGACAGGGTCTCTTGGTCTTATACTTTCCTTATGCTGAGAAGAATGGGTTTTGGTGAAAAATTCATTGACATGGATTGGAGAGTTATGTCAGATAACTAGTATTCAGTCATAGTTAATGGTTCAAGACATGGGTTTTTCCATTCCACAAGAGGTCTCAAGCAAGGTGATCCTCTGTCCTTTGCCTTGTTTATTCTTGGTGCTGAGGTGCTGTCTAGACTTATGAACAAGCTGAACCATCATCCTAAATTTTATGGTTTCTTTATGGAAAAAGGGTCCTCAGATCAACTATCTAAGTTTTGCTGATGATATCATCATCTTTGCATCTGGAAGAAAATAAACATTGACCCTCATTATGGAGACTTTAACTACTTATGAAAGGGTGTCTGGAAAGCTGATCAACAAACATAAAAGTCACTTCATGATTCCTTCCAATGCATTCAAGCCTACTGTGTTGAGAATCAAGAGAATTATAGGTTTTAACCAAAAGAATAGTCCAATAACATACTTGGGGTTTCCTATATACATTGGTAGGCAAAGAGTTGTTTATTACTCTGATCTTATTGCAAAAGTGGTAAACAGGATCACTGGATGGCATGCAAAAATCCTCAGCTATGGGGGAAGAACTATTCTTATCAAGCATGTAATCCAAGCCATGCCAATTCACCTGCTATCAGCTAGTACTCCTCCTGCAACCACCATTAAACAGATACAAAGCATCACTGCTAATTTTTTCTAGAGTTGGAAAAATGATAAGAGGAAGTATCACTGGTCCTCATGGAAGAACCTCAGCTTTCCTTATGATGAGGGGGGCATAGAGGTAAGAAGAATTTCTGATGTGGTCAAATCCTTTCAATACAAACAATGGTGGGTGCTTAGAACTAAGAACACTTTGTAGGGATATTTCATTAAAGTAAAATACTGTTAGAGGGCCAATCTCATTACCAAAAAATGGCACATAGGTCAGTCTTTGACTTGGAAGCACCTCATGAACAACAAGCACAACATAGAAGCCCATATCCAGTGGCAAGTTCAATCAGGTTCATGCCTTTTTTGGTGGGATAACTGGCCGGGAGTAGGTCCATTAGCAAACTTCATTTCTAACAGTTGCAGACTGAATAACACTTAAGTTTCAGCTTTTATCAATAATGGCCAATAGAATACAGATTTGATTATTAAAGAGGCCCCTCCTCAACTTGTACCAACCATCTTAGCAACTCACATCAACCACCAACCACTAGAACAAGAGAAACCATGCTGGTAGCTTAATAGCAGTGGGGAGTTTAGGTTTCTACTGCAAAGGACCTTATCAGAGAAAAAAGAACCAAGACTATGATTAATTCATGCATTTGGCACAAGCTAATACCCTTCAAATGTTCATTTCTACTTTGGAGAACTCTTAGAGGGAAACTACCCACTAATGAGAAATTAACCAGCTTTGGAAAGAATCCTTCACAGTGCTATTGCTGCTATAGACCAGGTTAAGACACTATAGACCACATCTTTGTTGCAGGAGACTTTGCTAAGAGTATTTGGAAGGTGTTTTCTGATTCTTTAGGCATAAATAAGGAGTACACACCTCTGAGAAACTTGTTAATGAGGTGGTGGACCTCAAAACACAAGAATGAGGCTCACAAACTCATTTTACAAGCAACTCCCATTTTCATATGCTGGAACCTTTGGAAGAATAGATGTGCTATCAAATATGGTGGGAAGCAATCTAATCTGGCAAGAGTGAAATATTCAGTGTTCAAAGAAAGCTCTAACCTGCTGAATACTGCATACCTTACATCAATTGGCAAACCAATTGGAAGGAACTGGTTCTTCTAGTAGACAAATGTACCAATGAGATCAAAGTTAGTATTGTCTATTGGAGGAAACCATCAGCTCACATGATAAAGTTGAACACTAATAGCAGTGCACTCCACAATCATGGAAACATAGGAGGAGGAGGACTGCTCAGAAATTCTCAAGGTGACCTAAAATTTGCTTACTCAGTCCTTTATGGAGAAAGCACAAACAACCAATCAGAGATACTTGCAGCCATCTTTGGCTTATCTTGGTGTATTTAATTTGGATATACAAGAGTGATCCTGGAAGTAGACTCAGAGTTACTAATCAGATGGCTATATCATCTAGCAAAGCCCTCATGGACTGTCAAGGAGTACCTCCAGAAGCTGCAAAACATCAGCCATCAATTCCATATCTTCAAAAGCACTCACACATATAGAGAAGACAACTTTATAGCTGATACTCTATCCAAACATAGCCACAAATGTTCTGCTCTACAAATCTACTTCTCTAAGCAAGATCTTCCCAACGAAACAAGATCATATCTTGAGTTAGACAAATTGGAAATGGCATGCTTTAGAAGGAGACTTAAAAGGATCAAGAAACCACCATGAAGCTCTCTATAATCTTAATGTTCTAACTTATTCTTCAAATTGGCTATCTTTACTCATAGTTATAACTTCTTTAAAGATATCCTAGTTATGACCTTTGTAAAGGGGAGAGTCTCCCTCGTTTATTGCTTTTATAGACTAGTATAGTTTTCTTTCTTTGTCTATTCTATGCAGGTATCTGCAGAACTGCAACATCCAATTGAAGATGCAGTTTGCTAAGAAGGAGTAACCTACAACAAGCTTGATTTGAATTTTGTCTCATGGGAACTTAGCTACCCAAGGACCATAGTCCTTTTCATGAAAAGCTGCAACAAACTTCAGCAGACCTGCAATTCAACTGCAATAGTTGTGCCACCTTCAAACTTCCAAATGTACTTTGTAGCAACCATCCAGTACCTACAGAAGCCAAGGATCACCTACAGCTGATCAAAGACCTGTACAAGCACCTATAACACCTCTTGAGCTACTGCAGTTGAGCTTTTCTTGAAGTTCTTGCAATATAAATAGGCTGCAGCAGTTTGGGAGTTTAAATTCATCACACACAACCAAAGGTTGCTGAGAAGAACAACACTCAACAATAAGTTCCAACAAGCATATGATTGGTCACACACAAACAAAGATACATTGTGAGCTCCGTACACATTTTATCTTCTATGTTTATTTCCTCATAGTTTGGAACATTAGTTGAACAACCTTAATTAGTTAGTCGATTTATATTCCATCTAAGATGCATACTTGTTCTTTTTCAACTTAGGTATGTCTTGGTTAGAGTATAGCTAAATTGAATATGAATAGGTAGTCTTCTTCTATTCTCGCTAATATAAGGGGAGAGTCTCCCTCATTTATTGCTTTTCTATATAGTTTAAATAGAGAGGAGTCCCCTCATAGGGTCTTTCTCTTTTCTTGTATTTATAAGGAACCTTATTGTATCGAGGATGAGTTGGCTGACAAGGTAGGTTAGCCGACTTATAAACCACCATAGTATTGGAGGTTAGGTTTTTGTCCCCCTCTTTGTATTTTCTGTTTGTTATCTATAATAAGGCTTGGGTATGTGTGGCTCAACCCCTGGTCGTCACGAGGGTGGGAACCTCCTGGAAAGGCCCATCTCCAATAAAACAAAAACTAACACCGGATGAATCACAATAAACATCGAATCTCTCTCTCTCAACCAGAAGAGTCAATGTAGGAGTGGTGGTAAGCAATTCCTTGAGCCTCAGAAAGATCTTCTTACACTCCTCTGACCACAAAACGGGACATCCTGGCGATTCAACCAAGTCAAAGTCATCGCTATAGTAGAAAACCCTTAATAAAACACTTGTAGTACCCTGCCAATCCGACGAAGCTATGAATCTCAGTCATAAAGGTGGGTCTATCTCAATCACAAACAACCTCAATCTTCACTGGATCTACCAAAATGCCATTCTTGGATACCATGTTCCCCAAGAATGCTACATACTTAAGCCAAAACTCATACTTTGATACCTTGGCATACAACCCCTGATCTCTCAATGTATGGAGAACTACTCTCAAATGTTGCTCATGCTCTTCCCAGATTTGCGAGTATAGTAGAAGGTCATCGATGAAGACTATGATGAATGAGTCCAAGTATTGACTAAATACACGGGTTATCAAGTCCATGAATGCGGCAAGGGGGTTAGTCAACCCAAAAGACATCACTAGGAACTCATAGTAGCCGTAACAAGTCCTGAATACGGTCTTAGGGATGTCCGCTGTCCTAATCATCAACTGGTGGTAGCCAGATCTCAAATCGATCTTAGAAATCACCACAAAAATATGAAGCTGGTCAAATAGGTAATCAATCTGATGCATGGGGTAACAGTTCTTCACCATCTCCTAGTTCAACTTCCTATTATCAATGCACATTCGTATAGCACCATCTTACTACTTGACGAACAGAACTGGGGATCCCCAAGGAGATACAATATGCTGAATGAATATCTTATACAAAAGATCCTTGAAGCTGAACACTGAGCTCTTTAAGTTGTGCAAGGTCCATCCAGTATGGTGGGATGGAAATAGGACGAGTACCTAACTCTACATCAATAACAAAGTCAATAACACAGTCAGAAGGGAGGCTAGGCAGATCGATAAGAAACACATCTGCAAACTCTTGGATTGTAGATATTGAATCAACTTTATGGCCTTCCCTACAAACATATCTAACACAAGACAAGTATGCCAAAAAACCGCTAGCCACTAACCTATGGGTTCGAAAAAAAAGATCACCCCAATTGTCATGTGACTATTACTACACCAATGGCGAAATACCAGGCATGGCTAAGGTAAAGGTCTAGGCATAGCAATCCAAGACCGCACGATGTGGGGATAACCAATCCATGCCCATAATCAAATAAAAATCCACCATATCAAGAAAATGATATCAACCCTAGTGTCACAACCCTGAATAGTTACCACACAGGATCTAAAGATCTGACTACTAAAGAATCATATACTAGGGTTGAAACACACAATGACTCAACTAATGGATCTGGGCTCATACTTAGTCGAGGGGCACAATAAATAGATATATAAAAATATGTCAAGCCTAGATCAAAAAAGTGAATATAGGATGATGGCATAACAAGACCGTACTTCTGATCACCTCATCTGAGGCCTCAGCCTCTATTCTAGTTGGAGCTGCATAGAAATGTGCCTGGGCTCCTCTACCCTGTTTATCAACTTTAACTCCTGACCTACCTCCTTGTGTACCCTGATGACCGCCCCTACGGTCCTAACCCTTGCCTCAGCCTTTAGTTGGAGGTGCAAGTGTTGTAGTGGGTCTACCTACCTATGGAGTTGGTAAGGCTAGCCTGAGCTGAGGGCACTTTTGGGACCAATGATCTAGCTCTCCGCACGTCAGATAAGAGTTGGAGGTCGGCTATTTCAGTCGGAAGAACTCGTATGCGAACCACCTTGGCCCTAACTCAGACCGATACTAGAACTAATCTGACAGTGTTAATCAACCTCTAATGTCTGAACTAAGGTGTGAATGGGGCGGCTGGACTGACCAGACTGAAACCTTTGGCTAGATCTATCTTAGGACTCCTGGGGTTAAATACGCGCCTATTATGACTATCCTCCTATCTATCTCTCGTCCCGCTACCCCTTAGGGCCTCACTATGGAGCTATTTGAGCGTGTAGACATTGTCTACCACCCCTAGAAATGAGCGGCCCAATGAGACTAAAGGCTGAGTCTCGATACATGGCTAAAGCCTCAAGCCCCTGAGGTGCACCAAACTCTTTCCTCTTCTATGGGTAATATCATAGTGGCATGCCCGGAGAAATCATGGACTTGGGACTTGTACTCTAATACAATCATAAATTTGTGCTCTAATTGTGAAAAATGATCTCAGTACTGATCTCTGATACTCCTAGAAAAAACTTGGCCAAGAAAGCCTATGAAAACTCTACCATGTCACCAGTGGGGACTCAGGTGGCGTGATCTCTAGGTATGTATGCCATTACTGTCAGGCAAGACCATCTAGATAATAGGCGATAAAGTTAGCTCTTCTCAACTCTACTAGACCCAAGGTTTGTATCTGCTCTCGACAATTAAGTAGAAACTCGTGGATATCCTCACCCACAACCCAAGAAAATCTCAGCGAGGATAGTCTAAGGAATACCCCGAACACCTTCTACTCTCTTAATGGAATAACGCCCTCCAAATCATCAAGCTGAGCGGCTGGTGCCTGTGCCTGCTGAACAACCGATGAAGCTGGTGCAGGCTAAGCCTGCGATACTAGAGCATAGGGAGCTGGGCCTTCTGCATACCCTAATTGGTAGCTAAGATCTGGGTGAACATTATTTGTAAGTTCAGAGTTGCTGCTGGCTTAGGCGGTGGTTGGGCTAGTCTCGAGCCCACTGACTACTAATGTATTAGAGTTGCTGGTGGCTCCACCTCTGGCTCTATAGTATCGTCTCAGTCCTAGGCTGGTGATGAAACCCTGGCATGACCCTGCGGTCGGCCTCTAACTCCAGTATGCGTGGAAGCCATCTTGTGAAAGAGTGGAACAAATGAAATTTCCATAAACCAATAAGATACACACTACAAGATAGCGACATATACTGGAGCCTCTTGAGGATCAGTCACAGGCGTCTCTACGCCGATCCGCTGGACTCTACTAGATGTTAGCTCTGTACAAGCTAGACTGGTGAACCTGGGCTCTGATACCAATTTGTCACTACATGATTTCTCAGGTGATGACGGCGCCTACTATGACCCATCAATAGGCAAGCTAACCTATATCTGGGAACTGCGAGTAATGGGATGTCAGGATAGAAGACTAATAATTTAATCTAAAATAGTAAAGTAATAATAGGAGAATATAATAAATGGACGGAAGCAACTAAATATATATACGAACAAAAAGGATTCTTCCTAGAACCTAGAAGTCACATGTATAGAGTTGCTAATTAAAGTGTACAATTCCTAAAAGTGGACCACAAAAATTAAGCTAACTCAAAAAGAAAAATCAACATAGATAGCTAGTACTCGGACTTGTATCATAAAAAAAGATGCGGAGTCTAGTATGAGTACCAAAACAACAGGTACCCAGTAGGCATCATAGTCCAATTGAGCAAGATAAGTAAAAGTAAACTAAAATGCGAGTAAAATTTCATAACCAAAGATAAGGAAGGAAGTAAATGTGGGTATATACATAAGCATACTGGAAATCAAAGAGAGAATCTAACTAACTCCATCGGGCTTCCATATATCCCACGGGCATGCTCATGCACAAATAAAGAGTAATCACCTACACGAAATCCCATAAGCACGATAGATGCAAGAATAACTAGAGGAAAATAAACGAAATCAAAGGATTTCAATAATATCACCATTTTCTGGACTTGAACTGAATCATTTCCTAACTCTAACACCTCAAACCACAATATAGAATAGAAGAGGACTTTAACTTAAGATTCATCATGGAATCGAGAATTTAACCACGTGCAAGCTGGACCAGGTACTGCAATTGAGTAACTATAGCTAGGGAGTCGACATGAGTAGGCTAGACCACAGACTTGAATTGGGTAACTATAGCTAAAGGTCGAGCACGAGTAAGCTAACTACAGACTTTAATTGGGTAACTATAACTAGGAAGCCTGGACATAGGTAAGCTAGACCACAAACTTTAACTAGGTATATATCGCTAAGCAGCCGAACACAAGTAAGCTGGACCACAAACTTTGACAGGGTATCTGTAGCTAAGGGATCAGATTGAATAAGAATCAGCGACCAACCGTGCATCACGGGGAGTACCCTCAATCTGAGTGTCGTTATTGTACTACTCCATCCTGAACCAAATATAACTGAATCACCGACAAAACTTTGAAAAATTTAGAATCAAGTGATACAGGACTGATAGGAGAATTGGGCATTATGGAGGTAAGGTCACAAGCTAAGTTAATGCCTAGCTAAGGCTCAGACTATTAGATTAAAGTGTGCTATATCAGTCTACAAGGAGCAAACCATCCAAAACAACGTCTGGGAAGGTCTAAGTCCCAATGACACCAAAATTGCAAAAGCCTAAGGCAACACTAGTCTAAGCCTAGACTAAGGCCAAACATATTTCCAAACATGTTACCACGAGCACAATATTCATTACAGGATAGGAACAACCACCCACCATAGAAGTCATACTTACATAGTCCAATAATCACTGAAATATAGCTTAGGACATAGATTCTAGGAATATAACATGATAAGCACCCAACCCCACCAAACTCATACAATTTATTGTACAATTGCCTAAACATGTTCAGTCTTATGATGGGAAAAACTACAAACTACCTGAAAGCCGACCACACGCCCTCCAACTCACAAAACCAGAGCTTTTCCCTTCCCAGTGACCTCCAAATGCTAAAACACTATCAACAATAGAATCAAAACGTTAATACGATCATTATAATACTAAAATTATCGAATTCGGAGATGGACAAATTTTATAGTCAAAAATCAGGAATTATGGGTCCTACTTTGTAACTCATAGAATTCACTTTGATAATAGGCTCTAACTACTACCCCCAGCTTAGGTTCCTCACAGGAACATAATTAGCATACCAAATCATCCCTAACACTATCATACATTCATGAACAACTATAAGCTCAAGAATACTAGAAGCACAAGAAAAAGGGGAAATTACCTCAAAGGAAGCATCAAGTCCTAATTCTGGACATACCACTAGATTTCTCTCAAAAATCAATGCAAGTTAGATTTTTGAATCACCCAAGAATTGAAGGGGAAAAGCAACTTTTAAATTTGATACAAAATCTAAACTTTTGTTCTTAAGAACGACCCTCAGGTGTCGCTTCAGCGACCATCCAGGGATAGCTTAAGAGACACACACCTAAAAGGCGAGTCTCTCTTTCACGATGCCTTGTTGCTTACCGGACTAGTCATTTTAGCGATAAGGCAGTTACTTAACGACACCCGCCCAAAAAGGGATAGTTGCTTTAGCGAGATCTTGGCTGATTAAAAGACACTCACTTTAGCAACCAGGGGTCGCTTAAGCGATGGAACCAGACACTGCTGATGCAAGAAAGAGCTTAGCATGCAAAATCCTCTAACGGGGTGCTTGGGATTCCATTTGAACCCCGTGCACGCTAATGAGAAATGCTACCCTACCAAAGTCAATTTTTTGGACTCAATAACGAATTCAAAATTCCCATGCGAGGTCATTTTTATAAAAAGTGGGTCCCATAACCAAGTTTCATTTTGAGCCTATTTTAACAACGGGCCTAGGGATTAGACTAGAAGCCCTGATAAGTGAATAAAGGGTAATTCTAAGCCAAACTCGACATTTTGAAACTAACCGCACTGTCAAATTTTTTATCTGAGTGAGTTTTCAATGAATGTTGACCAAAGTAAAAAATTCAAAGAAAAAAGTGACTAATGGTCCTAAACTCGTATCGATTATCTCAATACTCATGTTGACCATCTAGTAGCCTAATTTGGCTATTCCAGAGCTTATAAGACTGTTAGAATTTCATTCTGAGGTTGTTTTCCTGAAGTTATGACCAAAGTCAACTTTCTAAGTTGTAAAAACTCCAAAACAGGAAAGGAGCCTAAAATTAAAATAAATGACCAGGAGACCGAACAGTCAGTACCTATAAGTCATTAATTACTTGGGGTTACTAAAAGAACACTCTAAATGACAAAATGAATGCTTAAATTCAAAAATGACCTGGTTATTATAAATATTGACTATGGTTGTGAATTGTGATTGCTTGTATGATAGATCGGGTGTCACATGCTGATAAATAATTGGATCGGGTATCACGTTCAGACACATATTTGGATTGGGTGTCAGTTTCTAACACATAATTAGATCGGATGTCACGCTCTGACACATAATGAATATTTGTTGGTCCCATGAGAGGATCCTAATGTAAAGTTGCATGATATTGAGAATGATGGACTATTATCTTGTGGAGTACTATTTGATGAAAATGGTTTAGTTATTTTGTATATATGTGCTTATTATATTGGGTTTACTTATCTATGACTTACAAACTGGATAGCCTCCTGATCCTACCAGTACATTGTTGATTTTGTGTACTGATACTACACTTGCTTTGTCTTTTAGAGTTTTGATATGAATGATTTTCAGTTTCTAGGATGTTTTACGCATGTTTTAAGTTGTTTCCTAGACCTTCCTAAGTTTATGAGGACTCAAGCTTATATCTTTAATTAAGACTGCTACCACATCCTTATCTTGTTTGTTTACTAAGTTTGCTAATTGTTGGGGTATTGAAATAGTTCTCCCATCGGAGGGTTAGTATGCTTGCCAGTCATAGCTGATCGGGTTCATGATAGTTTGTATTAGAGCCCTAGGTTCTTTGATCTTATCAAACCAAACTTCATGCTACCCAAAATGAGTTAGAGGAGAATCTAGACGTTGGGGAAGAAGAAGAAGTTACTAAAGAGGATGAAGACACCCAAGCAGAGCTGTCAGTCTTCCCCCTATAGACTCGATACTAGCAAATCAGATCATGGCCTTTCTAAGTGGTTTTCTTGGCAATGGAGCCATTACCACCATGCCCTCACCAATAACTCTTGTTGCTCTCCCTTTTGCTGCTACTACTCCGCTAGTAGATGAGGTGGTAGACACTAATGGCTTCTTCAGACTATTATGGGCCCTATTATGATTGGTACTGAGCATGAAATGCTCACCAAGTATCTAAATCTCAAGCCTCCAGTCTTCTATAGTACCGAGAATGAGGATGCCTATGAGTTCATTCTTTACTACTATAAGAGGTTGCATAAGTTGGGGATAGTGCACCAACAAAGAGTGGATTTTGTGAAATTTCAGCTGTAGGGTAAGGCCAAGCAGTGGTGGAGGGCTCATATAGAATATCGTTCACTAGTGTTGCCCCTACTTACTTGGGTCCAATTTCATGCCTTATTCCTAGAGAAATATGTGCTACGCACCTTGAGGGCCACAAAAAGGATGAATTCATGTCATTGGAGTAGGGAAGTATGTACTTGGCTACTTATGATGCCGAATTCCATGCACTGTCCAGGTATGATACTCAGTTGGTGCCTACATAGGAAGAAAGAATCTGACTATTTATGAAAGGGTTGAACCTCGAGTTACAGGTGTTTCTACTTCACATTACTTCATTAGGAAGATGTTTTAATGAAGTTATTGACTTTGTGAAGAAGGTAGAGGGTTTGAGGAGAGATGGTTAGTCCAAGGCTTTAGCTAAGAAGCCTAAGAACACATGTAATTTCTAATGATCCTATTCAAGAGGGTCTGGTAGGCTGGTAATTACAGCCCGACCAATTTAGTTAGGTTAGCCCACTTCTATTGGCAGTTTTTAAGGTACTCCACAACAGCATCCGGCCTATGAGGGTCAAGAAGCATCATTACCAAGTAGCAGGTCCTTCTTTGATCGCGGTTGTTTCAATTATAGAGAATTAGGCATATAAAGAGATGATATCCTCTAAACCACATGATAGTTTGAGTAGGCCAGAGCAGTAGTACCTATGGCCAGGGGAGACAATGTTAGAGAATATCCACAAGGTGGGAGAAGTGGAAAAAAAGAGGTTGTGGGAGCCAAGGTAACAATAGTGCAGGTCAAAGAGTAGTATTGCTAGGCATGGAGGTGGCTTGTTAGGATGACCGAGTTCAGTTTTATGCATTTTCAGGCAATATTGAGGCAGAGGAGTCTAACACAGTGATCATAGGTAACATTCTTCTCTATGAACGGATGGCTACTATTTTATTTGATCTGGGGTCTATTTGGGTTTTGATGCATTATGTGATATACTTTATCCCCTTGTTCATATTTCTACCCCTGTTGGAGAGTTGGTTATAGTCTCCCATGTTTATCATGCTTGTTTTGTGATGTTTATGGGATTCCAAACTTGGATAGACTTGGTGATTTTAGACATGACTAATTTGTATGTGATCTTAGGTATGAATTGGTTGTCCTCCTATTTTGTTGTACTTAATCGTAATATAAAAACTATGGTTGTAGAGATCTTGGAGAGAGAAAGGTTAGAGTGGGAAGGGGTGTACAAGCCTAAACCAGCTAAGGTCATATCCTTTCTGTAGGCTAGAATAATTGTGGGGCAGGGTTGTTTGGCCTATCTGGCCCATATTCAGAAGGTTGATATAGAGTCTCCCTCTATGGAGTCTATTCCAATTGTGCACGAGTTTCTAGAAGTGTTTCCTTTAAATTTACCTAGTATGCCTCCCTATAAAGACATAGATTTCTGCATTAATATAGAGCTGGGCACTCGTCCACTTTCCATTCCTCCCTACTGTATAGATTTGGCAGAGTTGAAAGAGCTAAGAACTCCTTGATAAGGAATTTATCCGTCCCAAGCTTCTCCCTGGGGTTCTCCAGTTTTGTTTGCTAAGAAAAAGGATGGTTGCATGAGAATGTGCATTGACTATTGACAACTAAATAAGGTGACCATCTGGAATAAATATCCCTTGTCGTATATTGACGATCTTTTTTATATGTTGCAAAGTATGTCAGTTTTTTAAAAAATTAATCTCCAGTATGGGTACCATCAATTAAAGATTAGACCTGAGGATATGCCCAAAACAGGCTTTAGAACTAGGTACAAGCACAATGAAATTTTAGTGATGTCCTTTGAACTAACAATGCACCTGCAGCCTTTTTATGTTTGAAGAATAGGGTGTTCAAGCCATTCCTAAATTCATTCATTATTGTGTTTATAGATGATATTTTGGTGTATTCAAGAAGTGAATAGGAACATGTAGATCATCTTCATATTGTTCTAGGTGTTCTAGGAAAGCAAAAGTTGAACGCAAAACTTTCTAAGTGTGAGATTTGGTTGCCTGGACTTGCCTTTTTGGGTTATGTTGTTTCAAACAAAGGGTTAATGGTAGAAGAATATTGAGATAGTTAAGAACTAGGCCCGATGTGGTTCCCTGATTGAAGTTAAGATTTTTATAGGACCGTCCAGTTACTATTGCCAGTTCGTGAAGAGCTTTGCTTTTATCACCACTAATTTTAATAGACTGAATAAAAAGAAAGTATCATTCAAGTGGACTAACAAATACAAAGAGAGCTTCAAAAATCTTAAGACTCTTATGACCACAACACCTATTTTGACCCTATAGTCCGAAGGTCAAGACTTCATTGTTTATTGTGATACTTCATATTCTAGTTTGGTTGTCATATTGATGCAAGATAAGAACATCGTAGACTATCATTTACAACACTTAAAGGTTCATGAGAGGAACTAATTGACTATTTACTTGGAATTGAAAGCAGTAGTGTTTGCCCTGAAAATGTAGAGGCCTTATCTTTATGGCGTCTGATGTGAGGTGTTTACTGATACCACAATTTTCATCATGTATTCACCCAAAAAGACTTGAATTTGATACAGTGGAGGTAGATAGAGTTTCTCAAAGACTATAATTTCACTATCTAGTATCATCTAGGTAACGCTAATCTAGTAACAAACACATTAAGCTAGAAACCGGTTAGCGTGAGTAGGCTAGCCTATTTGGGAGCCTACAAGTGACCCCTGGCTAGAGAGACTCAGGCTTTGGAGGCTAGATTCATGAGCTAGGCATCTCAAAAAAAGGTTGGATGATGGCCAGTGTTGATCTAAGCCCACTTTTACTGAGGAGATTAAGGCCAAAGAGTTTGAAGACTTAAATCAGAATGAGATTAGAGAAAACAATTTGATGGTCAAGGCTCAGGATTCATCACTTGATGCATGTAAGGTGACAAACTTTAGGGCAAGGATTTTTGTTCCCCGGGTGGATGGCATAATCCCAAAAATTCTATCTGAATTTCATAGTTCATGATATTCTATTCATCCTGGAGTAACCAAGATTTATCAAGGATTGAAATATCTATATTGGTGGCCGAGTATGAAGAAGGACATAACCGAATATGTAGCCAAGTGCCAAAATTGTCAATATATGAAATATGAGAAGAAAAGGCCTGCAGGTTTACTTCAAAGAATACCCATTCCTGAATGAAAATAGGAGAGGATAGCCATGGATTTCGTGGTGGGACTTCCCAAGACCTTGGAAAGTAAGATTCCATTTGGGTGGTGGTTGACCAGTTGATGAAGTCATCACACTTTATTCTGGTTAGAGTAGGATATAATGCACAATAGTTGGAAAAGATTTATGTGAAGGAGATAGTAAGGCTACTGGGTGCCCATTTCTATCCTTTTAGACCGTTGTATGCAGTTCAATTCTAAATTTTTGCCCTTGAGTGAATTCTCCTACAACAATAATTACCATTCCTGCATTGAGATAACACCCTTCGAAACTCCTTATGGGAGGAGATGCCAGTCTTCCATAGGATGGTTTGAGGCTGGACAGGTGGAGCATTTGGGGATAGACATATTGACGGATGCTCAACATAAGGTAAGAAGCATCCAAGACAAATTTCTAGAGGCCCAGAGTCGTCAAAAAAGAATATGCTGACGATAAGTTGAGGAATATGATAATTTAGGCGAGCGAACAAGTACTCCTAAATGTGTCACCTATTAAGGGGGTAATGAGGTTTGGAAATAAGGGCAAGCTCAGTCCTCACTATATTGGCTCATTTGAAATTCAAGATTGTCTAGGGCCAGTGACGTATAGATTGGCCTTACCATCTAGTTTGTTGGGAGTACATCCAATATTCTAGGTGTCGATGCTGAAAAAGTAACATGGAGAGGGAGATTACATCATTAAATGGGACTCAGTTATGTTAGATAACGATCTTCAATACAAGGAAGAGCTGGTTTTAATCTTTGATCGTGATGCCAGGAAATCAAAGACTAATGAGATCAATATGGTAAACGTTCAGTGGAAGCATTGTTAGGTGGAGGAAGCTACTTAAGAGATCGAGAAGGACATGCGAGACAAGTATCCTCAGCTGTTCGTCAAAGAAGGTACTACTCTATCTTTACTTTAGCCCTATTTTTCCTAATTAGTCACTCGAGGAAGAGTGATGGGTAAATTGGTATCTATTTTAATGACCTGTCCCCATCATTATGAATAAGCCAATAGAGAAAGAGTTTAGGCCAAAAACTTCGAATAGTAATTTTAACAAATTTGAGCTCAGGCCAGACATGGATGAATTCTAAGTCAAGAGAGGTATGGAGTGACCTGGTTATAGATGGAGGATCAAATGAGTGATTTGATTAAATTATGGATAGCCAAGATGATACGGATTTAATACAGCTTCACAAAATTATATTTAGGTAAGTAAAACTCCTTAAATTGCATTCGGCGTGAAAGGCATGATTTAAGATGCCATACGATGGGGTTGTGTTATGGAATGAAATTTTGGAGCTCAAGTCCCGATCTTTATGTCTCCACCTATCCCTCTAGAGCGGTACTCTTCCCGCAAGAGTGGGATGGTCCCACTTTGGTGAGACAGTCACAAAGTTAAGTTGAAAAAAACTTCAAACCATTTTATTTTATTCCCACTTTGTTCTTGAAAGGCCAAAAATGAACCATGGAAATTTCCTACTGGTTTCCACCCCATTGGTGCCAAATATCAAGAACAAGTGGAACGACCCCGGAAGGGGAAAACTCTTGCACCTTAGATTGGTGAACCTCAAATTTGAGTTAGGTGATTGTTTTGTTTTCCATATGTGTTTCATGTAGTCGTTAAATTACTTTATTATATGAATATATGTATATGAATAGGGAATCATATTATGAAATATGTGAAATGATCACTACATGCCTATTTTATGATGAACTTGTTCTTGATGATATAATGTTGACTATGGTTGTGAATTGTCATTGCTTGCATGATAGATTGGGTGTCACGTTTCAACACATACTTGAATTAGATGTCACATTCTGACACATATTTAGATTATTTGTGATGTTGTGATACATAATTGGATCAAGTGTCACGCTCCGACAGATAATGAATGTTTGTAGGTCCCATGAGAGGATCCTTATATAAAGTTGCATTATATTAAGAATGATGGACTATGATCTTGTGGAGTACTGTTTTGAGATAAAAATAGTTGAGGTAATCTGTATGTATGTTGTTATTATGTAGGATTTACTTGTCCATGACTTGATTACTGGCTAGATTCGTGATCTTACTAGTACATAATTGATTTTTTATACTGATACTACACTTGCTCTATGTTTGTTGGATACAGGGCATATTCAATTAGCTGCGGGGAAACCTCAGTCAGAAGAGTGAGAAGTTGTTCAAGTTTCAAGGTGAGCTAATTCTTTCAGGATGTCGTGGACTCTTTATTATTTCTAGTCCTTCTTTTTGGACTTAGATGTTCATACATTGTTTAATTCTTTATGACTTTCATAGGAGAATTATACTCCCTTTCTAGACTTGTTAGTTCATATGGGAATTGTACTCCCTTTAGAGTTTTGGTATGAATGACTTTTAATTTCTAGGATGATTTTCCCATGTTTTAAGTTGGTGCCTAGACCTTCCTGAGTGTTTGGGGATTCAGGCTTATATTTTTAATTAAGACTGCTTCTGCATCCTTATCTTGTTTATTTATGATGTTTACTAATTGTTGGGCTGTTGAAATGGTTCTCCCTCCGAAGGGTTAGTATGGGTCTCAATCACGACGGATCGTGGTTGTGACATTTTTTCTATATATATATATATCAGGTAAGGTCCCAAAATAATGATGATTCAAAAAATCAGAATGAGGAGGTTTTATAAATTTTTGTTTACTTTGACAATGTGCAACTCTGAATATGGTAAAATATAAAAATATATCTACAAACATAATAGAATTTACAATGCTTATATTATGAATAAGTTCCATATCTAGATCCTCAATGTTGTAATCAATTGTAAGTTATTTAAGATTTTAAGCTTATTCTGGTAGTTATCATCCTATAATTTCTCTTCATTCTAGATGTAAAAAATTTTTAAAATCCTTTTTTGCTTTCTAATTTATCATTTTTCTTAGATCTAAACAGTTTATTTTATATGTTTATCAAGGTCCTATAATTGTGATGATTCAAAAAATCAGAATTAGGATGTTTTACAAACATCTTTTTACTTTGACTTTGTGCAACTATTTTTTTTAGAGTGAATAAGTACATTACTTTTAGAGTTAGTAAATACATTACTACTGTTAACTCTTATTAGTAGTACATTTATTAAGGTACTAATTTCATGAAACCTGCAACGCAAGTGTATGTGGAGTCATTTTTTCACAATATTTAAAGTTATTACTTATTTTCACGACCTAAAACCGAGGTCATGATGACACACATCCCAAACCCATTCTGATGTGTAAGCCTAAAAGTAAAATCATTCGAGACTCCAAAATAGAAGTCAGGCCACAAATAAATGACATAAAAAACATAAAAAGGACCACAAAAAAATTATCCAAAAACCTGGTGTCACAAGTGTAAGATCATCTAATACAAGTTCGAATCTGAATATACAATATAAGTTTTCGAACAAAATAAAGACTGGAAATGAAAGATGGAACTAGCAGCAATCCTGACCCCAAGATATCACAACTAATCTGATGATAGTATATCCACTAGAAATGAATTGTCGCACTGGAAACCCTGGCTAGAATCTACATCAAAAGGAACACGAAAGTAAGGTGTAAAAACCCTCAAAAAAATGCTCATGAGTGTCTTAAGGATGCCTTGAAAATAGGCCGCTCACGTAATGCGTTATCCTTAATCTTTTTGGGGAATCCAAGTTTGGAATATCGATTAGGGGGTCAAAACATGTGGAAAAATAGTCTTAGTGGATTTTAGGAACCGTAGATCGGAAGAAAGATTTCTGGAAAAATCCACAAAATAGTGGGTCCGCGGCAGGACCGCATCGCAGACCTAGGAGGGTTTTTCTGACCGAATTTGATTTTTTAAGGGCATTTTAGACTTTTACCAAATTAGTAGTTAATGAACCTAGATGTTTTTAGGACCTAATGCAACTCTATAAATAGACCTAAATCTCTAAGTCCATTCATTCTTCTACAATTCATCTATCAAATATTTCTCTCTCTACAAAAAGGCTCTCAAGGGTTCCCATTGGAGAATTCAAGCAATCTGCTCAATTTCTCTATCAAAATTCTCAAGTTCTTCCAAATTAGTTGGTGTTCTCACTCAAGGTATGCAGATATTGATTCATGGATCCTTTCATCAATGAAGCCCAATCAATTTCTCAAAGTTTTCTATAAAATTAAAGTATGGTATTTTATGGATTTGTGATCTGTATTCCAATTGCATGAATTTTGATTTAAAGTATGATCATGAGTCTATTTTTATATAAATTGATGGTTATTAAATTAAATTGAAGTGTTTTTTTCCATGAATTCTCCTATTTTAATTTCTAGGATTTATGATGTAAATTATGAGTATTTTCAATTATACTTCCTAATGATACTATCTATATGAATTATGTATGGGCTAATATAGAGTTTATGATCATGCATGTTTTCAAGTTAATTTCATGATTTTTAAGTCAATTTAACATGCATTCATATCATACCCTAATTTGAATTTCAAGCTATGTTCATGAGTTTTCGAAGTATGAATTATGACTATGAATTTCCATTATGATCATGAATTATAAGTATGTTTCAAATTATGTTTTTTCATACAAGTTATGAAGTAAGGCGACCAAAGGCCTAATGATATGAATTATGAAAGTATGGTTGTAATGATGAAAGGACAATTCTCACATTAGAAGTATGTTATGAAAATGAGCTACTCTATGATTTCAAGCGTATAATCATGACTATGATATATGATATCATGATTTTATGTTATGTATGTATTTCATGGAATTTGACTTAGCACCGAATGTGGACTTGAGGTGGGAGCTCGAAGCAAGGGGTCTTTATATAAAGTCTCCTATCTCATAACTACATGCCACCGTAGGTTGCCTTTATGGCCTAGCTAGTGGATTCACAAATAGCACATGTTCATGATTAGGAGTCTACGTTGGCAAAGTAGCCTTCCCCTTCTCGATGTAGGGATCATCGGATTCCATGTTATAGATCGCATTGTCTTATTGTTGGTTATGGTTCTTATTCTACATATGTATGATTTCTTAAGTATGTTATGATTTTAAATTTATTCTTTAAAAAGCTTTGATCAATATGTTTTTCTTATGAATTTACGTATTCCATCTTATCATATGATTTACTTGCCTCTTTGCATTTTATGATTTATGTTGCATGTCACGCTCTTATACTTAGTATATTCCAACGTACTAATGCATACTTTTGCCTACATTATCTCATAATATAGGGATTGAGGTTGAAGATCCTAATCGTCCATGTATTTAGTTTGTATTCCCTATCCGAAGGTATTGCGGTGAGTCCTCATTGACCGGGAACTAGTTTCAAGTTGGTTATTATTTTCTTTTCAAAGGACTTTTGCTTATGTTATATATTGAGGGTGAGCTAAGGACATGTCTTAGCCCCCGCCCATACTCGAGTTTAGAGGCATTTAGTTGGACATATGTTTGAGTCTATGTTTTCATAAAATATTTTCAGATTTCTATTCATGGTTTCAGGCTCTCTTATGATGTTTTAGATTTTATATTTTACCTTATGTTTTCTTATGATATATACAAGAGGCTTGATTGGAGCTAGTTCGGGGTTTTGATTATCGTGCTATGACTAGGCCCTAGGTCTTGTTGTGACAAACTTGGTATCAAAGCACAGGGATTTGTTTTTCAAGTTTCCTAAGGTGTCCAACATACCACGTCAAGTAGAGTCTTATTCATGGGTGTGAAGTTCTCCACACTTATGAATAGAAGGCTACGAGGCATTTAGGAATTCTCACTTCCTTCATGATCCATGTCGTGCTATAGAGTCTACGTTAAGCTTCTTCTCCCTAACGGTATTTCTTTGTGATTTTTCATAAAGATAGCTCCAAGAAGACTACTATTTCCAAGGGAAGATGATGTTAGTGAAGCCCAAGCTCCCCCGTCTTCTCAAGACAATGGTCCTCTACCAGACCAAGTGACTAATGCAGAGTTCCGAACTTCTATTACTATGCTAGCATGAGTGGTGGCCAACTAAGGTATTGTGTCTCCTCCTAATGTTTCTACTCTGGCCTCAAGAGTAAGAGACTTTACACGAATGAATCCTCTGGAATTTTATGGCTCAAAGATTGATGAGGATCCTCAAGAGTTCATTGCTGAGGTCTATAAGATAGTGAGTATTATGGGGGTGACTTCGGAAGAAAATGCAGAGTTGGTGGCCTACTAACTCAAGGGTGTTGCTCAAATATGGTACACTCAATGGAAGTTGGAGAGGGTGGATGAAGGTCCTATCGAATGGGAAGCTTTCAAACTTGCTTTACTTGATCACTTTTTCCCTATTGAGTTAAGGGAGGCTAAAGTGTTGGAGTTCATAAATCTTTGACAAGGCAATATGGGGATGAGGGACTATGCCCTCAAGTTTACTAAGCTATCCAAGTATGCTCCTTCAATGGTTGCCGATCCACGTGCCCGAATGAATAAATTCATATCGGGGGTGTCCGACTTAGTTGTTAAGGAATGTCGCACCGCTATGCTTGTTAAAAAGATGGACATATCTCGGCTCATGACTTTTACCAAACAAATTGAAGGGGAAAAGCTCAAAGATATGAGGATGAGGGATTCCAAGAGGTCCCGGTATGAAGGTGGGTTCTCCAATGCTAGGACCATTGGTAGAAGTGGACGCTCTCATCAAGGACAAAGCTCAGGGAAGAAGTTTTCTAAGGATAGGGTGCCATATCCTAAATCTCAAGGAGAAGGAGGTGCAAATGCTAGTAACCCTTCTATTCCAAAGTGTGCAAAGTACAAAAAACGTCATGGAGGAAGGTGCTTAATGGGAATGGATTCTTGCTATGGATGTGGCAAGATGGGTATAAGAGATCCGAGTGCCCTCTT
The DNA here is from genome assembly GCF_947179165.1 of Solanum dulcamara. NCBI lineage: Eukaryota > Viridiplantae > Streptophyta > Magnoliopsida > Solanales > Solanaceae > Solanum > Solanum dulcamara. The sequence goes on along the minus strand of NC_077244.1, from coordinate 14,410,495 downwards.
GTAGCAAAAAAGGTGGAGATGGTCGTCCTATAGGAGGCCAAGTGTAACAAGGAGCCCAAGATCAACCTAAGAGTGGCCAACGCAATAACTGATTCTATGCTCTTCATGCTAGACAAGAGGTTGATGAGTCTCCCGATGTGGTCACAAGTATGTTATGAGTCTTTAACTTTGATGTATATGCATTGATTGATCTGGGTTCCAACTTGTCTTTTGTTACTCCGTACATTGCTATGAGGTTTGATGTGTTCCCCGAAGTATTAATATAACCTTTCTCGGTCTATACTCCCGTTGGTGGTTTAGTATTAGCTAAGAGAGCTTATAGAAATTGTCTCATATGGGTCTTGCACAAAGTTATTCCATGTGATATTGTTGAACTTGATATGACTGATTTCGATATCATTCTTGGCATGGATTGGTTACATGCCGCTTACGCATTTATATGCAGTAGAACTCGTGTGATTAAGTTTTACTTCCCTAATGAACCTATTCTTGAATAGAAGGGTAATGATTCAGTGGTTGAGGATCGATTCATCTCATGTATTAAGGCTCGAAAAATGATTTCCAAAGGGTGTATTTATCATATTGTGCAAGTTAGGGACATTGATTCCAAAACTTCTACTCTTGAGTCGGTCTCTATAATTAATGAGTTATTCGACGTGTTTCCCAATGATTTGCCTGATATTCCTCCCAAAAGGGAGATTGACTTTGGAATAGATCTCCTTTCTAATACCCAACCTATCTCTATTCCTCCTTACCGTATAGATCCGGTGGAACTTAAGGAGTTGAAAGAACAATTGAAGGATTTGTTGGATAAGGGTTTTATAAGACCAAGTATTTCACCATGGGGTACTCCCGTGTTATTTGTTAGGAAGAAAGATGGGTCACTCTGAATGTGTATAGACTACCGGTAATTGAATAAGGTCACCATAAAGAACAAATATCCAATCCCAAGAATAGATGACTTGTTTGATCAATTACAAGGAGAAATCTATTTTTCCAAGATTGACCTCTATTTCGGTTATCATCAATTGAGGATAAGGGAGTGATATTCCCAAGACGGCTTCCCGGATAAGGTATGGTCCTTTTGAATTTGTAGTAATGTCATTTGGGCTGACAAATGCTCTTGTTATATTCATGTATTTGATGAATCACATTTTCAAGCCGTATTTGGATATGTTTGTAGTGGTATTTATTGATGACATCTTGATTTACTCTTGAAATGAGGAAGATCATATGGGTCACTTGAGGATTGTGTTGCAAACATTGAGGAAAAAGAAACTATTTGCTAAATTTAGTAAGTGCGAATTTTGGCTAAGAAAGGTTGTATTTCTTGGCCATGTGGTGTCCGGTGATGGGATTAAAGTAGATCAAAAGAAAATGGAGGCGGTTAAAAATTATCCTAGACCATTATCTCCTTCGGACATTAGAAGCTTTTTGGGCTTAGCTGGATACTACATAAGGTTTGTTGAAGGGTTTTCATCTATTGCTTCTCCTTTAACTAAGTTGATACAAAAGAAAGAAAAATTCCAATGGCCGGAAGAATATGAGAAAAGTTTCCAAATATTGAAAGATCGTCTTACTTCAACTGCTATTTTGACATTGCCCGAAGGATCAAATGGGTTTGTTGTTTATTGTGATGTTTCGCGTGTTTTTTTGGGTTGTGTCTTGATGCAACATGGTAATGTTATAGCCTATGCCTCTAGGCAACTTCAAGTAAATAAAAGAAATTATCCAAACCATGATCTCGAACTTGCGGCAGTTATGTTTGAATTAAATATTTGGTGCCATTATCTTTATGGGGTGCATGTTGATGTGTTCACCGACCACAAAAGCTTTCAATATGTATTTAGTCAAAAGGACCTAAATCTTAGGCAAAGAAGGTGGCTTGAACTCCTAAAGGACTATGATATAAGTGTATTCTACCATCCAGGTAAGGCAAATATTGTAGCCGATGCTCTTAGTCAGTTGCCTATGGGTAGTGTTGCACAGGTTGAGGAAGGAAAAAAGGAATTGGTCAAAGAGGTCCATAGATTGGCACATTTAGGTATGCGTTTGGTCGATTCCAATAATGTAGGCGTTCTTATACATAATGATTCAGAATCTACTCTTGTGGCAGAAGTCAAGTCCAAATAAGACAATGATCCAACTTTGTTCGAACTGAAGAAATCGGTTGCTAAAAAATCCATTGAGACTTTCTCCTAAGGAGAAGATGGGGTACGACATTACCAAGGTCAGTTGTATATCCCAAATATCGGTGGAATAAGAGAGTTGATATTGAATGAGGCCCATAGTTCTCGGTATTCAATTCATCCGGGATCCACCAAGATGTGTCGTGACTTGAGGGAAGTATATTGGTGGAATGGAATGAAGTAGGACATAGCGGAGTTCATGGCTAAGTGTCCTAATTGCCAACAAGTAAAAGTTGAACATCAAAGGCCAGGCGGTCTAGCTCAAGAAATTAAAATTCCTACATGGAAGTCAGAAGATGTGAATATGGACTTTGTCACGAGTTTGCCTCCTAATAGAAGACAACATGATTCTATTTGGGTCATTATGGACCGAATCGCCCAAATCGACGCATTTTCTACTAGTCAAGACTTCTTATGGTGCCGAAGACTAGGCTAAGTTGTACATTCATGAACTTGTGAAACTTTATGGTGTTCCTTTTTTGATTATATCGGATAGAGGTTGTCAATTTAGTTCACATTTTTAGATGTCATTTCAAAAAGGTCTTGGCACTAAAGTCAAGCTAAGTACCGGTTTTCATCCTCAAATTAATGGGCAAGCAGAGAGAACAATTCAAACCTTGGATGATATGTTAAGAGCATGTGTGATTGACCTTAAAGGAAGTTGGGATGACCATTTGCCATTGATTGAGTTCGCCTACAATAATAGTTATCACTCTAGCATCTAAATGGCTCCTTTTGAAGCCTTGTACAGGAGAAGATGTAGGTCCCCGGTGGGGTGGTTTGAAGTTGGTGAGACGGCGTTAATTGCTCCAGATTTGGTAATTGATGCAATGGCAAAAGTAAGGCTCATAAGAGAAAGATTGAAAATGGCTTAAAGTCGTCAAAAGTCCTATTCAGAAACTAAGAAGAGACATCTTGAATTTGATGTGGATGATCTGGTGTATTTGAAGATTTCACCTATAAAAGGGGTAATGAGGTTTGGTAAGAAAGGAAAGTTGAACCCTAGATATATAGGACCATATAGGATATTGAAGCGGATTGGCAAGGTAGCATATGAGTTAGACTTACCACTTCAGTTGGCTTTGGTTCATCCGGTATTTCATCTGTTGATGTTGTGGAAGTTTGTGGGTGATCCAAATTCTATTGTGTCAAGGGAGAATGTCAGTATTGAAGAGAATTTGACTTATGAGGAGGTTCCGATTGAGATTTTAGACCGCCAAGTGAAGAGGTTGAGAAATAAAGACGTTGCATCTATTAAAGTGTTGTGGAGGAATCAACAAGTAGAGAGTGCTACATGGGAAGCGGAATCGGACATGATAAAGCGATATCCTTATCTCTTTCCTTTTACTCAAGCCTAAAGGTACTAAGTTGCTCATGATCAAATTGGTTAAACTTCTATGCTTTAGTTCCATATGTCATTCATATGCATGCATGATTCATGAAAATAATTTCTCTCAAGGACTATGTTTTATTTTAAGGATGAAGTTTACACGTTCTATGCATTTTTCAAAGTGTCCTCATGTCCATGTTGGGTTTTTAAATCCTTTTTCCATTTCTTTTCTGTATTACTTGAAACTCATTCGAGGAGAATGTTCCCAAGGTAGAGATATTGTAACAACCCTCAAAAGAAAAATGGTCATAAGTGTCTTAAGAATGTCTTGAAAATAGGCCACTCATGTAACGCGTTATCCTTAATCTTTTTGGGGAATCCAAGTTTGGAATATCGCTAAAAGGGTCAAAACCTACGGAAAAATAGTCTTGTTGGATTTTTAGGACCTGTAGAATGGAAGAAAGATTTTTGGAAAAATCCATAAAATAGTGTGGTCCATGACAAGACCGCGTCGCGGACCTGGGAGGGTTTTTCTAGCCGAATTTGATTTTTTAAGGACGTTTTAGACTTTTCTCAAATTATTCGTTAATGAACCTAGACGTTTTTAGGACCTAATGCAACTCTGTAAATAGACCTAAACCTCTAATTCCATTCATTCTTCTATAATTCATCTATCAAATATTTCTCTCTCTACAAAAAGGGTCTCAAGGGTTCCCATTGGAAAATTCAAGCAATCTACTCAATTTCTCCATCAAAATTCTCAAGTTATTCCAAATTAGTTGGTGTTCTCACTCAAGGTATGTGGGTATTAATTCATGGATCCTTTCATCCACGAAGCCCAATCAATTTTTCAAGGTTTTCTATAAAATTAAAGTATGGTATTTTATGGGTTTTGTGATTCTATTCCAATTGCATGAATTTTGATTTAATGTATGATCATGGATCTATTTTGATATAAATTGATGGTTATTAAATTAAATTGAAGAGTTTTTTTTTTCATGAATTCTCCTATTTTAATTTCTAGAGTTTATGATGTAAATTATGAGTATTTTCAATTATACTTCCTAATGATACTATCTATATAAATTATGTATGGTCTAATATAGAGTTTATGATCATGCATAATTTCAAGTTAATTTCATGATTTTTAAGTCAATTGAACATGCATTCGTGTCATACCCTAATTTCAAGTTCAAGCTATGGTCATGAGTTTTCAAAGTATAAATTATGACTATGAATTTCCATTATGATCATGAATTATAAGTATGTTTCAAATTATGGTTTTTCATGCAAGTTATGAAGTAAGGCGACCAAAGGCCTAATGATATGAATTATGAAAGTATGGTTGTAATGATGAAAGGAAAATTCTCACATTACAAGTATATTTTGAAAATGAGCTACTCTATGATTTCAAGCCTATGATCATGACTATAATATATGAGATCATAATTTTATGTTATGTATGTATTTCATGGGATTTGACTTAGCATCGAATGTGGACTTTAGGTGGGGGATCGAAGCAAGGGGTCCTTATATAAAGTCTCTTGTCTCATAACTATATGCCACAAATAGCACATGTTCATGATTAGGAGTCTACCTTGGGAAAGTAGCCTTCCCCTTCTCGATGTAGGGATCATCGGATTCCATGTTATAGATCGCATTGTCTTATTATCGGTTATGGTTCCTATTCCACATATGTATGATTTCTTAAGTATGTTATGATTTTAAATTTATGCTTTAAAAATCTTTGATCAATATGATTTTCTTATGAATTTACATATTCCATCTTATCATATGATATACTTGCCTCTTTGTATTTTATGATTTACGTTGCATGTCACGCTATTATACTTAGTATATTCCAACGTACTAACGCATACCTTTGCCTACATTATCTCATAATATAGGGGTTGAGGTTGAAGATCCTAATCGTCCATGTATTTAGTTTGTATTCCCTATCCGAAGGTATTGCGGTGAGTCCTCATTGACCAGGAACTAGTTTCAAGTTGGTTATTATTTTCTTTTCAAAGGACTTTTGCTTATATTGTATGTTGATGGTGAGCTAAGGAAATGTCTTAGCCCCCGCCCATACTCGAGTTTAGAGGCATTTAGTTGGACATATGTTTGAGTCTATGTTGTCATAAAATATTTTCAGATTTCTATTCACTGTTTCAGACTCTCTTATGATGCTTTCGCTTTTATATTTTACCTTATGTATGCTTATTATATGTACAAGAGGCTAGGTTGGAGCCCTATCGGGGTTTCGATTGCCGCGTTATGACCAGGCCCTAGGTTTTGTCGTGACATAAGGGTGAGTAAAATCCGCATATACTCAGTAGGTTCAACTAACTGATTATAAGGAATTAGTCAAACCAATGAAATAAACTAAGGAATGCTTCCACCTACACACAAAAAATTCCCACTCCGGCTATGTTGCCGCCAGTTTATATATAATGACTTGACTAAAGTAAACACATAAGTATAGTTCAATATTATAGTCACTCAGATAGGTCAAGTATCTCAGTTGTCAATGCAATGCAATTTTATGGAATGATGCACTGATATGGTTATACGATGGAATCAAGGCTGTTGCACAACCTGTCGTATACACTCGTTGAGCTAAGCTTCTAGACAAGTAACCATGGCGGACTCGAAGTTCATATAATGTATCACATCTTGAAATTTCTTCAACTTGCCACCAAGCTGATGGTCAAGGAACAATACAGTGCCACATTTGCTTTCTCAAAAAAACTTCACAATTAACCACTTCCCAAAATCAATGTTGTAATGAATAAGAATAAATGCATCACAATAAATATGGCATGGAAGAAATGTTCAACTCTACATGTACGCACAAGGTTCAAGATCTCTAAACTCAACCTAAGCATGATATTCACCCTCAATAGATAGCAATGGGAAGGAAATTTATTAAAATGAATGTTCACCCTCTCCTAGTTACAACTCAGTTCTCAATTTTGCTCAAACCCCTAACTCAACCCCTCATGAAGGCATTTAAAATAAAATAACCTTTTCACCTCTCTAACATGGCTAACTCATAGATTAAACAGTGTTAATACAAATAAGATAGCAATTAAGGTTCCCACACTGGCTACACAACACAAATAAGCCCCCACATGGGCATCCTATTTAATTAAACAGTCCCAAACTCCACACCAACACCATCCCAAAGTCTATAACACAGGATTAACAAATTACCACAACCCAGTCTCAAAAGGATATCCAAACCTATCTTAACTGCCGAAACCGCACTCGAATACTTCTACTGGATGATCAACCCTCGAATTCAATGTCGGATATCAAGAATGTAATATACATATCATAAGGAGCCTGTTGAGACTTTTGCATGAATTTGGGGTCGGGGGTAAGATAGTCCAAAAATTTATAAATTTCAGAAAAAGTCAAATCTGGAAATTAGTTTCAAAATCAGATTGTACACAAAAAAATGGAGTACATAGGTGAAAAACCCATGTAAACAGAGTAAGATTTGAGGTACAAATCACCATTTTAAATTTCATGAAAGATCCCCAAAATTTGAGTTCAAAACCATGAATTTTAGGATAAAATCACAAGATAATGGAAACAAATAAAAGGATTTAGGTTAAAAAAAAAGCTTACCCAAACGAAGTTCTCTAAAAATCCGCTTCAAAAATCGCCCCTCAAAGCTCCAAAATTAGAAAATGGGGTAAAAATGGAGGTTTCCTGAATATAACACTTCCTAGGGGTGTACGCTTAAGCGGCAACTGGGTTGCAAAAGCAACACCCCCCCCAAACCATCACATTCGCAAAAGCGAAGGGTGGATCGCTAAAGATAACCTTCGCTTAAGCAGACCCCCTTCCGCTTTTTCGATGGCAGAAGATCACAATAAAGAGGAATTTTCAAAAGTGTCCATTTAGACCCTCAGAATTATTTCAGAACCCTGTATACATAAATCACATATGCTACCCTACTAAATTTGACATTCTGGACTTATTGGAATAATCAAAAATAGAATCTGAGGTCTCCTTGACCCAAAACCTTATAAGTCATAATTAAACTAACTTGAACCTTAAAAAGACCAAAATGCCCTCGAAACTTTCAAAAAATATAATGAAGTCTATCTTATTCCTAAAATCACCCACTGAAACCAACAGAATTATCAAAAATCTAATCCGAGTATATAAAGTCGAATTATTGACCAAAGTTAAACTTGGATCATTTATAACAAAACTTTCCAAACTGAGACCTCAAATCCAAGTATTAACCCCACATTTGATTCTGACGACTCTCCTGAACTAATTTCCACATTCTAGAGCTGGTGGAACTGATAAAATCCCATTTCGAGGCCCGTAGCTCCGTTGGTACCAAACACTTAAAACAACTTAAACCTTAAAACCCACAACTTGCACAATTCACAAACTATTAAGAATTTAACAAAACCAATTATACATACTGGTGAAATAATACTCGGGGACTAACAAGAGGGGTAAAATGGTAATTTCTCGATAATTTTTAAACATGACCCTCAAGGTCATTATTCATCCACCACTAAAAATAATATTCGTCCTAGAACATAAGATAATGGAAAGTACCTAGTCTCAAAAAGTTGAGGGTTCTAGGCCCACATATTCGACTCTAACTCCCAAGTTGCATCTTTAACAGGCTGATATCTCCACAGCACCATGAATGAAGCGATCTCTTTAGGCCTGAAACTACGAAGTTACTTGTCTACAATAGTAACCGACTTCTTTTCATAAGTCAAATCCTGACCAAACTCCACCATATCATATGAAATCACATAGGACTCATTTGGGATATACTTGCGAAGCATGGAGACATGAATCACCAGATGGACAGCAGACAATCTAGGGGACAAGTTCAATTGATAAGCTACCCTACCCACTCTCCTCAGAATTTCATATGGGACAACAAACCTCGGGCTAAGCTTCAGCTTCTTCTCCAATCTTATAACACCCTTCATGGGTGATAAATTGAGCCACACACGGCCACCAACCATGAAATCTAAGGGATGCACCCTTTTATCAGCATAACTCTTCTAACGACTCTAGGATATCAATATTCAACTCTAAATCAAGCATATCCGCTCCATAGCATCCTTGAGTAAATCAGTATCCAATGCATCCACTGCAACTGAATCAAACCACCCAATGGGTGAACAACACCTATGACCATACAATGCCTCAAACGGTGCTATTTGAATATTGGAGTGGTAACAATTATTATAGACAAACTCTGCTATGGGAAGTGTTGGTCCCATCGGGTACCAAAATCAAGAGCACGGTCCCTAAGCATATCCTCTAACACCTGAATAGTCTTCTCGGACTAGCCATCAGTCTAGGGATGAAATGTTGAACTAATATCTAATCTCAGACCCAAACCACACTATAATGCCTCCCAAAAGTGAGAGGTGAACACTAAACCCTAATCATACATAATAGATATTGGCATCCCATAAGACGTAACAATATCACGAATGTAGATCCTAGCTATCTGCTCTGCATATTATCTAGTCTTCATTGGAAGAAAATGGTTTGATTTGCTCAATCGATCCACAATCACCCAAACAGAGTCATACTTACCCAATGCCATGGGTAATCCAATTAAAATATCCATGTTGATATGCTCCCACTTCCACTCGAGAATGGGCATCCTTTGCATATGACCACCCAGTTTCTGATGCTCATACTTTACTTGTTGGCAATTTAGACACTTAGCCACAAATTCAACAATGTCCCTCTTTTTGCCACACCACCAATAGTGTTGTTTCAGGTCTTGAAACATCTTTGCCGCTCCCAAGTGAATAGAATAATTAGAACAATGAGCCTCTATCACGACCTGATTTCTTAGGTAATGATGGAGCCTACTACGACCACCAGTAGGAAAGACAACCCATATCCCTGAATTGTGAGTAATAGGATGTCAGGGTAGAAGACCAACAATACAACTAAAAACAATAATGAAATAATAGGAACACAAATGAACAAAGGAAGCAAAATGAAGTATATACAAACTAAAAGATCCCTCCCAGAACATTGAAGTCACATGTACTGAGCTATTACAAAATGAGTAAAAGTCCCAAAAGTGGACCACAGAAACAAAATTGTCTCAAAAAGCAACAGATAGGCAAAAAATATGTATAGAGGGAGATGGGTAAATCCAGAATTCTAAGTGCTCACCCTCGCCTTCGATCAAGACTGCAGCTTGCCCAAATCAATGTCGATAACTAGTACTCGGACCTGCATCACGAAAATAGATGTAGAGTGTAGTATAAGTACCAAAAAAACTCAGTGGGAATCATTGACTGATAGAGTAAGATAAGAAAAAGTAAACTGAAATGCGAGAAACTAATCACAACTAAGTATAAACAAGAAGTCAAGGTAGGCATGAACATGAGCATACTAAACACACAAAGAGAAGTAGAGTAGCTAACTAAATCCGTCGGGCTCCCATAAACTAGATGGGTATGCTCATGCACAAGTTTAAGAGTAACAACTTGAATGGACTCTCCTAAACCCAACAAGAGCAAAAATAGTTAAAGTAAAATGAGAGAATTTGATGAAGTTCCAATAATACCAATACCTCCCGCGGACTTAAACCGAATCATTCTTTAAGATTGAAGCTTTAGCCAAAAAATTAACATAGTTAAGGACTTGAACCGAAGATCATCAGAGGATCAGGGACTCACACCAAGATTTAAAGGTAACCAAGGACTTCAAGCAAGGTGATAGATAATTGTAGACTTGATCTATGTGCAAAAGGGACCATGGACTCTAATCGTGGTAATAGGTAATCGTGGACTTGAACTACGTGCAAAAGAGACCAAGGACTCAAACCCCAATAATAGGTAATCATGGACATGAACCAAATGCAAAAGAGACCAAGGACTCGAACCCCGATAATAGGTAATCATGGTCTTGAATCACGTGCAAAACAAATATAGGACTTGAACCACAGTAATAGGTAATTGTGGACTTGAACCATGTGCAAAAGAGACGAAGGACTCAAACCCCGATAATAGGTAATCATGGACTTAAACTACGTACAAAGATACCAAGGACTTGAACCCCGATAATGTTAGCTAAGGACTTGAACCAAAGCTAGTGAGGAGAGATAGACTTGAACCAAGGTTGATAATGGTGATGGTCTTAAACCACAGCTAAGTAAGGCTAGGGTCTTGAACTAAGGAAATAATACCTAGGCAAAGACTTGAACCCTACCTGGTAGAGTGAATTGGGGACTTGAATAGCGAATAAAGGTGAGTAAGTAAGAATTAGTATCTACGGCCATCTGAGCATCATAGGGAGTAACCCCAATCCGAATGTCATCAATAAATCACTTTAGTCCGAACCACATCCAACAAAAATCGATGAATAAACTTCAGAAATCAAGAACCAAGTAATGCAGAATCGATAAGAGGATAGAATATTATGGAGATTCATAAGCTATTTTACTTCCTATCTAAAGCTTAGACTATCAAACTCAAGTCTGCTATATCTGTCTATAGGGAATTAAGTTGTCCGAAATGACATCGAAGAAGTTCTAAGGCCTAAAGGCACCAAAATCGCGCAAGACCAAGGGAACACTAGTCTAAACCTAGACTAAGGCCAAACATGCTTCCAAAGACATAAACCAAAGACACAACACACACCATAAGGTATGGATGATCAACAATAATAGGAGACATGCTTTAACAGTCTGAAATTTCCATCAAATAGCATCTAAGAATGAATTCTAGGAATTTAAACATGCTTGATGCCCAATCTCCTTCAAGATCATAAAATTCAGTACAAATGCCTAAATGCTCAGTCTAAAGAGGAGAAAATCGTAGCCTACCTGTAGATAGACCGCATGTGATCCCATTCACGAAAATAGAGCTTTTTCCTTTCAAACAGTCTTCGAATGCTGCTACGCTACCAACAATGGAATTACAACATCAATACGGTCATTATGACCCTAAATTCGCTAATTTTGGAAATAGACCAATTTGGGGGTTCAAAATGAGAAATGTGGGACCCGCGTTGGAAATTCTGGAATAGACCACAAAAGATTATCCTAAATAACAACCCAAGTTCATGTAATAATTTAAAACCAAAGACGGAGTCGGGAAACATCAAGAGATAATCATGCAATAAGAATTTCGAATTTTAAACTAAGCACATTAAGGGAACATAATCTTTGAATAGATAATTTACCAGAATGAAATCTCGAAAGCCAAAACTAATAACACCATGATGCTGCTTTCAGAAAAACCCATAATTTAGCCTCAAGAATTGCTAAAATTGGACCCAAAATGCTCAAGATATCAAATCTCAAAATTTACCAAAAATCTAATTCGAAAATGGAAGGGTGGCAGCTATAATGCAAATCTTACCTCAAACGAAGCTTTCAATTAACTTTTTGATCTTACCACCATGTTTCTCTTGAAAATTTCTTCAATTTCAACCTTTGAATCACAAAAATTGGGTTTATATAGACTAAGAAATTAATTCCCAAATTTCTTCAAATGTTCACTTTGAAAATACCTAGTGCAGCAGCTAAAATCAAGATTTTACCGCAATCGAACGCCCTAAATCTGTTTCCGATTTCACCAATAGTTTCTCCTCGAAAAATATCACAAGTTTTACTTTAAACCACCCAATTTGGAGTTCTAAAACTTGAGTTATGGGTTTTTGAAATTGGAGAAAAAGACCAAAAATGGGTTGCACGAGCACTTCTGCAATACCTCTTTTTCTCGCAGTCCAAAATCTCTGATGGGATGCTTGGGATTCATTCAAAATCTCGTACATGCAAACGAGATATGCTACCCCACCAAATTTGACATTTTGGACTCAATGGAGCATTCGAAGTTCCCATACGATATAATTTTAACGAAAAGTGGGTTTCATACCCAAGTGTCATTTAAGCCAAATTCCACAACGGGCCTCAAGATTAGACCAAAAGCCTTAAGAAGAGAACAAAGGGGTATTTAAGACCAAACTCAATATTTTAGAACTGTTCGGTCATAATTTTCATCCGAAAGTGTTTTCCAAAAATGTTGACCGAAGTCAACAATAGGCTAAATTTAAAAGGAAAAAGCCCCAAATGCCTCCAAACTCGTACTAATTGCATTGATACTCATGCCGACAATGCTGCTAGCCTAATTTGGCCATTTTGGATTTGATAGAACCATCAAAATTTCGTTCTGATGTCATTTACTAGAAGTTATGACCGATGTCAAATTTTCAAGTTATAAAAGCTCCAAATAGGGAAACAAGCCTAAAACCCAAATGAACGACCAGGAAACCAAATATTAGTGTCAACAAGTTATAAATGACTTGGGATCGCTACAAAATGCTCTAAATGATGAAATGACCTCTTTATTTCAAAAATGACCCAGAGGATCATTACAAACTCCTCCAATAGCATACGTACCCAATCACAAAACTTGGGCACATAAATGCAACCATTAATACTCAAAACTCCCTACGGATCAAGAGATGTTGATTTAGCTTCACTTCTTAACACCTTGTCTCGAATGGCCCTCAACTTGTCATCCTCAAACTGATGTGTACGAATCTATTCCATTAAAGTAGACATAGCCTCCACAAAGTCCAAAATGCTATGATGTGTGTAGAAATATCTAGTCAGACAAATTGCCTAGCCAATGACTGAACCTCCAAAGCTAAAGGCCTCTTATCTGCCTTAAGGAAGGCCAAACTACCAATACTAGATGCTTTGCTATTTAGGGCATTTGCTACCATGTTAGCTTTGCTCGGATAGTAAAGAATAGTGATGTCATAGTCTCTCAATAACTCCAACCACTTCTGCTGCCTTATGTTCAGATTCGGCTAAGAAAAGATATACTTAAGGCTATGGTGGTCAGTAAAGACCTCATAATGCACACCATAGATAATGTGCCCTTACAACTTCAGAACAAACATCACCGTCGCCAACTCTAAGTAATGGGTAAGATAGTCCTTCTCATGTACCTTCAACTATCAAGAAGCATAATCTATAACTCTACCCTTTAGTATCAATAAACCACCCAAGTCGACTCCAAAATCATCATAAAATACAATAAAGGCCACACCCTCCTTGGGTAAGGCTAGAATAGGTGGTAAAGTCAATAACTCCTTGAGCTTTTGAAAGTGAGCCTCACACTTATCGATCCACTAAAATGCCATGGTCTTTTGAGTTATCCTAGTCAATAGGGCTACAATATAAGAGAAGCCCTGAACATATTGACGATAATAGCTTGCCAACCCAATAAAGCTCCGAATCTCGGTAACCAAAATAGGCCTAGCCCAATCATGAACAACTGCAACCTTGGCTGATCAACCATAATACCATCCTTCATCACCACATGACCCAAGAATGCCACAGACTTGAGCTAAAATTCACACTTGGAGAATTTTGCATACAACTTCTCTTCTCTGAATCACTGAAAGACGATCCTCAAGTGACTAACATGGTCCACCTCATTCTTGGAATAAACCAAGATATCATCAATAAACACGATCATAAAAGAGTCAAAATAAGACCATAATACTTGGTTCATCAACTCCATAAAATCAGTAGGGGCATTAGTCAATTTGAAGGAAATAACCAAAAACTCATAATTCCCATAACAAGTCCTAAATGCAGTCTCTAGGATATCAGATTCCCAAACTCTTAACTGATGGTTGCCCGACCTAAAATCAATCTTTGAGAACGCCAATGCACCCTAAAACTGATCAAATAACTCATCAATGCAAGGGGGAGGATACTTGTTCTTGATGATAACTTTTTCCAAGTATCAATAATTGATACACATCCTCATAGTACAATCCTTCTTCTTCACAAATAAGAACAGTTTAAGGGCATCTGCTACCATGTTAGCTTTGCTTGGATAGTAAAGAATAGTGATGTCATAGTCTTTCAATAACTCCAACCACTTATGCTGCCTTATGTTAGATTCGGCTAAGAAAAGATATACTTAAGGCTATGGTGGTCAGTAAAGACCTCATAATGCACACCATAGATAAAGTGCCCCTACAACTTCAGAACAAACACCAGCGACAACCAAAAATCAGACAATGACAGAGCGGCCTTTATACAAGCTGTATATTGGTTTGGTCTATTATTCGTTTGTATTCGTTTAGTCCTCCAAAAAATACCGGATCGCCACCTACACAAGCAAATTGTTGATAAAACTCCAAAATGGAATTTTCTTTTGACCCAATTTTTTTTCAGTGTTCTCCTGCCCATGTCACCTGAGATAAAGTCAACTGGAAACCGTGATCGGAGTCGTGGTTTGAAGATGATGATTTGAAGATTCATTCACGAAATGTATTTGCACCATCACCGTCTTCAAATTAAGTATTTTCTACGGTAGCACCATGAATGGCGCATAGCAAAGCAGCGCCCAATACACCGGCAACTCCAAAACTTGCTGGTCGCGGATTAGTTTGTTCTGCGCCGCCAGCGGCCTCAACTCAAAGGCAAAAAGCTATATTTAGAATAATAAAGAGAATCTATTCAAATTCATATTCGAAAATGGGATTATCAACTATACTTGACTGGAAAAACCAGCCAATCTACTCTCTTGGTCTCCCCCCTGTAACTTGAGAAATCATAAGAGAAGAAGAAATCGTTGCGTAGAAAGTCGTGCTTACTATCTCCTTCATCGTTGTTATGTAAGAGGAAAAGAGCGAAAAGCTGACTTTTAGGTAGTGGCCTAAGCGCTAAGAAGTGAACATCATGCTACTCAGACTATATGCTTAACACATGCAAGTCCAACCTTTTATTAGATCGAATGTACTTCTTAGATCTAATAGAATGATTTTGTCGTATCCAGACTAATACCAATCCAAGCCATTTCATGAATAAAATGTGACCAATTAACCAACCAAGAAAACCACTTGCTCTTGTGAAAGGTGGGCCTGACCTCTTCCTTTCTATTTAGAAAGTGAAAGTCCTTGCCGGTGTGACAGTATGAGTAGACGGTGCTCTTCTCTTTCCAGGTTCATAATCGTCGCCAACTGTAAGTCATGGGTAAGATATTCCTTCTCATGTACCTTCAACTATCGAGAAGCATAAGCTATAACTCTACCCTTTAGCATCAATAAACCACCCAAGTCGATTCCTAAATCATCATAAAATACAATAAAGGCCACACTCTCCTTGGGTAAGGCTAGAATAGGTGGTAAAGTCAATAACTCCTTGAGCTTTTGAAAGCGCGCCTCACACTTATCGATCCACTAAAATGCCACGATCTTTTGAGTTAGCCTAGTCAATAGGGCTACAATATAAGAGAAGCCCTGAACATACTGACGATAATAGCTTGCCAACCCAATAAAGCTCCGAATCTCAGTAACCAAAATAGGCCTAGCCCAATCATGAACAGTTGCAACCTTGGCTGATGAACCATAATATCATCCTTCAACACCACATGACCCAAGAATGACACGGACTTGAGCTAAAATTCACACTTGGAGAATTTTGCATACAACTTCTCCTCTCTGAATCAGTGAAAGACGATCCTCAAGTGACTAACATGGTCCACCTCATTCTTGGAATAAACCAAGATATCATCAATAAATACGATCATAAAAGAGTCAAAATAAGACCATAATACTTGGTTCATCAACTCCATAAAATCAGTAGGGGCATTAGTCAATCTAAAGGAAATAACCAAAAACTCATAATTCCCATAACAAGTCCTGAATGCAGTCTCTAGGATATCAGATTCCCAAACTCTTAACTGATGGTTGCCCGACCTAAAATCAATCTTTGAGAACGCCAATGCACCTTAAAACTGATCAAATAAGTCATCAATGCAAGGGGTAGGATACTTGTTCTTGATGGTAACTCTTTCCAAGTATCAATAGTTGATACACATCCTCATAGTAGAATCCTTCTTCTTCACAAATAAGAATAGTGCATTCCACGGCGATACACTAGATCAAATAAACCCCTTATTCAACAAATCTTCCAATTATATCTTTAACTGCTTCAATTCTGCCGAAGCTATTCGATAAGGAAAAATGTAGATGGGCTTGGTGTCAGGCTCCAAATTAATCACAAAATTCATATCACGGTTAGGAGGAACACCCGACAAGTCTGTAGGAAACACATCCATAAACTCTCTCACCACCCTTGTAGTATCTAAAGGAGATGAATCCTTAGTAAGATCATGTACTTGATCAAAATAATACAAGCAACCCTTATCCATCATATAATGAGCACAAATATAATATATTACCCCCTAAGTATACGAACTCAGATTACCCTTCCACACCAAGCTAGGCAAACCTAGATAAGATAAGGTCATAGTCTCTGCATAACAATCTAATATAGCATGATAGGGGGATAACCATTTCATAAAAAATATCATATCAAAATCAAGAATGTATAATAAAATCAAGTGCACATGGGTCTCTCTACCCAAAATCATCACTGAACATCCCCGATCTACAACTAAGGACTCAGCTACCTGGATAGAAATAG
Source organism: Solanum dulcamara (assembly GCF_947179165.1). Classification (NCBI taxonomy): domain Eukaryota; kingdom Viridiplantae; phylum Streptophyta; class Magnoliopsida; order Solanales; family Solanaceae; genus Solanum; species Solanum dulcamara. The sequence continues at coordinate 14,393,490 of NC_077244.1, read as the reverse complement.
TAATAAGCATAGTAAGAGGCTCACACACATAATCACTATCCATATGAAAATAGGTCGATACATAAGAATAGGTAGAACCTGGATTAAATAACACTATTGTAGGATATTGGCAAATCGGAACAATACCTATAATAGTGCATCGATTCCTTCACCACAAATCTACCTAGTATAGCATAGCATAGCTGACAGTCACCTCTAGCCTGCGAACCACCACGAGTTCCACCTGTAGATCAACCCTTGGCATCCTTGGTGCCACCTCTAGTACACTATGAAGTACCTCAAACAGCTAGAGCGGGAGTATAATGAACAACCAGTGTCTCGGGCCATCAAGTAGAAAAAGCATGTTTGGGAAATCTTTGGCCTTATGCCTAACCTTATTACACACGTAAAATCCTAAAGGACCTGAACCCCGTGGAGGATAACCAAAAGTGTCAGTACGTCCACTAGAGTATGAAAAACCACTATAACTAGTCTGACCTGATTTATGTCCATTTGTACCATCTGTGCTTTGAATATGTGCCTGAACTGGTCTGTCGTGATAGCCATGGGTGCTTGAACCCAAATACTCTATGCCTCTAGAGAAATGACCATCGAATTGGACCTATCGACGAAACCTCTTGGCCCTATCCTATCTAGCATGTAGAATGCTCTCTATCATCTTGGCATGGTCAATGATACTCTGAAAGGTACTACCAGATAGCACAAGAGAAGTTTTAGCCTCCTGAATATAACCAGCAAATCCTTTCACCAACTTGCAAATCCGCTCAAACACCATAGGAATACTCAACATAGACTAACGAGACAACTAATGAAAATGAGCCTCATACTCAGATATAGATAAGGAGCCCTACTCCAATTTGTCAAACTCATCCCTGAGATGATCACGGAGGCTATAAGGCACAAGCCTCTCTTGAAATACCTCTGAAAACTGCTCCCAACTCATCATAGGGGAACCAACAGGCCGACAAGCAATAACCATTCTCCAACTCTTCTTGGCCATCCTTGTAAATTAATATCAAGTGTAAGCTACTCCATGTGCCTCTAGAATACCCAGGTTGAACATCCAATCCTAGCACTTAGTCAAAACGTCATAAGCCTTCTCACTATTTGTACCATCAAATCTAGGAGGTTCAAATTAAACAAACCTCTCAAAACTCTTTTGCTCAGCTTCTGATAGAGCAGAACTAGTAGAATCAGGTGGATATACAAATCTCGGAGTCATGATAAAAGGCACTGAAGAAGAACCCAAAGTCTAAAATCTAGAACTAGGACCCTGAACTAGTGGTGTTGCACCAACTACGATAGGAGATGCTGAAGTACCTAAAAGAACACTAGAAGTCAGAGCACCATCGAAGCTAGCCAAAAGTCTCACCAGTAACTCGTAAAGCATTAGAGCACTATTAGGAACTTCAAGAAGTTAGGTTGGCCTCTGCTTCTCAGTCTACTACTCATAATCATCCTCGTGATCACACACGAGCTCATGTGATTGCTCTCTAGCTCAACCATGAGAAAGTATTTCTCCCCTTGCTCGACCTTATCCTCTGAATCCACTGGTTTTCTGCCTCGACCACATACTGGGGCTCAGGCAGCAGGTGCAGCCTCACCCTCAGTAATTTTGTCTCTAGTCCACACCATCTATGCTAAATGAATAGATTAGACATATAGAACACTTCAGATGAATAACTTACACAAAAGGAATCAAAAGAATGAATTTCTCCTAATAAGTATCTTGTAGCCTCTCAAAGATAAGTACGTACGTCTACTTACCAATCTGCAAGACTCTACTAGACACCCTGCTCTTTAACTTATGAGACTAGTGAACCTAGTTCTCGGATAATAATTTTTTAGGACCCAAAAACCAAGGTCACGATGATAAAATCCCAAACCCCATCCCGATGTGTAAGGCTAAAAGTAAAATTATACGAGAATTCCAAAGAGAAGTTAGGCCACAAATAAATAACATAAAAAGGACCACAAAGAAATCATCCCAAAATCTGGTGTGATAAGTGTAAGACAATCTAATACAAGTTCAAATTTGAATATACAATATACGTATTCGAACAAAATAAAGAATGCAAATAAAAGATGGAACTAGCAGCAATCTGGACCCCAAGATATCACCATTAATTCTATGATAGTATATCCGCTAGAAATCAACTGTTGTGCTGGATACCCTGGCTAGAATCTACATCAAAAGAGACACAGAAATAAGGGTGAGTACAATCCACATATACTCAGTACTTTTAACTGACCGAGTATGAGGAATTAATCAAACCTATCAAATAAACTAAAGAACATTTCCACCTGCACAAGAAAAGTCCCACTCCAGCTACACTACCGCCAGTTTATATAGAACAACACAATTAAAGTAAACACATAAGTAAAGTTCAATTTTACAGTTACTTAGATAGGTCAAGTATCTCAGATATCAAAGCAATGAGATGATGCAATGATATGATGGTATAGTGGAATCAACACTATCGCACAACTGTCGTATACATCTATTGATCTAAGTATTCTAGACGAGGATCCATGGGGGACTCGCAGTCCATATACTATATCACATCTGAAAAATCTCATCAACTTGCCACTTATTTCGTGGTCAAGGAACAATTAGGTGCCACATCTTCTTTCTCTAAAAGACTTCCATAATTCTCCACTTCCCAAAATCAATGTTGTAATGAATGCATCACAATAAATATGGCATGGAAGCAATTTCAACATGTACAAGGTCAAGTTCTCTAAACTTAACCTAAGAATGATATTCACCCTTAATAGATACAAATGTGAAGGAATTTTATTAAAATTAATGTTGACCCTCTCTTAGCTACAACTCAGTAATCAATTGTGCTCAAGCCCCCAACTCAAGCCCTCAGGCGGGCATTTCAAATCAAATAACCATTTCATATCTGTAACATGACTAAGTCAGATAAGAAAGCAATTAAGTCCCCCACACGGGCACCCCAAGTAATTAAACAATTCCAAAATCCACTACAACTCCATCCCAAAGTTGATCACATAGGATTAACTAATTACCCCAAGTCAATCTCAAGAAGGATAGCTAAACCTACCTCAATTGCCGAAACCGCACTTGAATACTTCTACTGGAAGATCAACCCTCGAATTTAATTTCCAAATTGAAAATCCACTATCAAGAATGTAGTTTACACATTATAAGGAGTCTATTGATACTCATATTGCATAAATTTGGGGCCAGGGGTAAAATAGTCCAAAAATTGATCAATCTCAGAAAATGACAAATCTGGAAATTAGTTTAAAAATAAAATTCTACACAAAAAATATTCATAGGTGAAAACCCCATAGAAACGTAGTAAGATTTGAGGTAGAAATCACTAATTTAAGATTCATGAAAGACCCCCAAAATTTCAGTTCAAAACCATGAATTTTAAGATAAAATCACATGATAATGGATGGAAATCAAAGGGCTTAGGTTAAAAAAATACTTACCCAAACTAAGTTCTCTAAAAATCCACTTCAAAAATAGCCTCTCAAAGCTCCAAAATTATAAAATAGGGTAAAAATGGAGGTTTCCCAAATGTAACACTGCCTAGGGGTGTTCGCTTAATGACCAGTGGGTCGCTAAAGCAAACCATTCCTTAAGTAGACACTATGTCGCACAAAAGCCCCCCCCCTCAAATTCCCACCTTCTCAAAAGAGAAGGGTGGTTCTCTAAAGCAAACCTTCGCTTAAACGGACCCCCTTCCGCTTTTGCGATGGCACCAGATCACAACAAAGAGGAATTTTCACAAGTCTCTGATTGGATGGTCGAAATTCATTCGAAACCCTGTAAATACAAATCACATATGTTCCACCACTAAATTTGATATTCCTGACTCATTGGAACCATCAAAAATAGAATCTGAGGTCTTCTTGACCCAAAACCCGATAAGTCGCAATTAAACTAACTTGAACCTCAAAAATACAAAAATGCCCTAGAAACTTTCAAAAAATATAATGAAGCCTCTCTTAGGTCTAACATCACCCACTAAAGCCTACCGAATTATAAGAATCCAATTCGAGTCTCCGAACTTCAATTGCTGACCAAAGATAAACTTGGCTCATTTAAAACTAAACTTTCCAACTTGAGACCTCAAGTCCACATTTTAACCCCAAACTTGATTCCGACAACTCTAGTATACCAATTTCCACATTCTGAAGCTGATGGACTTGACGGAATCCCATTTTGAGGCCCGTAGCTCCGTCCACATTTCAACCTTAAAACCCACAACTTGCACAATTCACAATCTATTAATATTTTAACAAAACCAACTACACGAACTGGTCAAATAACACTTGGGGACACTAACAAGAGGGGTAAAATAGTAATTTCTCAAGAATTTTCGAAAATGACCCTCAAGTTCATTACATCAATTATGTCTCAATTCAAGTGATTGTGTTTGAATGGACATTATATCTATGAATGAAAAGAAGACTTTCAACACTTGCCGACTAAAATAAACTATAGTATTTGTGTGACTATATATCATCTCATTAAGGATAATGAGAATTTTTAAAGTAGATTTTTCCTTGTATTTTGAGGGAAAATATTAACTTAAGGAAATATTTGATAATTTTCATACCGAATAAGAAAAAATTAGTTAAATAATATTATTGAGCATAAAGTTGAAATTTTTGGTAAATTAGAAAAATATAATATCCCTTTTACCTCTATCGAATAAAATTTGCTTGTAAAGATCAAAGTATTTAAACTTATAACAAACAGTTATTTAGTTTTAAAATCAGCGTTGTATTTGAAATTTTTCAAAATTAATTTTATTAATATAATTTATATTCATGAATTATATACTAATATCATTCATATATTATAAATAATATGCATATCTACATCCTCAATGTTATGCTCAATTATAATATTTCCAAGATACTAAGCTCATTTTTGAAGTCATCATCCTATGATTTCTCTTCATTTTAGATGTACATTTTTTTAGTTTCTTCTTATCTTCTAATTAATCATTTTTTGTATCTAAGCACTTAGATATATCAAGTATGGTCCCAAAACAGTGATGCTTCAGAAAATCAGAATGAGGAGGTTTTATAAAGTTTCGTTTACCTTGACTATGTGTAACACTATTTTCTTAGAATTAATAAATACATTATTATTGTTAACTCCTATTAATACTAGATTATTTTTAAGGTACTAATTTCATGACTCGTGCAATGCTTTTATGTTGAGTCATTTTGTTCACAATATTGCAATTTATCCCTACTTATGTCCCAATTCATGTTTATTGTTTTGGAATGAACATTATTTAGGAATGAAATAAATACTTTCAAAAATTGTGATAAAAAATAAACTCTAAATAATTTATCTATAAATTATCTAATTAAGGATAAATTGAGAATTTTATGTTAAACTTTTTTTGGATATTAAATTATGTCATTTTTGGAGAAAACATTAATTCGAAGAAATATTTTATAAGTTACAAATCCACGAGAGTAAAATTAGTCAAATAGTGTTAGTTAGGATAACGATGCACAATTTCATATAGTAGAGAGCTACATTAGCCCTTTTCCTTAAATTGAATAATAATTTCATATTCCAATAAAAGTGTTGAAACTTATTACAAATGTGTCACGACCCAAAAACTAAGGTCATGATGGAACACATCCCAACTCAACCTGATGTGTAAGCCAAAAAGTAAAATGACATGTAAGAATCTTGAGAGAAAAGTCATCACACAAATGAAAGAAAAGAAACGCGATAAATCACAATCCCAAAACTTGGTGTCATAAGTATAAAGAGCATCTAATAGAACTCAAGAATAGAACGTACAACTCAGTCTCTGAATAAAAGTAAGGACTACAAAGAAGGATAGAACTACTAGTGGTCTGAATGCATTAAATCTCACCACCAAATCTAATATAGGCCCTTCGCTAGAATCATCAGCTGCCGCGAGGAAAATTATCTCTAGAATCTGCATCCAAAAGGGGATGCAGAACTAGGGGTGAGTATAATTCACATGTACCAGTACGTTAGACCGACTGGTTGTAGAAATTTATTAAGCTATGTAATAAACCAGAAACGCTCCCACTCGCATATAGGAAAGACAATCCAGCATCATTGCCGCTAATTTATATATATGAAGGCATGAATAAAGTAAACACATGAGTAATCATGTGTTACACCCCACACTCTCGAGCTCGAAATGTCTCTTAAGTTCTTTAGACATTATCCTGTGAGCCGGATAAGCTACAACACTATCAAACGACTCCAAGGAAAGGAGAATGTGATACCCTATAGTAGAAAAGGTTGAAAATAGAGTCATAAAAATCCGGAAGGAATTGGAGGCCAAGTAATGAGTCGTAGGACTCGATTAACCTACGTAAGCTACTAATTTAGAAGTCGTATACACTTGAGTTGCTTAAGGACATACCAAGCTTACGTAGTATGGATTACATAGGCTCCTAAAATAAGACGAGATTACGAACCCGCGAGGAAGGGAAAAAGACGACACGTGGCAGCCAATGGGGGAGCGACACATGGCAGCACCTCAAGCAAGCAGGTGATGCACCTACTTAGGGTCAAGTAGGTGATGCAGCTGCTTGGGGGGATGGACCCCACTTCCACGTGGCAGCCCCTAGTTGGCAGCATGATACGGTGGCCAATCATGGCTTGATACGTGTCACCCTAAGGGGCTGACACGTGTCACCTCCAAGGCAGCCCATGTATTTATGTTTTATGACTCTTAAAGCAATTCATTTATCCAAAATCAGCCAAAAACTTAGAAGGAAAAATGTGAAGAAGAAAAAGGAGAAAGGAAGCCACGTTTTGGAAAAATTAAGGTAAGTTCTTCAATTTTCCTCCGTGAATTAATTGTCTATGATATTCCTCAACCCCGTGGAGGTATATATATGTATCTTACGATGTCTGCGGAATTAATTATTCAGCTTGGAACTTGAGAGAAAGTTGAAAGAACAAAGAGGAAAAATGTTAAAAATTAGTTAACAGACCCATTTTTGGAGGGGACAGTTGTTAGTAATATTGGTATAACTTCTTGTGTATAGCTTAGTTTCGGGTGATTAAATATGTTTTGAAAAGGTATTTCATAGGGATATAACTTTCATTTAGACTATACAACCCAGTTTCGGTTTTCTCTGCTCAAAAAATGGTGGTGAAGCATGGGGGAGCTGCTGCCCAGATTGTGTTTTGGAAATCCTACACGGACAGCTGTGAGTATTTTGGTCATATATTTTCGTACAAAATTGCTGTAGGGGTAATTTAAAATTGTTTGCGACCTTGATACACATGTATATAACTTTCATTGAGGCCACAAATTCTGTTTCCCTCAATTACCCCTCCGAAACTAAGCGACAATATAAGACAGTGGGCTGTCCAGATTTCACGTTTTGGATAGTTTTGGCGAGTTTGACAAGTTTAACGTAAGGTAAGGCCTTTCCTTTTAAATTGAAGTTTATGGTGTTGTTATAGAGGGTATTATACGTTGTGTAAGTAGATGGAAATGTGAAAATATGATAAATATGTTTGACTCCCGAAATAAACTAAATTGGAGTCGCTAGAAGTGAATTGTCGTCGAAATAAAGTGTCGTTCTTGTAAGTTGTTGCTGCAGGGGTGTAATATATTGTTGCAGGGCCTAAATGCGTTCTAAAAGGGGTGTGGATGCTTCTGGTTGCAGCCACACGATCCCTCATTGCGTATAATGAAAGGCGTTACAAAATAAAGGTTAGACGCCCTATTGTGCTACCGTATTTTTGAATAAGTCGTTTGGAGGTTATGTTGTATATTGTTGGTGTGAATTGCTGCAGGTTGTTGTTGTTGGTTGGCTGTAGGTATTAGGGACCTAATTGAAAATTTGAATAGGGCACATTATAGGGGAGGTGCTGCCCAATTTTCGTCGACGCCTTAGCGAATAACAGAACTAGTCGGGGAAACGACTAAGGAAATAGATTCCATTAATACTAAGATATAACCTAGGGTGCTGCAAAATAAAAGGGGTTGATATTCATACTACTTTCATGTTGAATAGGTTCAAAGGACGGCGAGACAAGCAGGATAAGGAATAATTCAGACAAGGTATGTAAAGCTTTCTCTTGGCATGTTTTGGTATAAGTTCGTACAGCTATCTTTCTTTCCTTTTGGCAATGTTTAGCCTTAAGTGAATTGTATATGAAGTGCGGGGATAATTCCATTCCCAGAATTCCGAGTACGCCTCATAACCCCTATCCACTGTTGTAACATCCCCTAAAAACGTTGTATACGATGTTTCAATTTTTGCCTAAACATGATACAACCTCTGTATTTTGGTCATAACGTTTCATAGGAATATCCAAATTGAGTGATTCAAATTTCTGAGAAACCACAAGATCATTACCTACAACGTTTATGAAGACCATATTTTAAGATTCGGAGGTTAAGTTGGTCAAATAAATTAATTTTTGTAAGGTAGGATGTTATGACGGAAATGAGTGTTTATAGAAAAAAAATCATATCTCACCTTAGGTTTATCCATATTGGTTGATTCTTGAACGATATGAAACTAGACTTCCATATCTACAATTCTTATGAAGACACCAAATCCTAATAAGGAATTTATCTTATTCAAATGCAGCTCCCAAAAAGAGTATTCTGTCAAAGATAACTCATTTCACCTACCATAGAAAGATCTAGATACATTTGACATCACTCATGACATAAATTGTCCTCCATTTAACATCATCAATGACATCAATATATTCCACTAAATTTTCAGATTTATCTTTATAATTATTTTATTTATTGTTAGGTCCTCTTTCCCACCTATAAATACCCACCTTGTTTCCTCATTTTATTCATCAAGCTTTCTCAAGCAAATCTTCTCTCTATACACTTCTTTACACATTCTCAAATATAGTTTTAGTTTTTAGTAGTGAAGAAATACTATTCCGGTGATTCATATACTCCAGGTAGTACACAAAACGTTCCGGCGAGGAGAGAAGCTAGGACTCAAGAGTGTTCATTAAGTCTTTCGGTACCAACTAAAGCTTCGGTTTTCAGGTATGTAAGGCTTCAATGAGAGTATTCCTTCCACTCTCATGTCTAAATTAATTTGATTATATAATAAATTATATTTTTTTTTAAGCTCTACTCTAAGTTATGTGGGTGTTTATCCATGGGTTCTTCCACCCATGTAGTCCAAAAACTTTTTCAATTAAGTCTCTTGATTTCAAGTAATATTTTTGTTATGGTAATTCTTAATTTTACTTAATAGTATGAATCATGGTTAAACTAATGATTATTGCTCTATTTTGATGCAACATAATTTCATATGTATGAATTGATGGTTTACAAGTAATTCCTCTATTTATCTATTTAAAGGTTCTTGGAATTCATGGTGGGTTGTTTAAAGCATGATTTTTAATTAATGGATTTCAAAGTATTTATGAATATTTGTTTACATACATATTTGCAAGTTGAAGTGATTTGAACCCACCTAGTTTTACTATGTTTTTAATAAAGTTTGACTTGAAAGCTTTGACTCCAAATAAATGTTTATGCAAGCAATATCTATGATCAAAAAGGGAGTCTTATGAAATGAAAGAATGATGAAATGATGGGTTCTTTATGCAATAAGGACAATTCTTGCATATTTGAATTATCAAATGTTTTAATGAGCTATTCTACCGAATATGATGTTTGAATTCTCAAGTTATATGCTATGAATATTTTGAAGTATTAAACTATTCCGTGGGATTGACTTAGCACCGAATGAGGCATCGAGGTGGGATTCGGTAAGGGAATCCTAGTAGCAACCCCTTGTCTCATTAACTATGTGCCAACATAGGAGCCCTTGTAGGCTTAGGCTAATGGATCCATAAATAGCCCTTAAAGTTAAAGTTAAAGAAATGAATGAAGTTGACGGAGTTCTACCCGGCAAGTAGTCTCCCCGGCCAACGTAGGGGGTTATGTTGGATTCCATGTAATAGCTCGCATGGTCTTAAATGTCGGTTATGGTTAATTTCCCACAAAATGAATGTTTTAAAGGATATCTATATGATTTATTATGCATACATTAAATTAAGTTCCATATTACATAAATGTTTTAATGTTTCCTCAATGTTCATGCATCCTTACATACTTAGTACATTCAAAGTACTAACGCATACTCTTTGCCTACATGATATCACCATGTAGGGATCAGTGCTCCTCCTCGTTCTCCTCCACGTGGCTAGTTGATATTCCATTGAAGACTACTTTTGGTGAGTTCCCATGTTCTGGGAACAATACTCCTTTATCTTTCTAGCTTATGATATGTTAAGATATTTTACTATGGCATTTCTTCTATTATGATTGAGGGTGAGCTAGGGACTTGTCTTAGCCCCGTTAAATCTAATAGTTCGAGGTATTGTTGGACATATGTAAGTTGAAGATTTATTATTATGATTTCCGCTTGTTTATTTATCATCATTACCTATGAAAGGCTAAAAGAATGCTAAGAGGCTTGATTGAGATACTTTCGGGTTCCTCATTCGCCATGTCACGTCTAGGCCCTAGGCTTGGGTCATGACAACTGTTCAGTATTAGAGTTTCTGTGAAGATTAAATATTGCCTAGTAGGGCTTCTATGTGTCAGAATATAATGTATGGGAAGCTATCTTTCATTCCCAGTGAGATGTATTTGATACGAAAATGAGATTACGATTCCATAGTGGTTCACCGAGCCCCATGAAGGGCCGGGTACGAAATATGTATATGAAGATCACCTGAAGGAAAGTTTGATATATCACAAGTACACAACACAATAACTTCTTATAATCTCATGTTCACGAAACAATCATAATAACAAATAAAGCCCCCTACACAGGCGACCCAATATAATTCACAACCCCTAAATCATGATAAGATCCCCATCCCATAGTCTACAACATAAGGATAAGTAATAACTCAATCTAGATCTTGAAGAAGGATAGCCAAACCTATCTCAATAGTCGAATACGCACCCGAACACCTCTAATTGGAGAACTCCACTCAAATTCCAATTCCAAATTGATCTCCCACTATCAAGAATGTAAAATACACATCACAAGGAGTTCAACAACACCCATATTTCAAGGGTTTGAAATTGGGGGTAAAATGGTCTAAAAATTGGTTAAATTTCGAAATGGCTGAATCTAAAAATTTATTGCAAAATTAATTTTTTCAAGTCACAAGGAACTTATGGTTGAAAAATTCATTAAAATTGAGCAAGAATTGGCGTCAAAATAATAAAATCACAAATTTTGAAATTTAGGGAAAAACCCCAAAATCCACTTTGAAATTGTTATAGTGAAATATTTTTGGAAGATGAAATCGTTAGGAAATGATTTTAAAACGATAAAAAGATGTACCCCAATGAATTTTCTCAAAATATTGCTTCAAAATCGTCTCTCTTAAGCTTCAATTGAGTAACATGGTGGAATAATAAAAAATGGAGAAGAAAAAAGATGTTTTCAACAATAAAAATAAAAGAAAAAGGGTTGTTGACAATTATGACCAGGGGTTGACAGTGCGTTGACTGCGGTCAACTTGTACCAACACTCTTCAATACATGTTTTTAATCCTCGAAACTCATTTGTAATCCTATAAATATGAACCAATTGTGCAAATTGATCATAAAAGACGTTTTAAAACCAATGGAATCGTCAAAAATCGAATCTGAGGTCTTCTTGACCCAAAATTCAATAAGTCACAATTAAACCAATTCCAAGGCTCCAAAAGACACACCCTCGGAACTTTCAAAAAATATGATGAAGCATCTCCTACGCCTAAAATCACCTCATGAATCCAACGACATTATTAGAAATCCAATCCAAGCATCCAAACTCAAAACGTTAACCAAAGTCATGCTTTTATCAAATTTTAACCAAATTTCCAGCTTAGGACCTCAAATCTATGAAACAATATCAAATCGGACTCCAACAACTCTCCTAGACCAATTTCCATATTTCAAAACTAATGGAAGTGAAAAAAATTCATTTTAAGAATCAAAACTCCAAATGATACTAAAATTCACTCCTGAGCAACTTAAACCTTTAAATCACGAAAACTCACATATTACACATTTTTTTCTCGAAACTCCCAAAACAATTACAAAAATGGATCAAATACGACTTGTAGCAACTATCAAAAGGGTAGAATGGTAATTTTCTAAGAATTTTTTTTAAAAATGACCTTCATGATCATTACATCATCCACCATAAAAAATTATGTTTGTCCTTGAACATAAAGTTAAAGAGACATTCTTACTTGCCATTGCAAAGAGTTTGAGGTACAAATTCCAAAGTCCGTAATTGCTCTTCTAAGGGGACCTACTTCAGAGAACCTTACCATCAAAATACCTTACCAAGAATCGAACTCCTGAACCAATTTGGAGAAACATTTGTAGTCCAAAGGTGATCTTGAAGTCACGAACTAACTCATGAACCAACCTGATCTAAAACCCCCCAACAACCTAGAATGGCCACCAAGACGAACTCTTTCTCACGTAACCACGAAGTGATCCTAAACAGTTACCTGCTAATGCCAGGAGTAAATCTGATCCGGTCACCAAACTCTCAAAATGTACACAACACCGCAACCCTTAGCTATATTCCTTTCACTTAACATAGTTCTCTCACAAACTTAAATTACCCCAACTGATTCTTTAGGCCACCCATACTCATTAAGAAGAGTCTAATTTATCTGACTTTGAAGAAGAGACGGTCATCTCATTAAAGGAGTCTGTATATCTGCCTAGCTTTGGTAGATTTCCCCCAATGCAATCCACAAAAATTCCATGAATCTCTTGGTAGATAAGTCTGACGACTGTAATATCAGAAGAATTTCTTCCTTGATTCCTTTGCCATGAGACTTCTACGATCGATCATCAGGGAGGCAAAAACCCTACTTTAAATGACAAATTCCTCTTTTATGTTTCACCGCACGCCTCTGATAAGGGCTTGATCCTAAGAATCAATCCCAGTCGAATCTATCAAAGGGAGACCCTCTATCCTCTTAATCTTTATAGTAGATATTGTATATATGAGAATAAGTCCACTACGGTTCAAAAGTAAGCTCGCTTGCTGTCTTATTTGGTGTCGCGAACTGGGATCGCTCGCCAGCTAGGTTAGATTGGAAGACCAAGCATGTTGCCGCTAGAAGCAGAACCCCGTATTTCTTCTAGAGAATAATCTAATTATTCCAAAGCAACTAGAAAGATATCGCTCAGTGAAGATACAACCATGCATATGGGATCTTCTGAATAACACCATCCAAATGCTAAATCAGCAGCAAAATTATTTGATGCCCTAAAATGATGAAATTAGGCCCAACAATCCTCAAAGTCAATAACATAAAGCTGGAACAAGTCCTTGCCAACAAGTTAGTTACCATGACCGCCGAGAATCTGTAATTTCCTATAATAAATCTAGTATTCGCAATCTCAGTAAGACTCACCCTTGCAACATGCTAGTATACTTGGATCGCTAGAAATCCTCTTCTACCATACTCACAATACTCTTTCTAGCATCTATACTTGAAACTTTTCTGGTCATCTGGTCCACACTAGATAGATTACTCTGCCCACAATCTCTTATGGGGCTCTAGCATAACTTAAAATATACCTTTCTCATTAGAACTTAACATATTCACCATAATCCAACAACTTAAACGGGCAAATATGATTTCAACAAAATATCATGACCTTACTAATTCCTTATATTTTTGGAACAACTATTAGTACCATATTCCTTGGAAATTACACTGTCACTATCTGTAACTCCAAATTATGACTATGCTTTTTCTCAAATGAATTATTACCATCCATCTCAAGCTTACTCTAATCATCCCATGTTGGAAACTTCCCTATCCAAGCCGATAATGCTAACTCCAAATCCGATAGTGCTTTTCCCTTCGAGCTACAACTCTTAGATCAGATATCAATCTCAACCATATGCAACCATTCACATTTCATGCCTTAACCTCTACTAAACCACTCGTATCATCGTATCAAAATCCAAAGAAACCTTTGATCACCCCTAGAGTTCCTTGCACCATAAATGCATAATCCATATCCACCATCAAGTACCCATGTAGTTTATCATGGTAGTCTATGCGACTCTCAGCAACCAATTAGTATCAACCCATCTTGAAACCTTCAATTCCCAAATAGACATGTAATTCCTTTTTGTAGTGCTCTATAAGTCATTTATCAGGATTGAATGATCTAATTCGACTTACAACGCAACACTTCTCACACTCCACTATTTTTTTTATATAAATCAAAACCCAATATTCAGAGGAGTAGTTTATAACCTCTCATAAACTCATGCCGAATTGACCCACTTGCATTGACACTTCTAAGCTTAAGGAGAAAATCTATACTCAAGATCCAACCCTAAGTGTATGAACTCGTTGATGCCCATGTCTTTTGTCCTTTTCCTGAGCCTAATCATCATTATCATTCCTTGGCCCAAATTCCACAATAGATTGTTTTTCATTTATACTGTACTTTCTCTACAAAATCTCCATTAAGCTAATTCACCGTCAGAAGTAATACATATCTAACCAACATTCGGTACAAGTCTTTCCTGATGCTCAATAATCAATAAGGTGAATCATTTTCATTACCTCGCCAATACATACCTTGATGCATCCTACTACCACGAATATAAAATTATGGTGAAAACTGAATTTTGATTGGCGCACCATAAACCAATCCCTTTTTCAACCAACATTTACTCATATCTTAGTTTATCAACAACCACTTTCTCATTGATCTTACTATATGATTTATTAGAGATTCAAGCCACACTATTTATTGAATTCAAAACCACAACATAATGTATTCTCTTACTCGAGCTGAAAATCTGTAGATTTCCTTCTCAAATCTTGCCCTATAGTTTTCAACCCATCTGACGCACCAGTGAGTCAATTACCATAACCTGAAAAATATACACAAAACCATGTCACCCAACAAAACTTGATCTTATAATAGATATGATACTTCCAACCCAAGATATACCAGCCAAGCTTAATGAATTCACCAATTCCTACATGCGCAACCTCCTGAACTACCTTTACATAAGTAATTTATTAAAAACCTTCTTGGTCTTTAAGCTTGTGACTTCAATAGCGATCCAATCATTATATCTTGTAACAAAACCATCTATCCCCAACCAGATCTCAGGAAAATAAATTCACACTTTAACCCAAGAATACCATACCAAGGTCTACCACTATGATTTCTCTTATAGTGAATGTTCATCCCAAACGTCTGTACCAATGACCAATTGATTTTCCCAATTTGCCTACATCATCAAACCTCATCGCCTAGGTAGCTGGGAAAACTAATGACCCCTTAGTAGCTAGTATTCACACTCGACAACTGATGTCTCTATTCTCATATATTGCTAGTACTAGATCAGAAGGCCCACTAGATCAACCACTAGAACACATCATACCCACCAAGGAGATCGTGCTCAAATAGTCCATACTTTTCTCACTATTGAATAGCTGCAATACATTACCAAATTAGCTTCACCTCCAACAAGGAAATGTGCACCCTTTTGGAAAGAGATCGACAGTAGAACTAACAAAGCCCATAACCCTAACTAAGTGAACACATATACCGCCATAGTAGTCATATTATAACCCCTTCCTGATATACGTCCACCTTATAAATCCGCAGTAGAAATTCTGATCTCAATTGTCACTACATCATCCTCAACTTATTGTCTGCGGCCTCGGGGACCAAAAAACCATTGAGATAACTTAAAGTACTAAGATATTTACCCTGGGCCTGATAAACCTCCCTGAATAGTTTTGCCAGATCTGAATCCTTGTGAAACTTATGTACTCTAATGGATACATATGTGGGTCTGCCCACCTAACCCTAGGTGCTGAAATCAGAATATTCTCTACCTTTGCGTAGATAACCACAAAACTAAACCTGACGATGAAACCTCTTGGCGCTGTCTATCTAACAAGTCTGATACTCTCAATCATCCAAGCATAATAAGTACACTCTTAGACAAACAACCTGATACACAAGCAAGGTTATAATCTCTAAGGGATAATTAACAAATCCTATCACCGACTTGCAGGTTCACACATACTTAGTTAAATAGTAATATGCTCTATCCCCCGCTATACCATCAAGTATGGAAGGTGCTAATATAATAAATCTTTCAAAGCTCCTTTATTCAAACTCAACTTCGAACTCATACTCAAGCTTAGTGGGGCCTCACCAAATCATTCTTAATTTGGAGTTATCCTTCCAAACCCAACCATAACCTATAACGCGGAAGGAATAGACTAGAAAATTACAATACTTAATATGAATGAATCGCATCAAAGGAATCAATGATAGAAATTTCTCCGAAAAGGTTTCTTGTAGCCTTTCGAAGGTATATATAGATGTCTACGTACCAATCCATGAGACTCTAGTAGATATTTAGCTCTTTAACTCATCAGACTGGTGAACCTAATACTCTGATACCAATTTATCAGGACTCAATAACTGAGGTCATGATGGAACACATCCCAACCTAACCTGATGTGTAAGACGAAAAGAAAATCATGTGTGAGACTCTCAATAGAGAAGTCATGCCAAAAATGAATGAAAAGAAATGCAATAAATCACAATCCCAAAACTTGGTGTCACGAGTATAAAGACCATCTAATACAACTCAAGAATAGAACGTACAAGTCAGTCTCTAAATAAAATTAAGGTCTACAAATAAGGATACAACTGGCAATAGTCCGAATGCACTGATTGTCACCACCAAATCTGATATAGCACCTTCGCTAGAATCATCAGCTGCAGCGAGGATAATCTTGAATCAGAATTCATCCAAGTCTATCCTACGCTAAATTTTTATGAAGTTACTACCCAGTGCTTTCTGACCCAAAATTCTTCCCTATTAGCCTATCCATAACGATAGGGATAGGTCATTATAATATATAACAATTTACCCATCACTCTTCCTCGAGTGACTAATTAAGGAAAACAGAGCTAAAGAAGAGATTGAGTATTACTTGTTTTGATGAACAGTTGAGGATACTTGTCCCGCATGTCCTTCTTAGTCTCCCAAGTATATTCCTCTACTGAATGATATTTCCACTGCACTTTAACCATTTTGGTCTCTTTAGTCCTCAACTTTCAGACATCATGATCAATGATTACAACTGGCTCTTCCTCATATTTAAGATCCTTGTCTAACAACACCAAGTCCCATTTAATGATGTAGTACCCATCCCTATGGTACTTTATCAGCATCGATACATGGAACATTGGGTGTACCCCAAATAAGAAAGGTGGCAAGGCAAATATGTACGCCACTGGCCTTACATAGTCAAGAATTTAAAAAGGCCCAACATAGCAAGAACTGAGTTTTTTCTTCTTACCAAACCTCGTTACCCCTTTAATGGGTGACTTTTTAAGAAGTACTTTCTCACCAGCCTCAAATTTTATATTCCTCACCTTACGGTCAACATACTCATTTTGACGACTTTAAGTCGCTAGAAACTTAGCTTGGATTCTCCTTACCTTATCTTGAGCATCCATCACTAAGTCTATCCCCAATGGCTCCACTTATCAAGCTTCAAACCACCCTATGAAAGACCTGCACACCCTCCCATAAAGGGATTCAAATGGTGCCATCTTAATGGTGGAGTGGTAGCTATTGTTATAGGAGAACTCATGCAATAGGAATAACTTATCCTAATGTCACCCAAAGTCGATCACACATACCTTCAATATCCTTCAACACTTGGACAATCCTTTTTGACTTCCCATCTATCTGTGGATGGAAAGTTATGCTGAAAGTGAGTTGAGTTCCCAACTCTTCATTCAACTTCCCCTAAAATTTACAAGTGAACTGCGTACCCTGGTCTGAGATGATATAGAGGGGCACCCCGTACAACCTTACTATCTCTTTCACATAAATCATTGCCAACTATTGTGAATTATAGTCTACTCTCACTGGAATAAAGTGTACTGACTTTTTCAACCTGACAACCACCACCCAAATGGAGTAATACTTTCCAAAGTATTGGGAAGTCCCACCACGAAGTCCATGGCTATACTCTCTTACTTCCATTCAGGAATAGGCATTCTTTGTAGTAAACCAGTAGGTCTTTGGTGCTCATATTTTACCTGTTGGCAATTCTGACAGTTGGGTACATATACATCTATGTACTTCTTCATACTTGGCCACCAATTTAAATATTTCAAGTCTTGATACATCTTAATTACTATAGGATGAATAGAGTATCGCGAACCATGAGATTCAGACAAGATTTTCTAAATTAAGCCTTATACCAGGGAGCATAAATCCTTACCCTAAAGTGGAGCACCCCATCTATATCAAGTGTTGAATCTGCAACCTTTCCCATCAACACCTTTCCTCTAATTTCATTTAAATTAACATCCTCAAACTGCTTGGCTTTGATCTTCTCTATAAAAGTGGGCCTTAGATCAACACAGGCCATTAGCCCACCTTTTTTTGTGATGCCTAGCCTCTTGAATCTGGCCTCCAACCCCTTAATTTCTCTAGCCAGGGGCCGCTTAAGGGCTCCCAAATAGGCTAGAATGCCCATGCTAACTAGTTTCCTACTCAATGCGTCTGCTACCACATTAGCCTTACCTAGATAATACTTGATAGTGACATCATAGTCATTGAGCAACTCCATCCACCTGCGCTATCTCAAATTCAAGTCTTTCAGGTGAACACATGTTGTAAGCTGCAGTGATCAGTAAACACCTCATACTTGATGCTATACAAATAATTCCTTTATATTTTTAATGCAAACACTATCGCTGCCAACTCCAATTCATGAGTCGGGTAGTTCCTCTTATGTACCTTCAGCTGCAGCGAAGCATAATCTATAATATTCTTATACTGCATCAACACAACACCCAATCCTAAATGTGAAACATCACGATAAATAATGAAGTCTTTACCTTCGACCGGCAGGGTCAAAATTAGTGTCGTGTTCAAAAGAGTCTTAAACTTTTGAAAGGTCTCTTCATTAGTCAAATCGAATGGCACCTCATTTTTTGTCAGCCTAGTCAAATGAGTAGTAATAGAAGTATAGTTTTTCACAAATCAGAAATAATAACAGGCTAATCCAACAAAACATCTAACCTCGATCACAGAACTAGGCCAAGCCCAATTCTTAACTGCCTCAATCTTTTGTCGGTCAACCATTACCCTTTCCTTTGAAAAAACATGGCCTAAAAAGGAAACTGAAGGCAACCAGAATTAACAGTTAGACAATTTTGCATACAACTTTTGTCTTCTCAAAACACCTAAGACAATTCAGAGATGGTCTGCATGTTCCTGTTCACTCTTTTAATATACCAAAATATCATTTATAAACACAATCTCAAACGAATCTAGGAATGACTTGAACACCTCATTCATCAAACTCATGAAGACTACTAGTGATTTGGTTAGCCCAAAAGATATCACCAAAAATTCCTAGTGCCCATAACTGGTTCTAAAAGAAGTTTTGGGCACATCCTCAAGCCTAATTTTTAATTGATAGTACCCAAACTTGAGATCAATCTTTGAGAAAACTGATGCACCTTGCAATTGATCAAAAAAGTTGTCAATATGAGGCAAAGGGTATTTAGTTTTTATGGTAACCTTATTCAATTATTGGTAGTCAATGCATATTCTCATTCTACCATTATTTTTCATTACAAACAACACTGGCGCACCCCACGGAGAAGCACTAGGATGAATAAATACCTTATCAAGAAGTTCCTGGATTTGAGCCTTAAGCTCTCTCAACTATAACAAAGCCATATGAAAGAGAGGAATAGAAATTGGATGAGTGCTCAGTTCTAAGTCAATGCAGAAATCTATATCTCGGTCAGGAGGCATACCAGACAAGTATGAAGGGAAAACTTCTAAAAATTCACACACTACCGGAATAAACTCAATAGAAGGAAAATCTACATCCACATTCTAAATGTGGGAAAAATAGGCCAAAAAATCCCCCTCCCACAATTTTTCTAGCTTGGATAAAGGATATGATCTTAGCTGCCTTAGGCTTGTACACCCTTTCCTACTCTAACCTTTCCATCCTCGGGATCTCTACAGACACAGGTTTTGCATTATAATTAATTACAACAAAATAGGGAGACAACCAAGTCATATCTAAGATTACATCAAAATCGATCATGTCTAAAATCACTAATTAAACCCAAGTTTGGTATCCCATAAACACCACAGAACAAGCACAATACACATGGGTGACTATGGTTGATTCTCCAATAGGGGTAGAAACATGAACAAGGGCATGTAGTATATCACACAATGCATCAAAACCCAAGGCATAATTCACAAACATATGAGAATAAGTTGAACCCGAATCAAACCAAATATTAGCCATCCGGTAATAGACAAACATAGTACCTATAATAACTGCATCTGACGTCTCTTCCACGATCTTGGTTGGAAATGCATAAAAATAAGCCTGGACATCCCGATGGACCACCTCTCTTATTGGTTAGGCTGATCTTCGACCTACACTACCATTACCTCGACCCCTACAGCCTCATATATTTCCTCTTTGCTTACCCTATGGATGTCCTCTACCACTGCTTCCTCCAACTATAGGGACTACTGCTCTGGCTTACTAAGGTGCTGAAATTGTCCCGCAGGGGTGAGGACATACTATGTATATACCCTAGTTCTCCATAATTGAAACAACCCTGATTAAAGGACAGCCTTCTACTTAGGAATGATGCTCCTTGAACTTCATAGGCCGGATGCTGCTGTGGAGTACCTAAAAAACTGCCAGTAGAAATGGGTAGGGCTGACTGTATCAGTTGGTTGAAATAATCGGCCTGCTTGATTCTCTAGAATAGGATATCTGGAAATTACCAGTGCTCTTAGGCTTCTTAGCCAAAGCTTTGTCTTTCCCTTCTCTTCTCACATCTTCTACCTTTTTTCACAAAGTTAGTGACTTCATTGAAACTCCTGCTTGATGAAGTCATATGAACTTATAGCACCTGTAACTGGGGGTCCTCTATAATGACCAGCTGTGTAGTATACCTTGACAATGCATAAAATTTGGCCTCATAAGTAGCCACTAATAACCCTTCCTGCTTAAATGCCATGAACTCATCCATCCTTCGGTCCCTCAAAGTACAGGGCACATACTTTTCAAGGAACAAAGCATGAAACAGAACCCACATAAGTGGGGGCAATACGGGCAAGTGATACACTATATAATCCCTCCACTAGTACTTGGCCTCACCCTATAGCTGAAATGTCATAAATTCCACTACATGTTGGTATACTATACCTAGTTTGTGCTACCTCTTGTAGTAGTCAAGAATGAACTTATAGGCATCCTCATTCTCAGTTCCATGGAAGACCAGAAGGCCTGACATTTAGAAACTTGGTGAGCATTTCATACTCAGTACCAGTCATAATAAGACCCATAAGTGGTCTAAAGAATACATTTGTGCCTACCACCTCATCTGCTAGTAGAGCTGCAGCAGCAAAAAGATGAGAAATAGAAGTTAGTGCTGCGGGCATAGTGAGGATGGCTCTAGTGCCAATCAACCCACTTAAAATGCCCATTATTTAATGAGCTAGTTATGGGATCTAGAGGGGGGAAGACCAATATCTCTAGCTTGGGTGACTGCCTCCTACTCAACATTTTTCTCTTTTCCAACCTCTACATATCCCTCAAACTCATTATGGGAGAAGGAGGGGCCTCACCTACTGGCACCTCTTCAATCAAAACCTCTACTATGGCAAGTGTTGCTCTCCTTTTTCCTCTACCGCATCTCCTTCTCCTACCCCTACCTCTGTCTCTTCCTTAAACTATGGGCTCTTCCTCTAGCTCCACTAGAGCTATATAACGTACACCATTATAGCGTATGTTTACCATCTATGGACAAGAGAGTGAAAAAAGTTAGATACTAATTTGGATCACCAGAGACCAATTATAATTAAGTTATAGCACAAAGGAAAGAATATAAGGAAACTTTTCCTAAAGTCCGGTAGCCTCTCAAAGAAAAGTACATACGTCTCTATACAATTTCGCTAGACTCTATAAGACTCATTTTAGTATGACAAGATCAACAAAACCTAGGGCTCTGATTAACATTGTCATTATCCTGATTTGCCGTGACTAGTACCCGCACTAATCTCCAGTGGGAGAACCATTATGACAGCCCAACTAACAAACAATTGCAAGATGTAAGCAAATTTAATGATGCAGAAGTAGGTTTAATCAATAAGAAATATTAAGTTCCCATAAACTCAAAAAATGATCTAGTCATCAACAACATGCTGAAATATCCTAGAAACTTAAAGTCAATCATACCAAAACTCTATATATCAAACAAGTCTAGAAAGGGAATGAAATCCCCAAAAGAAAATCATTCAGATTCAATAAGTGTTGGAACATCTATGTCCCAAATGAAGGACTAGAATAATTGCGAGAGTCTACTGTAACATGAAGGAACAGCTCAACCTTCGACTCAAACAAAATCACTCCTCTAGGTGATGTCCCTCAGCAGCCGACTGAATATGCCCTGTACTCAACAAAGACAGAGCAAGTATAGTATAAGTACAAAAAACAATAGTATACTAGTAGGATCACACGGTTAGCCAATAAGCAAATTATAGTCGAGTAAACTCAACATAATAAGCACATATATATAGAAAGACATAACCAGTTTCGTATCAAACAATATTCAGCAAGATCATAGTTTAACAACCTCAATATCGTATATCTTTATATAAAGGTCCTATAATGGGACCAACAAACACTTAATTTATGTTAAAACATGACACCCAATCCAAGGTTTGTGTTGGAACGTGACACTCGATCCAAATATGTGTTGGAATATGACACCCAACCTAATTTATGTGTCAGAACGTGACACCCGATCCCAACATACAAGTAATTATTATTTCACATCCACAAATAATGTTATTTCACAAAGAACATGTTCATTATAAAATAGGCAAGAAGGTGATCATTTCACATAAAGTATAATTATGTTCCCTTATTCATATACACATATGCATACCATAAAGCAATTTAGCAAGTACATGAAACACATATGAGAAACAAAACCATCTCCTACCTCGAATTCAAGCTTCAACAACCTTCAGTGTAAGAGCTTTCCCCTTCCTTGTTTGTTCCACTTATTCTTGGTCTAAAATAGTAAATACATATAAAGGATCAACAAAATGGCCTAACTGTCATGAAAAAATAACACATTTATCATCCCAGGCCAAAGCCATGATCCTAATCCCACCCTAGGACTATTTTCCACCCTTACCCACAGGCCAAAACCCTCCCACAATGATCACCCATCCTTTTTTATGAGTATTAGGAATCGAAGGATGGAAAATTAATGAAAATCTCCCTAGGTCACCTCCTATTATTTTTGGAATAGTTTTTGTAGAATGAAATAGCTTCTTAGGTTTTTTCTGTCTAAATTCGTGATTGTCCCGCTTTGGCTGGACTCATCCCGATCTAGCGGGTATAATCCTGCTCTAGAGCAATATATAGAAATAGTGAGCTCAGAGCTTGAGATCCAAGCACCCATTTCACAACAAACCCCCTTCCAAATATGTATTAAATTATACACTTCACGCTAAGTCTTATTTCGAGAGTTCTACTCGCCCAAATGAAATTCGATGAAGCTGTAAATACTCTGTATCGCCTTGGATATCATTTTATCCAATCAAATTAGAGAATATTTCAACCACTATTCACATGATCACCCAAAACCTCACTTAAATCTGAATTCGTCTAAGTCTGGCCTAGGCTAAATTTGTTTGAAGTTACTACCCGGAGTTTTCTGACCAAAAATCCTTCCCAATTGGCCTATATATAATAATGAGGATAGGTCATTACATCTCAATATGTCTTCAACTCTCAAATAGAGTAAAGCATAGAAGTATAGAAAAATCTGAGGGTCTGCTGGATGTTAATAACCACCTCTCTCAAACTCTTGGAAGCCTTGAATGATCAGAAAGAGAGGTGATCAAAGTTTAGGCTCAAAACCTACACAAGTGTAGAAGCAAGGGTGACTACCAAAGAACACGGTACCCAATAAGTTAACTAGAAAAACCAAATCTAGTAGTACTCAGGAACTCTTTTCCAACCCAACCAACCTCCGTAACTACAACCTGCACAAAAATTATCCTAACCTAACAGTACACACTAAACAATTCATTAAAATTTAGATTACAGCTCAATATCACAAGATATAACGTAAAGATAATTTCAAGTCAGATATAAGCATCAAATCTTTCACACACAGATATGCAGACCATGTATATGCATACTCAATGATTATGTATGTGTGCACTTTCTAGAACAGACCTCAATATAATAATCTCTGACCGAAAATGACCTCGGTCTCATAATCTCTGATCAAAATGATCTAAATCTCAAGATCTATGACCCCAATCTCATAATCTCTGACTGGAAATGCCCTCGGTCCCACAACCTCACCGAATATGACCTCGATAATATAATCTTTCCGAAAATGACCTCAGTAATATAATTCTGCCTAAAGTGACCTCAGCAATATAATCCCACGTAATGTGACCTAGGTAATATAATCCCATTGAAAATAACCTCGGTAATATAATATCATTGATCGAAAATGACCTCGGTCTAACAATCATATACCTCTTATCAAAGTGTGTTGGAGCCAATGCAAACAACATACTCACACAAGTAATGAGGAATAATCAATTCAAACAAACCGCAATCATAATTAGACTAAAACATTTCATCAAATACGCATAAATATCTAGATAATGGTAAGTAATATTAAATTCTCAACAATAATACATATCGTCTTTTATTAAAACCCATCAATTTATTTTAGATTAGTTCATTTCACAATTCAACCCGTAACCTCATCCCCATTACTCCTCAACACATATACATATGGGAAATTCGGGATTTTAAAAGATTCACAGAGTTTTAAGAATCCACTTGCTGCCAATATGTGATTGATCAATCCACGTGAGACTTTTAATTTCGAATACACTCTGAATAAACACAATCTATGCAAATTCAAATTCCCAATCAAAATATAAAACCAACGATCCTATATCATAGTTTTGAAAACCGAGCTGAAACTGACCCGAAATGCCCAAAAAACTCGATTCCAAAAATGAGTAAAAAATTCTAGAAATCTTTTCATGACCAACATCCTCAAAGTATTTGGGATCTATTAATGAAAATAGAAGTGGTTTCGGACTTAAAATGATCAAACAATTATCAAAACATTGAAACTATTCAAGTTCTTGAAAATTCATATTTTCCTAATTCAAAAACCTCAATTTCATGGTAGAAATCCTAAATAATCAATTGGTAATCAAGATTTGAGATTAAGATTACTTACCCAAAAGTTTTCCCGCAAAATCTCCTTTGCAAATCACCTCTCCGAGCTCCAAAATCACCAAAAATGGTGAAAACGGGGTAAATCCCATTTTACACTGTTCAGAGGTCATTTTCTCTTCGCAATCGCGACTCACATACTCCGTGATAGCTACCTGACCCTTTTCAATAGCGGCCAGTTCTTCGCGAATGCGAAAGCTTATATAGTTAAACCATAAAGAACGCGACACTAGGTCTCGCAAACGTGATGAAGGGTGAGCTGACACCAGATATCAACAATATGCCTTAAGTCTCAAATTCTCTGAATGACCCTCGGGACTCGATCAAAATCCTGCATACACAAACCATACATGACACCCTACTAAATTCGACATTCCGAACTCAAAAGAACCATCAGATTTGGATTTCTAAGTCTTATTGACCCGAAAACCAAAAAGTAACAACTAAAACAACCTTATGCCTTAAAAGACCAAAACGCCCTCAAAGCATCAAAAAAAATACAAAGAAACTCTCCCTAGGCCTAAAATAACCCTTCGAATCTAACACAGTCATCGAAATTAAATTCCGAGCATCCTTTCCCCAAATGTTGACCAAAGTCAATCCTTTGGCCAAAAACTCAAATGTTTCCAACTCCATACCTCAAATCCACATACAACCCTAAATATGATTCTGTCAATTCTCCTAGACAAATTTTAACATTTCAAAACTAATAGAATTTATGGAATTCCATTCCAAGACTCGAAACTCTAAATGACCTCAAATACCACTTTTAAGTTATTTTAAACCTCTAAAACTCAAAGTTTATAAAAATCTCAAATTTTCAAGAAAACCATGGAACCGACATAAGATATGAATCAAATATGACTTGGGAAAACTACTGAAAGGGGTAAAATTGTATTTTTACAATAATATCCAAAAATGACCTTCAGGATTATTCCATCAGCCACCACCAAAATCATGTTCGTCCTCAAACATAAAATAGAAAAAAGTACCTAAAGACTAAAAAAGTTGTGGATATGGCCTTCTAAGTCAATCTAGTCAATGGGGCCATAGTATTAGAGAATTCATGTACAAAGAGTCTGTAATATCCAGCCAAACCCAAAAGAGTCTGAATATCATTAAGGGAAGTAGGCCTAGTCCAGCCTCTAATTGCCTCAATCTTTGCTTGATCAATCCTAATACCCTCCATGGACACCACTTGTCCTATAAATTCCACAAAATCAAGAAAAAACTCACATTTGGAGAACTTTGCTTACAACTTCTGCTCCCTTAATTTCTGAAGCACCAATCTCAAATGAATAGCATGATCCTCCTCTATCTTAGAGTACACCCAGATATCATCAATGAAAAAAATCACAAAGAGTCCAGATAAGGCCTAAACACCCCTTTCATCAACTCCAAGAACGTTGCTGGGGCGTTAGTTAGCCCAAATGAAATAATCAGGAACTCATAATTGCCATAATGAGTTCGGAAAGCAGTCTTATGAATATCTAACAATCTAATCCTCAACTGATGATACCTAGATCTCAAATCGATCTTAGATAACAAGGATGTTGCCTGAAGCTAATCAAACAAATCATCAATGTGAGGAAGAGGATATTTGTTCTTAACTATCACCTTGTTCAACTGTCTATAGTCGATGCACATCCTCATAGACCTATCCTTCTTCTTTACAACCAGAATTGGTACACCCAAGGTGACACATTAAGGCGAATAAACCCCTTACTCAACAGATCCTACAATGGGTCCTTTAACTCCTTCAACTATACTAGAGCCCTGCGATAGGGTGGAATAGATATGGGCTTAGTGCTTGGCTCCAAGTCGATAGCAAAGTCAATATCCCTATTCGGAGAAAGATCAATAGAAAACACATTGGCGAACTCCTTAACCATGGAAATAGACTGCATGGGAGGTGACTCAGCACTAGTACCCCAAATAAAAGCCAAATAGGACATACACCCTCTATTAATCAATCTTTGAGCATACATATAAGAGATGACAATATTAGGATAGGAACCACTAGTGCCCTTCCACTCGATCCTCAGAACACCCAGTATTGTTAAAGTCACAATCTTAGCATAACAATCAAGAATAGTACGATAAGGGAAAAGCTAATCCATACCCAATATCACATCAAAGTCTACCATCCCTAACATAATCATGTCTGCCCAAGTATCTTACCCTGCTAAAGAAATAAGACAGTATCGATACACTTGATCCACTACTCAGGGATTACCCATGGGTATAGAGACATGTACAAGCACAGGTATACGATCATAAGTCAGATCAAATCCAGATGCAAAATAGGAAGACAGATAGGAGAATATATATCTAGTGAAAAATAACACAGATGCGGGTCGATGGCAAACTAGGATGATACCCATAATAACTGCATCAGAAGCCTCAGCCTCGGGTCTCCCAAGAAAAGTATAGCACTGAGCTCCTCTACCACCACCTGCCTGAACTATACCTCTACCTCACAAAACCACAGTATCACCACTAGATTCTATGCCATCTTTACCTATCTAAACTCTATCCCGACCTCAAGCCAAAGCTACCAAATCCCTCTCTAGACCCGGTGAATAAGTGTGTTGGGGCTTTGAATAAGTCTGTAGTAGGCGCTAGTGCATGAAATGACCCAAATCTCCATAACTAAAACACGACCTTGGGATAGAATATTGTTGCGATGACCCTAATAGAATACCATAACAACCTCAGCCCAAACTCTAAGACCTTTGAACTAACTACCACTATTGGCTACTGGCATAGAAGCATGAACAAGTTTCTAGCGCTGAAACTGACTGCCGCCTCTATTTATACCCCTACTTCCTAATGAGGTGCCTGAAAACTGACCACTAGCATGGGCCCTCTTGGATACCCAAACTCCTCTCTGGCCATTAATTTTGCCTCCATGGTGGTGCACATAATTGACTGTAAGGAAGCCCCTTCAAAGGCCGATTTGAACATATAAGATCGAATAGAGAAGGTTAAACCATTCACAAACTTGCAGACTCTCTCCACCTCATTTAGGATCAATGTTGTAGCATGCCACCCAGAGTCAAACTCTTAAATCTATGCTTACTCTCCTCCCGTACGCTCCATGGAATGAAGATATCCTCAAAAGCACTAGCAAAAACTCCCCACTTAACTAGAGGGGATCCAACTGGTGTGGACCTCATGAATATCCCCCACAACTCTCTAGCTGATCCACAGAGCTAGAGTGTGACAAATTCATCACCTCGAGCATCAGCCATGCTCACTATCTAAAACATCTCACGACACAATGTCAAAAACACGTGTGCATCAACTTTCTTACCACCCTAGAACTAGGGTGGTTTCATCTTCTAAAATGTCTCATAACATTGCTGATCCTCTATAGTCATAACCATTTCTAGAGAAATCTTCACACCGACAACTGGTGTGGAAACCAATAGTGGCTGGCCCACCTAATCCTGAACCACTAGACATGATACTTCTCTGGAGTCTATATTCCAACTCTAGTCTGTGAACCCTCTAGCATGCCTGCAACACCCTAAGTGAAACTCTCCAACATACCCAGCATCCTTAATAAGGTCTCCTGAGCAAAGGTGGTGTGGGCTCTGGAGGAGCCTATTCCGCAATAATCTCATCCTATGTCTCTGGGAGGCTTCTCTAGCATGACCTCGAGCAGGTACCGCTCCTTATTCTAATATATATATATATATATATATATATATATATAGAGAGAGAGAGAGAGAGAGAAAAGTATTTAGATATAAAAATGATTAATTAGAAAATAAAAAGTAATCATAAATTGTACATCTAGAATGAAGGGAAATCATAGGATGATAACTTCAAAAAAAAGCTTAGTAACTTTGAAACCCAACAATTGAGTACAACATTGAGGATCTAGATATGCATATTATTTATAATGTATGAATAATATTGGTAGATAATTCATGAATATAAATTAGATCCATAAAATTTATTTTTGCAAATTTCAAATACAACAATGATTTAAAAACTAAAAAACTATTTGTTAGAAGTTTCAACACTTTGATCTGAACAAGCAAATTTTATTCGATAGAGGTAAATATATATAAAAAAGTATATGAAGATCCTTACCTTCAGCAATTTTTTTGTAGTTATATTTTTTTACTCAAGTACAAATTATAAAATAACTATTCTTATATTATCTAACCTAGATATGTAGAATTGAAGGGAGTAGTGGATATGACCCACTTATAATTTAAAATAATTATTGTCTTCCATTAATAATTAACTATATAAAAATAAATCACCACATAAATTAATTATATAAAAGAATACCCTTCAACTAAATAACCATAGTTAAATGGATAGTTCACAATTCCTATTTAAAATTTTACGGGAAGAGTCAAAATAATTTTAATGCTCAAAATGAACTAACGGTTCGTTATATAATTGTCATGCTAAGACAGTTACATTAGCTATGCCTGGGATCCCTACAGTAGAGTGGAGAGGTTCTCTTAGTCATTCTCCAAAAAGGGTGATATCGTTTATTTATGAATAATGCATATTTGATAGATTGGGAACGTTCTGAAGCTTTGCAATAAGGAAAGGCGAAATCATGAAGATTCGTGATACGTGTTCGGCATTCAAGGTTTGTTAAGACTTTCAAACTTTGTAAAGGATATTTTTCTAATTAAAGATTAAAAATTAAAGTAGATAAC
The DNA here is from genome assembly GCF_947179165.1 of Solanum dulcamara. Lineage (NCBI taxonomy): Eukaryota > Viridiplantae > Streptophyta > Magnoliopsida > Solanales > Solanaceae > Solanum > Solanum dulcamara. The sequence goes on along the minus strand of NC_077244.1, from coordinate 14,363,400 downwards.
GGGTAAGGGCAAAAGATGGTGTCACGACCTGATTTCTCAGGTCATGATGGTGCCTACTATAATCCATCAGTAGGCAAGCCAACCCATATCCCAGAACTACTAGTAATGGGATGTTAGGGTAGAAGACCATTAATTCAATCTAAAATAGTAATTAGATAATAGGAGAATAAATGAATGGGCGGAAGGAAGCTAAATATATACAATTAAAGAGATCCCTCCCAGAACCTGGAAGTCACATAAATGGAGCAACTACCAAAAGAGTATAAGTCTCAAAAGTGGACCACAGAACCAGAGCATCCTCAAAAAGTAAAAGACAGGCAAAATATATGTATAGAGGGAGACGGGTAAATCCAAAACACAATGTTCTCACCCTCGCCTATGCTCACGACCGTAGATGGCTCGAATCAACATCGGTATCTATTAGTCTGACCTGCATGAAGAAAACTGATGCAGAGTGTAGATGGGTACTAAAACAACAGGTACCCAGTAGGCATCATAGGATGACTGAGCAAGATAAGAAAAATTAAACTAAAATGCGAGAAAGAAACCAAAACCAAAGACAAGGCAGAAACAAATATCGGTATGTACATGAACATACTCACCACACAAGAGAAAAACATAGTTAAATCCATCAGGCACCCATAAACCCGAAGAGTATGCTCGTGCACAAGTGTAAGGTAACAATCTGAACGAACCCGCATAAGCCTGACAAATGCAAAGATATTAAAGTAAAATGAATGGAACCAAAAGAGTTCCAATAATACCACCAATTTCCCAGACTTGAACCAAATAATCCCAAAATCCTGCAACTTTAACCCAGAGATAAGAGTAGATAAAGACTTGCATCAAAGATTCATCAGAGAGTCAGGAACCTAAACTGAGATTTTGAAAGCAACCATAGTCTCAAAATAGGTGATAGATAATTGTTGATTAGATCCATGTGTACGCTAGACCTCGAGCTTGAATCGGGTAACTATATCTAAGGGGTCAATCACCAGTAAGCTGGACCACAGGCTCGAACTAGGTCACTGTAGCTAAGGAGTGGAACACAATTGTGCTAAAACACGGACTTGAACTAGGTATCTGTAGCTAAGGATTCAAACAGGACTAAGATGGACCACATACTAGAATCGGATAATTGTAGCAAAGGAGTCAATCACAAGTAAGTTAGGCCACAGACTTGAATCGAGTAACTGTAGCCAAGGAGTCGAACAAAATTAAGAAAGACCATGAGCTCGAACTAGGTAATTATAGCTTGTGAGTCATTCAAAATTAGGATCAGCAGCCAACCAAGCGTCATGGGGAGTACCCTCTAACTGAGTGCCATTAATCTATCACAATAGCCCAAACCATATACAACCAGAATCATCGAGAAGACTCCCAGAATAAAGAACCAAGCAATTTATAACCGATAAGAGAATAGGGCAGTATGGAGCTAAGATCCCAAAGCTGTGTTACTGCATAGAGAAAGTTCAGACTCTAAGACTCAAGTGTTCTATATCAGTCTACATAGAGCTAACTGTCCGAAATGACGTCGAAGAAGTTCTAACGCCCAACAACACCAAAATCATGCAAGTCTAAGGCAACACTAGTCTAAGACTAGACTAAGGCCAAACATGCTTCCAAATAACAACCAAAGTCACAACACACACCACAGGGTAGAGATAACCAACATAGGAGTCATGCTTAAACAGTCCAACAATTTCCCAAAGTAATACCTAGGACATGGATTCTAGGATTTTAGCATGTTTGATACCCAAGCCCCTAATAAACTGACTCAATTCAATATACAAATGCCTAAATGTGCTTAGTCTAAAGAGAGGAAAATTGTAGCCTATTGTAGGCCGACCATACATGGTCCAACTCACCGAACTGGAACTTTTCCTTTTCTAATAGATGCCTCTAAACGGTCTCAAACTATCAACAATAGAATCACAATGTTAATATGATCGTTATGATAGTAAAATTATTAATTTTGGAGATAGGACAAATTTAGATTCAAATATGGAGAACTGTGGGATCTGCTCTGTAGTTCACGAAATTGACTACAAAAATAGGCTTCAACCAGTACCCCCAGTTCATGTTCCAAACAGGAACATAATTCACACACCAAAACAGACCCAAACAAAATATGCATACATTATCAACTTAAAAACTAAGAACACTAGATACATAGGGGAAAAAGGAAATTTACCTCAAAGGAAGCCTCAACTCCAAATTATGAACACACCACTGGGTTCCCCTCAAATATCCACACAACTTAGCCTTTTGAATAGCCCAAATCTCCCAAGAATTGAAGGAGAAAACAAAATTTGATGTTGGAGATAAAATCTCAAAGAAGGGTCTTAAGAAAGACCCTCTGATGTCGCTTTAGCGACCCCCCGATAGTCGCTAAAGAGACACCCACCAAGAGCCGGGCATCGCTTTAGTGACATCAGTCCGCTTAAGCAACACCCACCCAAGCAGGCTGGTTAATTTAGTGACACTCGCTTTAGCGACCAAGAGTTTCTTTAGAGGTAGAACCAAACCCAGCTAGTACAAAAATGAACTTGGCATGCCAATTTCTCCAAAGGGGGGCTCAAAATTTGTTCAAAACCTCGTGCGAGAAAGTAAGATATGCTACCCCACAATATTTGATATTTCGGACTCAAAGGTACATTCAAAATTCTCATATGAGGTCATTTTAATGAAAAGTGAGTCCCATATCCGTGTCATTTTATGCCTATTTCTACAATGGGTCTCGTAGTGTCTCATTCCTGAATAGTCACCACACAGGATTTTAAGACCTAATACACTACTAAAGAATCACCTATCAGGGTCAAAGAATACAATGACTAAATTAAGGGCTCCAGACACATACTCAGTCGAGGGACATAGTATACAAATATATAAGAATATGTCAAGCCTGGATCCAATAAAGCGGATGCGGGCTGATGACATAATAAAATCATACATATGATCACATTGTCTAAGGCCTCAGCCTCTACTCGAGTTGGAGTTATATAGAAGAGGGCATGGGCTTCTCTACTCTATACGTTGACTATGCCTCCTGCATTACCTTCTCGAGGACCTCCCCGTGCACCCTAATATCCACATCTACAGTCCAGAACTTGGCCTCCACCTCTAGTTGGAGGTGTAGGTGCTAGTGCTGGTGCAGGTTTAGTTGCTGGTAGAGCTGGTAAGGATGGCCTACAATGAGTGAACATATGGGACTAGTGATCTAGTTCTTATGACTGTTGGCTCAAAGATAGAGGTAGGCCACCTTAGTTGGAAGAAACCATATGTGAACCACCTTAGAACGAACTTGTATCGGCATTTGAGCTACCCTAATGGTGCTGATCACCCTCTAAATTATGAAGAGAAGCCTGGAAGAGGCGGCTAGACTAACTAGGATGAAATCTCTGCCGAGATCTATCGTAGGACTCTATAGCTCTAAAGTGGGGCCTATCATGACTATCCTCCTTCTTGGCTCTCTTATCGTTGCCTCCTTGGGCCTCGCGACCGAAGCTACTCAAGCGTGTGGGCATGGTCTACCACATCCAATAATTAGTGACCTACTGAGATTAAAGACTGAGTCTCAATCTGTAACTGGAGTCTTAATCCCCTAATAGAGCACTGAACTCTATCCTCCTCAGTAGGTAAGATCATGGCGTCATGCCTAGAGAGTTCATGGCCACTAGGACCAAAGTCTATTGCTGTTCTCGGCAAGTAAGCAGAAAATTGTAGGAATCCTCACTCACATCCCCAGAAAACCTCGGCGATGATAGTATAAGGAACACCCCAATCATCTTTTGCTCCTGAAGTGGCATGACACCCTCTAAATCATCAGGCTGAGCGGCAGGTGCTAGTGGCTACTAAACAACTTGTGCCACTGGTGCAGGGTGGTCCAATAATACTAAAACAACTAGGACTGGGGTTGTTGCATACACCTAACAGCCAGCAAAATCTGAGCGAACAATGTGTGTATGTCCGAAGCTACGACTAGCTCTGGCAGTGGCTAGGCTGGTCTCAGGACCCGAAATTGATTAGAGCTATCCCAAAAGCCTAAAACTTTAACCCAAAGCTGAGAGTAGATAGAGAATTGCACCAAAGATTCATTAGAGAGTCAGGAACCCGAACAAAGATTTTCAAAGCAACCATAGACTTGAACCGAGTGATGTATAATCATGGATTTGAGCTACGTGTAAGCTGTACCACAGGCTTGAACCGGGTAAATATAGCTAAGGCGTTAATCAATAGTACGCTGGTCCATGGACTCAAATCGGGTAACTATAGCTAAGGATTTGAACATGAGTAAGCTAGACCACAGACTTAAACCGGGTAACTGTAGCTAAGGAGTCAAACTTGAGTAAGTTGGACAACGAACTTGAATTGGGTAACTATAACAATAGAGTCAATCACAAGTAAGCTAGGCCACGGACAAGAACCAGGTATCTGTAGCCAAAGAGTCGAACACATGTAACCTAGACCACAGGCTCAAACCAAGTAAATATAGCTAATCAGTCATTAAGAATTAGGATCACCGGCCAACCGAATGTCATGGGAAGTACCCCCAAACTAAGTGCTATCAATACATCACTCCATCCCAAAACATATACAACCAGAATCATCAAGAAAACTTCTAGAATCAAGAACCAAGTGATACAGGACCAATAGGAGAATAGGGAATTATGGAGTTAAGGTCCCAAAGTTGTGTTACTGCCTAGATATAGCTCACACTATTAGACTCAAGTCTGCTATATCAGTCTACAGGGAGCTAACTATCTTGAATGACGTCGGAGAAGTTCTAAGGCTTAACATCACCAAAATCTCGCAAGTCTATGGTAACACTAGTCTAAGCCTAGACTAAGTCCAAACATGCTTTCAAATATACAACAAAAGTCACATCACACACCACATAGTAGGGATAACAAACAAAAATAAGAGTCATGCTTAAACAATCCAACAATTTCCCGAAGTATAGCCTAGGACATGGATTCTAGGAAATTAGCATGTCCAACAACCAAGACCCATCCAAAATCACACAATTAAATATACAAATGCCTAAACATGCTCAGTCTAAAGAGAGAAAAACTGTAGCCTACCTGTAGGCCGACCACACATGCTTCAACTCACAAAACTCGAGCTTTTCTTTTCTGAACAGCCTTCGAACACAGCCACGCTATCAACAATAGAATCACAATGTTAATACAGTCATTATGACACTAAAATTACTTAATTTGGAGACAGGCTAATTTTGGAGTCAAAAATCAAGAATTATGGGACCCGTTCCATAGTTCACAAAATTGACTCCAAAAATGGGCTCCAACCACTACCCCAGCTTATGTTCTAAATAGAAACACAATTCACACACCAAAAGTAACCTAAAAACAACATGCATTCATGATTTACTTCATAGCTAACAACACTAGATACGAAGGGTAAAAGGGAAATTTACCTCAAGTGAAGCCTCAACTCCTAATTCGGAACATACCACAGGGTTCCTCTAAAAAATCAACATAACTTAGCCTTTTGAATCGCCTAAATCACCCAAGAATCGAAGGAGAAAAAGAAATTTGAAGTTGGAGATATAATCTAGAAATAGGGTCTTAAGAATGACCCTCTGATGTCGCTTTAGCGACCCCTCATTGGTGGCTTAAGAGACACCCACCAAAAGGCGGGCATCGCTTTAGTGACAGATCTGTCGCTTAAGCGACCTCTTGGCCGCTTTAGAAGAACTTACTTTAGAAAACCAGGAATCACTTTAGCGATGACACCAGACCTAGCTAGTGTAAAAAAAAACTTAGCATGCCAATTTCTCCGATAGGGTGCTCGAAATTTATTCGGAATCCCGTGCGAGCAAATGAGATATGCTATCCCACTAAATTCGACGTTTTGAACTCAATGTCACAATCAAAATTTCCATAAAGATCATTTTAACGAAAAGTGGTTCACATACCCAAGTGTCATATTAAGTGTATTTCCACAACAGGCCTCGGATTAGACCGCAAGCCTTGGGAAGTGAACGAAGGGTTTTTCTAGAAAAAATGTGAAATTCTGAAACTAACCGTGCTGTCAGAATTTTTATGCGAGCATGTTTTCCTAGAATGTTAACCAAAGTCAACCATAGGACAAATTTCCAAGGCAAAAGTGCTAAATGGCCCTAAACTATTATCGATTGCCTCGGTACACGTGCTGACCATGCTACCACCTAATTTGGTCATTCTAGAGATGATGGAACCATCATAATTCTGTTTTGAGGTTGTTTTCCTAAAGTTATGAGTGAAGTTAACTTTTAAAGTTATAAAAGATCCAAAATAGAGGAAATGGGCCTAAAACTCAAACGAACAACCAGGCGACCAAGCAGTCAGTGCCAGCAATTCATGAATGACTTGGGGTCGCTACAGAAATACTCTAAATGATGGAATTAATTCTTTAATTCAAAAATGACCTAGAGGGTCATTAAACATAGGTGCATGTGGTTTTGTACTCATACTACAATTGTTTCAGTCTTTTGTGGTACAAATTCAATTGTGAACACGAGCGCATCTCATGGAGCTTTGTGAGTTGGAGTTGAGTTATCCTGGGGTTGTGGTGAGTTGCTTGGCTGTTCTGCGGCTTACACCTCCCTCTATCTTTTATTTATTCTGTTATTTTAGTATTTAGGAAGGATATTTATTACGTCTAAACTGGTCATTTAGTTTCCTATTTGAATCTTAATTTAGAATCTCTTGTACTTATGACATAAAATCTTGGGTGGTATTTTAGCTTTCCGCATTTCATACTTATTACAAACTTAGTGTGTTGGATATTCCACTTGTCGCTTGTCTCCTTACTTTGTTTATTTTATTGAATTGATAAAAAAGTTTGGGTAGCCTTACCTATCGGTCAGGAACATAGGTGCCATCTTGAATTGTGAATTTGGGTCGGTTCATCCACATACACATGCGTTGCACGTTTCATGAAAATAGTACCTTCAAAAATTTACTACTAATAAGAGTTAACTGTAGTAATGAATTTATTAAATCTAAAAGTAATGTATTTGTTAACTCTAAGAAAAAAATAATTGCACAAAGTTAAGGTAAGACACTATTTGTAAAACCTCCTCATTTTGATTTTCTAAAGCAACATAATTATAAAACCTTACCTGATAATCATAAACAAAAAAGTGCTTAGATCAAAACAAATGATAAATTAGAAAGAAAAAATGGGCTAAAAGATCTACTACTTTAATTCCTATTTCAAAATTAGATAATTTTGTATCCCACTGTACAAAGGCGGGCGCAGATCTATTAATAGGAGACATTGTACTAGTATCTACAGGCCCTAAATTATCAACAAGCTCTCCAAGAACATCAAAAATTTGACCAGCCACAACATCACATATGACACCTAAGGAAGGTAAGATTGAAGTAATGAAAAAGGAAGTCATTGCTAGTAGTAATGACTTGTCATGATCCATTGGTTCATATAAAATCCATGTCCTAGTGTATCAAAAAATAGTATATAAAAATTACATTTGTAATGAAGAGAAATTAGAGGATGATATTGTCACGACCCAATTTCTCATGTCATGATAGCGCCAACTATGAACCATCAGTAGGCAAGCCGACCCATATCCCAGAATTGCAAGTAATGGGCTGTCAGGGTAGAAGACCAATAATCTAATCTAAAACAGTAAAGTAATAATAGGAGCAAAAAATGAAAAGACGGAAGCAACTAAATATATATACAAACAAAAAAAGATCCCTCCCAGAACCTGGAAGTCATAAGTACAGAGTTGCTAACAAAATAGTACAAGTCCCAAAAGTGGACCACAAAAACAAAGTTGTCTCAAAAAGTAAAAGACAGGAAAAATATATATACAGAAAGAGATGGGTAAATCCAGAACGTAGTGTGCTCACTATCGCCTCCGATCATAACCTCACTAGGCTTGAATCAACGGGGGTAGCTAGTACTCAAAGATGCATCACGAAAACAAATGCAGAATAAAATATGAGTACCAAATCAATAGGTACCCAGTAGGCACCATAGGCTGACTGTGCAAGATAAGAAAAACTAAACTGAAATGTGAGTAAAAGATCACAACCAACGACTGGATGAGAAGTAAATGTAGGTATGTACACGAGCGTACTAGCAAATAAAGAGAAAGAATCTAACTGAACCAATTTTAAACTCTAACACCTAAAACCATAGCTTAGAGTAGATGAAGACTTAAATTGAAAATTTATCAGGAAATCAAGAATTTAACCACGTGTAAGCTAGACCACGGACTACAACCGGGTAACTATAGCTAATAAGTCGACATGAGTAGGCTAGAACATGGACTTTAACCCGGTAACTATAGCAAAAGGTCAAGCATGGGTAAGCTAGACCGCGGACTTTAATTAGGTAACTGTATCTAAGAAGCCTGAATGCAAGCAAGCTGGACCACAGACTTTGTTCGGGTATCTGTACCTAAGGAGCTGAACACAAGTATGCTGGACCACAAACTTTGATCGAGTATCTATAATAAGGAATCAGACCGAATTAGAATCATCGACCAACTGTGCATCATAGAGAGTACCCTAAACCGAGTGTCATCAATGTATCACTCCACTCTGAGCCAAATATAACCTGAATCGCTGATAAAACTTTCAAAATCAAGAATTGAGCAATACAGGACCAATAGGAGAATAGGGCATTATGGAGGTAAGGACATAAGCTGATTTACTGCCTAGATAAGGCTCATACTATCAAACTCAAGTACACTATTGTAACACCTTGAAAATTTCCATGTCAAGACCCGAACCATCATTCATAAGCATATAGGCTTGAACCCGACGACTTCTAATTTCATATATGAGTTAGTATCAATTTCTAAGTAATTGAAGTGTGTTTGATGTGTTTAGGGGTCATAAGGGATCTCTAACACCAAGTCAAGTCCAAAGAATTCCCATCGACTAAGTTTCCAGAATGAGTTCGTATAAGGATCAACTTCAAACGACTATATCTCCTAGATTATGACGAATCAGGGGTCCCATAACCTACCCAATTAAAGGTCTTTGAGTCTTATTTCCAACTCCACCAAGATTTCAATTTTTGGAGTTCGGAGTCAAAAGTTATGGTCATTTTACTACAGACTAGTACTGTAGGAATTTCAGGCTTGGGCGACCACTGCAGGATTTTCAAGCCTGGTGCTCCAGTGGCGCGACGCGCCACTATAGCGCCATAGAATAGCCTCAGTAGTTTGGTCCTTGGAGCGATGCGCCACTATAAGATGTGCAGGTTTTTAGCCTATTCTGACTTGGCGCTGCAGTGGCGCGACGCGCCACTATAGCGCCAGCAGGGTTTTAGCCCATTTTCCAGATTTTTAAGGGGCATTTTAGCTTTTCTTATGTGTTACCCAAAGTGAGGTCGTTTTGGGAGGAAAAATTCACCTAGTAATAGACTCCTAAGCCTCCTTCTCTCATCTACTCTCACTCACACTCTAAGAACAAAAGGGAACAAAAAGCCCTAACCTCCCAAGTGCTCTCAAGCCTTCTTCCTCCATCTCCAAGAAGATCAAGCCTCCATTTCTTTTCAAGTTTTTCATTCTAGAGTTGACTCTTCAAGGTATGTGAGTTTTTATCCATGGGTTCTTCCACCCATGGAGCCCAATTATTTTCTCAACTTGATATCTCAAATTCTAATGATGAACCTTCATGGGCTTTTACAAAATGACTCTAAATGCATATATTATGATATATCTTAAGTTTCTTTATATATATTGATGTATATTGACTCTTAATTTCATGAAGTGAATGAATTGCAAAAATGTCTATATGAAAGTTCGAAAAAGTGTTAAAGGCATATATGGTGGGTTGTTTTAAGATGTGTATTTTGATGCATTTACATCACCCTTATGCACACAAGTATTCTTTAAATGTAGTTGGAGGTCTTTATGAATTGAACTCACCTAGTCTTCTTGTATTGAATATGATGTAAGGGCTTTTACTCAAAGAAAGGATTCAATGTGATAGGACAATTCTCATATACTTGAATCAAATGAATTATTTTAATGAGCTATTCCACCGATGAAGATGTGATGTCTAAAATTATGCAATGCCTCTGTCATTATGATGCCTAAATGTTATTATGTGGGATTCAACCTAGCACCAAATGTAGCATGTAGATAGGGACTTGACCTAAGGGGTCCTTAATTAAAGTCTCATGTTACATTAACTATGTGCCAACATAGGAGCCCTTGTAGGCTATTTAGGCTAGTGGATCCACAATTAGCCTGTAAAGTTAAAGTTATAGAACGTTAAAGTTGACGGAGTCCTACCCGGCAAGTAGACTCCCCGTGCCAACGTAGGGGGTTATGTTGGATTCCATGTAATAGTTCTCATGGTCTTAAATGTCGGTTAGGGTCACTTCTCCACAAAAATGAATATTTTAAAGTTTCCTATGATCATGTTTATTGCATGCATTCTCTTATGCATATTGCTTATTCATGTTTTTCTTATGTTCTTCATTTCATAGCATACTCACATACTTAGTACATTCAAAGTACTAACGCACACTTTTGCCTACAAGATATCACCATGTAGGAACCGACGCTGCTCCTTGATCTCCTCCATGTGGCTAACTCGTATTAGTTTAAAGATTTGCTAGTAGTGAGTTCCCATGTTTCGGGAACAACATCCCTTTTATTCTAAGCTTTGGTTATGTAGAATAGTAAGACTTTATTTAAAGCATTTCATGACACTTATATTGAGGGTGAGCTAGGGACATGTCTTAGCCCCCGCCAAGTCTATTAGTAGAGGTATGTTTGGACATAAATGGATAAATGTTTTTATTTCCGCTTATTATTATTTATCATTACCAATGAAATGCTTAATGAATGCTAAGAGGCTGGGGTGAGGTACCTTCGAATGTCTCATTTGCCATGTCGCATCTAGGCCCTAGGCTTGGGTCGTGACAAACTTGGTATCAGAGCACGAGGTTTTGAAATGGTCCTTGGAGTCTAACATACCACGTCAAATAGGGTCTTGTTCATAGTTGTGAAGCACGCCAAAATTATGAATAGGAGGCTATGAGGTGTTTAGGAAAGTTTTTCACTTCTTTCAAATTCATATCATGCCTCAGAGTATCTTAAACCTTCCTATAACTAATGGACTGTTTCGTGTTTCTTTAGATGATTCCTCGTGAAAGACCACCTCTAAGGGCAAGGGTACCACCTCGAAGGGCAAGGGTTGATGATGAGGACCAACCTCCTCCGATTCTGGATATCCCACATTACGAGGAAGGGGTATCCCTTGCCGGGTTCCGAAACGTCATCACATTATTGGCTCAAGATGTGGCCAACCAAGGGCGTCAACATGTTCCCCCTCCCCAAGTACAAAATCCGGCCACTAGGATTCGGGAGTTTCAAAGGATGAATCCACCGGATTTTGATGGTTCTAAAATAGATGAGGACCCTATGGAGTTCATTGAGGAGGTGTATCATATTGTGTCAATCTTGGGTGTCCCATCAAATAAAAAGGCCGAACTAGCAGCCTATCAACTCAAGGGTATGGCTCAAGTGTGGCACGAGCAATGGGTTATGGAGAGAGGTGAGAAAGTTGGGCCGATTGAATGGGAAGAGTTCAAAGGTGCTTTCTTAGACCGTTTCTTTCTATTGGAGTTGAGGGAGGCCAAGGTCCAAGAGTTCATCAACCTCCGACAAGGAAGCATGAGTATGAGGGAATATGCCCTCAAATTTACAAGGTTTTCCAAATATGCTCCCTTCATGGTCTCCGACTCCCGAGCAAGGATGAGTAAGTTTGTTTCCGGTGTTTCAAGCTTGGTGTCCAAAGAGTGCAAAACGACCATGTTGGTTAGGGAGATGGACATCTCCTGGTTAATGACTTATGCCGAACAAATCAAAGAAGAGAAGTTGAGGGAAAGGTCTAGAGGGTTCAAAAGGGTTAGAGTGGATGGTGGAGGGTTCAACCCTCAAAGGTACGGTCATGGTGGCATTAGCAAGGGCCAAGGAAGTCAACGATTCTTGGGGCAAGGTTCTACGAATGCCCCCATTTCCAAATTTAACAAAGACAAGGGCCCTAACTTAATGATCCCAAGAGACAACATTGGTACCCAAGCTTTTCCCTCATGTGGGAAGTGTGGGAAGGCCCACAAACGACACCCCCACGACCTAAACCCAACATACCACGATGATCCTTTCCAAAAACCCCCACAATCTAGCCTCAATAATCACTAAAAAAGGAGTTAAATTGGCCCAGTTACAATTCTCCAAATCTCAACAAAACCACTCTACAAAACCGCACAATCTAGTCTCAATAATCACTAAAAATGGAGTAGTTAATTACTACTTCTTACCTCACATAAATCTTTCCGTCGAGTTTTCATGCTCGCCAGTGGATTCCCCATGAAATACTCTTGAATTTGGACTTTTGAATTGCTTAAATTGAGCTTGAAATGAAGGAAATATCAGGATTTGATCTTTAAAATACAATCTGAAAAACATAAAAAGACCAGGACATTGGCCTTCGGGAACGCGGCTACAGTAGTACGCGAATGCATAGGCCAAGAAATTTGGTCTTCACCAACCCGGAAATGGCTCCGTGATCGTAGAGAACAAATTCATGGACCTTCGCAAATGCAGCCAAGGGCCCGCGATCGCGGAGAACAATTTTTGCTCCATCAGATATTGGCTAAAAAGTTGATATTTCACAAGTTCCAATATTTCTATGGGGTACTCGAAATTCATTCAAAATCTAGTGCGTGCAAAACAAATACGAGGTCATTACGACTAAATGTGGATCCCACATCCAAAGGCCATTTTGAGTCAAATTCCACAATGGGCCTCAGAATTAGATCGGAAGCCTCGAGAAGCAAATAAAGGTTCATTCTAGACCAAACTCAATATTCTAAAACTAATTGCACTGTATGAATTTTCATCCTAGTGCGTTTTCTAAAAATATTGACCAAAGTCAACTATAGGCCAAATTTCAAAGGAAAAAGCGCCAAATGGTCTTAAACTAGTATAGATTGCCTCGGTACGCATATTGACTATGCTACTAGCCTAATTTGGCCATTTTGGAGATGATGAAACTGTCAAAATTCCATTCTGAGATTGTTTTCCTAAAGTTATGGCCAAAATTAACTTTTCAAGTTATAACAACTACAAAATAGGAAAACAGGCGTAAAACCCAAACGAACGACCAGTCGACCGAATAATTAGTTCAAGCAAGTCATAAATGACTTGGGATCTCTATAGGAATGCTCTAAATGACAAAATAAATATTTAAATTCAAAAAGACATGCGGGATCGTTACACATAACAACAAGATTATGCTTAGAATCTTAAATAAGTCACAACTTATTACAATATTGAGGATCTAGTTATGAAACTTATTCATAATATAAGCATAGTAAATTTTATTGTGTTTGTAGATATATCCTTATTTTTTACCATATTCACGAATAGAAATGTAAATAAGATGGATGAAATTGATGTTGTCGAATTTCGAATATAACATTAACTTAAAAAATACAATAATCTTTTGTAATAGTTTCAACACTCTTATTGGAATATGAAAATTTTATTCAATATAGGAAAAATGGCTAACATAACTCTCTACTTTATTAAGTTGTGCATCTTTATCCTAACTAATACTATTTGACTAATTTTTCTCTCGCCGATTTGGAACTTATAAAATATTTCTTCAAATTAATGTTTTCCCCTTCAATGAAACTTTTTAATATCTAAAAAAAGTTTAACATAAAATTTTCTGTTTATTCTCAATCAGATAATTTATAGCCACATAATAATTATAGTTTATTTTAGACCATAGTTTTTGAAAGTCTTCATTTCATTCCTAAATAATGTTCATTCCAACACAATAAACATGAGTTGGGCCATAAGTAGTGGTAAATTGTAATATTGTGAAAAAAATGACTCAACATACATGTGCATTGCACGAGTCATAAAATTAGCACCTTAAAAATAATCTAGTATTAGTAGAAGTTAACAATAGTAATGTATTTATTAACTCTATAAGATGAAAAAAGAGTTGCACATAGTCAAGGTAAACAAAACTTTATAAAACCTCCTCATTCTGATATATATATATATATATATAGAGAGAGAGAGAGAGAGAGAGAGAAAGAAGTGTACATCTAGAATCAAGAGAAATCACAGGATGATAACTTCAAAAATGACCTTAGTATCTTCGAAATCTTACAATTGAATACAACATTGAGGATCTATATATGCATATTATTTATAATATATGAATAATATTAGTAGATAATTCATGAATATAAATTAGATCCACAAAATTAATTTTGGGAAATTTTAAATACAATAATGATTTAAAAACTAAATAACTGTGTAATCATTTAAAATTTATTAAATATACATTTATAAGATGATTAGTATTATATTAAATTCAAGATATATTAATTCAAATAAATACTATGAATTAATATAATTGGGTTAATTATTTAAGTTCAATAAATATGGATTTAGTTAAAGTCCAATTCTATTGGGCTAGTCCATTGATTTGGGCTACAAATGATGAGCCTACATTGCTAAGCCCAATATCATGTCATCTTAGAGGCTCATTTTGGTGCCACGTGTCAGATGACTTGGCATTCCAAGTCAAATAAAGGAGCCAATAGGATCATGCCATTTGTCAAAATAACAAGCCTATTTGCTAAAGCCCATTATGCCATGTCACTTAAATTTGATTGGATGAAGGAAAACCTATTTTTATCACAATTCATCTATTCCTCAACTATAAATAGGGGTCCTCATAATTCAGAAAAGATACCAGAATTCTAACAAGAAGCCAAAGAGAGCTCGTGGATCAAACGCCACAGATTTCTCAACAAGCTACAAGTTCAAGATCAAGTTCGTCAAGTACAAGAACAACTCAAGATCAAGACCACCAGATTCAAGAAAAAGCCCCAAAAGCCTTTGAATTCAAGTACAAGCCAAGATTAAGTTCAAGAACAAGTGAAGATCAAGATCATTAAATTCAAGGACAAATGAAGATCAAGTTCATAAAATAAATATCAAGACCACAAGATTAAAGATCAAGCCAAAAAGCCCTTGAATTGAAGTAACAAGTTAAGATTAAATCCATCAAGTTCAACCAGATTCAAGCTCAAGCGTAAGAGCCCTTAAATTTATATTCAAAAAGGCAAATCAGAGGATACATGGAAATTGTAACACTCATATTTAAAATCAAATACTATGATTGTTATGATATTTTCCAGTCTTGAATATTAGTTTCTGGACGTGAATTTTATCGTCTACAAATTCTAGCACGCCTAGTGGGACAATCTCTACTTCTCATCTGAACTTTTCAAGCATCAAAGAATATTGAAATGACTTCTATGAAGATCAACTCCCAATCAAATTCCTCCAAGATTGCTGACTTCAAGTTCTCTACTGATGTAGAAGGACTCCTTGGTGTTACCTTTGGAAGTTTTGGAGCTGTTACGAGGAGCAAGGCCACAATGTTGGGATAATAAACACGTCAAGTGTCATCCACTTTAACTCCTATTTCTGGGTCTTCAACTCCAAAAGGATAAAATTCCTCCACAAATTCTTTAGAAGGAGGAAGAAGTGTTGCTAAACAGATCAAGAAAACTTTAGCTCTACTTGAGCGCTTCGGCTGAAAAGACTCTACCATAAATGGGAATCATGATTCAACTTGTAGATCCTCTCCATATGCACTGCGTAATGTGAGTCTATTGAAGATCAATTTATGCGATTATCCATGCCATTCTCCTACAACCCCAATGACCATGCAAGCAATGGTAACTGACACTTCATCCATAGAGAATAACTTGCAAAATATGACGAAGTCAGTTGAAGGATTAACAAAGAATGTATATTATCAAAAGTCTAGAAAGGGTATCTTAGACAAAGATGCCAATCATGCACCCAAAAAAGGTATAGAAGTTCTAGAGATTAAAGATCCTGGAAAGCAAGCACCGTTTGTCAAGGAGATGTCAGTCTCTTTTGAAGGGATGATCACACTCGATCGATTAAAGGAGTTTATTGAAGGGACCATCAAAGATAAATATGAAGTCTCCTCCAAGTCTTCCCATATGTATGCTAAGCCGTACATTGCAAGAATTGATAGCTTCAAAATGCATGTCGGTTATCAACCTCCCAAATTTTAATAGTTTGAGGGAAAAGGAAACCAAAAGCAACATGTTGCACACTTTATGGAGACATTCAATAATGTTGGGACCTATGGAGTCTATCTTATAAAATAATTCATCCGCTCTCTGAAAGTAAATTCCTTTGATTGGTACACCGATCTTGAGCCTAATTCTATTAATAGTTGGGAGCAACTAGAGAATGAGTTTCTCAATCGCTTCTATAATATAAGGCGTACAGTGAGCATGGTAGAACTCACAAATACTCATCAAAGGAAGGATGGACCGGTTATACACTTCATAAACTGGTGGAGAAATATGAGCCTAAATTTCAAAGATAGACACAGTGAAGCTTCTGCCATCGAAATGTGTATCCAAGAAATGCATTGGAGCTTCTTTACATCTTACAAGGAATAAAGCTGAAGTCTTTCAAAGATCTAGCTACTCGTGCTCACGATATGGAGTTGACTATGTCTTCCACCGAAAATGATATGACATTTGTCCATGATCCTCACAAAGGAAAGGACAAACATGAACCTAAAATGTGGATAAAATTTGTGCCCAGGAATGACAAAGAATCCATGAATATTAATGTTTTGCCTTGAAGTTTACCAATAAAGAAATCAAGAATCAAAGTGTGAAGATGACTTTTCAAGAGCAGCCGAGTTGAAAGTCGACCTTGAGGGAGATGCAAGAAAAGTAATACCTATTCCCAGAAGGATTTTAGTAGTTTAATTCCTTCTAGAATGGGGAGACAAGTGAGACTTATGGTTTCATGTAAAGAGGTGTTGAAGGCGAAGACTCATACTGTGGTATACACTAATGAGCATGAGGAAGATGAAGAAAGTGTAGGCTCATCATGTCATATTACAACCTATAATGAGCACGATATCTTTCCTCAAATAAAGATTAGTAGAGAGTCGGGAGATATTGCTTGGTTCTATCACATATATTTCAATGACAATGATCCTCAAAAAGAGAAAGGTGTTGGAGAGGCTCCATCGAGACTTGAAGAAAGATTGAAGACCACAATAGATCCCTTAATGTAAGTTAAACTTGGCACTAATGAAGATCCAAGGCCAACTTACCTGAGTGCTTTTCTAGAAGCTAATAAAGAAATTACTTATATAGATATACTTAGAGTATATAGGGTTTTCTTCGCTTAGAGTTATAAAAAAATACCTGGCTTGAATCCTAAAGTATTAGTCCATTAGTTGGCAATCAAGAATGGCGTTCTCCCTGTTAAACAGGCTGAAAGATGGTTTAGGCCAGACTTGGTTCCATTGATCGAGAAATATTCCTTTGGAGTAACTTCTAGCAAGTTCCTTGGCTTTATTGTACGACATCGAGGAATTGAGATCGTACAAGCTAAAGTCGATGCTATATTAAAGATGCTTGAGCCTCAAAACATTCATGAGCTAAAAAGTCTTTAAGTAAAGTTAGCCTACTTGAAGAGGTTCATCTCAAATCTAGCAGGAAGATGCTAACCATTCAGTCATGAAGAAGGGTGCTTCTTTAAAGTGGGACAAAGCATGCAGCAATGCCTTTGAAAGTATCGAAGAATATTTGGTGAAGCCTCCAGTACTAGTTTCTCCTATACCTAGAAACCATTGATACTCTACATCGTGGTACAAGAAAGGTCTAGAGGAGCCCTATTAGCTCAGGAAAATAGTAAAGGCAAGGAAAACTCTCTTTATTATTTGAGCAGAACGATGACACCAAATGAGCTGAAGTATTCACTAATCGAAAATTTGTTCTTGGTGCTAGTCTTCTCAATCTAAAAAACGAAGCATTACTTTAAAGTTCACATTGTTCTCCTAGTGTCTAGAGCAAATCCCATAAAACAATTTATGTCAAAACCAATCCTTAATGACTGACTAGCAAGGTGGTACCTCTAGTTCCAACAGTTTGAGATCATGTACATCCCTAAAAAGGCTGTAAAGGGGCAACCATTGGCATACTTTTGGCAGACCATCCAATACGAGATGATTGAGAGTTAACCAATGAGCTTCTTGACGAAGATGCGATGGTTATCAAAATTTTTCTTCCTTGGAAGATGTAATTTGATGGAGCTGCACATTGTGGCAGAGTTGGTGTTGGTGTGGTATTTGTCACTTCATAAGAAGAGGTTCTACCATTCTCTTTCAGTTTAGAACAATGTTGCTCCAACATTGTCGCTGAATATCAAGCATTATTATTTGGACTCAAAATGGCCGTCGACATGAAAAAATTGTAGTTACAAGTCTTTGGTGACTCTTAGTTTTTGATCAATCAACTTCTGCGAAGATATGAAGTCAAGAAGCCTGAATTACGTCCCTATCATTCTTGTGCTCAAAATTTAATAGAATGGCTTGGAGATGTGACACTCCAACAGGTGCTAAGGAAAGAGAACAAGAAAGATGATGCACTAGCTGCCCTCGCTTCAACTTTGACTCTTCCAGATCAAACGCAAGTCACTATTTGTCAAAAATGGGTAGTACCACAACCAAATAAGGATTAATATGAAGAAAATGAGCTTGAACATCTCGTTGCTGTTTCTGAAGCTGCAAAGGAAGATTGGTGACAACCTATTACCAATTATTTATGTTATGGTATAATTTCAGAAAATCCAAGAGAAGGACTGACATTCGTCATCATGCACCTCACTTCCTATACTACAGGACACATTATATAGAAGATCATTTGAGGGATTACTCTTGCAATTTTAGGGAGACAATGAAATGGTACAAGCTCTAGGAGCATTCAGGAGTATGTGGGTCACATCAATCTGGACCAAAGCTCCACTTTCCCATAAAGAGAATGGGGTATTTGTAACACCTCCTGAAATATTATTGATTCATGGATCCTTTCATTCCTGAAGTCCAAATAAATTATCAAAGATTTTTATTTAATTCAATCATGAAACTTTATGTGTTTTCATATCATGATTTCAATTGCATAGATTATTAAATATTTGAAGTTTAATCACCTATCTTATGTTAGTTTATGTTGGCTCTTAAATGCATTGAATTGTTGATTTATAAAAGTCTTTATATGAAGACATAAAAAGGTTTTAAAGTATTTTTATCATATTATGATCTCTAATGCCTAAAGTATTTTAATCATAATTATGTTCTGTCATGACTAAAGTATTTTGATCATAATTATGTTCTCTCATTACTAAAGTATTTTGATCATAATTATGTTCTCTAATGACTAAAGTATTTTGATTATATTATGTTCTCTTATGCCTAAAGTATTTTGATGATATTATGATCTCTCATGCCTAAAGTATTTTGATCATAATTATGTTCTCTCATGACTAAAGTATTTTGATCATAATTATGTTCTCTAATGACTAAAGTATTTTGATTATATTATGTTCTCTCATGCCTAAAGTATTTTGATCATAATTATGTTCTCCCATGCCTAAAGTATTTTGATTATACAAATTATGTTCATTTTTTTAAGCTTTACTCTAAGGTATGCAAGACCTCAAAGAGAGTATTCCTACCTATGATACCTCCTAAAACGTTGTATGTGGTATTTTAATTCTCGATGAAAATAATACTCTCTCTGTATTTTGAGCATAACGTTTTATAGGATAGTCCAAATTAAGTGATTCAATTTTTTTAATAACCCTAACGTCATTATCTACAACTTTCATGAAGACCATATCTTACGATTCGAAGAGTAAGTTGGTCAAATAAATTAATATTTGCAAGATATAGTGTTGTGACGAAATGGAGTGTTTGTAGGAGAAAATTCATATCTTACGGTAGGATACTTAAAATTTGTTGATTCTTAAATCACATAAAACTAGACTTCTAAATATACAATTCTTCTATAGACACCAAATCCTAATTAGGAATTTATCATGTTCAAACGCAGCTCCGAGGAAGGATATTCCGTTAAAAGAGAGTTCATCTCACCTACCATGGAAAGATCTAGAACCATTTGAAATCATCCATGACATCAAAATTCTCCATTGAATTTTTCAAGATCATCCTTTATGATTATGTTTATTTATTATTAGGTCCCTCCTCCACACCTATAAATACCCACCTTATTTCCTCATTTTATTCATCAAGCTTTCTTAAGCAACTCTTCTCTCTATATACTTCTTTACTCATTCTCAAATATAGTTTTAGTTTTAGTAGTATAAAAATACTACTCCGGTGATTCTTATACTCCGGGTAGTACACAGAATACTCCGGCGAGAAGAAAAGGCTAGGGGTCCAAGAGTATTCCAATTTGGAGTAAAGCTTCGGATTTAAGGTATGTAAGGACTTCATAGCATCGGATTGAGTTCGTCCATGCGCCCAATATTTAAATTCATTATAATTGAGTTATAGTTGATTTGTATCCAAATCTTAAATTCTAAATGAATTAATTCTTGTTCTATTGAGTTAGATATATTTATGCATTAATATTATTATTATTGTTATCTCTCATATTATTGGAATTATTATTCATGACTACTTTCCCATGAATCCTAATTGATTTGATGTTCATTAATATTTTTACACATGTTTTGAGTAAAGATGTTGGCTTTTTAATATTTTCATTGATAAAAAGAGTGATATGAATTAATACTATATATATATATTTTATTGAGTTTTGAAAGAGCAAAAGAGTTGAGTTTAAATGATTTTGAGTAAATGATGTTTTGAGCAAGATGTTTTTATGAGATCTAAATGATGTTTTTGAAGTATAATGATTGATGAAGAGGTAATGAGATGAGTTTGATGATTTAAATTAAAGTCTAATGAGACTAGATGATGAGATTAATATGAGCACATATTTTGGGAGTAGTATTGAGCACCGAGTTGGGTAAGAGTTTAATTGACTCAAACCCCAGAACTACGTAGCCAGCGTAGGATGGAGTCTATGCCTCTTAAGTCCCAAAAAGAGGACTTTGATGAGTGGATCCAAGATGGTGATGTCCTTTACACTGGCAAGATATTGGATGGATATGGCAACGACATCGCTTCGTTGTATCATCTCTAGCTCATAAGTGATGGTTGTCGGTTAGAGAAACTCCTCCCTTGTTCTTCTCTCTTAAGCTGAGGTTCTTTCGGAAACAGCTGCCCTACCTTTTAAGGTGGGGGTTAGGTCTACATACACTCTACCCTCCCCAGACCCCACATGGTGGGACTATACTGGGTTTGTTGTTGTTGTTGTATTATTATTATTATTACTTTTAAACTTGCATTACATATTGATGTTGAGATGATGTTGAGTTCTGAGCCGAGTCTTCCTGAAAGGAGTTTCTTGATATCTGTCCTTACTTTCCTGCCAGTTTACATACTCGTACATTCCATGTACTGACATCATTCAACCTGCATCATTTTATGATGCAGATACAGGTGTTAGAGATCCTCAACAGGCGCATCGTTGAAGATCATTTATTTTCAGCTATTTGGTGAGTCCTTCTTGTATTCGGAGGAACTCCTTATCCTTTTTTTTATTGAGTGTGATGTTTCTTTTGAGGTAGCCATGTACATGTCATTGGCACCATCTAATAGTGTTAGAGGCTTCATAGAAAGAGTTTGATAATGTAATTGGAGTAGTTCTCCTTTGAAATTACTTCTTCTAAGGATTATTTCTTTCCTTGATGTTGATGGTGAGCCCACATAAGTATTCTTATTTTCAGTTAAGTCTTCCGCTGATGAACGAATGAGTGATGAGACCAAGTGGTTCTCTCAGAGGCCAGAGATGGTTTCTGAGTGCCGGTCATGCCTAGGGTACCCTCTCGGGGCGTGACAGTATTACTGGCAAACTATGGTGAAATATTGCTTAGACTATGCTCGAAGGTGCAAGGCTTGTCAATTTCATGCAATTTTCATACATTAGCCACCCGAAGTATTGCAACTAAGGGTGATAATTTCCGCCCGTTTAAGTAAAATGAATCAATTTAGCTTATATTTATTTAAATACATCACTCATATTTTTTAAATGGGTAAATATGGATTGATCTATTTCAAAAGCTCATACAAAAATAGACAAAATGGGAAAAATATGGATATCCATATAAACTCTTAGATCACCCACTTATAATAAAAATTTCTAGTTGCACTAAAAATAATTTTTATATTTTAAAAAAAAAAGAAAATTAGGGTGGGATGATGGAGGGTGGGTGGTTTTTATTTTTGAAATTTTAAAGAAAATTTAAAAAATTTAGGAGGGGAAGTGGTGGAAGGGGGGTTTGGGTAGGGAATCCAGGTGAGGGGTGGGTGGGAGGGGGCCAAAAATATTGGGGTGATGGAGATAAGGGGGTGGGCGAAAATATTGGTTGGTGGGTGGGTGGATGAGGCGTGGGGGTGGGGGTGGGGGTGGGGGTTACTGGGTAGAAGAAAAATTAAAGTTTATTATTTAAAAAATAATAATTTAGGGGTGGGTTAGGAGTTGTATGGGTTAGAGCAATAACAATTGTGCTTTGATTTAATTTTGTTTTGGCTTTATGAGATTAAAGTGGGTTAGGTGATTTTTACCAAAACCATATTTGACCAAATCCATATTTACCCATATTTTATATGGGTGGATTGTAATTCAATTCCTTTTGGCTCAATCCATATTCAATCCATTCAAATCCAATCCTATCCAACCATTAGCCACCCCTAATTACATCCAACTATTGCATCTTGGCCATTTAACGCTTCGGGATTGGATGTTGTTGGATCACTGCCAAAGTCTTCTGGTGGACACTTGTATATCTTGGTTGCAACATATTACTTATCAAAATGGGCCGAAGTTGTCGCTCTTAAAGAAGTGAAGAAGGAGAATGTTGCAAACTTCATTCGGGTGAATATCATCTACCGATTTGGCATTCCTCACTACATAATAACGGATAATGGCAAGTCATTTGATAACAAATTGATGAACAAAATTTGTGATCTCTTTGATTTCAAGCAGCGCATATCTTCTATGTATCATGCTGCGAATGGGCTAGATGAAGCATTCAATAAAACTCTATGCAATCTACTAAAGAAAGTCATCTCCATGTCCAAGCGAGATTGGAACGAAAGAATGGAAGAAGCTTTGTAGGCATTTAGGACAACATACGGCACAACGACTCAACCAACCCCATATTCACTTGCTTTTGGAGTTGAAGCAGTCGTACCACTTGAGCATCAAATACCTTCCTTAAAACTCGCTATCCAAGAAGGGCTCACGGAAGAAGAAAATGCTCTACTGCATCTTGCCGAGTTAGAAGAACTTGATGAAAAGAGGATGGAAGCTCAACAAAATCTTGAATGTTATCAAGCCCGTCTAACTCATGCTTTCAACAAGAAAGTTCATTTGCAGTGCTTTCAAGTTAGAGATCAAGTCCTTGCAGTAAGAAGACCCACTATCACTTTACATAATTCTGGGGGTAAATTCACCTAGAAATGGGATGGACCATATGTCATGCAAGAATCATTTACAAATGGCGCCTACAAGCATGTCAATGCTGATGGTATGAGGATCGGTCCTATTAATGCAAAACTGCTGAAAAGGTACTTCCCTTGAAGAAAAATAACACTCCTCAAGGTACGAGTATAAACTACATGTTAATCCTAACCTGCAAAAGTATAAACTGTGTACGGCACCCAAAAAAAAATTCGCTGGGTTGAAAATCTCGAAAGAGACTGCCTAGGCAAAAGTTAGGATACAAAAAAAAATTACTCCTCCATAACTACATTGTGACTTGATCCTCTTCACTGAGGTACGCAGGTGCTTAGAATTATATTCTGAGTTCAGTTGCATGAGTGTCAAATAAACCACATGTTCCTACTTGATTTGTCACATGAAAGCCAATTCTATGAATACCTTTTCATCAACCTTCAGACTTGCACCAAATATGGTGACTTAATGAGGACAACCCCTATGTAATATGAGTTTCCCCAACATAATTTAAATTTTTCAAATTCTTCAAGTTTACAAGTGGAAGTTTCAAAACAACCTAGTTTGCAAGTTGAAGTCTTCAAATTCTTCAAGTCTCCAAGTGGAAGTTTCAAAACAACCAAGTTTGCAAGTTGAAGTCTTCAAATTCTTCAAGTCTGCAAATGGAAGTTTCAAAACAACCAAGTTTTCTAATTGCAGTCTTCAAATTTTTCAAGTCCTTAAGTTAGAGCCTCAAATCCACCAAGTTTACAGGCTTAAGTCTTCAAATTCTTCAACTCTGCAAGTTGAGGTCTCAAATCAAAAGGGTGAAGTTAACAAAAAAAAATTCTCCAAGCCTACGAGTTGAAGTCTAAAATTGACCAAGTCCGTGTTGAAGTCTTCAAATTCTTCAAGTTAGCAAATCAACAAAATTTGCATGCTAAAGTCTTCAAATTCTTAGAGTCTGCAAGTTGAGTTCATAAATCAAAAGGTTGAAGTCTTCAAAATTCTCCAAGCTTGCGAGTTGAAGTCTAAAATTGACCAAGTCCATGTTGAAGTTTTAAAATCATTCAAGTATACTAATTGAAGTCTTCAGAATTCTCCAAATATGTGAATTAGAGTCTTCAAAATTCTTCTAGTCTACGGGTTGAAGTCTCAAATTGACCAAGTCTAGAAGTTGAAGTCTTCAAATCCTCCGCATCTTCAAGTTGAAGTTTGGAATCCACCATGGTCGCAAAGTTGAGTTCTTCAAAGCCAATAAGTGTGTGAACTTCAGAAAATCTTCTAAGTATGAAAAGTTGAAGTCTTCAAATAAAAGTTATAGATCCATCGTGGCTGCAAATAGTTGAGTCTAAAAGTTGAAGTCTCTAAGTAGCAACCTTTCTTAAGGCGGGAATGCATAACCATTCCTTTTCACCTTAAGAATACCATAAAATTTACTTTCTTAGGAAGGAGATGCGTATCCATCCCTTTGCGCCTTCAAAATACCATATAATTACCTTTCTTCAGGCGGAAATGTGTATCCATTCATTTGCGCTTAAGAATATCATAAAATTATCTTCCCCAAAGTGGGGACGCGTATCCATCCCTTCTCACCTCAAGAACAAATTCTTGTTTTAAAACTCTCCATCGCATGGAGTCCACAAAATAAATATCAATTCCATGACCCTACAAAAAAAAGAAAAAGAAAAGGGGGGCGGGGAGAAATATCACACACGCACAAAAAACATACCTCATCATTGTTGCTTGCAAATCGGCTCCAGCGTTCTTCGAAAGATCCCACGAATTTGTGCTACAAGAACGAAAGATATGCATCTATTTATAGACCTCATGAAGGGGATACCCAATTTGTATCCTACATGAATTTGGTCCAAGTTGAGGCAGTGATATAAATTAGAATTCTAGTTGGATTGGTGTCCAAAAAGGTTATGGCTGAAAAAGAGTTTAATCGAAAGAAATTAGGTGACATACGTGGGAGTGAAGCAATTTAACTCGTGACTCAAAAGTGCAAATAACTTTACGTGGAAACTCCTACTTGGACATTAGCCTGACATCTAAATCAAATGAAAGAAGAAATATAGTTTTTCTTTTGCTAAGATTCTGTAAAAAATATATATCAAAAAAATTGGATCAATTAATTAATTAATTAAATTGTCCTCTTGCATGCTCGAATCTAATCCAACCAAAGATACCTGATTGCCAATAAATTTTATCCTACATAAATCATATTTCGAACATAGAGGGGAATTATATAAATTAATACTTCGAAACCTGTCATTAATAAGACATATATTTTGACAAGTTTTGAAGCAGAGGGCATTTGTAATCATTTAAAATTTATTAAATATAAATTTATAAAATGATTTAGATTATATTAAATTCAAGATATATTAATCCAAATAAATACTATGGATTTAATTGGGTTAATTATTTAAGTCCAATAAATATGGATTTAATTAAAGTCCAATTCTATTGGGCTAGTCCATTGATTTGGGCTACAAATTATGAATCCACTTTGCTAAGCCCTATATCATCTCATTCTAGAGGCCTATTTTGATGTCACGTGTCAAATAATGTGGCATGCCAAATCAAATAAAGAAGCCAATAGGGTCATGCCATGTGTCAAAATGACAAACCTATTCGCTAAAGCTCATTATGCCATGTCAGTTAAATCCGATTGGCTGAAGAAAACCTGTTCTTATCAGAATTCCTCTATTCCTCAACTATAAATAGGGGTCCTCATAATTCAAAAAAAGACACCAGAATTCTAACAAACAACCAGAGAGAGCTCGTGGATCAAACACCGCAGATTTCTCTACAAGCTACAAGTTCAAGTATTCAAGATCAACTTCATCATGTTCAAGAACAACTCAAAATCAAGACCACCAGATTCAAGAACAAGCCTCAAAAGCCCTTGAATTCAAGTACAAGTCAAGATTAAGTTCAAGAACAAGTGAAGATCAAGATCATCAAGTTCAAGAACAAATAAAGATCAAGACCACAAGATTCAAGATCAAGCCCAAAAACCCTTGAATTAAAGTAACAAGTTAAGATCAAATCCATCAAGTTCAACCAGATTCAAGATCAAGCTCAAGAGCCCTTGAATTTATACTCGAAAAGATAAATCAGAGGATACATAGAGATTGTAACACTCATTTTTAAAATCAAATACCTTAATTGTTAAGTTGCAGAGCATCACTCACCATTTTCAGAACTTCAAGTGCAATCACACCTATAGAGAGGCTAACTCTACAGCTGATACATTGTCCAAACACAGTCACAAATGCTCCAATCCATAAATTTACTTCACCAAGAAAGAGCTTCCCAAATAAGCAAGAGCCAATCTTGAATTAGACAAAGTTGGAATAGCTAATTTCAGAAGAAGTGACTCAAGAGGATCAAGAAACCACTATGAGCTCTCCTTTGCTACTTTTCTATTTTGGTGCTATGTTTTTCTTCACACTGGTTGTCCCAACGTGACAGTTATAACCTTTTGAAGAATCTTAGCTATGATTATATTGTAAAGGGGAGAGTCTCCCTTGTTTTACGCTTTCCTAGATACTTTGTATTGAGAAGAGTCCTCTCATAGGTGCATAGTTAACAAGGTACCATTGTAATGTATTGGGAGATGAGTTGGCAAACCATAGTAGGTTAGTCGACTCATGTACCACCATAGGATTGGAGGTAAGGTCTATGCCCCCCTCCTTGTACCTTTTGTTGTTTATATTATTCTAAGGCTTGGGGGTGTTCGGTTCAACCCTTGACCGCCACGAGGGGTGAGATCCTTGGGTAAGGTCAGGTTAATAAAAAAATACCACAATTATTCAGATATTTTCCAGTGTAGATTATTATTTTCTTGACACAAATTATATTGTCTATAAACTGTTTGTTATAAGTTTCAACATTTTGATCTAAACAAGATAATGGTATTCGATACAGTGTAAAAGGGCTATTATATTTTTCTAATTTATGAAATTATTCAACTTTATCCGCAATAATACTATCTGACTTGTTTTTCCTTCTTCGGTAAGAAAATTATCAAATATTTTCTCAAGTTAATGAGATGATATATAGTCACACAAATACTTATAGTTTATTTTAGCCGGCAAGTTCCGAAAGATTTCTTTTTTCATTCCTAGATATAATGTCCATTCCAACACAATCACAAGAATTGAGACATAACTAGTATAACTTATAATATTATAAAAAAATGACTCCACATAAACATGCGTTGCACATTTCATGAAATTAGAACCTTCAAAAATCTACTACTACTACTATGAGTTAACAATAGTAATGAATTTATTAACTCTAAAAGTAATGTATTTGTTAACTCTGAGAAAAATAATAGTTGCACAACGTCAAGGTAAAAAAATATTTGTAAAACCTCCTTATTTTGATTTTCTAAAGCATCACAATTATAAAACCTTACTTTATAAACATATAGAACAAAGTTCTTAGATCTAAAAAATGATAAATTAGAAAGACAAAAAAGAGTAAATAAAAATTACATCTGGAATGAAGAGAAATTAGAGGATAATAACTACAAGAATATACTTAGAAGATTAAATAACTTACAACTAATTACAACATTGAGGATCTAGATATGGATCTTATTCATAATATACGCATAGTAAATTCTATTGTATTTTTCAATATATCGTTATATTTTACTATATTTACAATAACAACCCAGTGAAATCTCATAACGTGGGTCTGGGGAGGGTAAAGTGTACGTAGACTTTACTCCTACCAAGGTAAGACGGCTGTTTTCGAGAGACCTTCGGCTTAATTTTTTTTTACTATATTCACAAAAAGAAATATAAATGAGTTGGATGAAATTAATGTTGTTCAATTTCGAATATAACACTAATTTTAAAAATACAATAATCTTTTGTAATAAGTCTCAACACTCTTATTGGAATATGAAAATTCTATTCAATATAAGGAAAAAGGCTAATTGTAACAACCCCTAAAATGTTGTATGCCGGTATTTCAATTCTCAATGAAAAAATACAGCCTCTGTATTTTGGGCATAACTTTTCATAGGTTGGTCCAAATTAGGTGATTCAAATTTTTGAGTAACCAAAACATCATTTCCTACAACTTTCTTGAAGAACACATCTTAAGATTCGGAGTATAAGTAGATCAAATAAATTAATCTTTGCAAGATATAGTACTGTGACGGAATTGAGTGTTTATAGAAGAATATTCATATCTCACTGTAGGTTGCTCCAAATTGATTGATTCTTGAACGATATAAAACTAGACTTCTATATCTACAATTCTTATGTAGACACCAAATCCTAATAAGGAATGTATCTTATTCAAACGTAGCTTCGAAAAAGAGTATTCTGTTAAAAAGAACTCATCTTACCTACCATGGAAACATCTAGATACATTTGACATCATTCATGACATAAATTATCCTCCATTTAACATCATCCATGACATCAATATATTCCATTAAATTTTCAGATTTTTCTTTATAATTATTTTATTTATTGTTAGGTCCCTCTTTCCCACCTATAAATACCCACCTTATTTCCTCATTTTATTCATCAAGCTTTCTTAAACATTTGTTCTCTCTATATACTTCTTCTCAAATATAGTTTTAGTTTTAGTAGTATAAAAATACTACTCCGGTTATTCTTATACTCCGGGTAGTACACAAAACGCTCCGGCGAGAAGAAAAGGCTAGGGGTCCAAGAGTGTTCCAATTCGGAGTAAACCTTCAGATTTAAGGTATGTAAGGCTTTCATAGCATTGGATTGAGTTCGTCCATGCGCCGTATATTTAAATCCATTATAATTGAGTTATAGTTGAGTTTTATCCAAATCTTGAATTCTAAATAAATTAATTGTTCTTCTATTGAGTTTGATATATTTATGCATTAATATTATTATTGTTATCTCTCATATTATTGGAATTATTATTCATGGCTACTTTCCCATGAATCCTAATTGATTTGATGTTCATGAATATTTTTATACATGTTTTGAGTAAAGACGTTGGCTTTTTATTATTTTCATTGATAAAAAAAGAAAGTTATATGAATTAATACTATATATATATTTTATTGAATTTTGAAAGAGCAAAAGAGTTGAGTTTGAATGAATTTGAGCAAATGATATTTTGAGCAAGATGTTTTGATGAGATGTAAATGATGTTTTTGGAAGTATAATGATTGATGAACATGAAATGAGAGGAGTTTGATGATTTAAATTAAAGTCCAATGAGACTAGATGATGAGTTTAATATGAGCACATATTTTGGGAGTAGTATTGAGCACCGAGTTGGGTAAGAGTTTAATTGACTCAAACCCCAAAACTACGTAGCCAGCGTAGGATGGAGGCTATGCCTCTTATGTCCCAAAAAGAGGACTTTGATGAGTGGATCCAAGATGGTGATGTCCTTTACCCTGGCAAGGTATTGGATGGATGTGGCAACGACATCGCTTCGTTGTATCATCGCTAGCTCATAAGTGATGGTTGTCGGTTAGAGAAACTCCCAACTGAGTAAGCATTGCTTATTACTATTATTTTTATTATTATATTTTAAACTTGCATTATATATTGATGTTGAGTTCTGAGCTGAGTTTTATTGAGAGGAGTATCTTGATATTTGTCCTTACCTTCCTGCCATTTTACATACTCGTACATTCCACGTACTGACGTCATTCGACCTGCATCATTTTATGATGCAGATACAGGTGTTAGAGACCCTCAACAGACGCATCGTTGAAGATCATTTCTTTTCGGCTATTTGGTGAGTCCTTCTTGTATTCGAAGGAACTCCTTATCCTTTTATTATTGTTGAGTGTGATGTTTCTTTTGAGGTAGCCATGGACATGTCATTGGCACCATCTAAGAGTATTAGAGGCTTCATAGACAGAGTCTGATGATGTAATTGGAGTAGTTCTCCTTAGAAACTACTTCTTCTAAGAATTTTCTATTTTTCCTTTGATTATGACAAGCCCACATTAGTATTCTTAAGTCTTCCGCTGATGAATAAATAAGAAATGAGACCAAGTGGTTCTCTCAGAAGCCAGAAATGGTTTCTGAGTGCCGGCCACGCCTAGGGTACCCTCTCAGGGCGTGACACTAATATACCTGTCTACTTTACGAAACTGTGCATCTTTATCCTAACTAATACTATTTGACTCATTTAGCTCTCGTCGATTTGGAACTTATAAAATTTTTATTCAAATTAATGCTTTCTTCTAAAATGATACTTTTTAATATCAAAAAAAAGGTTTAACATAAAATTCTCTATTTATTCTCAATCAGATAATTTATAGCCACATAATAATTATAGTTTATTTTAAACCACAGTATTTAAAAGTCTTCATTTCATTCCTAAATAATGTTCATTCCAACCCAATAAACTTGAATTGGTACATAAGTAGTGGTAAATTCCAATATTGTGAACAAAATGACTCAACATACACGTGCATTGCACGAGTCATGAAATTAGTAGCTTAAAAGTAATTTAGTATTAATAGGAGTTAGCAATAGTAATGTATTTGTAAACTCTAAAAGAAAAAACAGAGTTGTACATAGTCAAGGTAAACAAATTTTATAAAATGTCATCATTCTGATTTTTTGAAGCATCACTATTTTGGGACCTTACTTGATATATATATTGTTACGATCCAAAATTGAATGTGATGGCATTCGCCTAACCCACCAAGGCCTGTCAACTTAAGATTCCAAACACTTCAAAATAAATGAAAATAAGAGTCCAAACACAACTACACACTTGCACTCAGACAACCCAATTTATATAGTTTATATTACAATTATACTAGAATACTAGACAGTCCACAAGGAGAAAGTACATATTATACTAGAATACTAGACAATCCACAAGGAGAAACTACATATACATTCTCACCACCATATTCAGGCAAACACAGGAAATCTTAATCATAATCAAACACAAGATGAAATAGATGCAAAATGCAATGTCAAATAATGCATATCTGTCCTACGATACACATTCGTTGATTACCTCAGACCGAAACCCATGGGGGCCTCACATAAATCATGTATCCGCCGCTTAAGTGAGACCCATCACTTAAATGTGATACTAAGTCTTGGGTGGTTTATAATCTATTTTTTCGCTTATCCTTATCTACATCATATTAGACTTTACATTTCCACTTTTATTTTTATTTATTTTGAAGTGTTTGGAATCTTAGGATGCCTCACCTTGGCTGGTTAGGTGAGTACCATCACATCCGATTATGGTTCGTGACAAATGTATATATATATATATATATATATATATATATATATATATATATATATAAGTGTTGAGATATAAAAAATAATTAATTAGAAAACAAAAAGAAATTAAAAAAAGTACATCTAGAATGAAGAGAAATCACAAGATGATAACTTAAAAAATGAGCTTAGTATCTTGGAAATCTTACAACTGAGTACAATATTGAGGATCTAGATATGCATATTATTTATAATATAAGAATCGTATTAGTAGATAATTCATGAATATAAATTAGATCCATCAAATTAATTTTGGAAAATTTTAAATACAACACTGATTTAAAAAATAAATACTATTTGTTATAAGTTTCAACACTTTGATCTGAACAAGCAAATTTTATTTGATAGAGGTAAAAGGGTTATTATATCATTCTAATTTACGAAATTATTAAACTTTATCCACAATAATACTATCTGACTAGGTTTTCCTTCTTTGCTATGAAAATTATCAAGTATTTCCTCTAGTTAATATTTTCCCTTAAAATACCAGGAAAACTTTACTTTAAAAATTCTCATTATCCTTAATGAGATGATATATAGTCACACAAAAACATATAGTTTATTTTAGTCGGCAAGTTTCGAAAGTCTTCTTTTTCATTTCTAGATATAATGTCCATTCTAACTCCATCACATGAATTGAGACATAACTAGTATAGCTTGTAACATTGTGAAAAACAATGACTCCACATACACATGTGTTGCGCGTTTGATGAAATTAGTACCCTCAAAAATCTACTACTAATAATAGTTAATAGTAGTAATGAATTTGTTCACTCTAAAAGTAATGTATTTGTTAACTCTAAGAAAACAAATAGTTGCACAAAGTCAAGGTAAAACAATATTTGTAAAACTTCCTCATTTTGATTTTCTAAAGCATCACAATTATAAAACCTTACTTGATAAACATATAGAACAAAGTGCTTAGATCTAAAAAATAATAAATTGGAAAGAAAAAAAACAATAAATAATAATTACATCTGGAATGAAGAGAAATTAGAGGATGATAATTACAAGAATAAGCTTAAAATCTTAAATAACTTACAACTGATTACAACATTGAGGATCTAGATATTGAATTTATTCATTAATTAAGCATAGTAAATTCTACAGTGTTTGTAGATAAATCTTTATATTTTAGCATCTTCACAAATAGACATATAAATGAGTTGGATGAAATTAATGTTGTCGAATTTCAAATATAACACTAATTTAAAAATACAATAATCTTTTGTAATAAGTTTCAACCCTCTTAGTGGAATATGAAAATTTTATTCAAATAAAGAAAGGGCTAATATACCTCTCTACTTTACGAAATTGTGCATCTCTATCCTAACTAATACTATTTGACTAATTTTTCTCTCGCCGATTTGGAACTTATAAAATATTTCTTTAAATTAAAGTTTTCCCCTAAAATGACACTTTTTAATATCTAAAAAAAATTTAAATAAAATTCTCAATTTATCCATACTTAGATAATTTATAGCCACATAATATTTATAGTTTATTTTAGATTACAGTTTTTGAAAATCTTCATTTCATTCCTAAATAATGTTCATTCCAACACACTAAACATGAATTGGGACATAAGTAGTGGTAAATTGCAATATTGTGAACAAAATGACTCAATATACGCGTGCATTGCACGAGTCATGAAATTAGTACCTTAAAATTAATCTAGTATTAATAGAAGTTAACAATAGTAATGTATTTGTTAACTCTAAAAGAAAAAAACAGAGTTGCACATAGTCAAGGTAAACTAAAATTTATCAAACCTCATCATTCTGATTTTTTGAAGCAACACAATTTTGGGACCATACTTGATATATTTATATATATATATATATATATATATATATATATATATATATAGAGAGAGAGAGAGAGAGAGAGAGAGAGAAAAGAATTTTGATATAAAAAATGATTAATTCAAAAATCAAAAGTAATTAAAACAATGTATATCTAGAATGAAGAGAAATCACATGATGATAACCTCAAAAATGAGCTTAGTATCTTGGAAATCTTACAATTGAGTACAACATGAAGGATCTAGATATCAATATTATTTATAATATATAAATAATATTAGTAGATAATTCATGAATATAAATTAGATCCATAAAATTAATTTTTGGCAAATTGCAAATACAACACTGATTTAAAAACTAAATAACTATTTGTTATAAGTTTCAATACCTTGAGGATCGGTGCGGAGACATCGATTACTTATGTTCGAAGGGCTGTGAAAACTGTTAGGAAATTCTCTTTTTACTTCTTCCAATTCTGTCATGCATGGATTCTTGTATAAATGATGAGTCATCATGTATTCTTTTGGCAGATTTCTAAGACTCGAGCATTAGCTTCTACTAGATGAGGGGAGCCAGCCCTCGAGGATTCTACTAAGACCCCAACTCGAGGTAGAGGTAGATGAAGGGTTAGAGGTTGAGGTAGGGGTTGGGATCGAGGAGCGGAGCCAACCAGGGATTATGAGAGAGGCATTTCCCATGAGCCAACGATAGAGGCCAGAGGGGAGCAGGTTCCTCTTGAGTATGCGGTAGCACCATTACTACAAGACACTTTATTGAGGGTGTTGGGCATGCTCGAGACTATGGTAAAGACTGGCTGTGCAGCGGGCACACCCTGTACATCACAGACCCGAGTGAGGTTCCAGGTCCCAGACCATCAGTAGGATCTTGAGGCTCAGAGACAGGTGGGACAACCACTAGTAGTCCCTATAGATGAGGTTCTACCAGCTCCATTAGTTGAGGTTAACGATGCACTAGTAGCTGCATTAATTGAGGATGAGCAGCATCGTTATGAGAAGTTTAGGTAGATGGACCCACCTCAAATCTAGGGTGGGAAGATCGAGGATATATATAAGTTTTTGACCACATGCAGGGAGTTTCTTAAGATGGTTGGGTTGGCTGAGTCCCATGGTGTTAGATATGTTACTCTTCAGCTTTATGGGCTAGCTAGAGAGTGGTAGAGGACATATTCTGGGTCTTTACCAGTTTTATCACTTCCGGTGACTTGGGAGTCATTCACCATTGCTTTTTATGATCGTTTCATCCCTTGGAGTGTGAAGGAGGAGAGTCACCTCAGATTTGAGAGCTTGAGGGAGGATGGGATGTCTATTTTTGAGTATAATATTCTCTTTTATAAGTTAACCAGCCATGCCACCACTATCATCCCTGATGAAATTAAGAGGGTTCACTATTTTTTGAGGGGTTTAACTAATTCTATCAAGAAATCAGTATTTTGGGTATCTAGAGATAAAGCCTCTTTTCAATTATGGTTAGTGCCGCCAATGAGACAGAGTTGATGGTGAAGGAGGAGTTTGCGGATCCCAAGAGGGCCTGTGCTTTTGGTCAGTTTTTGGGTACCTTATTTATAAATAAGGGTTCTTAAAGAGGAGGTGCTTCATTTTAGTGTAGAGAGCCGGTTGATTCCTCTATGCCAACATCTGAGAGAGGATAGGGTTATCATGGTTCATATAGTTTGGGTTAGGGTTCGTTTGGTTCATAGCATAGGCTTGCGGGTCGAGGTGGTTACAGTATCCCTCCTATTTCTCTACATCAGCCATCTGTTCTGAGATCGTGTTTTGGGTGTGGATTCCCAGACCATATGGTTTGATATTTCCCTATGTAAACTCATTCAGGTCCACACAATACTTACACAGTAGTGCCAGTTAGAGCTCCGGCGCGACCAGCCAAAGGTCCAGCCCCACCGACCCTAGGTCATGGTAGGGGTTAGTCTGATAGAGGTGGTCGTACTGGAGGTAGAAGAGTGGGTGATACCTTAGCACAACAGGGTGGTAGAGGAGTTTCCTAGACAGGTGGTAGGCAGGGAGCTCATTGTTATGCTTTTTTAGGTAGACCTAAGGCTGAGACCTCCGATGTAGTCATCACATGTATTGTTTTGATTTGTCATCGCCCTACATCTTTGTTATATGATTCTGGCTCCACTTATTTATTTATGTCAGCATATTTCTCTTTTGGGTTTGACTTGCTACATGATCATATGCCCGTGCTTGGGCATATTTCTACCGCAATATGAGAGCCCTTAGTAGTGCATCAGGTTTATCGATCCTATCTTATGTCTTTGGCGGGTTATGAGATATGGGTGGACATGATCATCCTCTCTATGGTAGACTTTGACGTTATTTGGGTATGGATTGGCTATCTCTATATTATGCTATTCTTAATTTTTATGCCAATATGGTGACATTAGCTATGCCTAGCAGGCCGTGGATAGAGTGGAAGGTTCGAGTGGTTCCTATCCTAGTAGGGTTATTTCTTGTATTCAGCCCAGCGATTGATCAATAGGGGTTGCTTGGTATATTTAGCATTTATTCATGATACTGATGTTGATTCGTCTTCTATGGAGTCTATTCCTGTAGTTCGAGAGTTTATGGATGTATTTCCTAGTGATCTTCCAAGGGTTCCACCTGGCAGGGATATTGACTTTGGTATTGACCTCGAGTTGATCACCAAGCCCATTTATATTTCTCCGTATCATATGGCTCCAGCTAAGTTGAAGGAGCTAAAGTAACATATTTAGGATCTATTGAGTAAGGGGTTTATTTGCCCTAATATTTTTCCTTAGGGTACCCCAGTGTTATTTGTGAAGAAGAAGGAAGAGTCTATGAGAATGCTGATCAACTATGGACAGTTGAACAAGGTGACAGTCAAGAAGAAGTATCATCTTCCCCGTATTGATGATTGTTTTTATCAGCTTTAAGGAGAAACCTTATTCTCTAAGATCAATTTGAGATATGAATATCATCAATTGAGGATTCGACCTTTAAATATCCCAAAGACAGCCTTCTAGACCATATATGCCAATTATGAGTTCCTTTTTATGTCTTTTGGGCTGACTAACGCCCCCGTAACATTTATGGAGTTGATGAAGAGGGTGTTTCATCCGTATCCATATTACTTTGTGATTGTCTTCATTGATGATATCTTTGTTTACTCCAAGACTGATCAGAACATGTGCAACACTTGAGGATTGTTCTCCAGAGTCTTAAGGAGGAGAAACTTTATGCCAAGTTCTCCAAGTATGAGTTTTGGCTGAGTTTGGTGGAATTCCTAGGGCATATAGTGTCCAAGAAGGGCATTAGAGTCGATCCAGCTAAGATCGAGGTGGTTAGAGGACGGACTAGACTCACCTCACCTATAGAGATTCGCAGTTTAGTGGGTTTGGTTGGGTATTATCGCTATTTTATTTAGGGATTCTCTATGATAGCAACTCCATTGAACAGGCTCACGCAGAAAAATGTGGTATTTATTTGGTCGGATGAGTGTGAGGAGAGCTTCTAAAAGCTCAAGTTATTATTTACTACCACGCCTGTGTTGAACTTTCCTGAGGAGGATGTTGACTTTACAGTATATTGTGATGCATCGGGGTGGGCTTAGGTAGAGTGTAGATGCAAAAGGGAATATGATTTCCTATGCTTCGAGGCAATTAAAGACTCATGAGAAGAACTATCCCACCCATGATTTAGAGTTGGCGGCAGTTATCTTTGCTTTGAAGTTATGTCGGCATTATTTGTATGGATTTCACTGTGAGATATTCACCGATCATTGGAGTCTACTATACATCTTCAATAGGCGAGACTTGAATTTGAAACAAAAGAGGTGGGTTGAGCTTTTGAATGATTATGATTTAACTATTCTATATCACCCCGGTAAGGCCAATGTGGTAGACGATGCATTAAGTAGGGCAACTTCTAGTATAGGAAGTCTTGCAGCTATTCTAGCTGAGGAGATACCCTTGTCTAGAGATGTTCAGAGATTGGCCAATGGGATGGTGAGATTGCAGCTTTCTGATGAGGGTCGGGTGCTTGCTTTTATAAAGGCCTTCTCCTCTTTGATGGATCAGATCCGATAGAGGCAGTTTGAGGATGAGAAATTGTGCCTCATTTGAGATAAGATGATGAGAGGTAAATCTAAGGAAGTGGTGCTTGATTAAGAGGGAGTTTTGAGGATTGGGAGTCTCATTTATGTGCCCAAGGTGGGTGAGTTTGTCAGATTTGATACTTGAGGAGGCCCATTGCACTCGATATTACATTAATTCAGGGTCAAAAAGATGTACCATAACTTGAGTCAACACTATTAGTGGTGTGGTATGAAGAAGGAAATCGATGAGTTTGTGTCCAAGTGTTTGACATGCCAATAGGTTAACTATGAGCACCAAAGGCCTGGGGCTAAGTTCTAGAGAATGCCCATTCCCACTTGTAAGTGGGAGAGGATACAATGTATTTTGTGGTAAGTTTTCCCACTACCATGGGAGGTTTTGATTCTAGTTGGATTGTGGTTGACCGATTGACCACATCGGCCCATTTTATTCCAGTTAAGGTTAATTTAAAGACAGATAGGTTGGCTCAGCTCTATATTAGTCAAATTGTTAAGCTTCATGGGGTCCTTATTTCCATCATATCAGATCGGGGCTCATTGTTCACATCTCACTTCTGGGAGGTCGTGCAGCGTGGATTGGGTACTCAATTGAATTTGAGTACCGTATTCCACCTCAGATGGATGGACAGTTTGAGAAGACTATTTAGGTGCTTAAAAATAGGCTATGGGTATGTGTGATTGATTTTGGTGCTTGGTGAGATAAACAATTGCCCCTAGAGGAGTTTTCTTACAATAGTTACCATTCCAACATCCAGATGGATCCTTTTGAGGCCTTGTATGGCTGGATATGTAGGTCGCCCATTGGATAGTTTGATTAAGTAGAGGTTGATAGCCTAGACACTGATCTCGATATTCTATGAAGCGGGTTCAAGTGTTTCAGGGTAGGTTGTTGACAACTCAGAGTCGCCAGAAGAGTTATGATGACAGATGGGTTCGACCTTTGGTATTCATGGTTGGTGATCAAGTATGGTTGAGGGTCTCTCCCTTGAAGGGTATTTTGAGGTTCGGGAAGAAGGGTAAGCTTTGCCCTAGGTTTATTAGCCCTTTTGAGATAATTAATCGAGTGGGAGAAGTAGCCTACAGACTTGCCTTTCCACCTAGTCTGTCTTTTGTACATCCAGTATTTCATATCTCGATTCTACGACGCTACATTCTATATTAGTCTCATGCATTTCCCATGATTCAGTGGAGTTGAGCCCAGATTTGACTTATGAGGAGGAGCCTATGGCTCTTTTGGACAGGTCAGGAAGTTGAGAACTAAGGAGATAACTTCGTTGAAGGTCCAGTAGAGGCATTGGTCTGTGGGGGATGCTACTTCACCAAATATCAGTTAAAAAGCTGATATTACTCAAGTTCAAATATTCTAACGGGGTGCTCGGGATTCATTCGGTATCCCGTACATGCAAACGAGATCCAAATTTGATATTTCAGACTTAATGACGCATTCAAAATTTCCATACGAGGTCATTTTAATAAAAAATGGATCCCATACCCAAGTGCTATTTTGAGCCTATTTTCACAACGTGCCTCAGAATTGGATCGAAATCCTCAGGAAGCAAACAAAGGGTCATTCTATAACAACTCGATATTTCAGAACTAACCGTGCTATCAAAATTTTCATCCTAGTGCGTTTTCCAAGAATGTTGACCAAAGTCAGCTATAGGATAAATTTTGAAGGCAAAAACACCAAATGGTCCTAAACTCGTACTGATTTCCTTGGTACTCGACCCCACCATGCTACTAACATAATTTTACCATTCTAGAGCTGATGGAACTTCCTGAATTTTGTTCTGAGGTCGTTTTCCTGAAGTTATGACCAAAGTCAACTTTTCAAGTTATAAAAGCTCCAAAAAAGGGAAACAAGTTTAAAATCCAAACGAACGACCAGGCAATCGAACTGTCAGTGCCAGCAAACTATAAATGACTTGGGATTTCTCTAGGAAAGATCTAAATGCTAAAAATATCAGAGAATAAAGAAAATGACCTAGAGGGTCATTACAACATCTACTACTTAAAGAACTTTTGTCCACAAAAGTAAAAGTACAGTCACTTCCTGGAGGCACGAAAGTATGAGGGTACTGGGCTTGCATGCTCCGCCAAACCCTCGAACACCCTTTTGGATCGATCAAAGCCATCACAGAACTCGACTGAGAAAAAGATCCTCAAATTCAATTCAAACTCTCAAAGACCTCCAATTCTTTCTTGGGTTCCAACTCTTGCTCGCTTTGCCTGCACCTGACCAAAACACCGTGTTTCAACTGAGGACAACCAAACTAAACCAAAACCACCAAAATAAGCAATACAAGACCATAGCAGATGCAACTCACTCAAAATTCCAAATATTTTCCTTATGCTTCCAAATCCATTTTCCTCTAGCCACCAAGGACATTCGGCTAGTCATTAGCTATTCTGAAAACCTTCAATGCCATCCAAAAATTGAATAGCAAATAATACAACACAAACTTCGAAGGAGTTACATACTCTATCTAAACATCGGTGGATGAAAATAACCCAAACCAAGGAGACACCTCAGGAAAAGCCCCAAATCACCAATCTTAGCTCCAAAACACACAATTCAAGCACAAAACATAATCTTCTGAAACTAAATGCTCCACTCCAAGGGCATCTTCTCCAACTCACAAACACTGCAATCTATGGAATATGCCGATGTCGAGCCTTCCATCCTAGATATGTTCAAAATCCAACACTCCACAAATTACTTTGTCCCTATTCTATAGATGATGTTTCTAACCAACTCCCCAACCTCAAACTTAGGCTATATCTGACGGCACCAAAGAAAACTACTGATCCAACTCCAACTGACCAACAAAGCCTCGGGAGATACTAACACCAAGATGGAAAACTAATAAAATCAGTAATAAGGTGCGATGGGAGGTCACACTTCTTAATTTCTCAACAAGCCATAACCGGCACCAAAACTCTTAAAATAGATAGTTCCCAAAAGATTGAACGAATGGACCACAACTTAGCAATCGAGAACAAGACTTGGGAAAATAGGAAGAGGTGTCCACCTAGGATTACTACAAAGAATCCAACCAGGTAGGATAACTGAGCAAATCTCAACCCATAACCTGGAACCGAACCAAATGATACCCAATAGTGAACATCGCCATCTAGGCCAAGAAACTAGAATGATCGGAGAGAAATGCTATCCAAGGCAACTCTAGTAATGAAAAAAAGATATGAGGAGTTATTCAACCACTAGCGCACGGAAAACATGCAACTAAGGCAACCTTTAATGCCACTAGATCATCTAGTATCACAACTCCCAAAACTAACACAACTGGTCTAGCCACCAATCCAACAAGGGTTAGTACCACAGCAAAATCAACGATAAGGGAGACGGAAAGAAAGGCTAACTAGCCTGGCCATAACAAAAAAATATCACCTAGGAAAGGCACAGGGAGTCTCTCAACAACCACTACTCCAATAGGAGTCTGACCTAGTCAATTCACTACTAAAAAAAATCAACTACGGAGCTAAAACACACACATATAAGTCTAGATAGGGTAGCCACAAAGGTTAGGAGATAACTAACAAGCTAAATAGACAAGTATGGGGTAAAAACCCCAAAATCACACCAAATGAACAATATAAAGAAAAATAAGGAAATCGAGCGATTATCACCAATACTTGGATCCTCAAACTCTGTACAACTTGTGGAAGTATGGAATGGATCGTGACCTACCTCGGCCTGAAAAAGCATCACTAACAAGACTTTGAGCTCTACCTCTAACAAGAGGCGACATAAGACCCTGATAATGACCTGATTGAGCAAACTGTGTATGGGTCCCATGCAAGGACAATATCTAGATCAATGGCCAAGCTCTCCACAGGTAAGAAAAGGCCCAACAACTCTGGTTTGGTGAGTATAAGGAGCCTGAAACATCGAATCTCGCCTGGGTCACTCCCGAGACTAGTGGTCAAGTAAACTGCAGTCATAAGACCCTTGTGACTGTCAACTAAAAGCTAAAGGTCATCCACCTCAGCCTTGACTCTGACCTACAGTAGACCCACCCTGATGGGGCAAGCTGCATTAGCTATCCCTTTCCCTTGCTAAATGTACTGGGGTCTTACAATGCCTCCTAACAAAGTGACTTTCCTCACCAGCCTCATAACAATTGTCACCAATGACATCTTGCTGAGAGGACCCAGATGGGGTAGGATAAGCTCCAACAATTAAAGGCCTAATATGCTCACCCTGAGAAGTCTAACATATACCCTGTCCATTGTAAACCCTAAATTCTACCTTAAAACCTCTTGGGACCTAAGGTACTATCGTTGTAGACCTGATGGGTTGAGAAGGAAAATGACCCTCGCCAAACTAATACTCGCCCTAAAGTGGGATGCTATCACCATTGTGCTGATAGAGAGGCCTGTTACCACTATCTTTGTATGCCCCAAAGCATATCTGCTCCACTGCCCTCAAGTGGTTGAAAATTTAGGGAAATGTAGACCCAACTGCTATCAAATGCTCCAACGCCAAACAGAGTGGCAGGGATAACCCCTTGATGAACTCCCAACTCATATCTAGATCTGTTGGGGATGATGTGGGGTTATTCCCACTCCACTCAAGAAATTCCTTGACAAAAACTGATATTGAGGACGAACCTTGCTAAGGAACCATTAACCTATCTCTAGCTTGAGAACCACCTGCCGAATCTCTAGTAGAACCTGTTGACGCTCTGACTGAATTCACGGGAAAATTTTACTATAATTCTAAGAAGGAATGGATTCCAAATGATCATTTTAGAAATTATTCAAAAAAAGGACACACAATAAGGAGTCAAGAACATAATTTCCTAAAAATGCCCCATAGCCACTATAAGATAGGATATGGATGTCTCTGCATCGATCCGCATGACTCTACTAGGAATTTTCCTCATACCAACTATGTTGGTCAACCTAGAGTTCTGATACCAACTTGTCACAACCCAATTTCTCAAGCCGTGATGGCACCTGCTAAAGCCTAACCCTTTAACCCTTAGCCCAGAACAAGAGGCAACGAGCTATCAAACAACAGATGGATTAAAAAAGTGGAAAGTAAGTGCTAATGAGAAGAGAAAGAACTACTGAAGCAAACACAAGAACCCACCCAAATCCTGGCATCAGTCAGTAATTGAGCATCTAAACCAAAACAGAAGTACAAGGCTTTAACAAATATAATATGAGTACAAGCAGTCTTCAAAAGTAAGTAAAGACTAGTCTTAATCTGGTATGGATGGAAATCTATAACTCTGAACAATAGGAGTTCACCAAATCTCTGAGTCAAAAACTGCTCTGCACCAGTCTAAATCAACATCGATAACCCGTACTATGATCTGCAGGGGCAGAAGTGTAGTATGAGTACTAAATGAATCATACTCAGTAGATATAGGCCAACTGAGCTCCACTGATAAAGAAAGTATAATTAACATTTAATCAGGTAAATACTACACAAGTAACTAATCAGGAAATTATCACAACAATGACAAGAAATAAGTTAAGGAGATCGGAGACACAGACAAAGGAGCAGAGTCAAAGAACACACCTGAAACGCAATTCAACAACCTATTAATGGAAAGAATGGATCATAGGAGTCTACTAATGAAAATATAGTGCTAACTGGCAACTCTAACCACAAAAGTACCTAAGAATTATTCCGACTGACCCTAGTAGGAAGGATCAACCACAATCCAACTAAAATACCACATAGACCAACT
Source organism: Solanum dulcamara (assembly GCF_947179165.1). Classification (NCBI taxonomy): domain Eukaryota; kingdom Viridiplantae; phylum Streptophyta; class Magnoliopsida; order Solanales; family Solanaceae; genus Solanum; species Solanum dulcamara. The sequence continues at coordinate 14,320,008 of NC_077244.1, read as the reverse complement.
ATCAATACAACCAAAGGTACCAACTAAAAGTAAAACAAGAGATAAGAGCAAGTATAATCAGACAGTAACCGACTGGACGCCCATATCCCCAAAAGGTACAAATAATGACAAACATACTCTCGACCCCTAAAAAACTGGGGGAGCATACCATACAATTATACTAGTGATAGATGATTCTATTGAATATAAGTTTGTATTAAAATCCAGTAACATCAATGGTGGTTCTCCACAATTAACAACGACAACAAGTGTATAGACCCATGAGACTCCCTCATCCAGTTAGGTGGTGCACTGGCCAGAGGGACCCATGGAGGATGTAGGAAGTCCATATACGCTTCCTAGTCCCAAACTAGGTCTTATATAGACATATAGAATTCCCGTAGTGGTACCAGATTGCATACAGCCAAGCCGATGTAGAAAGGGTGACGTCGCATTAGATAATCAAGTATAGGCTAATACATTCTAGATTTAGCCAACGTATTGAAGGGTGATGCTGGCCTGAATATCAACAAAACTGAGAGCTTCCTTGATGCCTCTGAAATAATCAGTATAAAATGAGCACGTCCTCGATGCCTTGTAGATCTCAAAACTAGTATCCAATATCGCAGATTGTACGACTCCTTTTAAAACAAGTTTAAAAGTATTAAGATTGTGAGAAGTTTTTCTCAAAAATAGTAGTTAAAACCCAATGAAATACCTGGATCATACCATAAACTTAGTGAATATGTTCAATCAATGCAAGCATGCCAGCACCAACATCCAAATAAGAGACACATAATAAAAACAGTAATATCGAGTTAAATCACACTGTCTGGGAAAAAGTGACTAACTTGAGATCCAATAACTCCTCGAGAATGGCCTCGTGCCCAATCAAAATGTAATAGACAAAGAGGCATCCTAAGCCTACTGCTATACAAAATCAAACAATAGAGACATGGCTCAAAATCAACAGGGGGAGAAATATCTCTAGGTGCGATACCTTACCCCAAAATAATCCACCCAGCTCCTAACCAGCACAACTAAGCAAAAATTACAACTACAACAAGCCCAGAGGTCTTAGGCACTAGCATGAAAGGGTATCATATCCATAATAAGCCCAACCGAAAGCTACCCCTAGCTAAGAGGGCAACAACTAAATGATAAAGCGCCTAAGGCTCAAACCTAGCCTAAGTCTATCCATATCAATCCTAAAAAGTATAATAATGCTAAGTCAACCGCACAACCAAGGCCCACAACTTAATCTAAGGATTTCACGAGACTATTCTAGCCTAAAGCTCACCTGGAACAAGAAAACGCGATCGGATGAGGAGAATGATAATCTCACCAAATACTCAGCTAATTCATATGTAAAATATACTACACGATATGTAATACAGTTCAGTTAAAAGGGGGAGACACTAGACAACCTCAAAGCCAATCACGTGCGCTTTAAATACACCACGATGAAGCTCTTACCCTCTGAATTGCCTCCAATCACCGCCACGCTAACAAAATGTTAATCCCCTCGTCGATATGATCATTTTAATGTAAAATTATCAAATTCAGAGATTTGCCAATTTTGGATCCAAAATGGGAAATGTGGGACTCACGTCGACAATTTTTGAAATGACCCTAAAAACCAGTCCAAAGAAGGACCCCTAGCTCGAAATTAGATTGATAAAAAGTATGGGGTTGGGGAATGATGCAAAACGAGCATGCAACAAAATTCTCTTAATTTGAACTAATAATGTGAAGATGGAAACAACTTTGATCAACGATTCCTAAAAATGGCACTGTCCCAATTCACAGAAATTATACCATGATGTTTCTTTCATAAAACACCACAATTTAGCCTAAAAAAATTCTAAATACGGAGTTCATATGATCAAGATACAATCTTCCAAAATTCAACAAAATTTCATTCCGAAAATGACCAAATCAGTAGCTAATTACGAAAACATACCTCACACAAAGCTTCCCTTCGATATTCTTAGCTAACCACCGGATTCCCCATGAAATATCTATTGATTTTAGACCTTTGGTTCAACAAATTTGATTAAGAAACAGAGGAGAAAATGAAGTTGGAAGTTTTAGAAGTGAGTTGAAATCGTCCTTAGTCTTTTATTAAAAGATCAAGATTTTAGCCTTCGTTAACATGGCTTTAGTGGTCCGCGAATGCGGAGGCCAAGAAGCTTGGCCTCGCAAATGCAACCAAAGGCCCGCGAGCGTGGAGGCAAAAGACTTAAGTCTCTGCGAACGCAGACAAGGCATCGCGAAAGTGGAGAGAGACTTCCAGGACCTCTACAAATGCGATTAAGGGCCTGCAATCGTGGAGAGCAATTTTGGCTGCACCAGATAACAACTAAAGAGATGATATTCCTCAAGGTCAAATATTCCGATTAGGTGCTCAAAATTCATTCAGAATCTTGTGCGTGCAAATGAGATATGCTACCCCACCAAATTTGATAATCCGAGACTCAATATCGCATTCGAAATTTCCATACGAGGTTATTTTAATGAAAAGTAGGTCCTACACCCAAGAGCTATTTTGAGTCTATTTCCACAACGTTCCTCGGAATTAGACTAGAAGCCTTGAAAAGAGAATGAAGGGTCATTCTAGACCAAACTCAACATTCTGGAACTAACTGCACTGCCAGAATTTTCATCCGAGTGGGTTTTCAAAGAATGTTGACCAAAGTCAACTATTGGCTAAATTTCAAAGGCAACAGTGCCAAATGGTCCTAAACTCGTATCGATTGCCTCAATACTTGAGTCGATCATAATACTAACCTAATTTGGCCAATCCGGAGCTGATGAAACTGTTAGAATTTTGTTCTGAGGTCATTTTCTTGAAGTTATGACGAAAGTCAACTTTTCAAGTTATAAAAGCTATAGAACAGGGTAATGGGCATAAAACCTAAACGAATGACCAGGCAATCAAACTATTAGTTCCAACATGTCATAATTGACTTGGGGTCGATGTAAGAAATCTCTAAATGCTAAAAATATCAAAAAATAAAGAAAATAACCTGAAGGGTCATTACATGTATTTGTTAACTCTAAGAAAAAAATAGTTACACAAAGTCAAGGTAAAAAACTACTTGTAAAACCTCCTCATTTTCATTTTCTGAAGCATCACAACTATAAAATCTTGCTTGATAAATATATAGAATAAAGTGTTTAGATCTAAAAAAATGATAAATTAGAAAGAAAAAAATTACATTTTGAATGAAGAGAAAGAGGATGAGAACTACAAGAATAAGCTTAGAATATTAAATAACTTACAACTAATTACAACATTGAGGATCTAGATATGGAACTTATTCATAATATAAGCATAGTAAATTCTATTGTATTTGTAGATATATCTTTATATTTTACCATATTCACGAATAGACATATAAATAATTTGGATGAAATTAATGTTGTCGAATTTTAAATGTAACACTAATTTAAAAATACAACAATCTTTTGTAATATGTTTCAACACTCTTATTGGAATATTAAAATTTTATTCAATATAGGGAAATGTTATGATCCAACCCATCAGACCGTGCGGGCACCTACTCTAACACATAGGTAGGAGAACCCTTATAGAAATAACATGCGAAAGTTTAACAATTTTGAAATACCAACCTAAAAAGTCAGGAATACACAATAATTGATTTTTAAAGTTCTAAGTTTTATTACTAGAAACAAACACCCCCAAGGATACTAGTCTAAACAGGTACAAGCGCTTCTAAAGATACAGAGCATAAATAAAGTAATGACATAAATCCCACCATAAGGAGAAAAGAGTAGAAGATGTTGGAGAATCTTCTTCATCATCACCTAAGAAACATCACCGACCCTGCAACCAGACAATGCCAGGTGGCATAACAAGAGTAGAATCAATAAAAACAACACATAGTGGTAGGCATCATCGATCAAGGCGATACCCACCGCATAAAATAAATAAATCAATGAGAAGAAAATATGTTCTTAAGAGATATACCACCGAACCTTTATGCCCAACTCTTACTATTCTCGATAACTTCATTAAATTCGTTCAAGCCTAACTCTCATCCCATCTAGTTGGTCCGCTACAAACTCGATTAAAAATCAAGGTCTAACCCTTATATCACTTGGAGGAGTTTCCAAACTACTCGCCATAGCGGGATTCCTCCCGCTAGAGCGGTCTGGCCGAAGACAGTAACTCTGACTTCTCCCTCAATCCCTTTTTTACACATATCCCAATAGGACGCCATCAATATCTAACTCTAATTCACTAATCTTATTAAACTACACATCAACTGCTCTCCTCTTGTTTACCATGGCCTTACACCTATGATATGGATGCATCTAGCAACCATATATAATCTGAAAATGCATATATATAGAAGTACATTACCAATTTACTATTTTAAGAGCAATATATAGTTTCATCCCATAAATCTCAATTACCACTATTAACATGGTAACACCTAGACCTTCGGTCCTTTTATATAAATTATTACACAGAATGGGCATGCTCAATTACCATCAAGTCAGTTTCTCTATCATCATACATATAGTCAAGATCAATTTACAAATGATAGCCACAAAATGGTTCTCTCATGGAACCCATACCCAAACAATTAATGGGTCGGCGTGATATCCGATCCAATATTTAGTATGTGTTGGAACATGACACCCAATCTAATATATGTGTTGAAATTCTACACCCAATCTAATATATGTGTCGGAATGCGACACCCAATATCATATATGTGTCAAAATATTACACCCGATCTAATATCACTATCACAATGCATAGTCACAATCCATAATAAATAGTTCACATACTTGCACAATCAAGTAACCAGGCTAATTGCATGTAATTGTTCATAAATAGTCATTTCATTAGTTTTATTTCATCTCATTGCATGAACGCGCATTACTCAACCATTTCACATGGAACTGCCACTACACAGACACGCACGCGCACACATACATACACACACACACACACACACACATATATATATATATATATATATATATATATATATATATATATATATATATATATATATATATATATATATATGGATCAATAGCCCCACACTAGACCCTCCTTAATTATCACAAATCTCAAGATCTAACTTTAACCGAATAATTTCCTTGAACATTAACTTTACATGGATCATCAACCATATTAATAAGAAGTATTAAGGTTAACAATCAAGAATTAGACTATCATCACAAGTCACATCATAATCATAACCCACATAGTACATTCATACCATAATCAATAATAGCAATACATTCAGCCATCCATACTCCATGCCCAATGGCCTAAATATGAAATTTCTCATCAATCTACGATACATTATACAATGGGAACAGATTTATAACTACTCAATTGAGAAACCTAGCCTACGTTGGCGCCAAGCAACTGCTACAGAAGTCTGTTTGTGCACCTTGACTCCTTTAGTGAAACTTATCTTATTCTTGCTCTATAATAATAGCATAGTAAGAAATCAATCACAAATGGCCTATGTACTTTTATATATGCAAATCCATAAATCCTAGGCTAGTCCTATGATTTTCCCACCCAGACTAAGGTTTTTCTACCATTAGTTTCCAGCCAAAACCCTCCCTCAATGATCACCCACCAATAATTATGGGTTATAGGAATCAAATTACAAGTTTAGGGAGTATATTACTTACCTTTTGCACAAATTGGAGTGGAAACCTATCAGGACCCAACCCACTGGGCCATGCGGATACTTAATCTAACACCTAGATAGGAGAACCCTAATAAATATCATGCGGAAGTTTAATAATTACAAATAATAGGCCAAAAAAGTTATGAAATCACTTTATATCAACTTAAAACTCTGATGGTTTATTACACGGAACAATCTAACACCCTTAAGGATACTAGTCTAAAAGGGTACAAGTGCTTCTAAAGATACAATGTATAAATAAGGTAATGACACAACTCCCACCATAAGGAAGGAAGAGTAGAAGCTGTTGGAGAATCATCTTCGTCTTTACCTAAGAAACATCACTGACCCTGCAATCAGACTATACCAAATGGCATAGCAAGAGTAGTATCAATACAAACAATACGTACTGGTAAGCATCATCTGTCAACCCGATACCCACCATATAATATAAAGAAATTCATAAGAAGAAGACATGCTCTTAAGAAAATATACTCGCCAAACCTTCATGCACAAACTATTATCATTCCTATTAAGCTCATTAAAATAGTTCAAGCCTAACTTTCATCCCTTGTAGTTGGTCTGCTTCCAACTCTAATATAGATCACGGCCTAGCCCTTCTAATCACATAGAAGAGTTTTCAAACTATGGGCCACTACTAACTCTGTCTAACCCATCTACTATATTTAGTTTTCACACCAACACATGGACCTAGGATAATTAATATCTCACTTGGAAGAATGTAAATATTTAAGGGACCTAAGCTCTTCTTTGGTCCGTACTAGCCCACCATGGAAGGACTTATCCCACTCTAGCGGCCTTGCCACAGCGGGATTCCTTCCATCAAGGAGGCCTTCTCGAAGACAAAAACTCCGAATAACCTCCCAATACCTATTTTAAATTATGTGCCAACAAGACATCAATAATACCTGAGTATTAAGTTATTAATCTCACTTCACAACACATTGACTTTTTCCCACTTGTTTACCGACAATCTCATAGCTACTATGTGGAGGCATCTAACACCTATAACCTAATACTAATAGGCATACACCGAAACACATTATCAATTTACAATTTCAAGAGCAATAACAGTTTCACAAGATAAATCTAAATTACAACAGTTAACATAGCTACACTTGGACCTTCGGTCTTTTCATATCAACTACTACACAAGATGGGTGTGTTCACTTATATTTGGATCAGTTTCTCTATCATCAAATATATAATCTAGATCAATTCATAGATGATAGTCATGGAACCTATACCAAAGATATGTATGTGTCAAAACATGACACTCGATCAAATATATATGTCAGAACATGACACCCGATCCTATATATGTGTCAGAATGTAACACCTGATCTAATATGTGTGTCGGTACGCGACACTCGATCAAGTATCACAATAACAACCACAATGACATGTCCACAACAAATTTTTCACATACTTTCACAATTAAGTAACAGGTTTATTGCATGCAATTATTCATAATTAGTCATTTCATTAGTTTCATTCTATCGTCGTTTCAATAACAATATCTCATCAAGCCTTCTTTATTCAAAAAATCATATTTGGTAGAACAAGTTCAAGATTATTGATTTCACGTTCTTAGAATTATAAACCAATTATAACAGCATATCATTCACCCATCCATAACCATTAAATGCATGGTAAACATCACAATATTACTCAATCTTTATTAAGATTCTCTCTATGATATAGTCTGAACCATAGCTTACAGCTCCAGCTATCAAATATGTTAATGACATGAGATCTATCAACCCTAAGTAATTCACATTTACCCTTTATTTCATGATTTGCATTACTCAAGTAATTCACAAGGAATAATCAGCAGAACCACACATAATTATCATATAATCCTATCTATATAGGCATCAATAGCCCATAATTCCCAAGTCTCAGGTTTTAGTTATGACCCAACTATTTTCTATATTTAATCTCACAAGAATCATTGGCCTTCTAATAGTTTCACCAAGATTAACATTCAAATATTGGGTCTTTTTCACTACTAACATAATACGCCTGACCCATAACATACATTCCTACTCTAAATAATAATTGACAATCATTTAACCATCCAGACTCCGTTCCCGAAGGCCTAGGCAAGAAATTTCCCATCAATCTCATTATATTAAGCAATGGGAACGAATTTATAACTATTCAATTGAAAAAACCTAGCCTACTTGGGTGCCAAGCGGTTGTAGAAGGATTATAACATGATTCTTGACTTTCGGAAGGAGAAACTATGGAGACGGGACTGAAATCCATGGGTTGTAGCCTTTCTCGCCTTAGAATTCCCTTTCTCCCTTCTCTCCAAGTCTAGAGAAGCCTTTTGGGATTTTCTAGGGTAACAACACATTTATTTTAGCACTTAAGGGAAGAATTAGATAATAGAAATACGCCACTTTTAAGTTCTGGCCCATTGGATTCTGCCATAGCGGCTTAAATCCCACTGTGGCGGCCCAGCATAGACAATCCTTAGTAAAATAGGCATAACTTTTTACTCTGAACTCTAAATGAGGCAATTTTAGTGGCGTTGGAAAGAATACGCATAGACATTTAATTTGATAGGTCATGGGACACTAATTTATTATAGGTGGAGAGATATTATCATTTGAAGTTGACACTAGTTTGAACTCAACTCCTCAACTAAATCGGAAAGACACTTTCAACTCAACCTTGAGATAGGAGCATATTACGACCTTAATTCAAAACTAATGCACTCACATACCATGGTATTTATCCTAACCTTATGATAAATGAGATTCGTATACCTTTACTGCAGATATTTTTAGGTTATGACGGGCTAGGTCATTACAAAAATAGTAGAAAATTTCCCTAGGTCGCTTGTATCTTTTAAGAATGAAGTGGAAATGAAATTAACTATTATGGGTTTTTTTGACTTTAAATTCTGTTTATACCACCACAATAGCTTAATTCCCGCTAGAGAAGCTTCAACATAGATAATTCATAATAAAAAGGATATAACTTTTTACTCTGAACTCCAAATGAGGCTAATTCAGTAGAGTTGGAAAGAAGACTCATACACCTTTAATTTGATACATTATGGGCCACCTAATTTATTATAGGCTGAGGGATATGATTATTTGAAGTAGACCTTACTTTGAATTCAAGTCCAAAACTAAATCGAAAAGACACTTTCAGCTCAACTTTGAGCTAGGAGCATAGCACAACCTTAACCCACAACTAATGCACTCACATATCAAGGTATTGATCCTAAACTTTTGATGAATGAGATTCATATATCTTTACTGCAAATATTTTTAGTAACGATGGGCTAGGTCGTTACAATAAAAGTGCTCATCCATTTGGAAGTTATAAAATATTTCTTCAAATTAATATTTTCCCCTAAAATGACACTTTTTAATATCTAAAGAAAGTTTAACATAAAATTCTCAATTTATTCTTAATTAGATCATTTATAGCCACATAATATTTAGAGTTTATTTTAGATCACAGTTTTCTAAAAGTATTCATTTCATTCCTAAATAATGTTCATTCAAACATAATAAACATGAATTGGGACATAAGTTAAATTGCAATATTGTGAATAAAATGACTCAACATACGCGTGCATTGCACGGGTCATGATATTAGTACCTTAACAATAGTCTAGTATTAATAGGAGTTAACAATAGTAATGTATTTGTTAACTCTAAAAGAAAAAAAATAGAGTTGCACATAGTCAAGGTAAACTAAGATTTATAAAACCTCATCATTCTGATTTTTTGAAGCAACATTGTTTATAACATATGAATAATATTGGTAGATAGTTCTTGAATATAATTTAGATCCATAAAATTAATTTTAGCAAATTTGAAATACAAAACTAATTTAAAAACTAAATAACTATTGGTTATAATTTTCTACTCTTTGATTTGAACAAGCAAATTTTATTCGATAGAGGTAAAAGGGATATTATATCTTTATAATTTATAAAATTATTCAATAATATCCGCAATAATACTATTTGATTAGTTTTTCGTTCTTCGGTATGAATATGATCAAATATTTCCTCAAGTTAATATTTTCTCTTAAAATACCAGTAAAAGTTTACTTTAAAAATTCTAATTATCCTTAATGAGATGATATATTGTCAAACAAATAATTATAGTTTATTTTAGCCGGCAAGTTTCGAAAGTATTTTTTTCGATCCTAGATATAATGTCCATTCTAAGACAATCACATGAATTGAGATATAACTAGTATAACTTATAGTATTGTGAAAAAAATAATTCCACATACACCTGCGTTACACGTTTCATGAAATTAGTACAGTCAAAAATCTACTACTAATAACAGTTAACAGTAGTAATGAATTTTTTACTCTAAAAGTAATGTATTTGCTAACTCTAAGAAAAAAGATAATTGCACAAAGTCAAGGTAGAGAAATATTTGTAAAACCTCCTCATTTTGATTTTCTAAAGCATCACAATTATAGGACCTTACTTGATAAACATTTGAAAAATAAATGCTTAGATCTAAAAAAAATGATAAATTAGAAAGACAAAAAAGAGTAAATAAAAATTGCATCTGAAATGGAGAGAAATTAGACGATCATAACTACAAGATTAAGCTTAGAATCTTAAATAACTTACAACTGATTACAACAATGAGGATTGAGATATTAAACTTATTTGTAATATAAGCATAGTTAATTCTATTGTGTTTGTAGAAATATCTTCATATTTTATCATATTCATGAATAGAAATATAAATGAGTTGGATGAAATTAAGGTTGTCAAATTTCGAATATAACACTAATTTAAAAAATAAAATACTCTTGTCATGATCCAATTTTTTAAGTCATGATAGCGCCTACTATGACTACCAATAGGCAAGCCGACCCATATCCCAGAATTATGAGTAATACGATGTCAGGGTAGAAAACCAGTAATTTAAACTAAAAGTAGTAATGAAATAATAGGAACACAAATGAACGGCGGAAGCAAATCAAAATATATACAAATCAAAAAATAGAGCTAATGTCTAGTAGAGTCCCGCAGATGGGTGCAGAGACGTCTGTAACTTATCTTTGGGAGGCTACAAGATGTCATTAGGAACGTTCTCTATATTGTATCATTTCATGCAGTATTATGTCTTATTGGTTTACTGAAATCTAATTTGTTTCACTATTTCGAAGGGATGGTTTGTACGCATAGTACCATCAGTGGTGATGAACCAACAGGGTTGGGCAGGCCTAAAGGCAGGCCCCATAGAGTAGGCAGGGGAGTGGCACCAGCTCCCGACCCAAATATAGTTCCAAAGCATGTAGAGGAGCATCAGGATGCTCATATTCCTCCTCAGTCGGAGGGACTACCACCAGTAGCACAACCTTCAGCTGCACCAGCTATGACCCCAGCACTACACGCAGCGATTGTGCAGCTCCGCACTGCTATTGGGGTTATACCATAGGCCCCTACTCTAGAGATGGACATACTAGCACCGCGGGATCTACCCACCCAGTTAGCACTTGAGGTTCAGCCACCTCCACTAGTTGTTGCAGCCCTACCCATAGTTACGGAGGGTGTCATGTCACTATAAAAGCAGAATATATTGGGGGTTTTTTAGGAGACTGTCACCCCTGACATTTTCTAGAGCCATTGGCGAGGATGCCATGAAGTTTTTGACTACCTTCCAGGAGTAGCTCCACTCCTTGGGTCTTGTGGAGTCTATAGGTGCCCACTTCACTGCACACCAGTTCTGTGGTGGAGATCGAGGTCAGTGCTGCGGTGATGGTTAGTGGGGTATTCGAGGAGGCAGGTCAGGTGGCATGGCAATGGTCGTAGAGGAGGTCCGTAGGGCCATTTCTATGGTGCTCCGGTGAGGGCAGAGGCTGATGCATCAAATGATTTTATCATAGGTACTATCTTTATTTGTCAACAGACTGCTTCAGCTTTATTTGATCTAGGTTCCATGTATTCCTATGTATCTATATATTTTTCTCTCTGTCTAGGTATTGGTTATGAGTTACTTGAGGTGGCGTTGTATGTTTCAACCTCGGTAGGGGATTCTTTAGTAGTGGATCAGGTTTATAGATCTTTTGTCATGACTATTCAGGGGCATGTGACTCGGGGAGATTATATTTTACTTGATATGTTGGACTTTAATGTTATTTTAGGGATGGATAGGCTATCCCATCACTATAAGATTTTGGACTATTATGCCAAGACTGGTACATTAGCAATACCTGGCATTCCCTTGGTCTTGTGGTAGGGTACTTATAGTTGCTCAGCGACTAGGATCATTTTCCTTATGTATGCTCGACAGCTAGTTGTGTCAGTGTCTTTGTCATGCTTAGTATATGTCAATGATGTGTCCAACGAGGTCCCTGCTGTTGATTCAGTTCCTGTGGTGAGGGTGTTTACTGATGTCTTCTCTACTGACCTACCTGGCCTACCCCTAGAGAGAGATATTAACTTTTTCATAGATTTAGAATCGGGCACTAAGCCCATTTCTATAACACCTTACCATATGGCCCCCACATACCTTAAGGAGCTCAATGTGCAGCTTAAGGATCTTCTAGGTAAGGACTTTATTTGCTCGAGTGTGTCACCGTGGGGTGCACCTGTCCTGTTTGTTAAGAAGAAGGATAGGACTAGGCGTATGTGTGTTGATTATAAGCTGCTAAACAAGATGATGGTGAAAAACCACTACCCATGCCTCGTATTAATGATCTATTTGACTAGATTTAGGGTGCACCCCTATTTTCTAAGATTGACTTGAGGTATGGCTATCACCTGTTGCAGATTAGAGCTGCCGATATTTCTAAGACTATTTTTTGGACTCGTTATAGACACTATAAGTTCGTGGTGATGTCTTATAGGCTTATTAATGCCTCTGTATCTTTTATGGACCTTATAACTCGAGTATTTAGGCCTTTTCTTGACTTTTTCATGATCTTATTCATCGATAATATATTAATAACCTCGCGAAGAGAGGGGAGCACATGCAACATTTGAGGGTTATGCTCTATACTTTGAGAGATCATCAGCTTTATGCTAAATTCTCAAAGTACGAGTTTTTTTTAGAGTCTGTGACATTTCTAGGATATGTGGTGTCTAGAGAGGGTATCATAGTGGATCCGATGAAGATTGAGGCTATTCGTGGTTGGGCTAGGCCCACATCTGTTACAAAGATTCGGAGCTTCGTCAGATTAGTTGGCTATTACAGGCACTTCATCTTGATTTTCTCTATTATTGTAGCCCCAATGACCCATTTGAACCATCAAGATGTGCCTTTTGTGTGGTCCGAGGATTGTTAGTTGGGGCTTTTGGAAGCTTAAGGAGTTGCTTACCACCGCTCCTATTCTGACTCTTCTAGTTGAGGGTTAGGGCTTTTCAGTATATTGTGATTCTTTTGATATAGGTCTTGGGTATGTTCTGATGCAATGGAGATGAGTTATTGCTTATCCTTTCAAACATTTGAGAGAGCATGAGTGCAACTACACTCATGACTTAGAGTTGGCAGAGGTAGTTTTCATAGTTAAGATGTGGCGATACTACTTGTATGGGGTCCATTGTGAGATATATACAGATCACCGTAGCCTACTGTATATTATGAGCCAGAGGGACCTTAATCTAGACATTAATACTGGATTGAGCTATTGGTCGATCACGACATCTCAATCCTCTACCATTCAGGCAAGGCAATTATAGTAGTAGATGCCTTGAACCGAAAGGTGGGGAGTATGGGTAGTTTAGCTTAATTTCCTACTGTGGATCTAACCTTAGTCTTAGACATTTACTCTTTGTCTAATAGGATAGTCAGGTTGGACATATCAAATTCCAGACCAATTTTGGCTTTTGTGGGAGCTCGGTCATCTCTATTGGATCAAATTTATGGCTGGCAATTTGAGGATGGAGTATTGGTAGAGCTTCGAGAGTTGGTATTGCGGGGAGAGGGTGGTTAGGCTTCTATAGATTAAGATGGGATACTACGGTTTAATGGTCGCCTTTGTTTTCCTAGAGTTGGAGACTTTTTTCAGTTGATCCTTCGTAAGGCCCATGATTCTAGGTACTCTATTCATCCGGAGCACTGCAAAGATGTATCAAGATTTGAGATAGCATTATTGGTGGTGTATAATGAGGAGAGATATAGATGAGTATATATCTCATTGTTTGAGTTGCTAGTAGGTTAAGGCTGAGCATCAGTGGCCTGATGGAGTATTTCAGAGATTACCCATCGCACCAGATTACCATGGACTTTGTGACGGGAATTCCTCAAACACCCAAAGGTAATGATGGTATTTAGGTTCCACAGACCAGGTCCACTTTTTCTGCAGATCATCTAGTTCACATCTATATTCAGGAGGTGGTCCGTTTGCACGGGATACTGATTTCTATTATACCAGATAATGGATCTTAATTTACTTCCAATTTTTGGAGGTCCGTTTAGAGAGAGTTGGGATACTCGAGTTGACCTTAGCATGGAATTTCATCCAGGACCAATAGCCAGTCAGAGCATACCATTTAGGTTCTAGATGATATGTTGCAATCTTATGTATTAGAGTTTGAGGGTTATTGGGAGCAGTACTTACCTTTGGCAGAGTTTGCGTACAACAACAACTACCACTCTAGTACTCAGTTGGCCCTGTTCGAGGCCTTATATGGTATGCATTATTGCACTCTAATTAGTTAGTTTGAGTCTTCAGAGCCTAGGTTGTACTGTATCGATTTACTTCAGGATACCATAGCAAGGGTCAGAGTTATCTAGGATAGGCTAAGGATAACTCAGAGTAGGCAATGGAGTTATGCTGATCGCAGGTGTTGGGCCTTGTACTTTGAGGTTAGAAATCAAGTGTTCTTGCGGGTATTTCCCTTGAAGGGCGGGATGAGAATCGGCAGGTGGGGTAAGCTTAGCTCAGGTATATCGGATCATTTTAGAATCTGAGGAGAGTTGGAAAGGTTACTTATGAGTTGGATTTTCCTCTAGCATTTTCAACTATACACCAGGTTTTCCATGTTTTTATGTTTTGCCGGTATATTCCAGATAAGTCCTACGTGCTTCATTATGATTCTCTTGAGTTGGATGATCGCTTGACTTTTATTGATGAGCCGGTTCCTATTCTAGCTAGATATATTCACCAGCTTTGTTCTAGGTCCATCCTTGTTGTTAAGATCTAGTGGCACTATCATTCGATCGAGGAGGCAATCTAGGAGACCGAATAGGAGATGCAGGAGCAGTTCCCCAACTTATTTGAGCCTCCAGGTATATCTTTGTCTTTACTTTTGCGGATGAAAGTTCTTTTAGTAGTGGATGTTGTAATGACCCTCTAGGTCATTTTCCTAATACTACGTCTATTTCATCGTTTAGAGCATTCCTCTAGTGACCTCAGGTCATTTATGACCTACTGGTGCCGGTAGCACAATCGCCTGGTTGTTCATTTGGGTTTTAGACCCATTTTCCTATTTTGAGTTTTTATAACTCGAATAGTTTACTTCGATCATAACATCAAAAAAATGACCTCATAATGGAATTCTAATAGTTCCATCAGGTTCGAAATAGCTAAATCCGGCTAGTATCATTATAGGCATGAGTACCGAGGCAATCGATATGAGTTTTAGGGCATTTGGGGCTTTTGCATTTGAAATTTGGCCCATGATTGACTTTGGTCAACTATTTTGGAAAACACGATTGAACAAAAATTTTGCTAGTGCAATTGGATTTGCAATATCAATTTTTGTCTAGAACGACTCTTTGTTTGGCTCTCGAGGCTTTTTGTCTAATCTCGAGGCAAATTGTGGAATTTGGCTCAAAATGGCCTTTGGGTGTGGAACCCAATTTTAGTCGTAATGACCTCGTATGGAAATTTTGACTGCACCATTGAGTTTAGAATGTCGAATTTGGTGGGGTAGCGTATCTTATTTGCACGCACGGGATATCGAACGAATTCTGAGCAATCGGTCGGAATATTTGAACTTGAGAAAATCAGCTCTTTAGCTGATATCTGGTGCATGAGACTTTTTTCTCTGTGATCGCAGGCCTCTGGACGCGTTCCTTGAGACCCAAGAAACTGTTCTCTGTGATCACGGGGATTGGGCCGCGTTTTCAGAGGTGTGAGAGTTTTGCCTTCGTGTTCGGGAAGGCCAAAGTTACTGACCTCCGATTTCGTAGGCCGTGTTCGCGAAGGCCAAATCTTGGTTTTTTAATAAAAGACCATGTACTAAATTTCAGCATCACTTCTAAATTTCAACCTCGATCTCTCCTTCAATACAAGACCAAATTAGGCAATTTAAGGATCTAAGTTCAAGAGAATTTCATGGTGAATCCATCGGTAAACTCAGAATCTTGCGTGGAGTTCTCGTGTAAGGTAAATTTATTAAATTAGCTAGATCCGGATTGATAGTTTGTTGAATTTTGGAAGATTTTAACTTAGCCAATTTAGCTCTATTTTTAGTGATTTTTGATGCTAGATTGTGGGGGTTTTCGCAAGGAACATCAGGGTATGTTTGATTTGGATCATAGGGGTGTCGATTGTGAAAACTCAGTATGTAGAGGTGCTTCCATGTTTATCTCTTTAGTATAAAATTTGGAAATTTGTTGCGCGATCGTCTTGCATTATTTTCCTACCCTGAATTGTGTTGTAATTTGATCCTTGAGCTTGGGGTGCTGTTTAGAACCTATTTTGGGGTCAATTTTGGAATTCCGAATGCGGGTCCAATATTTTTCATTTTAGACCCCACAATTGGTCCGTATCTAATATTTATAAAATTAGTGTCTAAACGACCATAACAATATTGTGATTCTATTTTTGACAGAGTGACAACATTTTGAGGCCGTTTAGAAGGGAAAGATCTGGCACAGTGATTTGAAGCATGCGTGTTCAGCTCACAGGTAGGCTACGACTTTCTTTTAATTAGATTGAGATGGAATGTGCTGGAGTATGTGAAGGAATGTTGAAATATATGGAATTTGGATTGGGTATCTTATCTATTTATCTTGGGTGTTAGAAATCATATTTTAGGCTTCTATCTGGTTTTTCGGGTGATTGAAAACATGTATTCCTTTCCGTTACTTCTTGGTATTGTAAGAGGAGTTGAATTCTTATGTTGTTGATATTGTGGAGCATGTTGGCCTTAGTATAGGTTTTAAACTTGCCTTAGTTTCCCCGACATCGCTCCGATAGGCTTAGATATTTGTAGAACTGTGTAGCGAGCTAATGCCGGATAGTTTGTCCTTAGCTAGGCGGTAACCTTGCTTTTATGAGTACCCTTATCCATACCTCGACATGATTGCAAATTTCAAGATACATCAAGCAACACTATACTGTGTAAGCTTTTGTTTTTGGCTTTGGGTCAAACTTTGGTGGCATATCAGTTGACTCATTGGGGAAGAGATTCTCAAAACTATTATCGTCCTGTTGGAAAGGAGAATATCCAGCACCGTGGGATAAATTATCTATGATTATCCAGGTATTTACCCCCGGCCTCCATTTTGAATTTCCATCGGGGAGAATACGGGTACCTACCCCCAACCTCTGCTGGCTTGCTAGTATAAGGAGCATCCGGGTACCCAACCCTAGACTAAATCGGATCGATGTGTTACGGCAAGCATCCAGGTACCCAGCCCTAGCCTTAATCATATCAATATGTTATGGCAAGCATCTAGGTACCCAGCCCTGGCCTCAACGGTACTGATGCCTTAAGGTGAGCATCTGGGTACCCAGCCCTAGCCTCGACCACGTGAGCATATGGTTCCTAGTCCCCGCCTCGACCCCTAAAACATTTCTGGTTCATCAATTCCTTGAGATTCTTGGTTCCAAAATGACATGATTCTTCAGTTCTTAGCATCATAGATTCTTAGTTCCTAGACTTGGTAAGTAGCTATTTTGTGTACTCAGCGAGTTTATGTTGGTTCGTCTGAGTTTTTATTTAACTTGCACAAGAGTGTCCTGGCTGGGCTTATGGGGGACTGGTTGGGTGTATGTAGATGTAGTTCTCTTAGTTAGTACTTTTTCTACCTTAGATGCTTATTATGACTCATGTTTAGGCTTATTCCTCCTTTTGATATTGTTTTTACCTTTTCTACTCAGTCGGCCTATGATGCTTACTTGTATATGTTGTCTTGGTACTCATACTACACTCTACATTTACTTTCATGATCTAGGACTGAGCACCGACTACCATCGCCAATAGATCGAGCCTGCTGTAGTCATCGCCGGAGATCAGGCTGAGCACTCGCCGTTTTGAGATCATTTTTGTCTCCTTCAGCTTGGATGGCTCGTATTTTGAATTTATGAGACTATCTAGTTGATGTATATATATATGTTTGGTCCACCTTTGGGACTTGTACTCTTCTTGTATGTTGTAGAAGCTTTGTACTAGTGACCTCTAGGTTTTGGGAGGGACCCTTAGTTGTATATATCAGGTTTTTGGTTTTGCTTTTGCTTATCTATTTTTGCTTATGTTAAATATTCCCTATTTAAGATTAGTTTCTGCCCTCAAACCCATAACTTGTCATTTTGGGTTACGGGCTGGCTTACTTAATAGTGGGATATAGTAGGTCCTATTATTACCTAAGAAAAATTGAGCCCTTTACAAAGGATATAGAGATATTTGGATGAAAAAGAAGTAGAGAAAAGGGGAAGAGAATCCTCCGTAAATCAGCCCCCTGCAGGTCAAGTCATTCCTCTCGTTAGACCATCTGTAGCACTTATAGCTATAGCCCCCTGAAAGGGAAGAGATAAGAAAAGAAGGAATAGGCTTAAGCTCCCAAGTAGTGGGACGAGCCAAGGCTCTGACCGCATGGTCGTGAAATTCTTTTCCCGGAGAAGAAGCTATGAATGTAGAGATCAGGTTGAAGAGTGAAAGGGATAAAGTGGTATCAAGTTGATTGAACCTAGCGCTTGGTAGGGACTATTGAATCTCTTTTTGCCTTGGTGTGCGAGACAACAGAGGGGGCCTCATTATCCATACCTCCGATCGGATGACTGTTTTTTGCTTTCTTTTAAAATCTTGAGGTCGTAGAAGACCTAAAATTCTAGACAAGGAATCTCTTTCTCTGAATATACTCGAAACAAGGACCTTTCAAAATGGAAGCAACATACCCTTTTTGCGATTTCTGTCAAAGAATGGCTATGACACAAAAGATCCCTCCTAGAAACTGGAAGTCACATGTACAGAGCTACTACACAAGGAGTACAAGTCCTAAAAGTGGACCACATAAACAAGACTGTCTCAAAGTGCCAAAGACAGAAAAAATATATAGAGAGAGAAAGACGGGTAAATCTAGAATGTTGTGTTCTCACCCTCATCTCCGGTCATGACTACAGCTAGCTCAAAATCAACGTTGGTAGCTAGTACTCGAACCTGCATCACGAAAGTATGAGTACCAAAATAATAAGTACCTAGTAGGCATCATAGGCCTACTGAGAATGATAAGAAAAAGTAAACAAAAACCCAAGAACTAGCCATAAACAAATATAGAAACAAGAACTCAAGATTAGTATGTACACGAGCCTACTTAACACACAAGGAGAAGGAAAGAAACTAGCTAAATCCGCTGGACTCCCATAAACCTGATGGGTATGCTTAGGTACAAGTCTAAAAGTAATAACCTGATGGACTCCCATATGCCCAACTGGAACAAAGATAGTTGAATTAAAATGAGAGAATTCGATGAAGTACCAACAACATTGTAGAATCCCATGGACTTGAACCAGACAATTTTGTAAGCTTGAAGCTTTAACCAAAAGCTGAACAATAATTAAGGACTTGGACCAGAGAATCATAAGAGGATCAGGGACTTGAACCAAGATTGATAGTAACCAAAGGACTTGAACCAAGGTGTAGATAATCATGGGCTTGAATCACGTGCAAAAGAGACCAATGACTTCAACTGAGTTTTGATAGTAACCAAGGACTTTAGCCAAAGTGTGGATAATCATGAATTGAACCACGTGCAAAAGTGACTAATGACTTGAATTGATATTTGATAGAAACCAAGGTGTGGATAATCGTAGACTTGAACCACATGCAAAAGAGACCAAGGACTTGAACCAAGGTTTGATAGTAACCAAGAACTTGAATCAAGGTGTGGATAATCGTGTACTTGAACAATGTGCAAAAAAGATCATGGACTTGAACCAAGGTAATAGTAGATGGGGACTCAAATCAAAGCTAGTAAGTACCGATGGACTTGAACCAAGGCTGATAATGGTGGTGGACTTGAACCATGGCTCAGTAAGGCTAGGGAATTAAATCAGAGGCGATAATACCTAGGAAAGGATTTGAACCCTACTAGGTAGAGTGAATTGGGTACTTGAACCACAAACAGAGGAGCATCGATTAGATTTAGGATTAACGGCCAAACGAACATCATAGGGAGTACCCCCAATCCGAGTTCCATCAATAAATCACTCCAGCCCAAAATACATCCAACCAGAATCGATTAATAGACTTTAAGAACCCAGAATCTGGTGATATGGAGCAGATAGAAGAATAAGGCATTATGAAGATAAGTTTCCAAAGTTTTGTTACTGCCTAGTGAAAGCTCAAACTATCAGACTCAAGACTGCTATATCAGTCTCCAAGGAGCTGATCTTTCTAAAACGACGTTGGAGAAGTTCTAAGGCCCAATGGCAAAAACATTATATAAGTGTAAGGCAACACTAGTCTAAGCCTAGACTAAGGTCAAACATTCTTCGAAAGACATAAGACAAAGGCACAACACACACCTCAAAGTATGGATGATCAACAATAAAAGAATACATGCTTTAATAGTTTGACCTCCCTGAAAATAGAGCCTACGACATAAGTTCTAAACGTTTATCATGCTCAACACACAAACACCCCTAAACACATACAAATCAGCAAACAATTTCCTAAACATGCACAGTCTAAAGAGGAAAAAACCATAGCCTACTTGTACACCGACCACGTGTGCTCTAACTCATGGAACAAGAACGTTTCCTTTTCGAAAGGCCTCCGAACGTGCCACACTATCACAATAGAATTGCAACGTCAATAATGTAGCTTTAACATTAAAATTATGGAATTCAGAGATGGACTAATTTTGGAGTAAAAAATGAGAATGTGGGACCCACTCTGTAAATTATGGAATCAACTCTGTACAAGGGTCCTCTACACCACCTCGAACTATTGCTTCAAAAAAGGAGCACAATTTGGTACTCAATACAACCCAAGCACATACATGCACAAAACTAATAATTTGATCACCATTAAAGACATGGGCAATAGTTAAAAGAGAGAAAATTACCTCAAATGAAGGTCCTACAGTTGAAACCAATTGTCACAACCCAAGCCTAGAGCCTAGACGTGACATGGCGAATGAGGAACCCGCAATTACCTCAAACAAGCTTTTTAGAATTCTTTTTGCCTTTCATAGGTAATGACGATAAATGAACAAGCAAAAATCATAATAGTAAATCTTCAACTTACATATGTCCAACAATACCTCTAAATTTAAGATTTAACGGGGTTAAGACAAGTCCTTAGCTCACCTTCAATCTTAATAGAAAGAAATACCATAGTAAGTGTCTAAAAATCTCAACATATCATAAGCTAGAAAGATAAAAGAGTATTATTCCCGGAATATGGGAACTTACCAAAAGTAGTCTTCAAACGAGATCTCAACTAGCCACATAAAGGAGAATGAGGAGAAACACTGGTCCTTACATGGTGATATCATGTAGGCAAAAGAGTATGCGTTAGTACTTTGAATGTATTTAGTATGTAAGCATGCATGAACATTGAGAAAATATTAAAATATTTATGTAATATAAAACATAATGCAATGCATGTATAATCAAACATAAATATATCCTTTAAAACATTTATTTGTGGGAAAATGACCATAACCAACATTTAAGACCATGCGAGCTATTACATGGAATCCAATATAACCCCCTACGTTGGCCGATGAGACTACTTGCCGGGTAGAACTCCGTCAACTTCATTCATTTCTTTAACTTTAACTTTAAGGAATTTCATGGATCCATTAGCCTAAGCCTACAAGGGCTCCTATGTTGGCACATAGTTAATGAGACAAGGTGTTGCTACTAGGATTCCCTTACTGAATCCCACCTCAATGACCCATTCGGTGCTAAGTCAATCCCACGGAATAGTTTAATACTTCAAAATAGTCATAGCATATAGCTTGAGAATTCAAAATAGCATATTCGATAGAATAGCTCATTAAAACATTTGGTAATTCAAATATGCAAGAATTGTCCTTATTGCATAAATAATCCATCATTCATATCATTTCATCATTCTTTTATTTCATAAGACTCTCTTTTGATCATAGATATTACTTTCATAAACATTCATTTGGAGTCAAAGCTTTCAAATCAAACTTTATTGAAAACATAGTAAAACTAGGTGGATTTAAATCACATCAACTTGCAAACATGTATGTAAATAAATATACATAAATACTTTAAAATCACACTTTCAACAACCCACCATGAATTCCAAGAACCTTTAAAGAGATAAATAGAGAAATTACTTGCAAACCATCAATTCATACATATGAAATTATGTTTCATCAAAATAGACCAATAATCATTAGTTTAACCATGATTCATGCTATTAAGGAAAAAAAGAGTTACCCATAAGAAAATATTACTTGAAATCAAGAGAATTAATTGAAAGAGTTTTTGGGCTACATGGGTGGAAGAACCCATTGATAAACACCCATATAACTTAGAGTAAAACTTAAAGAAAATAAACATAATTTATCATATAATTAAAATACTTTAGGTATGAGAGTGGAAGGATTACTCTCATTGAAGCCTTGCATATCTGGAATCCGAGCGTTACTTAGAATCAAATGAATACAATTGATATCATGAGTGATGTCAAATGTATCTAGATCTTTCCATTGTTGGTGAGATGAACTTTCTTTTAACGGAATACCCTTTTTCGGAGATACGTTTTAACAAGACAACTTCCTTATTAGGATTTGGTATCTTCACATGAATTGTTGCTCTAGAAGTCAACTTTCATGTCTTTCAAGAATTAATTGATTTGGGCCATCCTACAGCGAGATATGATTTTTCTTCTACAAATACTCTATTTTATCACAGCACCCTGTCTTACAATAATTTATTTATTTAACCTACTTAACCTCCAAAAATTAAAATATGGTCTTCACAAAGGTTGTAGATAATGATGTTGGGGTTATTCTTAAATTGGAATCACCTAAGTTTGACCATCCTATGAAAATTTATGCTCAAAATACAGAAGTTGTATTATTTTCATCGAGAATTGGAATATCATATACAACATTTTTAGGGGATGTTACATTATCTCCCCCTTGGGAATATTCATCCTAAAATGAGGAAAGAATAAGATTGAGTAGAGTAGAGTAGAGTGTAAACCAATAACCCATCATTAATACAATATTGCCATTTAAAACATCGCTCGAAAGATATTTTATAATTCTGCAAGCATATGACAAAAAAATTTGAGATGCAAGGATTTCAAGTAATTGAGAAAGGACAACTTAATACCTTAGGTTTGGGTAGAGTTAAAAACATGACGTAATATCTTAATCATATCTGCTTCTACTTCCCATATTGCACTTTCTATTTGTTGATTCCTCCAAAGTACTTTAACAGATGCAACTTCTTTGTTCCTTAATATCTTAACTTGCCGGTCTAAAATTTCATCTGAAACTTCTTCATAGGTTAAGTTTTCTTCAATATTTACTGCTCCCAAAGGTACAATGGAACTAGGATCATCCACACATTTTCTTAACATAGACACATGGAACACCGGATGAACCATGACCATTTCAATGACAACTCCAACTCATATGCAACCTTGCCAACACGTCTCACGATTCTATAAGGACCTACATACCTAGAGCTCAATTTCCCTTTCTTACAAAACCGAACCACACCCTTCATAGGTGAAACCTTAAGATAAACCCAATCGTCCACATTAAACTCAAGATCCCTTCTTTTAGTGTCGGAATAGGACTTTTGATGACTTTGAGCCATCTTCAACCTTTCTCTAGTGATCTTCACCTTCTCTAAAGCATCAAGTACCAAATCCAGGCCCAACACGGTCATCTCACCTACTCAAACCAACCAACTGGGGATCTATATTATCTCCCATACAAAGCCTCAAATGACGTCATCTCAATATTTGAGTGGTAACTATTATTAAATGCAAACTCGATGAGCAGTAGATAATCATCCCAATTTCCTTTAAACTCCAACACACAAGCCCTTAACATATCCTTTAGTGTTTGATTCGTCCTTTCGGCTTGCCCATTCATTTGAAGATAGAATGCTATGCTCAATTTTACCTTAGTACCGAGGCTCTTTTGAAATGATCTCTAAAAGTGAGAAGTGAATTGGGTACTATGATCCGAAATAATGGATAACAGCACACCATGGAACCTCACCAACTCCCGAATATACAACTTTGCATAATCTTCAACATTATAAGAAGTCTTAATCGGTAGAAAGTGAGCCGACTTAGTTATTCTATCAATAATTACCCAAATTGAATTATGACGCTTCTGGGTATGAGCCAAACCCACTATAAAATCCATATTCACATCTTTCCACTTCAAGTAGGGATTTCAATGTCTTAGGCTAGGCCATCCAGCCTTGGATGTTCGGCCTTTACTTGTTGGTAATTTGGATATTTGTATACGAAACTTGCTATATCCTTCTTCATACAACCCCATCAATAAAACTCTTTTAAGTCTTGGTATAATTTCGTCAAACCTGGATGAATGGAGTATATAGAACTATGAGCCTCCATCAAGATCAAACTCCTTAGGCCATCAACATCCGACACATAAACGACCTTGGTGGTATAGCACCCCATCTCCCCCTTGGGAAAAGAACTCTATCTTCTTTTCCTTTACCAACTTCTTTAACTCGATAAACGTCGGGTCAAGATCTTGATTTGATTTAACATCTACCACCAAGGAGGATTCAGACCTATTTTGTACAACTATACCACCATCATTAGTACCAGATAACTTCACCCTTAATCTAGCTAACCGGTGAACATCTTTGACCAACTCACTCTTCCCTTCATCCACATGGGCCACACTTCCTATAGACACTCCACTAAGTTCATCGGCAACCACATTGGCTTTACCTGGATGATAGTGCACACTCATGTCATAGTCCTTAAGGAGTTCTAGCCACCTTCTTTGCCTTAGATTAAGGTCTTTTTGGGTGAACACATATTGAAGATTTTTATGATCAATATACACATCCACATGCACCCTATACAGGTAGTGCCTCAAAATCTTCAGACAAAAAATAATGGCCGCCAATTCATGGTCATGGGTAGGGTAGTTACGCTTATGCACCTTTAATTATCTAGAAGCATAGGCTATGACCTTGCCATTTTGCATTTAGACACAACCTAAACCAATCTTTGAAGTATGACAATAAACAATAAACCCTTCTAATCCTTCTGGGAGAGTTAAAATAGGAGAGGTAAGTTGATCTTTCAAGGTCTGGAAACTCTTCTCACACTCATCCATTCATATGAATTTGGCTTTCTTTTGGGTCAATTTTGTCATAGAAGATGAGATAGAAGAAAAACCTTCAAGGAACATTCTATAATACCCGGATAGACCCAAGAAGCTCCTAATGTCTGAACGAGACAACGGTCAAGGCCATATTTTGACCCGGACATTTTTGGGATGCCTCTAATAACCAACGAATGGTAATCCTTGACTGCCTCCATTTTCTTAGAATCAACCTTGATCCCATCACCGGACACTACATGACCAATAAATGCCACCTCCTTCAACCAAAATTCACACTTACTAAATTTTGCAAATATTTTCCTATCCCTCAACGTTTGAAGCACAATTGTCAAGTTTTTTTTATGTTCTTCCTCACTACGAGAATAAATCAAAATATCATCAATTAATACCACCACAAAAGTATTAAGATAAGGTTTGAACACCCTATCGCCAACCCAAAACTCATCACCACAAAATCAAAGTGACCAGACCTTGTTCGGGGGCCATTTTGGGAATGTCACACTCCATTACCAGTAGTTGGTGATAGCCTGACCAAAGTTCGATCTTGTAGAAGTGACTTTCCCCTTGCAATTGATCAAACAACTCATCTATTCTAGGGAGTGGGTACTTGTTCTTAATGGTCATCTTATTTAATTATCGGTAGTCTATGCACATTCGAAGCGACTCATCCTTCTTTCTCACAAATAACACGGGAGAACCTTATGGTGAAATACTTGGTCTTATGAACCCCTTTTCTAACAATTCTTTTAATTGTTCCTTCAACTCTTTCAATTCTGCTGGGGCCATTTGGTAAGGAGGAATAGAGATAGGTTGGATATCGGGGAGGAGATCGATACCAAAATCAACTTCCCTTTCAGAAGGGACACCAAGAAGGTCATCGGGAAAGACATCGAGGAACTCATTGACTATGGGCACTGACTCAAGAGGAGGACTTTCAGAATCGACATCCCTAACCCTCACCATGTGATAAATACAATCCTTAGAAATCATTTTTTAGGCCTTAAGATAAGAAATGAACTTACCATTCACAACCAAATCATGACCCTCCCATTCAATAACAGACTCATTTGGAAATTAGAACTTGACTCGATGAGTCCTACAATCTATAGAAGCATAAGATGCATGTAACCAATCTATCCCACGAATGACATCTAAGTCTACCATGTTAAGCTAAATGAGATCACATGGAATAACTTTATACAAGATAGACACGGGACAACCCCTATAGACATTTCTAGCAATAACCGATTCACCTCTAGGGGTAGACACAAAATAGGGCTCTAATAACATTTTGGGTGACACATCAAACCTATTATCAAGGAATGGAGTAACAAATGATTAATTTCCACCCGGGTCTAATAGTGCATACACATCAACATCAAAGATCTTTAATGTCATGACCTAACCCCGTAGGCCGCGACTGGGGCTGGACCTGGACCCCCCGTATACCCAACTACCAGCTGTGATCAAATTGCAATGTAAATAAAACAATATTATATAACAGAGCCCCATTGGGAGATAATATTTTCATGAATCTGTAGCCCTTTTCTTTTATATCACAACATGACAGGGCACGCAAGCCGACAAAGCTGCCATAACATAATAACATATATTATGTAGACCTAGCTGAATCAAACTGACATACACAACCCACATATACATATCTGCAGACCTCTAAATATATAAATGACAACATATGGCGAGATAGGGCCCCCGCCGTACCCTAGAATAGACAAAACAATGTTATACACCAGTGGACAGTATAAAAAACTAGGCCCTGAAACAATGGAGCCTCTTCCAGCTGAGCTGCATGGAATCCTAAGATAACGGACTCCCAAACCTGTATCTGTACCTGCGGGCATGAACGCAGCCCCCCGAGAAAGGGGGTCAGTACAACATATGTACTGAGTATGTAAAATGTAACATAATACACTGGAGGTATATTCGAAATAGAGAAGTAGGGGAACAAATTATTAAATCGAAGTCATGTACCTGTACTCTGTGAATCACAAAAGCATGCATGCTCAATTTATACAATATAGCCGGCCCTTTTAGGGGTCCGGTGAATCACATCTGTAGGACCATCATAGGCTTGGCGCCATCACCACCTTATTACAACACATCATTATATATATACATACATACCCGGCCCTCTAGTGAGGGTCTCGGTGAACAATACAGTGAATTGTGCACAACGTACCCGGCCCGGGACTCGGTGAAAGAAGTGTTACAGTATAAATGAGTAGAGTCGTGAGTAACTATATGCAATTTAAATCATTATCAGAGACTCGACCAAATAAGAAAGTTACCCTTTTGTTTGAGGACCTGAGTAACGGTGTAGTCATCTCGAGTGTCCTCTAAATACCATTATGGGTTGTCTCAAAAGTGATCTCGGGGACCTTAGACATGTATTAACGTAGGGCCAAATCATTTATGGAATTAAAAACACTTAATCTCGTATAGTCTTTAAGACTTGGAGCCTGTACATTTGGTCCCTCTTTAATAAATACAAGTTTCCAGGAAAATAGTTCAACCACTATCAAAGTTCAATGTTCCAAAGTAAATAAGAAATATTTAAGAATAGAGTTACCTCGGAGTTTAGATTACATTTAACTTACAGCTAAACAGAGACATGCCCAAGAGAAGAAAGAGAATAAGCTCTATGTAGTCTGTACTTTCTTTCAGATGACCTTCATACACATATTTCATATCCGGCCCATTATGGGGCTCGGTGAGCCATTATGGCATTCAAATTTCACTTTCGTACCAAATACATATCAAGAGAAGGGAAAGATAGTTTCCCATACACTACTCTTTAGCACGTAGAAGCCTAAACAAGCAAAACTCAATCCTTGTAGGGGTGTCAACACTTAACTGTAGTTAGGGATTATGGGGCATACCTGGAGTTCTGGGAATGGAATTATTCCCACATTCGACGTACAATTCACTTAAGTCTAAGACTTGCCAAAAGGAAAGAAAGATAACTGTATGTGCTTATACCAAAACATGCCACGAGAAAGCTTTACATACCTTGTCTGAATATTTCTTATCCTACTTTCCTCACCGTCCTTTGAACCTATTCAACATTAAAGTAGTATGAATATCAACCCCTTTTACTTTCCATCACCCTAGGTTACATCTTAGTATTAATGGAATCTATTTCCTTAGTCGTTTCCCCGACTAGTTCTGTTATTCGCTAAGGCGTCGATGAAAATTGGGCAGCACTTCTCCTATAATGTTCCCTATCCAAATTTCCAATTAGGTCCCTAAGACCTACATCCAACCAACAACAACAAACTTCAGCAATTCACACCAACAATATACAACATAAACTCCAAACGACTTATTCAAAAATACGGTAGCACAATAGGGCGTCTAGTCTTTATTTTGTAACGCCTTTAATTATACGCAATGGGGGGTCGTGTGGCTGCAATAATAATCTCCCACACCTCTTTTAGAATGCCTTTAGGACCTTCAACACACTATCACACACCTGTAACAGCCCCCACACGCACAACGCCTCATTTCGATTACAATTTAACTATAGCGATTCCAATTTAGTTTATTTCGGCCGTCAAGCATATTCATCATATTTTCACATTTCCAGACACTTACACAATGTATAATACCCTATATAACAACACCATAAACTCCAATTTAAAAGGAAAGTCCTTACGTTAAACTTGTCAAACTCGCCAAAACTATCAAAATGCGAAATCTGGACAGCCCACTGTCTTATTTTGTCGCTTAGTTTCGGAGGGGTAATTGAGGGAAACAGGATTTGTGGACTCAATGAAAGTTATATACATGTGTATCAAGGTCGAAAACAATTTTGAATTACCCCTACAGCAATTTTGTACGAAAATATATGCCCAATATACTCACAGCTGTTCGTGTAGGATTTCCAAAACAAAATCTGGGCAGTACCTCCTCTACACTTCATCACCCTTTTTCGAGAAGCTAAAAGCAAAACTGGATTTGGAAGTCTAAATGAAAGTTATATACCCATGAAATACCTTTCCAAAACATATTAAGTCACTCGAAAAGAATCTGTACACAAGAAGTTATACCAATATTACTAACAACAGTCCCTTCCAAAAATGGGTTGGTTAATTAGTTCTTAAACTTTTCTCCTTCAACTTTCTCTTATTTCTTTCCAAGTGTAAACTGCAACCATGGTTCCGTAGGCATCCTAAGACACATGTATACACCCCCACATGGTTGAAAAACATTGTAGATAATTAATTCACAGAGAAAAATTGAAGAACTCACCTCAAAGTCTTCAAACCATGGCTGCCTCTTCCTCTCACGTTTTCTCTCTATTTTGGTTGCTGGAGTTTCAGCTTCAAATGGAATAAGAATGACTTAATAGTCATCCAAATCCACATATATACCCCTCTTTAGAAGGTGCCACATGGCAGCCCCTTAGGGGTGCCACGTGGCAGCCCCCTAGGATGCCACCTAGGCTCACGCGGCCTATCACACGCCACCACGTGGCAGCGGGGTCCACCCCCCCAAGCAGGTAGGTGAGTCACCCTGCTTGCTTGAGGTACTTGCTTGTCACCTGCTTGCTTGACTTTCGTAAGTTCAGAAACTAGTTTTTGCTCCCTCTCGTAGGTTCGTAATCTCGTCTTATTTTAAGAGCCTATGTAACCCATGCTACACAAGCTTGGTATGTACTCCAATAGCTTAAGTATGTAAGACTTCTAACTTAGTAGTTTACGTAGATAAGTCGAGTCCTACAACTCATTACTTGGCCTCCAACTCCTTCCGACTTCTCTTGACCCTATTTCCAATCTTCCCTACCACGGGGTGTCCCATTCTCCCTTCTTAAAGTTATTCAATAGGGTCGTAACTTTAGTAGCTCACATACTAGCTTCTAATTAACTTAAGAAACATTCCGAGTTCAAAGATGTGGGGTGTAACATTTAACATACTGGTAATAACATTGGGTGCGTCCTCAACCTCTTGTCTCCCATATAAGGTGTAAAAGCAGTTGGTGAATTGGACATCTCCTTGGGCTTGTTGACTATGAGCAAATTGGCCTTGAGGCCTACCTCCACCATCTCTACAATCCTTAGCATGGTGGACCAGCTTTCCACACTTAAAGCAAGTATTGGATCCAACTAAGCATTCCCATTTGTGAGTCCTTCCACACTTCTTGCAAGCGGGGAAAGTTTGAGCAGCAACATTTTTTTTTGGAACCATTGGTTTACCACCTTTGTCATTATTGAACCTTGGAGGAGGAGTATTGGTGGAACTTTGTCCCACAAACTGTTTCCCACCTTATCCTTTGCCATGGTTACCATAACCGGACCTTTGAGGGTTAAACTCTCCACCATCCACTCTAGCCTTTTTGAACCCTCATGATATCTCTCTCAGCTTCTCTTCTTCAATTTGTTCTGCGTAAGTCATTAGCCTAGAGATATCCATCTCCTTGATCAACATGGCCATTTTGCACTCCTTGGAAACCAAGCTTGAGACACAAAAAATAAAATTGCTCATCTTAGCTCTTGGATCGGAGACCATGAAGGGAGCATACTTTGACAACTTAGTGAGTTTGAGAGCATACTCCCTCACGCTCATACTCCCTTGACGGAGGTTGATGAAATCTTGGATTTTGGCCTCCTTTAGCTCGATTGGGAAGAAATGGTCTAGGAATGTACCTTTGAACTCTTCCAATCTTATTGACCCCATTTCTTCATCTCTCTTAACAACCCATTGTTCTTACCACACTCAAGTCACACCTTTGAGTTGATAGGCTACTAGCTCAGCCTTCGCATTCGGTGTCACACCTATGATACCCACAATCCGATACACCTTATCAATGAACTCCATAGGGTCCTCATCTAGTTTAGAACCATTGAACTCAAGCGGATTCATCCTTTGGAAATTCCGAATTCTAGAGGCCGGATTTTGTATTTGGGGAGGAGGAACACCTTGATTCCCTTAGTTGGCTATGACTTGAGCCAAAAATGTAATGATATTTCAAAACTCGGCGTGGGATACCCCTTCTTCATGATGTGGGGCATTGGGAATTGGGGCAGCTTGGTCCTCATTATCAACCCTTGCTCTTGGAGGTGCTCTTCCATGAGTCATTATCTAGAGAACACGAAATGGGTCATTAGTTAAAGGAAAGCTTAGGAAACACTAAGGCACGACATGAATTTGAAAGAAGTGAAAATTTTTCTAAACGTCCCATAGTCTCCTATTCATAATTATGGAGTGCTTCACAACCATGAAAAAGATCCTATTTGACATTGTATGTTGGACTCTAAGGACCATTCAAAACTTTGGGCTCTGATATGAAGTTTGTCACGACCCAAGACTAGGGCCTAGACGGAAATGGCAAATGAGAAACACAAAAGTACCTCAAACAAGCCTCTTAGCATTCTTTTAGCCTTTCATAGGTAATGACGATAAATGAACAAGCGAAAATCATAATAGTAAATCTTCATCTTACATATGTACAACAATATCTCTAACTTTTAGATTTAATGGGGCTAAGACAAGTTCCTAGCTCACCCTCAATCTTAATAGAAAGAAATACCATAGTAAGTGTCTAAAGATCTCAACATATCATAAGCCAGAAAGATAAAAGAGTATTGTTCTCAGAACATGGGAACTCACCAAAAGTAGTCTTCAAATGAGATCTCAACTAGCCACGTGGAGAAGAACGAGGAGAAGCACTGGTGCTTACATGGTGATGTCATGTAGGCAAAAGAATATGTGTTAGTACTTTGAATGTAATAAGTATGTAAGCATGCATGAACATTGGGAAAATATTAAAATATTTATATAATATGAAACATAATGTAATGCATGCATAATCAATCATAAATATATTCTTTAAAACATTTATTTGTGGGAAAATGACCATAACCGACATTTAAGACCATGCGAGCTATTACATGAAATCCAACATAACCCCCTACGTTGGACGAGGAGACTACTTACCGGGTAGAACTCCGTCAACTTCATTCATTTCTTTAACTTTAACTTTAAGGGATTTCATAGATCCATTAGCCTAAGCCTACAAGGGCTCCTATGTTGGCACATAGTTAATGAGACAAGGGGTTTCTACTAGGATTCCCTTACCGAATCCCACCTCAATGACCCATTCGGTGCTAAGTCAATCCCACGGAATAGTTTAATACTTCAAAATAGTCATAGCATATAGCTTGAGAATTCAAAATAGCATATTCAGTAGAATAGCTCATTAAAACATTTGGTAATTCAAATATGCAAGAATTGTCCTTATTGCATAAAGAGTCCATCATTCATATCATTTCATCATTCTTTCATTTCATAAGACTCCCTTTTGATCATAGATATTACTTTCATAAACATTCATTTGGAGTCAAAGCTTTCAAATCAAACTTTATTGAAAACATAGTAAAAATAGGTGGATTTAAATCACATAAACTTGCAAACATGTATGTAAATAAATATACATAAATACTTTAAAATCATACTTTCAACAACCCACCATGAATTTCAAGAACCTTTAAAGAGATAAATAGAGAAATTACTTGCAAACCATCAATTCATACATATGAAATTATGTTGCATCAAAATAGACCAATAATCATTAGTTTAACCATGATTCATGCTATTAAGTAAAAATAATAATTACCCATAAAAAAATATTAATTGAAATCAAGAAACTTAATTGAAAGAGTTTTTGTACTACATGGGTGAAAGAACCCATTGATAAATACCCACATAATTTAGAGTAAGGCTTAAAGAAAATAAACATAATTTATCATATAATTAAAATACTTTAGGCACGAGAGTGGAAGGAATACTCTCATTGAAGCCTTGCATACCTGGAATCCGAAGCGTTACTTATAATCGAAGGACTTAATGAATACACTTGAATCCTAGCCTTTTCTCCTTGCCAGAGTATTTTGTGTACTATCCGGAATATATCAATCACCGAAATAGTATTTCTACACTACTAAGAACTAAAACTATATTTTGAGATTATGTAAAGAAGTGTATAAAGAGAAGAGTTGCTTGAGAAACCTTGATAAATAAAATGATGATTAAGGTGGGTATTTATAGTTGTGAAAGAGGGACCTAATAATAATTAAAATAATTATAAAGAAAAATCTGAAAATTTAATGAAAGATTATGATGTCATGGGTGATATCAAATGGAGGACTATTGATGTCATGAGTGATTTCTAATGTATCTAAATCTTTCCATGGTTGGTGAGATAAACTTTCTTTTAACGAAATACCTTTTATCGGAGCTGCATTTGAACAAGATAACTTCCTCATTAGGATTTGGTGTCTCACATGTATTGTTGCTCTAGAAGTCTTCTTACATTTCATTCAAGAACTAACCAATTGGGAGCATTCTACAGTAATATATGATTTTTTTTCTACAAATACTCTACTTCATCACAACACCCTATCTTACATTAATTAATTTATTTGACCTACTTAACCTCCAAAACTGAAAATATTGTCTCCCAAAAGTTGTAGGTAATGATACTGGGGTTATTCAAAAATTTGAATAACCTAATTTAGACCATCCTATGAAAGGTTATCCCAAAATACAGAAGTTGTATCATTTTCATCGAGAATTGAAACATCAGATACAACATTTTTAGGGGATGTTACACCAACCACACCACAATGATCCATATGAAAAACCCTATAACTTGGATCTTTGAATCAACCAATATTGACCAAGATATGACTTTTCAAAAATCACTCAAATTCCAATCCAAAAATGGACAATGCAGCAACTAGAATTGAAAAACTCACCCCCTACAAAGCTCCTAAGTCACTTTCTGATCCTACCAACACGTTCCTTTCACAAAATACCATAATTTAGACCCAAGAGCCACTCAATTTGGATGGAATGCCCTAGAAATCAACTTTCTAAGTTTTCAAAAACATCAACTCAAAAATCATCCAAATTAGAAGCAAAAACTCAAATTTTCCCTCATACGGAGCATCCATGATCAATTCCAAAACTACCACGATGTTCTCCTAAACATTCCATGCAAAATGTGCTTTTGAATCGCGCAATTTGAGCTCAAAATGAAGAAGAAATTATCCCATGAAGATGGAACCAAGTGTCGAAAATGACCACATTTATAGAGGTGGGGTGTGCCAGTGCAGTCCAAATTTCCAACGGAGGTCATCTCAACAAAAAACTTGGGTGCCAAAGCACCATTTTAAGACAAAATTCACAAAAAGGTTCAAAATGAGACTGAAAGACTCGGGACACGTACGAAAGGTCGTTCTAGACCAAACTCGACATCTAAAGAGAAATGTGCTGTCAAAATCCCATTCAGGCATATTTTCCAAGAATGTTGACCAAAATCAATTATTGGCCAATTTTCAAGGCTTAAATGCCAAATGGACCCAAACGCATACATATTACCTCCATATTCATGCCGCCCATACTACTAGACTAATTTGACCATTCATGAGCTGATGAAACCATTAGAATCTTGTTCCAAGGTTTTTTACATGAAGTTATGACCAAAGTCACCTTTTCTAGTTATTAAAGCTCCAAATCATGGAAGTGGGCCTAAAACCCTGTAATGAACCTCCAAGTTATTTCTTTCATCTTCTGATCTTTTCAACATTTAGAGGTATCTTGTAGCGACCCCAAGTCATTTATGTGTTTCTCGCACTTATAGTTCAGTCGCTTTATCGTTCGTTCAGGTTTTATGTTCCTTTCTTTGTTTTGGAGCTCTTGGAGTTTGAATAGTTGAATTTAGTCAAAACTCTAGTGAAATGAACTCATAACAAAATTTTGATGTTTCCAATAGCTCTGAAATGACCAAATTAGGCAAGTAGCATGTTTGGCTTCAGTCGCGAGACTTTCGGTGCGAGTTTGAGTAATTAGGCACTTTAGCCTTTAAGCTTTAACCTAAAATTGACTTTGGGCAACATTCTTGGAAAAAATGCTCGGCTTAAAATTTCATTAGTGTGGTTAGCTTTGAAATACCAAGTTTGGTCTAGAACGACCTTTTTTTTTGTATGGGAACAGACCCTACACGAGGCTCGTGCATAGTCAGGGGTTGAGCATCACCCCCAAGCCTTAACATAAATAACAAAACAGAAAATACAAGGAGGGGGACATAAACCTTACCTCCGATCCTATGTTGGTTCATAAGTCAGCTAACCTACTAAGGTCGGCTAACTCATCCCCAATACAAAAGGTGCTATCTAATAACTAGAAAAGCAATAAACCTATGAGAGAACTCCTCTCGATACACTTCGACTAAGAAAAACGTAAATGAGGGAGACTCTCCCCTTCCATGTTAATACAATAAAGTAACCTACACTAGTCCTATTCAAGTAAGCTACATATCATACATAGCTAAAATGAAGAAGGGTAAGTATACGAAACTTCTATTTTGCATGGGTCGGGAAAGTTATTTTCATCTTTGTCTTTCTTAATCTTGTAATACCGAGGTTGTCAAGTTGTGGAAGAACATTGTACCTGCAGACTTGCAGCTGCTATGTCAAGGGTCTGTGAGTGCTCCTCTTGTTGAAGAGTGAATGCTGAAGAAGTTGATGACCAAAAGATGGCCTACCTGCAACTTCAGTTCCTGTCCCAATGTAGCTAAGCAGCTATGGATGTTGTTGGTGTTGCAGCCTGTTGGTGTTGCCTGTAGCTTCTTGTGTTGTAGCCCATCTACCTGCAGCTTCATCTTCAAAGTCTGTAACTTCAGGTTCAGCTGTGGGTTGAGTTGTTGTTTGGTGTTGCATTTCTGCAGTGTATATGAAATTATTGTAGTTTTGAACTTGTTGCAACCACTCTTCTTGTTGTTGTTGGTTCTTGGATGTTGTATAATGAGTGTTGTACTCATTCTTGCACCTCCAAGGCAAACTCCAAGCTGTCAAAAGTTGCATTTGGTTTGGTTCTCGAGGTACTTTTTTTTAAAAGGGAACAGACCTTACACGAGGCTCCCACCTCTCATGCGCGGCCAGGGGTTGAGCCGCTCACCCCCAAGCTGTATTATACATAAAAACAGAAAAATACACGGAGGGGGACATAAACCTAACCTCTAATCCTATGGTGGTTCATAAGCTGACCATCCTACTAAGGTCAGCCAACTCATCCCCGATACAAGCACATGAAAAGAAAACCTATAAACTATGCACCTAAAGGAAATGACTCCTCTTGATACAAAGAAACTAGGAAAGCATAAATTAGGGAGACTCTCCCTTTACATAAAATAAAGGAAAAATCTAAATAAAACTAGGGATAAATCCTCATAAATACTATATATACAACAAAATTAGCATAGACGATGAACATCAAATAACATGGCTAAGATATAACATGGAAAATCACAAACACTGCAATTGGGTGCTCAATCCAAGGATGCAACACAAAATAGTAGATCATGGAGGCTTTTTAATCCATTTGGTCTTCCTCCGTCTGAAGCTGGGCAGGCCGACTCTATCTAGCATGTAGTAACCTCGAGTACCACGAGGTAGCTGCTGGAGGGTGGTGTAGTGGCCTGGAGTGGTAAGAGTGTGACTGTGCTTGGAGAGAGCATCCGCAGTGAAGTTTGCCTCCTTGTATACATGCCTGCAAGAAAAGCGAACAAATAATTTGGAAATACCAACAAGGTCCTGAGTTACCTGGTGAAGGCTCCACGGAGGTTTAGTCTGATGATTGATCCATTTAGTGAGCAACTTTGAGTCATCTTCTAGGATAACGTGCTGAAAACCCTGTTGAATGCACCATTTAAGCCCATAAACTGCCGCCTCTAGTTCAGCTTGATTGTTGGTTCCCTCTCCTAACGGTATGGCATAGGCGAAGATGAATTTACCCATGTGATCTCTTAAGATGCCACCCCCCAATTGCCTCTGGATTACCCAACGTGCTGCCGTCAGTGTTCAGCTTGACGAAACCGAGTTGTGGCTTAATCCACGAGACTTGGGTGATCTTCATCTCATGAGTACACTTATCTATGCAGGAGATGGTGTGGATCCAGTTCGAGGGCCAATGGATATAGGGGTACGCGACTCTAAGAAGATTTGATATGTCCTTGAAAACTGCAAATTTCACTCTCGCTAAGCTAGAACTCTTCCCCCCGTATTTGCTCGCGCACCTATTCTTCCACAAATTCCAACATATAAATATTGGGGTAGAATGGAGGATGAGTTTGTAAGCTTCTGTGCGGTACTTGCGAAGCCACCAGCTCATAACAAGAGGTTTGAGGGGTGCTGTTTCATGCCTTATGCCTAGGGAATTTGAGAAGTAGTGCCAAATATTCCTAGCGAAATGGCCAGTGCTGAAAATGTGCTCTATGGTGTCTGGACCTGGACTGTGGCAGCAATAGCATGGTGTGGAAACATAGCCAAATGCAGTGATCTTTTCCTCTGTTGGCAGCTTGCCTCTAAAAGCCCTCCACAACAAAAAAGAGCATTTAAAGGGGATGTTTTTGTGCCAAGTGTAATGGTCGGAAAGTGTCTTGGTCCGGTGTTCCCTCACAAGCTGCCATGCCGAGGAACATGTGAAGTTCCCATTGGTATTCAGCTTCCAAATGGCCTGATCCGGTGTGTTTCCTTGCAGCTGAAGTGTGGAAGAAGTAATGAGAGGAACGAGCTGCGCTGGTGCCAACTGATTTAGCATATCGATGTTCCATTGGCCATCTATACGAAAATCACCCACCCTCGCATTGTTTGCTCTTCCCAACTCCTGCCTATAGTTGGCTAAGGGTCCGATACCTAGCCAATCGTCCCACCAAAAATAGCACGAACCCGAGTGAAGCCTCCATTGAATGTGAGGTTCGGCAATGTGTTTATTGTGCATCATGTGTTTCCACACAAGCGACTGGCCAGTAGGGAATTTTTTGATGATGGGATTAGCTCTTTGACAGTATTTGGCTCTAAGGAAATCACCCCACAATGTTGGTTTAGCTCTAAAGATCCACCATTGCTTTAACTGGAGAGATTTGCACACATCTGTAGTTCTCCTCAACCCAATACCTCCTTCGTCATAAGGGTAACAAAGTTTCCTCCATGAAGCCCAATGGTATTTTTTCTTGTTATCCTTCCACCCTCAGAAAAAATCAGCGGTGACTCTCTCAATCTGTTTGAGAGTAGTACGGGGGGGAGTAATGGCCGAAAGAAGGTGAATGGGGAGCGACTGAAGTACATATTTCACGAGTGTAGCTCTACCGCCGTAGCTGAGGATTTTGGAGTGCCACCCTATAATTCTGTTGACAAGCTTAGAGACCATGTCCGTGTAGTACATGCCTCTCTGCTTGCCAATGTACAGAGGGCATCCTAAGTAGGTGATGGGACTATGCTTTTGAGTGAAACCCGTAACCTGTTTCACCGTTTCCACATTGTCTTGGAGTGCATTGGGATGCATCATGAAGTGGCTCTTATTCTTGTTTATAAGCTGCCTTGATGTCTTTTCATACAGAGTCAAGGTCTTCATGATAATCTGGAGAATTTCCTTCCTTCCGGAGGAAAAGATGATAACATCATCCGCAAAACTCAAATGATTAATCTGTGGGCTTCTTTTCTCCATATGAAAACCACGGTAGAAGTTGTAATTATGAAGACTATTCAACATTCTGGACAGCACCTCCGCTCCTAAAATGAATAAGGTGGGAGAAAGAGGATCACCCTGTTTGAGCTCTCTGGTGGAGTGGAAAAAACCATGTCTAGACCCATTAATGATAACGGAGTACCAATTGTTAGACATGATTCGCCAAATCATATCAATAAAGGTTTCACCGAAGCCCATCCTTCTCAGTACTAGACAAGTATAGGACCAGGAGACTCTATCATATGCTTTGGCCATGTCTAACTTGATAACCACGTTTTCGCCAATAACAGGCTTACGTATATCGTGGATAATCTCCTGTGCTAGCATGATATTTTCGGAGATGCTTCTTCCTTTTACAAACCCAGACTGATTGAGAGAAATAAGACCGGGGAGAATCGGAGCAAGCCTTAGGCAAATGAGTTTTGATATGATCTTATTGGTGAAGTTACTGAGACTAATGGGTCTATAGTCAGAGAGTGTGTTGGGGTGATCTACCTTTCGGAGCAAGACCAAACAAGCATGAGAAAAGAACTTAGGCATAGCATACCCTCCGAAGAAAGAAGTAACCACTGCTAGTAGGTCCTCCGAAATAATCTCCCAGCAAGCTTGGAAGAATTTTCCATTCATACCGTCCGGACCAGCTGCAGAGTTAGGATTCATGGAGAAGACTACCTGTTTTAACTCTTCAATGGTAGGCATGGCTTGAAGGCTTTCATTCTGAGCATCTGTGATCATTCTAGGAACGTAATTCAAGATGTTCTCCGGAATCCGAGATTCATCACTTGTGAATATTTTCTGAAAATGATCGCATGCTGCTCTAGCAATGTGTTCGTTGCCTTGAATCCAATCCCCTTCTTCGTTGGTAACCTTGTGAATGAACAATCTCCTTCTCCTACCACGGATTAAAGCATGGAAATACTTGGTGTTAGCATCTCCATCCTTGAACCAATGTAGTTGATTTTTTTGTTTGAGAATGTTCTCTTCAATTTTAAGAAATATGATGTATTCGGTATTGAGAGCATGCAATTGCATCCTGTTCTCTTCATTATTGGACACTATCATATTTTCTTCGGCACTTTTCACCAATTTTTCATATTCCTTAACCTTGGCAAAAATGTCGCCAAATTCCACTCACTGCTATTTTCTAAGGGTGGAGGAAAGCCTTTTCATTTTTTGGTGGAAGGACCACGTTGGATTCCCAGTCAGGGTTCTATCCCAACAGGACTCTACATTTTCGAGAAAAGTAGGGTTATCCACCCAACAATTCAAGAATTTAAAATATTTAATAGCGGAATCCTACCTAGCATTCATCTCTATTAGTAAAGGGTTATGGTGAGATCCAGTAGAGGGAAGATGGGTGACTGAAGTGTAAGGCATAGCGGCTAACCAATTATCGGACACCATAGCTCTATCGAGTCGCTTCCATATTCTTTTATGCATATCTCGTTGATTACACCAAGTGTAGTTTGAACCATGATACCCCAAATCCGTTAGGCCACATGCTTCAATAACGCTTATAAACTCGAAGCTTTTTTGCATGTTGTAAGGGATTCCACGTAGTTTCTCAGTAATGGAGGTGATGACATTGAAGTCCCCAACTGTGCACCAAGGAAGGTTAGTGGAAGCGTGGTGCAGGAGCCTATCCCAAAGCGGTCTTCTAAGAGTATCTTTGTATTTTCCATAAACAAAAGTCGTGAGAAATGCATTTTGATGCTCTACGTGTTTTATCTCGCAAGTGATCTGTTGGTCGTCAACATCAATAACTTTACAATCAACATCTTGAGTCCAAAAGATCCAAATATTGCCATTGGGATTGCAAACGGACTTATCCATACCAAGGTTGATTCTAAAGGTTTGGAGATGAGAATTTTTGGAAAAAGGTTCTAGGATGGAAATGATGGACGTTTGATGGATATGTTTGAGTGACTTTAGTCTGTCTATGACTCCTTTGGTATTGATACCTCTAGCATTCCAAACAATTGTGTTAATCATTGATGGGATCTAAGGTTGTGGAGCCTAGTGTTTGGTCTGCTAATAGGAGCATGAATAGTTGTAAATTTTGGATTGTGATGAATGCCTCTAGGTGATACGCCTTGCTCATTAGCTAGCTGGTTCATCTCATCATTCGTGACCTTAGTAGTGGTCTTGGATGGTGCAGCTATACTATTGGACTGTTCAGCAGTCTCTTCTTCATTCTCAAGTTCAACCTCACCTTGAAAGTCTTGGTCATATTCATCCTCCGAATGAATAACCCCATATTCATCATCACTATCAGGAGTTGAAGTTTGAGCATCATTGTTAGTGCAAAGGATGTTGGTGGCATTTTCAAGTTGCGTAAAAGGAGCTAGCTGAATATTCAAAGGGGTAAGATTAAGAGGGTCTTCACAACTAAAATAAGGGCTCCTTATTGGTGTGGTTTGATCTAAGAGTACATACTGTGAGCAAGAGTTTGAAAACACCTCACCATTGTTATCTTTTCCACCTGTATCAGCAGTGGTTGGAGGGGTAGGTACTCGTAATGAGTTTTAGGCAGTTTGTGTGACTTATGTGTTTTCCTTTGAAAATAATTGACTTTGTTCAAAATTTCATCAAAACAACCTCTATTGGGAAATCCATCAATTCCATTGAGTCCAAAATATTATTTCCAACCAAACTTCATATATAGTTTGCGTTCATAGGACTTCGGATGAGTTCGAAGAATCAAAATCAAATATTTTGGCCTGTGCTGTGAATAGTAACCCAAATAACCTGCTTATCAAAGTTTGGGACTTGAGTTCTTGCTCGTTTCTTGTCTAAATTTAATGATCCAATGGTCTCTTCTATGAGTTTTCCTAAAAAAACGGTCGTGGTGTCATTGAAATTCATGATTAAGACTTTGGTTATAGTAAAATTACTTTTTTAGCTTGTGCAATGGGTGTATGTTTTGGGTGAGTTCTTGAAGAAATTTAGGACTTGATTCTTGGGTATTCTAGATCTGAATTCAGCGATTCATAAGGCTATCAGCGATTCATGAAGCTATCCTATGTGGTTTTTTGAGGAGAATGCGTTGGTGAATTTAGAAACTAATTTGGAAGCTTTTTTTGAGGTAAGATTGATGTTTTAGTTGATGCCATGACCAAAACCGATTTTGGTCTTCTTCTCCAACTTCAAAACCCCATAACTTGAGTTCTGGAACTCCATTTTTGGTGATTCAAAGCCAAACATGTTTGAAAAATTCATGGCTACGCATTGGAGTGATTGGGGAGAGCCGAACTCCATTTTTATTAAAACAAATTTGCAACGACCTAGATTTTAAAAGAGAAGAGTCACCACCTAACGAATTAAAGACGTGTTAAGGCACCATTCTATTCTATACTAAGAATAAATAAATTTAAAAGGTCAAATTCTACTAGACTTCATGTAAGGGTTAAAATTATCTCAAAAGTAAGGTGTTAGGCACCTTTCGAGGTCCACAACAGTAGATTCCGGCCAAATCTTATAAATTATGTGGGGGTTAAAAAACATGAAAAATAAAAGTCTCTTATTTTATTCTAACTAATTAAAAAATGGCTAAGGTGATAGGAAATATTTAAAACAAAGAAATAAAATATAGAAACTAAATATCGATTAATATAAAAACATGAAGGAAAGAAATAGACAAGCGAGGAGACAAAAAATTACACAATCATATATAGAAGAAAACATAATCCTTTTTTAGTATTTAAATTACCCCAAATAAATACAAATAAAATATGTATTAATTAAATAAATAAGGATTTAACTAAACTAAATTAATTTATCCTACTCGGATCAGTGTCAGGGTTATTAACGGAAGACAAGATAAATAAAGTATGCCCGGATCACCTTTTCATCATTTACGAGGGGTGTATTACCCCTATGTCACGCCCCACGAGGGTACCCTAGACGTAACCGGCACTCAGAAACCATTTATTGCTCCCAAGCGAACCACATAGTCTGATCACACATCCGTCCATTATTTCAATCAGCGGAAAGTTTAAAAATAAAGAATAATTTAGCGGGCAACTCAAAACATCAATCTAACTCAAAGAATAAAGGTCATGGGCCAACAATTCAACTCTAATATTTGTCATTAAAAATAGTTTGACAAGAATAATTTAAGGAAAGAAATACTCAATCGACCCGTCACTATCTAGTCTATGAAGCCTCTATCATTACTATCTAATTGGTGCCACTGACATGTTCATGGCTAACTCACCTCAAAATGAAAAGGCTAACTCGACGCAAGATTACATGAGTGGTGTCCTCCGAATGTAGATGAGGACTCATCAATACGCTGAGTGTGAAATAGATCCCCAATGATGCTCCTATTGACGATCTCTTAAACCTGTCTCTGCATCATGAAATGATGCAGGTCCAAATGGACGTTAGTACGTGGAATGTACGAGTATGTAAAATGGCAGAATGGAACATACCTCAAGGAAGAATAACATCGGTCCACATATCTCAAATCAGAAAGATAAGAGAGACTCAAATAAGGCGTCGTAAATCTAAAGTAAGGATGCAGTTTAGACAGAGACTAATCATATACCATACAATCCAATCCAATTATGTATAATACAGTTCAATCAAATCATTCACAATTTGATCCCTTTCAATCGTGTACAATCCGATCCAATCCAATCTAATCACAATTCATCTAACCCAATCCGATTATATACACTCAACTCAACATTTAACTCAATAATCAAATCCAATATAGTCACATACCATTCTATTCAATCCAATCAAAATTCATCCAATCCAATCCGACCATATACAATCAACTCAACGTTCAACTCAACAATCAGCTCAAAGGACTCAACTCAGTAAATATGCAAATTAAATTATGCAACGTTTTACAATTCAACTCAAAGGACTCAACTCAATAAATATGTAACAACTCACTCAAGTGTCCTAAGTCTAATAAGAAATGGTTTAGACGGGACCAAATCACATGCCACTCAACTCGACTGACTCGGAGCACTATCAAGACCTAAATGGGAGTTTCTCTTATCCGACAACCATCACTTATGAGCCAGTGATAGTATAACAATCAGACGTTGTTGCCACGTCCGTCCATACTTTGCCAGGGCATGAACGCCTCCCTAATCATGGATACCATCGATTAGTCAAGTCCTATCATTTCAGGACAATAAAAATGGGAAACATCCAATTTTAACGGTTCGATCCCACGGGAAGCATCCGACTTTAACGGTTCCATCCCTACCTACGTTGGCGGCGTAGTTTCTGGGGTTCAAGTATGGACTATACTCTCACCCGCTTCGGTGCTAGATACTCCTCCCATGACTCTATGCTCATAAAACTCCATCCAATCATCTCAAACAAGCCCTCACGGCTAGTTTCATTTAGCATATTGCCAACTCATCAACTCTATTCTCATTTCAACTCAACAATCAAGTCGTAATGGCAAATCTCATTGTACTCTTTTCAAATCTCAACTCAAATCCGGCCTTATTGGACCTTCTTTCAAATCGACTCATCTCAAATCATCAAACTCTTCTCTTTAAAATTTATACAATCTCAACTCGATGAATGCAGAAAAATATTATGTACATTAAAACATAATTTCAACCCTTCAACTCAAACTCAAAATAGATACTTTAATGTAAAAATACTCAACTCATTTGAAGACTCCTCATACTCAACTCATACTTAAACACCTTTCTAAATCAAAGATGAAACTAATAATTCCTTAGACTCAAAATAGCGTGTAAATGATTTATGCAAAAAGGTTCACAAATAATTTATTTAAAACTCCTCCTCAAAAGATCATTTGTTTTTTTTCCAAAATATTCATAAGACTCCAATCAACTCAATTTATTCAATTCACATATCACATAATCACATTAGACTCCAATCCACTTCATCACATAACATCCTCATCAACATACCTCTTCATCAATCATTCTACACATATTAAATAATCACTATTCACATCATCACTCACACCATCATCAAAACATCGTCATTCACGTCACCATCAAATATTATCATCACATCATTGTAAACTATTATCATCACATCATTATCAAATATCTACTCCGCAAATCTTCATTTTAGTCCTATGTTCAAATTATAGAAACAAAGGGACATTCTTAACTATCCAATTCATTCTTTTCATTCCAATCAATACATATATACACAAAACCATCCACCTCAACCCAAGACAAATTATGACCAAA
Organism: Solanum dulcamara; assembly: GCF_947179165.1. Classification (NCBI taxonomy): domain Eukaryota; kingdom Viridiplantae; phylum Streptophyta; class Magnoliopsida; order Solanales; family Solanaceae; genus Solanum; species Solanum dulcamara. Next base: position 14,275,052 of record NC_077244.1, on the reverse strand, counting down.
GAAATCTCATCTTGGGTTCATGTGAATGAAACATGAATCCATACTCTCAACAAAACTCAACTCAAGAATATCGTCAACATCTATATACAAAGATACATTTATAATCAATAATATGAAAGATAACTATTTAGTAACTCAAATCATTAAAAACATCAATCAACCAATAGTATCTAAAAACATTCTATAGTTTAGGAAAACTTTCAAGAAAACCTTCTTAGAAGGTTCAACTCTTTCACAACTCCTATTCAACACATCTATGGGCATATGAAAGAACTCAATCCATATTTTAGGTTAACCTTACATACCTTGGTGAAGACTTTAAGAAGACCTTGGTGTTGGGTCTTCAATGGAGAACTCGAATCTTGAAGCTCTTAGAATTCTTCTTGTTGGAAATAGAGAAGAAGAAGAAGAAGAGAGAGAGAGAGAGAAGCTCCTAGGGCTTTTAGAGAGAGAGTGAGGCTGTAAAAATGTGTTCCCAAAAGACCAAGGGTAATACATATATAATTTGCGTAAGTTCCCAAATTGCCCCTCCTCAAAAGTTCTGAAAATAGGCTAAAATGCTCCTGGCGCGATAGTGGCGCGTCGCGCCATTGCAGCGCCAGGCTAATTTCGCCTAAACACCTACACACCTCGTACTGGCGCACCACGCCAGAGACCAAACTACTGAGGCATGTTTCTGGCGAGATAGTGGCGCGTCGCGCCCTTACAACGCCAAGGTCATCGTTCCTGGGTCCTAGAAATTTGGCTTGAAAAACCCTGCACACCTTTTAGTGGCACGCCATGCCAGAGCCCAAACTACTGAGGCATGTTTTTGGCGTGATAGTGGCGCGTCGCGCCACTGCGGCGCCAAGCCCAGTTTTCCAGCAATTGCAACTCAGGCCTGAAAACTCTGCTGTGCTAGTCTGTAGTAAAATGGCCATAACCTTTCACTCCGAACTCCAAAAATTGCAATCTTTGTGGCGTTGGAAAGAAGACTCAAAGAACTTTAATTTAATAGGTCGTGGGACACCCAGTTATTTATATCCTAGGAGATATTGTCATTTGAAGTTGACCCTTATACTAACTTGTCCGAAAACTTAATCGATTGGAGTTCTTTGGACTCGACTTGGTGTTAGAGATCCCTTATGACCCCTAAACACATATAACACACTTAAAATACTTAGGAATTAATCCTAACTCATGTGTAGAATTACAAGTCCTCCGGTCCGAGTCTACTCACACGTGAAAAAGTGTTTGATTCTTTGCGAAAAAAATTCCGGGGTGTCACACCCTACCCCTCCTAAGTTTATTTATTATTATCCTAAGAAGAGATCTAAAAGAAATATAAAACTAACGTCTTAACGGTACATAACATCCTAACTTAATGTCCAAGAGGCATTGGACTTGCTAATAGGATAGGTTATAGACTAAAAGAAAATATAGGCTCCTAATTAGACACGTCGTCAAACAAAATAAGTAGGACGAGAAATTAACACATAATGTCTCAAATATGTCTCTCTATTAATTAATTAACATGCTTGAAAACACGTACGAGTTAAGTGAAGGTCATAATAAGTATTAGGTCTGTGCATTCAGTCCAAACATAAAAGGTACAATGCAAAACTAGATTAATTCCTAATAAAAGAGAGGCATTTTTGACAATTTCGATTATTAACATGCTAAAATATTATTTCTAAAATCCTATGAGCATAATTTTTGAATAAGAATAGCAGGCAGAAGGTTTATTAAAGTAACATATTATAGACATGATCTCTATATAATATAATATGATGGAAAATGTATTATAATTCTACGAGCAGGGTTTTATTATAAGATGACATGTAAAATATGTCTTAAGACGTATGAATATGATACTAAATATGTAACTTGTTTGGATTATTATATAGTCCATATTGGAAGGATTCCTACGACATAGAAATAATATTTTATTAAATCTCGAACATTGTAGCTACGTAAGTGTACATGCTTAAAATTATTTATTAACTTGACATCTTACTCAATTAGGATACTGTGGACATGATTTCAATAGGAATTAATATAAAAATTGATTTGATCCTATAAACATGATAGCTATATGAATTTGTATGCTAAAACTTTAGTAAAAGACAAATTATATTACAAAATTAATCCTTGAACAAATATTTTATAACATTATGACAGTTTAACTTCACCAAGACATAACAACAAATTATTTGATCTACATTGTGTAGATGTTCAAAGAAGTCAAGAATAAATACATACACATATGTTGAAATAATGACGGACACTTAAGAAAAAATCCAGAATCAACTTTAGCCTAATAACAATTTCCTTTTCATCTTTTATGGATAAATTAACGAACAGAATCACTAAAATATATTATTTTCAGATTAGATCTATGATGTACTTATATTTTAAAACAACAAAAGACATGATGTCCATATTTTATCAATGTGAATTTATATTTAAGGAATGGAGCTAACAAATAAAATACCAGATCCAAATAAATTATCATTTTTTAAAACACTTGTTGATGGTAATTTAGTTAAAACAACATGCTCAAGATGACATGAATAGACAAATCCAACAAGCAAATACGAGTAATGAAACAAGTAGCACATACTTCCCTTCCCATGTTAGACAGCCGCCCAATTATTTTATTATTACATAGAGAAGGTACTACAAAAATATTACAAAATCGAATATAAATAACACTTTAAAAAAAGAGCAAACAACAATAAAATTTAAACTCTTAAGTAAACTTCATCCGACATTCCAAACCCAAGCGAACTCTTCTTGTGTGTTGAACTTTATGTTCAATCCCTGACAAATAGAAAGAAAACACAAACGACCACTATACGAGAATACAATATATATATTATAATACTTAACAAGTACACGAGAAGAGAACGTAATTATCAATTTCTACAAGACAAGCAATTATTTCATATAGAAAGAGATTCAAATTGAAAACTAACCTGGACATTTTCCACAGAATGCTTAAGGGATTCGAGCTTTCCAAATGCTCAAAATAATAAAAACTTTAAAGATGCACATAACTAACATAACTAAATGTGTCGTTTAGTAGAAATAACCAGTTGAATGTAGATTAATAATAAGAAATTGAGAAATTCCAATCGCAACAGAGAAATAGTATTCAAGTTTGTATAATCAGCACACTGTCTTTGACACGTCAAGTTCACAAGAATATCGAGGATTCTGAGTAGTTCTTGTGTCCAAGAGGATATGTAGATCGAAGTAGCCCAGCAATTCAGAGCGGCTAGGTTCTTAAGGAAGCCAAAAGTACTATGAGCACGGATGTTCGAAATGTGTCGAAAATGATCAAAGTAAAAATATATAAGTTCTCATCTTTTCGTGTGAAGGATTTGTAGAGTATATCAGTTGTTCAAGTTTCAAGTTCCCCAAAAATGAAAGAGCAATGCCCATTATATATTACAGAACATGGAGTCAAATAAAAGAATTCATGAAAGTAATCTTTTTAAAATCAATCAAAAGGAGGAAATTCCTCAATTAACATAATCAATAAATTAAAAGTTTACTATAATTAAACAAGTAATAATATGTCCAAACTAAATAAGGTAGGAGAATCAATTAAAAGTAGTAATTTAATAGATCATACCATGTAAGAATCTATCCACACCGAGAAAGGAAACAAAAGATTAAGCAAATAAAGTGGGCCACTCATTTGGAGTGTTTTAGAACTACTAACAAAACAAAATCAGTAAAAATAAGGTAAGATTACCATAGATTAATCAAGTGCTACAACCATCACGACTTCACCAAAATTCTATAACATGATTTGAATTCACACCTGTGAAAATAACAAAATTTGTTGCCAATTTTAAGCATATACAACCATTAAGAATTAGACCTATAGGGACAGAGGATCACTTTGATCCAAATTTGCCATTAATAGATGAGTAGAGACAATTGAATTGTTATTAGTGTAAAACTAATTGCTATTACCATAACTAGGTGAGTACCAAAATTGTTAAACGATTTGTATGTCAAGCTAATAGATTAGACCATAATCAAGCTAAATATACAAACTGTAAAATCAATTCAAAGAGTATGATATGCTAGGATCAAGAAAACAATCAACTATATATCAAAGCTAACCAAAAAATAACCAAGAGCTAGCAGTACTCATTCAATTTTGAACGAATCAAAAACTCAAAGAATTCACAAAAATTTAAGCATGTAGCACTATCATATATCTTAAAATTCAAAGGAATAACTCATGACTGATATAGAGATCATTACATATTTCATTCAAACATATTGGAGAATTATTAAAGCTTTAAATTTTCATTAATCCGGGCTGATTTTCAACATAGTAATAGAAAATGAAAATTGCACATATTGAGCAAAAGTAATGAATTAATCGGTTTCGAGCAGCCCACAAACACATATATGATTTGGAATCTTAAGACGAAAAAGAAATGAATGACCTAGCATAACCTATTTTGTATCTAACAATACATTTGAAGAATAAAGAGTTGAAAAGATGAGTTTAATGGTCAAACTAGAAAAATATCATATCCGGACGGATCTGTAAGGATCTGTCTTTACCAAAATACTCTGACCTCGCGTTCTTAGATAATCTGTCTTCAACCATGGTGATTGTCTCGGAGCTTTTCCGATGCACATCGTAAGGGGCCTGTTGGTCATTTTATCGACAGTGGGGATAGAGGAACGGTGTGAGAGGGAGAGACGGTGACAGAGGTGGAGAGGAGAGGTGGCACCACATCTATTGTCAAAAGAGAGATGAGACAGAGGTGGCGATGGCCCTTGGTGTCGGCGAGAAGAGAAGAGGGGAAAATGGAGGAGGAGGGATATGTGGAGGGTGGCGTTGGTGGCTTGGGTTTCATCGGCGAGATATGGAGTGGAGAGATCAGCGAGAGGGAGGCGGATTATTGTGACCCGATTTCTCGAGTCATGATGGAGCCTACTATGATCCACCAGTACACAAGTCGACCCATATCCCGAAAGTGAAAGTAATGGGATGTCAGAGTAGAAGAACAACAATCTAGCCTAAAAAAGTAAAGTAACAATAGGAGCATATAATGAATAGGCGGAAGCAACTAAATATATATACAAACAAAAAGGATCTCTCCTAGAACCTGGAAGTCAGATGTATAGCGCTGCTAATAAAAGGGTAAAGGTCCCAAAAGTGGACCACTAAAATAGAGTTGTCTCAAAAAGAAAAAGACAGGCAAAATATATGTACAAAATGAGATGGGTAAATCCAGAATGCAGTGTGCTCACCCTCCCCTCCGATCAAGACCGCAGCTGGTTCGAATCAACGCCGATAGCTAAAACTCGGACCTACATCACAAAAATAGACGCAGAGTGTTGTATGAGTACCAAAATAACAAGTATCTAGTAGGCATCACAGGCAGACTGAGCAAGATAAGAAAAAGTAAACTGAAATGCGAGTAAGTAATCACAACCAAAGACAAGACAAAAATTAAAGGTGGGCATGTACACGAGCGTACTATCAAACAAAGACAAAGAATCTAACTAACTCCAGCGGGCTCCCATAAACCCGAAGGGTACGCTCGTACATAAATAAAGGGTAACCACCTACACAGACTCTCATAAGCCTGGTAGATGCAGAATAGCAAAAAGCAACTGAATGGAACCAAAATGATTTCAATAATATCACCATTTCCCAAACTTAAACTGAACCATTTCAAAACTCTAACACCTCAACCCACAACTGATAGTAGATAAAGACTTAAACTGAATATTCATTAGGGAATTAGAAATTTAACCACGTGCATGTTGGACCACGGACTGCAATCGGGTAACTGTAGCTAATGAGTCGACATGAGTAGGCTATCCCATGCACTTTAACTAGGTAACTGTAGTTAATGAGTCTAAATGAGTAGGTTAGACCATGAACTTTAACCGTGTAACTATAGACAAAGGTCGAACATAGGTAAGCTAGACCACGGACTTTAATTGGGTATCTATAACTAGGAAGCTTGGACACAAGTAAGATGGACCACTAACTTTAACTAGGTATCTATAGTAAAGGATCCGAACACAAGTAAGTTGGGCCACAGACTTTGATCGGGTATCTATAGCTAAGGGATTGGATCTAATTAGAATCAGCGATCAACCGTGCATTATGGGGAGTACCCCTAAATCGAGTGTCATCAATGCACCTCTCCATCTTGAACAAAATTTTAATTCGAATCACCGAGAAAATATCAAAAAACCAAGAACCGAGCGAAGGCTCAAACTATCAGACTCAAGTCTATTATATCAGTCTACACGGAGCTAACCGTCCAAAATGATATTGGAGTAGGTCTAAGACGCAACGACACCAAAATCATGCAAGTCTAAGGAAGTACTAGTCTAAGACTAGGATAAGGCCAAACATGTTTCCAAATGTATTACCATAAGCACAATATTCATTAAAGGATAGGAACAACCAGCAACCACAAGAGTCATGCTTAGATAGTCCAACAATTACCCGGAAGGAGGCTTAGGACATGGATTCTAGGAATTTAGCATGCTCGACACCCAACCCTACTACACTCATACAAATCAATGTATACATCCTCAATCTTAGGAGGGGAAAACCGTAGCTTACCTATAAGTCGACCACGCGCGTTCCAACTCATGAAACCAGAGCTTTTCTCTTCCAAACAACATCGGAATGCTGCCGCGCTATCAAGAATAGAATCACAATGTTGATACGGTTGTTATGATATTAAAATTATCAAATTTGAAGACGAACCAATTTAGGGGTCTAAAACTAGAAATGTGGGACCCACATCCAGAATTCCAAAATTGACCCCAAAATTAGGTTTTTAATATTTCTCCAAACTCACAAATCAATTTGATAAATAGCATGGGGTAGGGAAACTACGCAAAATGGGCATGCAATGAAAATTCACAAAATTCAAACTAAAAGATGAAATGGCAGCTTCTTGATTAGCGAATTCTGAAAAAAAATGAGACTCTCCCAATCCAAAAAGAATTACACCATGAAGTTCCTTGTGAAAGCCCCCACAATCTAGCCTCAAAGATCACTAAAAATGAAGTTCATATGATCAAGATACAATCTCCATAAATTCAACAAAATACCATTTCGAAATTCACTAAACTAGTAGCTAATTACAAATTCTTACTTCACACAAAGCTTCCTCTTGAGTTTCCAAGTTCACCACGAGATTCCCCATAAAATTCTATTGAATTTGGACCTTTCAATCACCTAATTGAAGCTTAGAATGAAGGAAATATCGATGTTTGAAGTTTGAAGAATGATCTTAAAATCGTCTAGAACATACCGGCGCAACATCAAAACATGAAAATTTTGGTGAATAGCTGAGAAGTCCGGGGGAAAAGCTAACTCATATGAAACCTTGCCAACTGTCCTCAATATCTCAAAAGGGCTAATATACATGGGGCTAAGCTAACCCCACCTCCTAAATCTCATCACGCTCTATATTGGAGACACTCGAAGGAATGCTCAGTTGCCAATAGAAAACTTTAACGATCAACGCCAATGATCTGCATAGCTTCAGTGTCTACTCTAAGCAGTCCTAAGCTTATCCTGAATCACTCTCACATAATGAAAGGCCTCCTACATCAAATTTGTACCACACAATCTGGGCTTTGTAGACTCAAATAGACCAACTGGAGAGCGACAATGCCTACCATATAAGGCCTCGAATGGGGCCATCTGAAAACTAGAGTGGTAGCTATTATAGTATGCAAACTCTGCCTAAGGAAAAAACTAATCCCACGAACCCCCAAAATCCATAAAACAAGTCCGCAACACATCCTCGAGAACCTGAATCATGCGCTCCGACTGACTGTCATACCCCGGGAGGGTACCCTAGACGTAACCGACGCTCAGAAACCATTTCTGGCTCCCAAGCGAACCACATATCCTGATCACACATTCGTTCCTTTATTCAATCAGCGGAAGATAAAAAAATAAAGAGAATATTCGGTGGACAACTCAAAACATCAATCTAACTCAAAGAATAAAGGCCATGGGCCAACGAATCAACTCTAATATTTATCATAAAAAATAGTTTAACAAGAATAATTTAAGGAAAGAAATACTCAATCGACCCTTCACTATCTAGTCTATGAAGCCTCTATCATTACTATCTAATTGGTGCCAATGACAGGTTCATGGCTACCTCAACTCAAAATGAAAAGGCTAACTCGACGCAAGATTACATGAGTGGTGTCCTCCGAATGTAGGGGAGGACTCACCAATACGCTGAGTGTGAAATAGATCCCGAATGATGCTCCTATTGACGATCTCTTAAACCTTTCTCTGCATCATGAAACGATGCAGGTCCAAATGGACGTCAGTACGTGGAATGTACGAGTATGTAATATGGCAGAATGAAACATACCTTAAGGAAGAATAGCAGCGGTCCAAATATCTCAAATCATAAAGATAAGAGAGACTCAACAAGGCGTCATAAGTCTAAAGTAATAATACATTTTTAGACAAAGACCAATCATATACCATATAGTCCAATCCAATCATACACAATACAGTTCAATCAAATTATTCAATCCAATTCGGTCATATACTGTTAGCTCGAAGTCAATCACATATCATCTAATCCAATCGAATCATATATCCATCCAATCATGCACAATCCAATCACCACTCATCTAACCCAATCCGATCATATACCCTCAACTCAACAATCAACTCAAAGGACTCAACTCAATAAATAAGTAACAACTCACTCAAGTGTCCTAAGTCTAACAAGAAATAGTTTAGACAGTACTAACTCATAAGCATATAACAACTCACTCAAATGTCCTAAGTCTAAGAAGAAATAGTTTAGATAGGACCAACTCGTAAACCACTCAACTCAACTGACTCGGAGCACTATCAAGACCTAAATGGGAGTTTCTCTTATTCGATAACTATCACCTATGAGCCAGTGATAGTACAACAATCAGACGTCATTGCCACATCCTCCCATACCTTGCCAGGGCATGAACGCCTCCCTAATCATTGATACCATCGATTAGTCAAGTCCTATCATTTCAGGACAATAAAAAAAATGGGAAACATCCGACTCTAACGGTTCAATCCGACGGGGAGCATCCTACTTTAACGGTTCCATCCCTACCTACGTTGGCGGCGTAGTTTCTGGGTTCGAGTATGGACTGTACTCTCACCCGCCTCGGTGCTCGATACTCCTCCTATGACTCCATGCTTATAAAACTCCCTCCAATCATCTCAAATAAGCCCTCACGGCTAGTTTCATATGGAACATTACCACCTCATCAACTCTGTTCTCATTTCAACCCAATTAAGTCATAATGGCAAGTCTCATTTAGGACCTTGTCCACTCGTCAATTCCATCCTCAAATCAACTCAATCAAGCCTCATTTAGATAAGCATTTATGACATCTCCTCAAGACTCATCACAACTCTATGGCTTTTAGCCCAACAACTCAAGTGGAATAACACATTCAAGAAAATCGACTTATGTAACATAATCACATGGTTAACGAGATTAATAAGACATATTAACAAGTGAAAATGTTCAACTCATTTATAATCAAAATACTCGTGTTCAAAATAATTAAAAGACTCCTCAAACTCAACTCATGCTTAAACTCTTTTTAAATCGTAGATGAAAATAATCATTTCTTAAACTCAAAAATAGTGTATAAATAGTTTATGCAAAAATGCTCACAAATCATTTATTTAAAACTCCTTCTTAAAAGATCCTTTATTTTCAAAATACTCATAAGACTCCAATCAACTCAGCTTATGCATATCACATATCACATAATCACATTAGACTCCAATCCGCTCCATCACATAACATCCTCATCAATATACCTCTTCATCAATCATTCTACACATATTAAATAAGTAACATTCACGTCATCACTCATATCGTCATCAAAACATCATCATCACATCATCATCATATATTATCATTTACATCATCCTCAAACATTATCATCACATCATTGTCGAGTATCATCATCACATCAATCATCAAACATCTAATCCAAAATCCTTATTTTTGTCCTATGTTCATTTTATAGAAGCAAAGGGACATTCTTAACTAACCAATTCATTCTTTTCATTCCAACCAATATATATATACACACAACTATCCATCTCAACCTCAAGACCTTTATGACAAGAAATCTCATCTTGGATTCATGTAAATGAAATATGAACCCATACTCTCAACAAAACTCAACTCAAGAATATCGTCAATACCTATAAATCTATATAAAAGAATACATTTGTAGTTGATAATATGAAAAATAACTATTTAGTAACTCAAGTCATTAAAATCATCAATCAACCATTTGTATCTAAAAACATTCCATAGTTTAGGGAAAACTTTCAAGAAAACCTTTCTAGAAGGTGCAACTCTTTCACAACTCCTAACCAACACATCTAAGGGCATATGGAAGAAATCAATCCATATTTTAGGTTAGCCTTACATACCTTATTTGAAGACTTTGAAGAAACCTTGATGTTAGGTCTTCAATGGAAGGCTTGAATTCTTGAAGCTCTTGTAGGCAATCTTTGTTGGAGAAGGATTTGGAGAAGAAGAAGAAGAAGAAGAGATGGAAAATTTTAGGGCTTTTTAGAGAGAGTGAGCACTAAAAAATGGTCCCAAAATGTTCAAGGATAGGGTATATATAATTAGGGAAAAGTCCAAGTTGCCCCTCTTCAAAAATTTGAAAATTTGGGTAAAAACCTTGCTGGCGCTATAGTGGCGCGTCGTGCCACTGTAGTGCCAAGCCAAAATAGTCTTAAAACCCTGTACATCTAATAGTGGCGCGTCGTGCCAAGCCCCAAACTACTGAGTCTGTTTTCTGGTGCTATAGTGGCGTGGGGCGCCACTGGAGAGCCACGCCTAAATTTTGCCCAGGCCTGAAATTCCTGTAGTACTAGTTTGTAGTAAAATGGACATAACGTTTGACTCCGAACTCCAAAAATTTCAATCTTGTTGGCGTTGGAAAGAAGACTCAAATACCTTTAATATGGTAGGTCGTGGGATACCCAGTTCTTTATATCCTAGGAGATATGGTCGTTTGAAGTTGACCCTTATACTAACTCGTCCGAAAACTTAATCGATTGGAGTTCTTTGGACTCGACTTGGTGTTAGAGATACCTTATGACCCCTAAACACATCTAACATACTTAAAATACTTAGGAATTAATCCTAACTCATGTGTAGTATTACGAGTCCTCCGGTCCGAGTCTACCCACACGTGAAGAAATGTTTGAGTCTTTGCGAAAAAATTTCCGGGGTGTCACATTATCTCCCCCTTGGAATCATTCGTCCTCGAATGATGAGTAAACCAATGGTGGACTTAAGGCTTGAATAAAAATCGAAACTCAATCAAATCAACCAATCGAGCAATTTAGACAATTGGCTATTCAAACTCTAGAATAGACAAATTATTTCGACTCAGGAATAGGGACATCACCTTCATCATTCTCATCATTTGGCACGAATAAAACATCGAAACTCCATCAACCGAATCATTCAAATATCTACATACTCAACCGTCGAATTCCAATTCACGAGCGACATTTCCAATCCTCTTCACCATTTCATGAGGTTAATATATCGGTGTCCGAACTTCCTCTCCTTTCCAAGCCTCATAACATCCTTCACGTACCTCCAATGTTTCCCCCAGATTCAATCATTAGTCTACTACCATCACTCTCACAGTGACAACCATACACTCAAGCTTATCTCTCTAACTACCTCATTCATATCTAAGAGTTCTCGAGCTTACTTTAACACTTATACCCTCATCATCGTATGAGCTCTTTCCCGGAGACACAATAACATACTCTTACCTATCTATTGCTCATCACAAGGACTCATCTCACTCCTCCTCCACACATTTATCCTCAACTAGACAATTACAACACAACTATCACAATTGGGAAGCACTCACTCTCCCTCATCTACTCTCGCTCAACTCCGTCCACTATCATCTTGGCCAACTCATCACTATCGGAAGCTCAAGACTTACTTTGGCTCATTACCCCATCATCTCCCCCTTAGCTTAAAGGCATCAACTAAAGGACACTAACTAGTCACTCAAAGCGACTCACAAATTTAGAGCCTCATTCAAATCTATAATGTTTCATATACACCTCTTAAGCCTCAGGGACTCTCTCCAAGGGGTGCTCACAGAACAAACTTCCAACCAAATAGCCCTGTGAACTCTGCCCCCAAGGGCAGACCAAACACTAGACTCTACACCTCCAAAGTTTCCCAATGAGTAGTATTCTCAGTTGGAATGTGAGGGGTATTAATACCCAGGGTGTCATGGAAAGACTTCAATCCCTGAAGAGTATCCATCAGATTTCCTTATTTGCTATCCTGGAACCTTTTTCTGATAGCTCTCAAATTTATCAGTTCAGAAACCAGCTTAACATGGACAATGCTATTAGCAACCCAAATGGTAAGATTTGGTTGTTTTGGAACAAAGATGTGGATTGTAGGATTCTGGAAAATGGGGAACAGGTGAATACTTGTGAAATCTTCCATGTAAGGAATCCAAACCAATTCAGAGTTTCATTTGTCTATGCAAAATGCAAAGATCATCTCAGAAGACCCTTATGGGATAGCATGTTGCAGCACTCAAATACAACCCTACCTTGGTGTACCTTAGGTGACTTCAATGTTATCACTGAACCTGAAGAGAAACTAGGGGGTGTTACCTACAATATGAGAAAGAGCTTGGAGTTCATAAGCATCATTCAAGCCTGTGGTCTTCAGGATTTGGGATTCTCTGGACAGAAATACACTTGGTCTAATCAGAGAGGTATCTTCTTTAGAATCTGGAAGAGATTAGATAGAGGTATGGTCAATGACAAATGGCTGGAAGTGATGCCTCAGACTACTATCACTCACTTACCTACTGTTGGCTCTGACTATTGCCCTCTCCTATTAGAGTTCACTGAGCACCATCAACACCACATCAAGTATTTTAAATTCATGAATTGTTGGACAGACCACCACTCCTTCATGGATACTGTTAGCAACTGCTGGAACAGGAACATTGAGGGTAATCCCATGTGGTGTTTTCATCAGAAAATGAAGAGATTATCTAATACTTTTAGTAGGTGGTCCAGGATGCAGTTTGGGGACATCTATGCTAAGGTGAAAGAGTATGAAGCCAAGGTTAGACAAGCTGAGGAGGATCTGATTCTTCTTAACTCTGAGGAATGTAGAGCCAATCTTCATGCCATCAATGCTGAGTATATTAGATATCTTAAGTTGGAGGACTCCATGCTCAAACAAAAGACTCAGTTGCAATGGTTCAAAGAGGGGGACAAGAACTCCAAGTACTTTCATGCAATCATCAGAGGAAGAAGAAGGAAACTCTTCATCCATAGGATTCAAAATGATGAAGGTAACTGGTTGCAAGGGGATGATGACATAGCCAGGGCTGCTTGTGATCATTTCCAGAACATTTTCACTGGTGAAGACACTCATATTTAGGAGGATGCCCTTCAATGTATTCCTAAGCTTGTCACAGATGATCAAAACAGGGACCTCCAAGCTCTCCCCACCTTGGAGGAACTGAGGACTGTGGTCTTCTCTATGAACCCCAACTCAGCAGCTGGCCCTGATGGAATGAATGGTAAGTTTTTTCAGGAGTGCTGGGAGATCATCAAAGAAGATCTATTCAGAGTGGTCCTTTCTTTCTTTAATGGTCAAACATTGCCTAAGTACTATACTCATACCTGTTTGGTTTTACTCCCAAAAGTAAGCCATCCAACCAAGCTCTCAGAATTCAGGCCTATTAACCTTAACAACTTTACCAATAAGATTATTTCCAAGCTTTTATGCCTCAGACTAGCACCTACTCTTCCTACTCTTATTTCCCCTAACCAATCTGGTTTTGTTAAAAATAGGAGTATCTCTGAGAACATCATGCTAGCTCAAGAAATCATTCACCAAATTAAGAAGCCTAATGTAGGTGGTAATGTGGTCATTAAGCTGGACATGGCCAAGGCCTATGATAGAGTCTCTTGGTCCTATATCTGTTTGGTCTTGAGGAAAATGGGCTTTGGAGAAGGGTTCATTGATATGGTATGGAGAATTATGTCTCACAATTGGTATTCCATCATTATCAATGGCTCAAGACATGGTTTTTTTCACTCCACAAGAGGTCTGAAGCAAGGGGACCCTCTTTCTCCCTCTCTGTTCATCCTTGGGGCTGAAGTTTTATCTAGACTCCTGAACAATCTCCATCATCATCCTAATTATCAGGGTTTCTTCATGGCAAAGAGGGGGCCTCAAATTAATCATCTCAGCTTTGCAGATGATGTTATCATCTTTTCTTCTGGGAGAGCCCAAACTTTGCAACTCATTATGGAAACCTTGCACACTTATGAGAGTACCTCTGGTCAGATGATCAACAGAGACAAGATCCAGTTCATGGTCCCTTCTAATGCCTTCAATTCTACTATAAGAAGAATTAAGAAGGTCACTGGCTTCAGGCAAAAGGATAGCCCTATCCCTTATCTGGGGTGCCCTCTTTACATTGGTAGACAAAAGCTCATATATTACTCTGATTTGATTGCCAAGGTGGTGAATAGAATAACAGGGTGGCAGGCTAAGATCCTCAACTATGGAGGCAGAGTCACTTTGGTTAAACATGTCATCCAAGCACTCCCCATCCACCTGCTGTCAGCTAGCTCCCCTCCTGTAACCATTCTCAAACAGATTCAGAGTATCACTGCAAACTTCTTCTGGGGGTGGAAGAATGACAAGAGGAAGTACCACTGGTCTTCCTGGAAAAACCTTAGCTACCCCTATGATGAAGGTGGTATTGGTGTTAGACAAATCTCTGATGTGGCCAAGTCTTTCCAATATAAACAGTGGTGGACTTTTAGAACTAAGAACTCACTATGGGGAGATTTTACCAAAGCAAAGTACTGCCAAAGATCCAATCCCATCACCAAGAAATGGCACACTGGACAATCTTTGATATGGAAGCATCTTATGAAGAACAAGCACAAAGTTGAGCCTCACATCCAATGGCAAATACAGTCTGGCTCTTGCCTCTTTTGGTGGGACAACTGGTTGGGAGTGGGTCCTTTAGCCCAATTCAACAACAACAGCTGCAGGCTTAACAACACCACTGTTTCAGCCTTCATGGACAATGGACAATGGAACACTGATCTTCTCATCCAGCAGGCCCCTCCACAGATGGTGTCTCATATTCTTGCTACTCACATCAATTACCAACCCCTCCAGCAGGACCAACCATGCTGGACATTAAACAACAATGGGGAGTTTAGCTGTTCTTCTGCTTGGAATATCATCAGAGACAAGAAACCCAAAACCAGGATTAACTACAATACCTGGCATCAATTCATACCTTTCAAATGTTCCTTTCTTGTTTGGAGAGCCCTTAGGGGAAAGTTACCAACCAATGAGAAAATAACCAGCTTTGGACACTCTCCTTCACAATGCTTTTGCTGCTACAGACCTGGACAAGACACTATAGACCATATCTTTGTTGCAGGAGCATTTGCCAGGAGTACTTGGAGTATATTTGCTGACTCTGTGGGCATAAGCAGGGAGTACACACCTCTCAGAAATTTGTTAATGAGATGGTGGACCTCTAAATGCAGGAATGAGGCTCATAAGCTCATGATACAAGCACTCCCTATCTTCATATGCTGGAACCTCTGGAAGAATAGATGTGCTTCAAAATATGGAGGAAAGCATTCTAACCTTGCAAGAGTAAAGTTCTCTGTCTTTAAAGACACTTCCCACTTGCTGCACAGTGCTTTTCCTTATATCAACTGGCCCAACAACTGGAGGGACCTGGTTCTCTTGGTTGAGCAATGCTACCATGATATCAAGGTCTTCCCTGTATGCTGGTCCAAACCAACTGACCATTTGGTGAAGCTGAACACTGATGGCAGTGCTCTCACCAATCCTGACAACATTGGAGGAGGAGGAATCCTTAGGAATGCATCTGGTGATCTCATGTTTGCTTATGCAATCCCCTTAGGATCTAGAACTAACAATCAAGCAGAGATCAAAGCTGCTATCTTTGGTCTCTCTTGGTGCCTTCATCTTGGCTACAATCAAGTCATACTGGAGGTTGATTCCCAATTACTTCTCAAATGGCTGCAACAGGAAGCAAAGCCTCCATGGTCCATTAAAGAGCTGCTGGACAAGCTCAATAACATCATCAACCAATTCCAAGAATTCAGCTGCAACCACACCTTCAGGGAAGCCAATTCCACAACTGATAGCTTGTCCAAACACAGCCACAAATGCTCTGTTCCTGAGCTCTACTTCAACAAGCAGGATCTTCCCAAAGAGGCCAGAGCCCTCATGGAGCTAGACATGCTGGGAATGGCAAATTTCAGAAGAAGGAGACTCAAAAGGATTAAGAAGCCCCCCTGACAACTGCCTTATTATTGTTCTAATTTGATCTTCAACTTAGATATGTATAATTACAGCTACCTTGAAGATCCTATAATTAGGACTATTGTAAAGAGGAAAGTCTCCTCTACTTATTGCTTTTTTAGACATAAAACCTTGCCTCTACAGGTAAGGAATAGAGCATTATTTCTTCTTTCTTTTCCTATCTCTGTTGTATGTGCAGGTACATACAAACCTACAACTCATCAGTCCACCAGTGGAGAAACAAATTTAGGTGCCCCATGGTGCAGCAATAGCAGGATGCAACAAACTACAAATGGAAGTTTGCCAAATCCAATTGATGCAACCCCTCTTTGGATGGCTGTTAAAGGATGCAAGAACACAGGATCATGCATAAGGAGTCCTTTGTACTGCAATTTCAGCCTGCCTCTTACCTTTATCAACAACAACATCCTCCAGCAACAAAGTCAAAAACCTGCAACTTTCAGGGAACACATACAAGACAATAGTAGTAGCTATTATAACCTGCAGAATCACTTGCCTGTGTGTTTTTCTGTTTGTTGGTGCAGGGTGATTTGTACCAAGTGGACATGTCCAAACACCTCCAACTTTTGCAGGATTGCATCATATACTAATTTGGAAAGGCCCAACAAGTTTCAGCTCAAAAGGATAATTGGAGACGTTAGGCGAGCGACCTGGAAAAAATTAGCAGTCCTAAGCCTAAAGAGAGAGAAACTTGGTAATTGGAAGCTCCAGCTTGGGAGTCAAGCCCTCAAAATTTGCAGGGATAAAGAAAAGGCCATATATGCAAATCTCATGAAGTTTCAGGCCAAACAGAGAATTGGAGACGTTAGTCGAGCGACTTGGAAAAAGATAATAGTCTTCAAAGCTCTTACTGAGGTCCCTTCATTTTTGCTAGTTTGTGCAAGCCTTGTTTTGTTTGTTTTTGGTTGTTGTATTATTTCAGGTGCCTGGAGTGATGTATCAACATCCTT
This sequence comes from Solanum dulcamara, assembly GCF_947179165.1. Lineage (NCBI taxonomy): Eukaryota > Viridiplantae > Streptophyta > Magnoliopsida > Solanales > Solanaceae > Solanum > Solanum dulcamara. The sequence goes on along the minus strand of NC_077244.1, from coordinate 14,257,642 downwards.
TAACAACAAATACATAGAGAAAAGCACAAATACAACTTCCAACCACCCTGCAACATCTAAGCTTCAGCAGGGCAGCATATGCAGGGTGAGATGCAGCATGAGGACCTGTCCAAATGGCTCCAGTCTTTGCAAGGTTTCAGAAAATAATATATTGACAAGGCCCAAGAAGTTTCAGCCCAAACGGACAATTGGAGGCGTTAGGCGAGCGACATTGAAAATTTCAGCTGCCTTAAGCCTAAAGAGAGGGCCTTTTTTCCAACTTGGGCAAAAAGTCTCCAAACCTTGCAGAACTAAAGAAAGGGCTGTTTGGATATATCTCAAGAAGTTTCAACTCAATTGGATAATTGGAGACGTTAGTCGAGCGTCGTTGAAAATTCTGACAGACTCCAAAGCACTCTTGGAGGACCTTTCCTTTTTGCTAGCTGGTGCAAATCCTTTTTTGTTTTTGGTTGTTTGTTGTATTGGTGCAGGTTGCTGGATTGATTCATCAACATGCATTGACAACAACTACATAGAATACATCACAGATACAACCATCACATCAAATATAATCTCCAAGACCACTGCACAAGGAGCATCCTGCTGTCTGTTTGGCTATTTCCTACCTAGGATTAGAGTAGTCTTTTTCATTTTCTTTCCTTTCCTTCTACTTCTTGACTATGCAGGAAATTGTACAAATGCAACATATCAATCCACAGTTGGAGGGCCAGCTATGAGTGCTGCATACAGCAGGGGCAGGATGGAGCACTTCACTGTTACAGGACTCTCCATGACTGAAACAAAAGGATTGTGCAGAAATGGAGCCCCCTTTTGTTTTTGGTACTTGTTTGGTTGTCTGTATTCCTTTGATTGTTTTTGTCTAGGTGCAATAACTATTGGGGAGCCACACACAAGCAACCTGAACCAGATCACAGGAGAGGGCCTTCTTTTGTGTGAACCATGCTCCAACAAGTTCCTTAACTATGAAAGAAACTTGAAACTGCAGCTACAAACACAATCAACAAGAGGGGTTGCAACCAGCATCAGCATCCTTGCAGCCAAGAGGGATATTTGGGACTGCTTTAGAGAATTAATCCCCATTTCACATTCTGAACTGAGGAGACAACAAGCTGGTAGCTTAGGAACTCACCAACACACCAACACTACTCTCATGCGAAATTCCTTGATGCAGAACCTGCAACAGCTCTCCTACACCATCCCTGTAACATCTGTAACTAAGCTGCAGCAGCCCCATTGCATTTGTTATGTGCAGGCACATAAAATACCTTCAAAGGAGCTGCTCATCTCTCCATTGAAGGAAACAAGAAGCTGCCTACAGGTGGCAACTTTAAGCCCATTAAGTATAGGATTATTGATGAGCTTTGATACACCAAATGAGCTCCAACAATCTGCAGTACACAAGGAGCACTTACAAGTCCAAAATGCAAGCTCCAGCAACCTGCAGATTGGCAGGTTTGTATGCTTTCCTTTTAGTTGCTTGTGCAGGTATACTAAAGAACTCCTACACATGGAAGCTGCTGAACTGACACATTGCAACAACCAACAACATCAAACAACATATGGGAGTCTCTCAATATTGCAAATACAGAATTTGAGGAAGCCAGCTGCAACAGAGGAATGGCACCACATTCAGAACTGTTGGAACTGCTCTTGGAATTGTGTGTTTGCTTGTTTGTTTACTTGTTTGTTTGTGCAGGTTGTTGGAGATACAGGCAATAGTGGAACTAAGATGGAACTCCAACAACCTCATAGAAAACATCCAAGAACCAACAACACTATCATGAGTAGCTGTAACATGTTACATCTCCATCAACTTCATATACATACTGTGGGAACACAACACCAAACAACTGCTCAACCACACACCAAACAACAATTCAACCATAGAGCTGAAACTGAAGGTGCAGACTTGAAAGATAAAGTTCAACAGCATCAGCAACAACAGATTCTCCACAACAAAGGCATACTTCACCTGGACTTACTTGGTACGACAAGACTAAAAAGAGCAAAGATGAAAAAAATTTCCCATCCCATGCGAGATAGAAGTTTCGTATACTTGTTCTTCTTCAATGAAGCTATGTCTGGTATGTAGCATAGTTGGAATAGGACTAGTGTAGGTTACTTTCCATTTTCTCATGGAAGGGGAGAGTCTCCCTCATTTATGCTTTCATAGTTAAATTGTACCGGGAGGAGTCCTCTCACAGGTTTACTGCTTTCTAGTTATAGTTAGTCTCTTTTTTGTATCGGGGATGAGTTAGCCGACCTTAATATGTTAGCCGACTTATGAACCACCATAGGATCGGAGGTAAGGTTTATGTCCCCCTCCTTGTATTTTTATTTTGATTATTTATGTTAAGGCTTGGGGGTGTTGCTTAACCCCTGACTGTGCACGAGAGGTGGGAGCCTCGTGTAGGGTCTGTTCCCATAAAAAAAAAAAAAAAAAAAAAAAACTCTATCGCACGAACTCAGAATATGAAAGAAGGGAAACAAATTCTTAATGTCCTATAGCCTCCCGATTATAAGTGTGGTGCACAACACACCCATAAGCAAGACTCTACTAGACACGGCTTCATAGACTCCCTAGGACACTTGAACTCTGTGCTCTGATACCATATTTGTCACGCCCTGGGAGGGTACCCTAGACGTAATCGACACTCAGAAACCATTTCTGTCTCCCAAGCGAACCACATAGTCTGATCACACATCCGTTCCTTCATTCAATCAGCAGAAGATAAAAAAAATAAAGAGAATATTCGGTGGACAACTCAAAACATCAATCTAACTCAAAGAATAAAGGCCATGGGCCAACAAATCAACTCTAATATTTGTCATAAAAAATAGTTTGACAAGAATAATTTAAGGAAAGAAATACTCAATTGACCCTTTACTATCTAGTCTATGAAGCCTCTATCATTACTATCTAAATAACAGGTTCACGGCTACCTCAACTCAAAATGAAAAGGCTAACTCGATGCAAGATTACATGAGCGGTGTCCTCCGAATGTAGGGGAGGACTCACCAATACGCTGAGTGTGAAATAGATCCCGAATGATGCTCCTATTGACGATCTCTTAAACCTTTCTCTGCATCATGAAACGATGCAGGTCCAAATGGACGTCAGTACGTGGAATGTACGAGTATGTAATATAGCAGAATGAAACATACCTTAAGGAAGAATAGAAGCGGTCCAAATATCTCAAATCATAAAGATAAGAGAGACTCAACAAGGCGTCATAAGTCTAAAGTAATAATACATTTTTTGACAAAGACCAATCATATACCATACAGTCCAATCCAATCATACACAATACAGTTCAATCAAATTATTCAATCTAATTCGATCATATATTGTTAGCTCGAAGTCAATCATATATCATCTAATCCAATCGAATCATATATCTATCCAATCATGCATAATCCAATCACCACTCATCTAACCCAACCCGATCATATACCCTCAACTCAACAATCAACTCAAAGGACTCAACTCAATAAATATGTAACAACTCACTCAAGTGTCCTAAGTCTAACAAGAAATAGTTTAGACAAGACTAACTCATAAGCATATAACAACTCACTCAAATGTCCTAAGTCTAAGAAGAAATAGTTTAGACAGGACCAACTCGTAAACCACTCAACTCAACTGACTCGGAGCACTATCAAGACCTAAATGGGAGTTTCTCTTATCCGACAACTATCACCTATGAGCCAGTGATAGTACAACAATCAGACGTCGTTACCACATCCTCCCATACCTTTCCAGGGCATGAACGCCTACCTAATCATTGATACCATTGATTAGTCAAGTCCTATCATTTCAGGACAATAAAAAAATGGGAAACATCCAACTTTAACGGTTCGATCCCACGAGAAGCATCTGACTTTAACGGTTCTATCCCTACCTATGTTGGCGGCGTAGTTTCTGGGGTTTGAGTATGGACTGTAATCTCACACACCTCAGTGCTCGATACTCCTCCCATGACTCCATGGTCATAAAACTCCCACCAATCATCTCAAACAAGCCCTCACGGCTAGTTTCATGTGGAACATTACCACCTCATCAACTCTGTTCTCATTTCAACCCAATTAAGTCATAATGGCAAGTCTCATTTAGGACCTTGTCCACTCGTCAATTCCATCCTCAAATCAACTCAATCAAGCCTCATTTAGATAAGCATTTATGACATCTCCTCAAGACTCATCACAACTCTATGGCATTTAGCCCAACAACTCAAGTGGAATAACATATTAAAGAAAATTGACTTATGTAACATAATCACATGGTTAAAGAGATTAATAAGACATATTAACAAGTAAAAATGCTCAACTCATTTATAATCAAAATACTCGTGTTCAAAATAATTAAAAGACTCCTCAAACTCAACTCATGCTTAAACTCTTTTTAAATCATAGATGAAAATAATCATTTCTTAAACTCAAAAATAGTGTATAAATAGTTTATGCAAAAATGCTCACAAATCATTTATTTAAAACTCCTTCTCAAAAGATCCTTTATTTTCAAAATACTCATAAGACTCCAATCAACTCAGATTATGCAAATCACATATCACATAATCATATTAGACTCCAATCCGCTCCATCACATAACATTCTCATCAATATACCTCTTCATCAATCATTCTACACATATTAAATAAGTAACATTCACGTCATCACTCATATTGTCATCAAAACATCATCATCACATCATCATCATTTATTATCATTTACATCATTATCAAACATTATCATCACATCATTGTCGAGTATCATCATCACATCAATCATCAAACAGCTACTCCAAAATCCTTATTTTGTCCTATGTTCATTTTATAGAAGCAAAGAGACAATCTTAACTAACCAATTCATTCTTTTCATTCCAACCAATACATATATACACACAACTATCCATCTCAACCTCAAGACCTTTATGACAAGAAATCTCATCTTGGGTTCATGTGAATGAAACATGAACCCATACTCTCAACAAAACTCAACTCAATATTATCGTCAATACCTATAAATCTATATACAAGAATACATTTGTAGTTAATAATATGAAAAATAACTATTTAGTAACTCAAGTCATTAAAATCATCAATCAACCATTTGTATCTAAAACCATTCCATAGTTTAGGGAAAACTTTCAAGAAAACCTTTCTAGAAGGTGCAACTCTTTCATAACTCCTAACCAACACATCTAAGGGCATATGGAAGAACTCAATACATATTTTAGGTTAGACTTACATATCTTGTTTGAAGACTTTGAAGAAACCTTGATGTTAGGTCTTCAATGGAAGGCTTGAATTCTTGAAGCTCTTGAAGGCAATCTTTGTTCGAGAAGGATTTGGAGAAGAAGAAGAAGAAGAAGAGAGGGAAAATTTTAGGGCTTTTTAGAGAGAGGGAGGACTGAAAAATGGTCCCAAAACATTCAAGGATAGGGTATATATAATAAGGGAAAAGTCCAAGTTGCCCCTCTTCAAAAATCTGAAAAATTGGGCAAAAACCTTGCTGGCGCTATAGTGGCGCGTCGCGCCACTGCAGCGCCAAGACAAAATAGGCTTAAAACCCTGTACATCTAATATTGGAGCGTCGTGCCAAGCCCCAAACTACTGAGGCTGTTTTCTGGCGCTATAGTGGCGTGGGGCGCCACTGGAGCGCCAAGCCTAAATTTCGCCCAGGCATGAAATTCCTGCAGTACTAGTCTGTAGTAAAATGGCCATAACTTTTGACTCCGAACTCAAAAAATTGCAATCTTGATGGAGTTGGAAAGAGGACGCAAATACCTTTAATTTGGTAAGTCATGGACCACCCAGTTCTTTATATCCTAGGAGATATAGTCATTTGAAGTTGACTCTTATACTAACTCGTCCGAAAACTTAATCGAATGGAGTTCTTTGGACTCGACTATGTGTTAGAGATCTCTTATGACCCCTAAACATAACTAACACACTTCAAATACTTAGGAATTAATCCTAACTCATGTGTAGAATTACTAGTCCTCCGGTCCGAGTCTACCCACACGTGAAGAAATATTCGAGTCTTTGCGAAAACAATTCTGGGGTGTCACACTGACTATCAGTCTGCAGGTGAAAAGCTATGCTAAGGTTGACACGGGTACCCAACTCCTCCTAAAAATTCCTCCAAAATCTAGATGTGAATTGTGAGCCCCGGTCTTAGATGATAGAAATAGGCACACCATGAAAGTGAACCACCTCTCGAATGTAAATACAGGACAACCTCGTATCACTACAGGATGTATGAATGGGAAGGAAGTGTGTTGACTTGGTAAATCGATCCAAGATGACCCAAATGCTATCAAGACCACAAGAAGTGCGAGGAAATCCCAAAATAAAATCCATGGTGATTCACTCCCATTTCCACTAGGAAATGGGTAATCTCTGAAACTCGCCACCAGGCCTCAAATTCTAGGCTTCAACCTACTGATAACTCAAATAATGTGACACATAATTCAAAATATCTCTCCTCATGTCACACCACCAATATTGCTGCCTCAAGTTACGATACATCTTAGCGGTGCCCGGATGGATAGAATATCTGGAGTCATGGGCCTCACTAAGGATCATCTGAATGAAGCCCCCTACTCTCAAAATACAAAGTCGACTACCAAAACTCAAAAATCCATCTGAATCTAAGGTAGCTCGGCCAGTGTCACCTCCCAAAACCTGATCTCAAAGTGTATCAAAATCCTCATCCTCAAACTGATAGCTGCGAATCCTGTCCAATAGAGATGAATGAGCTCCCACATAAACTAACACGCACTGGGAATCATAAATACCAAGTCAAATCATCCAGTTAGCTAAGGACTGGATGTCCAAAGCTAATGGTCTCCCTATAGTAGAAAGAAAGGCTAGACTACCCATACTCACTGCCTTTCGATTCAAGGCGTCCACTACTATATTCGCCTTGCCCGGATGGTAGAGAATAGAGAGGTCATAGTCCATTATGAGTTCAATCTAGTTGAGCTTCCTTAAATTAAAATCCCTTTGGCTCATAATGTACTAAAGGCTCCCCTGATCAGTGTAAATCTCACATCGAACTCCATATAGGCAGTGCCTCCAGATCTTAAGTGCAACAAATACTGCCACCAACTCAAAGTCATGAGTGAGGAAGATGCATTTGTATAGCTTAAGCTACCTCAAAGCATAAGAAATAACCCGGCTCTGATGCATTAGCACACAACCCAAACAAATGTTGAATGCATCATAATAAATGGTGAATCCCTTGCCTTCAACTAGAAGAATCAATATAGGAGCGGTGGTAAGCAACTTCTTGAGCTTCAGGAAGATCTTCTCACCTCCAACCACACAAATGGGGCATCTTGATGTGTCAATCGAGTTAGGGATGCCGATACAATAGAAAACACCTCAACAAAATGCATGTAGTACCCTACCAATTTGATAAAGCTACAAATCTCAGTCACAGATGTGGGCCTGGCCCAATCACAAATAGACTCAATCTTTGTTGGATCCACCATAATGCCATCTTTGGATATCACGTTCCCTAAGAATTTTATGGACTCAAGACAAAACTCAAACATTGAGAAATTGGCATAAAGCCACTGATCTCTAAACGTTTGGAGCACTACTCTCTAATGTTGCTCATGCGCCTTCCTTCTCCACGAGTATACCAGTATGTCATCGACGAATACTATGACAAATGAGTCCAAGTATGGCCTAAACATTCGGGTCAGCAAGTCTATGAACACAGAAAGGGCGTTAGTCAACCCAAAAGGCATCACTAAGAACTCTAGTGGCAGTAACGAGTCATGAATGCAGTCTTAGAGAGGTCCTCTACCCTAATCCTCAACTAGTGGTAGATGAATCTCAAATCGATCTTAGGAAACACCATGGCACCCTGAAGTTGGTTGAATAGGTCATCAATTCTAAGCATGGGGTAATGGTTCTTCAGTGTCACCTTGTTCAACTTTTTGTAATTAATGAACAACCATATAGTACCATCCTTCTTAACGAATAGGATAAGGGCACCCTAAAGTGATATACTAGGCCGAATGAATACCTTATTCAAGAGATCATAAAGCTGAACACAAAGCTCATTGAGCTTTGCAGGGTCCATACAGTATGGTGGGATGTAAATAGGATGAGTAACCGAATCTACATCAATAGAGAAGTAAATATTGTGGTGAGGAGAGAGTCCAAGCGGATCGACAGGAAACACATCTGTAAACTCTCAAACGGTAAGTATTGAATAACCTGTAGGGCTCTCCCTACTCATATCTCTAACATAAGCTAAGCATGCCAAACAACCACTAGCCACTACCCTCTGGTCCTGAACAAAAAAGATCACCCCACTTGGCGTGTGACTACAAGAGCCATGCCACATCACCGATAAAATATGAGGCATGGCTAAGGTAATGGTCTTGGCATAGCAATCCAAGACCGCACATGATAGAATAACCAGTCCATGCCTAGAAACAATTAAAAATCCACCATATCAGGTAAAATAAGATCAACGCTAGTGTTATCCCCTGAATAACACCACATAGAATTTAAAGATCTGATCTACTACTAAATAATCACCTACCAGGGTCGAAATATTCAACAGCTCAACTAATGTCTCTTGGATCATATCCAGTCGAAGGGTACAATAAATAGATATATAAGAATATGTGGAGTACGGATCAAATAATGTGGATACGGGCTGATGGCATAATAAAACCATACATGTGATCACATCGTCCGAGGCCTAAGCATCTGCTCTAGTTGGAGATGTATAGAAATGAACTTGGGCTCCCCTACCCTGTGCATCGACTCTTCCTCCTGACCTTCCTCCTTAAAGACCTCTTCGTGCACTCTGATGACCACCTCTACGGTCCTAGCCCTGTCCTCCACCTCTAACTAGAGGTGCTGGTGCTGGTGATCTACCTACTTGTAGAGCTAGAAAGCTAGACTTCTCTAAGGGAACTCATAGGACTAATGATCTATCTCCCCGATCTCATAGCACCCCTGGGAATGTCGGCTGGAAGCAAGAGGTCAGCCACCTTGGTCGGAAGAATTCATCTGTGAACTACCTCGGCCTTGAATCGCACCGGCACGAGAACCAATCTAATAATGGTGATCACTCTTTGAAGTCTAAAGAGAGGCCTGGAAGGGGAGACTAAACTGAACTGACTAAAATCTCTAGCGAGATCTATCATAGGACTCCCGAGGTCTAAAGCGGTGCCCATTATGGCTATTCTCCTATTTAGCTCTCTTGCTGCTGACCCCTTGGGCCTCACGATAGAGCTACTCAAGCGTGAGGGAATAGTGTACCACCTCCATAAATCAGTGGCTCGCTCACACTAAAGATTGAGTCTCAATCCAAAGCTGGAGCCTTAATCCCCTGACGAAGCTTCGAATTCACTCTTCCTCGGTAAGTAATATTATGGTGGCATGCCTAGAGAGATCATGGAATTGGGCCTTATACTATGATACTATCTTAGAGCCCTTCTCCAACCATAAAAACTGATCTCGAAAATAATCTTTGAATTTCCTAGGGATAATCTGGGCTAAGAAGGCCTCTGAAAACTCAGTCCATGTGACCGATGGAGACCTAGTGTCCTGGTCTCTAAGTAGGTATGCCACCACTTCCTGGCGGGACCATCTAATTGATAAGTAGTGAAGTTAGCTCCTCTCAACTCTACTAAACCCAAGGACTGTAGCTGTTCCCGACAAGTAAGAAACCTATCCCAAAAAAATCTCGGCGCCGATAGTCTAAGAAACATCTCGACCATCTTTTGCTCCTCGAGTGGCATGATGCCCTCTAAATCATGTAGCTGAGCGGCCGGTGTTGGTGGCTGCCAAACAACTAGGGCCGCTGGTATAGGCTGGTCCTACGATACTAGACCGGCAGGATGTAGGGCCTACTGCATACCCTCAATGGTAGCTAAAATCTTGGTGAACATCGCCTGTAAGTCCTAATTTGTGGCTGTCTCAGGAGGTGGCTAGGCTGGTCCTGGGCCCACTGGCTGCTAGTGTACTGGATCTACTTGTTTCTCCACCTATGAATACAGAGTATGCTCTCTTTCTCAGGCTGGTGTTGCAGCCCTGCCACAACATCGTGGTCGGCCTCTACCTCTAGTGCGCATGCGAGCTATCCTATAAAAGAGTGGAACAAGTGAGATTTCTAGAAATAAACAAGACACACACTACACTATAATGATACAAAACAAACATGTTCCTAAAGACATCATGTAGCCTCCTGAGGATAAGTCTCGAACGTCTCTATGCCAATCCATAGGACTCTACTAGATGTTAGCTCTATAAAAGTGAGACTGCTGAACCTGGGACTCTGATACCATCTTATCATGACCCAATTTCTCAGGTCATGATGGCACCTACTATGACCCACCAGTAAGCAAGCCAACCTATATCCCAAAACTAGAAGTAATGGGATGTCAGGTAGAAGAACAACAATTTAACCTAAATTAGTAAAGCAATAATAGGAGCATACACTAAACGGGGGAAAACAACTAAATATATATACAAACAAAAAAATCCCTCCCTGAACCTGGAAGTCACATGTATAGAGCTACTAATAAAAGAGTAAAAGTCCCAAAAGTGGACCGCGAAAATAGAGATGTCTCAAAAAGGAAAAGACAAGCAATATATATGTACAAAAGGAGACGGGTAAATCCAGAATGCAGTGTGCTCATCCTCGCCTTCGATCAGGATCGTAGGTAGCTCGAATCAACACCACTAGCTAGTACTCAAACTTGTTTCACGAAAATAGATGTAGAGTGTATTATAAGTACCAAAACACTAGGCATCCAGTATGCATCATAGGCCGACTAAGCAAGAAAAGCAAAAGTAAATTGAAATCCGAGTAAGTAATCACAACCAAAGATAGGACAAAAAGTAAATACGGGTATCTACACGAGTGTACTAGCGAACAAAGAGAAAGAATCTAACTAACTTCGCCGAGCTCCTATGAACTCGATGGGTATGCTCATGCACAAATAAAGGGTAACCACTTGCAGACACTTCAATAAGCCTGACAGAGGCAAGAATAGCTGAGAACAGATGAACGGAACCAAAAGGATTTCAATTGCATGACCATTTCCAAAATTGAATTGAACCATTTCTAAACTCTAACACCTTAACCCACAGCCGTGAGTAGATAAAGAATTAAACCAAAAATTTATTAGGGAATCAGGAATTTAACCACGTGTAAGTTGGACCATATACTGTAATGGGGTAACTTTAGCTAATAAGTCAACATGAGTAGGCTAGAACACAGACTTTAACTTGGTAACTATAGCTAATGAGTCAACATGACTAGGCTAGACCACGGACTTTAACTATGTAACTATAGCAAATGGTCGAACACGGGTAAGCTAGACCGCAGACTTTAATCAAGTATCTGTGGCTACAAAGCCTGGACACAAGTAAGCTAGACCAGAGACTTTAACCGGGTATTTGTAGTTAAGGAGCCGAACATAAGTAAGCTGGACCACAAACTTTGATTGAGTATTAGTAGCTAAGGGATCGAACCAAATTAGAATCAACGACCAACCGTGCATCATGGGGAGTACCCCCAAACCGAGTGTCATCAATGCCCCACTCCAACCCAAACTAAATATAAGCCGAATCAGCAAGAAAACATCAAAAAACCAAGAATGGAGGAATAAAGGACCGATAGGAGAATAGGGCATTACGTAGGTAAGGTCACAAGCTGATTTACTGCCTATCTAAGGCTTAGACTATTAGAGTTAAGTCTGCTAAATCAGATTACAGGGAGCTAACCATTTGAAATGACGTCTGAGAAGGTCTACGGCCCAACGACACCAAAATCATGCAAGTCTAAGGCAATACTAGTCTAAGAACTAAGGCCAAATATGTTTCCAAACGTGTTACCACAAGCACAACATTTATTACAAGATAGGGAGAACAAAAAACCACAATAGTCATGCTTACACAGTCCAACATTTACCTGAAATAAGGCCTAGGACATGAATTTTAGGAATTTAGCATGCTCGACATCCTACCCCACTAAACTTATACAAATCAATGTACAATTTCCTAAATATGCTCAACCTTTGGAGGAGAAAATCGTAGCCTACCTATAAGCCGACCACGAGCACTCCAACTTACGAAATTAAAGTTTTTCCCTTCTGACCGGCCTCCAAATGCTGCCATGCTATCAACAATAGAACCACATTAATACGGTCATTGTGACACTAAAATTATCAAATTCATAGATGGACCAATTTCGGGGTCTAAAATAAGAAATGTGGGACCTACATCTAGAGTTCCAGAATTGACAACAAAAATAGGTTCTAAATATCTCCCCAAGCACAAAAATTAATTTGATAAACAGCAAGGGGTTGGGAAACTACGTAAATGGGCATGCAATGAAAATTCACAATATTCGAACAAAAGGATGAAAATGGCAGCTTCATGAGCAGCGCGTTCTGGAAAACAAACGCTCTCCTAATCCAAACAAATCATATTATGACATTCCTTGTGAAAACCCTCACAATCTAGCCTCAAGAATCACTAAAATGAAGTTCATATGATCAAGATACAATCTCCACAATTTCAACAAAATACCACTCTGAAATTCACTAAACCAGTAGCTAATTTTGAAATATTACCTCACACGAAGCTTTCCCTCGAGTTTCTGAGCTCACCACAAGATTCCCCACAAAATTCTATTGAATTTGGACCATTGAATCACCTAATTTGAGTTTAGGATGAAGGAAATATTGATGTTTGAAGTTTGAAGAATGAGCTGAAAATCATCCTTGGTATTTATTAAAACAAGAGGACATTGGCCTTCGCGAACGCAGCTACAATAGTTTGCGAAAGTGGAGGTCAAGCTGGAACTCCGCAAACACAGTCAAAAGCCCATGATCGCGGAGGCAAAAGTTCCACACCTCTGTGAAAGCGGCCAAGGCTTTGCGAATGCTGAGACCAACTTTATAGACCTCCGCGAATGCGGATAGGGGCCCGCGATTGTAGAAAGTAATTTTGGTTGCGCCACATATCATCTAAAAGCTGAGTTATACCAAGTTCAAATAGCCCGATGAGGTGCTCGAAATTTGTTCGAAATCTGGAGCACGCAAATGAGACATGCTACCTTACCAAATTTGATACTCCAAACACAATGGCATAATCAAAAATTCCATTTGAGGTTGTTATGACTGAAAATGGGTCCACACCCAAGGTCATTTTGAGCCAAATTCCACAACGGGCCTCGAGATTAGACCGAAAGTCTAGGAAAGAGAATGAAGGTTCATTCTAGAGCAAACTTGATATTTAGGAACTAACCATGCTATCAGAATTCTCATCCAAGAACGTTTTTCAAGAATGTTGATGAAAGTCAATTATAGGCTAAATTTCAAAGACAAAAGCACCAAATGGCCATAAACTCATATCAATTGCATCGGTATTTGTGTCGACTACACTATTATCCTAATTGGGCCATTTTAAAGCTAATGGAACAGTCAGAATTCTATTCTGAGTTCATTTTCTAAAGTTATGACCGAAGTCAAATTTTCAAATTATAAAAGCTCCAAAATAGGAAAACGAGTCTAAAACCAAAATGAACGACCATGTGACAAAACAGTTAGTACTAGCAAATCATAAATGAGTGGGAGTCGCTACAGGAACACTCTAAATGACGGAATAAATGCTTAAATTCAAAAATGACCTAGAGGGTCATTACATAGATTTTTGAAGGAAAATGGGAGAGGGGCGATGAAGATTCTTGAGAGAAACGAGGAGGTCTCGCCGGTGTGGGGAGAAAGTCAATGACAAGAGAGAGGGGGCCGGCTATGTGAGTATTTGAGAGGGAGAGAGATCGGTGGATCTTTTTTTTTTAGAGATGAATAACAAAAATAGGGATTGTGGGGTGTTAGTATATTGAAAGAGGAAATGATGAGGGATTAAATCGTGGCCATTGATCAATACAAAATGAATGGATGAGATTAAAAATGGGATTCAAAATTAGACCACATTGAATTCTATTATGCTAGAATTGACATGAATTGAATAAAATTGGTTAGAATTGACATAAGATTGAATAGAAGAGACTATGATTTAAATAGTTTGGAGGAAAAATACATGAATGGCTATTTAATTAATAAAAATACTACACATATTAATTAAGTAAATAAATAATAATTTTTCATATAAAATAATATATTTTACGATATATAGTATAATGAATATATATTACATTCTAAATAAACAGTTAAGATTCGAAACTTATATAAAATCGTTATTCTAAAAATCCATAAATATTAATAATAACGATAATAATAATAACAAAACATTGAATAAGTACTTACAAAAAAATTGAATGTACGAAAGATCATTAAAAAAATTAAGAATTTATAAAAATAATTAAATAATAATAATAATAATAATAACAATGATAATAATAATAATAAATAATAATAATAATAATAATACCAATAATAATAAAAATAAAAATAAAAATAAAATTAATGATAATAGAATTTTATAAATTATGAATAGCACGATATGTAATTAATCGTATAAAACATAAACAAAAATAAAAAAATAGAATAGTTTTAAAATACCTACTTAATCAAATAACAATCTGAAAATGGGTTATAGGTCGGTCAATATTAGTTGTCAACCGGTAGTGCTGAGTACTCTCTGTTTGAGATAATTTGGTGACTTTAGCTGCTGTCTCTTGCTATTTTTGAAATGAAATTGTGGTGAATTTTGGAAAATTATTTCTTGATAATTTTAGGTTCATTTTCTGTGATTCTAGAGTCCAAATTGTGGGATTTTCCATAGGGAACATTGTGGTATGATTAGTTTTGTCGGAAGAGGCTTTGTTTTCTGTAAATTGTTGTTCAAAGTTGTTCTCCCCTTTTTGTGTTTACCTCAAAAATTTAGAAATTCTTATTGCATGCTCGTTTCTTGACATCTCCCAACCCCATCTTCTATTGTAAATTGTTACATATACATGGGGTGCTGGATAGGACCAACTTTTGGGTTCAATATTGGAATTTCTAGACGCAGGTACCATGTTCCCGTTTTGGACCCCAAATTTGACCCATCTCCAAAAAACAATTTTAGTGTTGTATTAATGAGGTGATAATCATTTTGATATCATTGAGGCAATTAGAGTTGTTTTTGGAGTAAAAAGTTACCAAAAATGGACATGAAGAGCGCATGTTTAGCTTCGAGTTAGGCTACGGTCTCCACCTTTTGACTGAGTTCTTTTAGATATCGTCTAGTACCTATTGAATATGATTTAGGTTGGTAGTGGCCAAGTTTAGGTCCTTCCTTATTTTATCTCATTACCTTGACTACAGCTGGACCTTAGACTAGCGTAGTCTCTTAAGATCCTTATTTTAGGCTTGTGGTTTCAGTTGCATTATGGTTGGGTGAAATTATCCTTCTTAGGATCGGTATTGATGGATTTAGTCTAGGGTTGAGCCTTAGATGCTTAAGTTTGTATTCCAGTTCCCTTATAATTAGGCACAACTTTTGATAGGGCTTGTGATAGCTGATGTAACTTAGTGCTAGTGCTGGAGACCTTTGAGCTCGTCGTAGACATAGGTTTAGCCTAGGTGTGCTCATTGGGAGCTGAGATGACATACTTTGGGGTAAGGCATCATTCCTAGATATATTTCTTCCTCTATCTGATTCAGAGTCATGTCTCGATTGTTCACTTTTGGTTAGCATTAGGCTTATGATATCTGCTTATTTATTGTTCATTGTTAGGATCGAGGCCGTATTTTAGGAGCGATTGGACCCCAGGTTAGATTTTTTGCCTTGTTAGTATGGTATGACATGATGTACTATTGAAACTATGTGTACCTTATTTAAATACCGGTGAGGGTAATTTTGCATTGATTGAGCATATTCACTCATTTTGTTGTACAATTACAAATTCTTTATGGATTTTCACTACTAATTTTGAAAAGTTTCCTCACAATTTTACTACTTTTAGACTTGTTTTTAATGGGAGTCGTACAACCTGGATTACTTGGTCATTGGTTTTGAAACTTAAGAGGCATAAAGGTCGTACTCCTTTTTCTACTTGAGGCATTAAAGGCATTTGGGATGTGATAAGTTTTACTTGGATATTCGGTGCATTGATGCCCTTTCTTTACTTACCGATGCCCCTGGGTTTACTCTTCCTAGTTCTGCCGATGCCCCTGGGAGTTTACTGGTTGGCTGTGCAGCCCCTTATTAGGGTGCTCACAGTTTGGGATTATTGGTTTACTGATATCCAGCGCGTCATTACCGTTTTGACCTGATTTGGCTACACATTCCTATAGTACCAACAATGGAGATGACCTATACAAGACCTAGTTTGGGCCTAAGCAGTGTATATAGACTTTCCAAGTCCCCCATGGTACCTTTTGTCCATGATTACTTCTACCGAATGAGGGAGCTTTATAGGTCCCACCTGGCAGGCTGAGGGCCGGGGTGGGTCTATACACTTTGGGTTGAAGGCCCTGATTACAGAGGACACTTTGGGTTGAAGGTCGTGATTATGGATAACTCTTTGGGTTAAAGGCCACGATTAAAGACAACACTATGCATTTTACTACAGACTTTCATTCATTAGCATCGTTTATTATTAGTATGCTTGTATAGTGTAGTCCCCTAGATTATGGGATTCAAGGGTATGTTTGTCATTATTTTTACCTCTCAAGGATATGGGCGCCGGTTAGTTATTATTTGATCCTACTTATACTTACCTTTGGTTGTATTTGTAGTTGGTTTATGAGGTATTTGAGTTGGATTGTGGTTTGTACTTTTTGCTAGGTTTAATCGAATTAGTTCTAAGGTGATTATATGGTTAACATTGCCTGTTGGTACTGTATCCTTGTTTAGTAAACTGCTATGATACCTTTTTCTTGTTAATAGGTTGTTGGATTGTGTTTTAGTTGCGTTCTTTGACCCTGCTCCTTTATGTATGTCTCCATCTATTTGCCTTATTGTTTGTCATTATTGTGATAATTCCATCTTAGTTACTTATGCAGTATTTACCTATTTATATGTAATTTATACTTTCGTTATCTATGGAGCTCAGTTGGCCTATACCTATTGAGTATAATTCGTTTAATACTCATACTACACTTTTTCATCCTATAGATCATAGTACGGGTTTTCATCGTTGATTTCGACTGGTGCACATTAGCTTTTGGTTTGGATATTTGGTAAGATCCTTAAATTCGGAGTTTTCGATTTCTATCTATGTCAGACTAGGACTAGTCGTTACTTGCTTTCGAAGACTGTCTATACTTATTTTATATTTAAAAAAACCTTGTATTCCTATTTTGATTTAGATGCTCGATTATTGATTGATGCCAAGTCTTGAGGAGGTCTCTTATGTTTGTTTCAGTTGTTCTCTTTCTTTTCTTTATTACCTACTTTCTACTTTATTTATTCATCTTTTTCTTGATAGATTGTTTCTTCTAGTTCCGAGCTAAGGTTTAAAATTTAGGGTTCCCTGCGGTGGGTTGTAGAAGATGACATCATGTCCTGAGAAATTAGATCATGAAAAATTAGTATCACTGCTCTAGTTGACCGACATCGTTGGTATGAGGGAAATGTCTAGTAGAGTCCTGCGGATTGGTAGGGAGAGGTTCATATCCTATCTTCGGTAGGATATAGGGAATTTTAGGGAATTATATTCTTTACTCATTATCATATGTCCTTGATTTGAATAACCTCTAAACTGATCATTTAGAATCCATTCTTTGTTAGATGGATAACTTAAGTTTTTTGGTGGACATGGTCGGAGCGTTAACATGTTCTACCAGAGTTTTGGCGGATGGTTCTTAGGACAGAGGTGGGTTGGTGGTTTTACAATAGGGTTCACCATCCATATTAGAGTATGTCATGGAATTTCTTGAGAGGACTGGCAATAACCTCACATCATCCCTTACGGATCTAGATATGAGTCAGGAGTTCATAAAAGGATTATCTTTGCCACATTGACTAGCATCAGAGCACTTGATAGAGGCTGTGTCTACCTTCCCTCAGGTAGTTGTTAATGTGAGAGCCATGGAGCAGGCATGTCTTGGGGATTACAGAAAGAGTGGAAAAACACCTCTACATTAGCACAATGGTAACATGTAACAGGGTGGTGGCATTAGAGATGGACCAAATTTTGTCGGGGGTAGCTAGAGGAGTTTTCCATGTTCTTCATGTGTTGCTTCAGACTTCAAATGATGATATGATTTTAGGGAATTTGACCATTGGTCTCGGAAGTGCCCCAAACTAGAGTTGACATTTCCGACATTTCAGACTCCTCCTACTCACCAGGATAGAGCCTTTGGACCTTGCCATATGTGTGGAGAGCTGCGTCATTAGTCTAGAGAGTGCTCCTAGTGTAAGACCCTTGCACAATTTTATCAGTCAAGTCAGTATCATAGTTTTATGACACCTCTAGTTAGAGGTAGTGCTCAGAGTATTGCTGGGATACTTCAGGTGCTCTGATCGAGGTCGGTCATGATCCATTCTACGCTTCCACAGGTCAGTTAGAGGTTGAGGATCTAGGTATTGGTTGTAGTTTCCTAGTTTCCTTATTTTGCTTTGTATTACTCATTTTGTGTGGTTTTTGGGTTTTCACAACCATACGTGTCTATTTTTCTTATTAGTTACCTCCCTACTATTAGGGATACCTTATCTGGACTAATGCATTTGTGTTTTAGCTTTGTAGTTGATTTCTTTTAGTATCGAGTAGGTCCAATTCCTATATTGGAGAGTAGTGGTTGAGTAACTCCCCGTACCTTGTCTTAGTTGTTCTATTTCGAGTGTGTTGCTGGGCTAGTTAGCTTCCCTTTTTCCTCGCTTACCATTGATTTCACTTTGGTTCCGACACTTGTTAGATAGGTGGCTAGACAATCTGTGTTAGTTCTGGGAATTATGATACTAAAGGATCTAGTTGGCTTAGAGGGTCTCCTTGGTTGTGTGTTGTCTCGTTTGGTTAGTGGTTGAATGGTTCCTCGTATCCTTATGCATAGCTAGAGTTGTCTTGACTAGTATTTCTGTTAGCCCATTCTAGTTTCTTGGCTTAGATGGTTATCTTCGTTGCTGGGTATGGTTTGGTTCGGTTAAAGGTTGTGGGTTAAGGTTTGGTCTGTTAGCCTACCGGTGTCACGACCCAAGCCTAGGGCCGAAACGTGACATGACAAATGAGGAACTCGAAAGTACCTCAAACAAGCCTCTTAGCATTCTTTTAGCCTTTCATAGGTACTGACAATAAATAAACAAGTGGAAATCATAATAGAAAATATTCAACTTACATATGTCCAACAATACCTCTAACTTTTAGATTTAATGGGGCTAAGACAAGTCCCTAGCTCACCCTCAATCTTAATAGAAAGAAATATCATAGAAAGTGTCTAAAGATCTCAACATATCATAAGCTAGAAAGATAAAGGGGTATTGTTCTCGGAAAATGGGAACTCACCCAAAGTTGTCTTCAAACGAGATCTCAACTAGCCTTGTGGAGGAGAACGAAGAGGAGCACTCGTCCCTACATGGTGATATCATTTACGCAAAAGAGTTTGCGTTAGTACTTTGAATGTACTAAGTATGTAAGCATACATGAGCATTGTGGAAACATTAAAACATTTATATAACATAATGCAATGCATGAATAATCAATCATATATATATATATATCCTTTAAAAAATTCATTTTATTGCAAGATGACCATAGCCGATATTTAAGACCATGCGAGCTATTACATGGAATCCAACATAACCCCCTACGTTGGCCGGAGAGACTACTTTCCTGGTAGAACTCCATCAAATTCATTCACTTCTTTAACTTTAACTTTAAGGGCTATTTGTGGATCTATTAGTCTAAACCTACAAGGGTTCCTATATTGGCACATAGTTAATGAGACAAAGGGTTGCTACTAGGATTTCCTTACTGAATCACACATTAATGACCCATTCGATGGTAAGTCAATCCCACGAAATAGTTTAATACTTCAAAATAGTCATAGCATATAGCTTGAGAATTCAAAACATCTTATTCGGTAGAATAGCTCATTAAAACATTTGATAATTCAAATAAAAAAGAATTGTCCTTATTGCATAAAGAATCCATCATTCATATCATTTCATCATTCTTTTATTTCATAGGACTCCCTTTTGATCATAGATATTGCTTTCATAAACATTTATTTGGAGTCAAAGCTTTCAAGTCAAACTTTATTGAAAACATAGTAAAACTAGGTGGGTTCAAATAACTTCAACTTGAAAACATGTATGTAAATAAATATAAATAAATACTTTGAAATCCATTAATTAAAAATCATGCTTTAAACAACCCACCATGAATTTCAGAAACCTTTAAAGAGATAAATAGAGAAATTACTTGCAACCCATCAATTCATACATATAAAATTATGTTGCATCAAAATAGATCAATAATCATTAGTTTAACCATAATTCATGCTATTAAGTAAAAATAAGACTTACCCAATATTACTTAAAATCAACAGACTTAGTTGGGTGGAAGAAGCCATGTATAAACACCCACATAAGTTAGAGTAAAACTTAAAGAAAATAAACATAATTTATCATATAATTAAAATACTTTAGTCATAAGAGTGGAAGGAATACTCTCATTGAAGCCTTACATGCATGGAATCCGAAGCGTTATTCAGAATCGAAGGACTTAATGAACACTTTTGAATCTTAGCCGTTTCTCCTAGCCGGAGCATTTTGTGTACTACTCGGAGTATACTAATTACTATAATAGTATTTCTACACTACTAAGAACTAAAACTATATTTTGAGAATGAGTAAAGGAGTGTATAGAGAGAAGAGTTGCTTGAGAAAGCTTGATGAATGAAATGGTAAAATAAGGTGGGTATTTATAGGTGTGAAAGAGGGACCTAACAATAATTAAAATAATTATAAAAAAAAATCTAAACATTTAATGAAAGATTATGATGTCATGTGTGATGTCAAATGGAGGACTATTGATGTCAAATGTATCTAGATCTTTCCATGGTTGGTGAGATGAACTTTCTTTTAACGGAATACCCTTTTTCGGAGCTGCATTTGAATAAGATAAGTTCCGCATTAGGATTTAGTAACTTCACATGAATTGTTGTCTCTAGAAGTCTACTTTTATGTCATCAATAATTAATCAATTTGGAGAATCTTACAGTGAGATATGATTTTTCTTCTACAAATACTCTATTTTATCATAACACCCTAGCTTACAATAATTAATTTATTTCACCTACTTAACATCCGAAATATAAAATATGGTCTTCACAAAGGTTGTAGGTAATAATATTGGTACTATTTAAAAATTTAAATCACCTAATTTAGACCATCCTATGAAAAGTTATGCCCATAATATAGAAGATATATCATTTTCATCTAGAATTGGAACATCATATATAATGTTTTTAGGGGATGTTACAACCGAGATGGATTCTTTGTAGTAGTCCTAGGTGATCTTCTCTTCCCATTTGGCTAGTGTTGTTCTTAGTTGAAAAGTTTTGATCCATTCATTCAATACTTTGGGAGTGGTCTCTTGTGAAAATTCTAGTACTTGGCTACGGCGAGTTGAGAGTTTGGGATGTTTGATCTCCGATGTACCTTGTTACTGCTATTATTGGTTCCCCTTGGTTGTGATGGTTGCCCTCAAGGCTTGAGTTTGAGATAGAATTAGAGCAGCGGTGTTTTTGATTGGCTCTAGATGTAGCCTAAGCATGAAGATAAGAAGTTGGATAGAAAGTTCAACTACCGGATGAGGTCAAAGTAATTTATGGAATCCGTGATTCTAAATTTGTTTAGGATGTGAGGTCCTCTATTGTCGTATTTGGTAGCTTGTAGTGTTGAGAGTTGGAGTTGCTTCCCTTGGACTATTATCGATCGGTTTTCTGTGTTTGTGATTCCTCTACCAGCTTGGTTTCTCTTAGACTAGGACGGTTGGGTCAGACTTAAGTCGGTAGAGTGAATTGGGGTAGATGATGCCAGTTTTTCATAAGTTTCTATGGTGAAGTAATTCACTATAGCTAGGGTTAATGTCGCCTTGTCATATGCGGGGTTACAGTCTCTTAGAGTAGAGTATTCAATTTTAGAAGATTGTGTTTTTCGCTTGAATAATGGGTTTTAAAGTTGAGATTGGAGTTTTGGGTTATTGTCATCCCATGAGTTTAGTTGAAATATGTTACTTCCCTGAGGATGTGAGGTGTGGTTCAGTAAACATATTTTGGATGGTGTTATGGTTTTTTGTATAGCTATGAACCAGCATAACGCCCTTGGTGTCTAGAAGAAGATGGATTTAGAGCTTAAGAAAAGTATTTGGAATTTTCAGTTGAGTTGCATCTACCATGGTCTAGCATTGCTCGTGGTTGGTGGTTTTTATGTAGGTTTTCTTCATCAGATGAATCTGGTGATTTTATTCAAGTTTGGGCTAAGCAAGCGAGAGTTGGAGCCCAAAAAGGGATTTAGGGGACTTAATTTGGAGCTGGAAGTGAATTTGTGGATTTTTCTCTCAGCCTGAGTTCTGCGATGACATTGTTTGACCCGAAAGGGTGTTTGAGGGTCTGGCGAAGAGTGTGGTCCTGGAACACTTGTCTTTTCGTGCATCTCGGCTGTGATTGTACTTTTACTTTTGTGAATGAAATTTCTTTTATTAGTGGATGTTGTAATGACCCTCTAGGTCATTTCTTTCATCTTCTGATCTTTTTA